>NC_064646.1:326247353-326851199 GCF_023864345.2 Schistocerca serialis cubense | reverse complement strand
ACTTAGCTGTTCCACCCTTGGCCCGAAAATTCAGTTTCCGCATTACGACGATACTGTACTGTTTTTCCCGCATCCCCGTGACACACTTTATATACCCACCTGCTATCTGTAAGGGGTTGCTGCACATTGACGTGACGTAAGCAATGGTCAAAGTAATGTGACTGGGCCGTGTATAAACTAAAGGACTTTTCAAGCATTTTTTAATATAAATTTTCTCGTGCTTAATATTCATCATCGTGATTACACGCTTTGGGAGATAAATGAAAAAGAATGTGCTTACATATTCCTGAACTGGTTACTGTAAATTTTAAAAATATAGCAAATGTTTCGGTCCTCATTGTAAGCCTTATAAATAATGTTAGGTAGTATTCAGCCTGCATTTAGTGGGCAAGTTTATGCTGCAGTCTTGCCGGTGCACATCGCCAGCACACTTGGCTGACCCTCATAAACTTCCTCAAAAAAATCTCTCAGCCCAGAGGTCAGTCACAAAGACACATTTAACATGAGCCGTAGCATCGTAGCTGGAGAAGCGTGCGTGCTTCTCTGTATGTGTGAATGGAATGCCTCACGAGCACATGTTGAGAAAGACGTATGCACGTATACGTGTGCATCTGCTTGCGTGTGTGGTAAGCACAGGTGCACGTTGACTAAGAACACAGGTGTAAATACAGATGGCTGGAAAGATTTCCAGTAGGCGGTCGGTCAACCCCAGACGTCGTCTCCAGTCCATTAAGGCCACACGACCACCTCATTTCTTAAGGTTCCGTACGTCAGGCGGCAAAAGCGGAATTATTATAGGATCACTTTGTGTGTGTGTTTTTTGTCTGTTAAGATCCTCTTTCTAAGGAAAGAGTCGAGATATCAAATTGAAATTTTTGTGAAATACGAGGCGTGATTTTTAAGTAAGTACCGTTTTGAAATTAAAAAAAGACGTGCTAAGATATCTCAATAATTTTATTTTTACATGAAAGCCTGTACCTTAATCTATTCACTGACGCCATTACAGTCTGATTCTTCCTTGTTTACGTTGTGTACTGAGTGTTTAAGATAATCGTGAGTCCCACCGACTGTGATGTACGGGCTCTTATATGATTTCTTAGTGCTAAAGGCCTGAAAGCGATCGATATTCATCGTGAGATCCATGCAGTTTACGGAGAAAACATTATGAGTAATGGAATGGTAAGAAAGTGGATGAGAGCATTTAAAGATGACCGCACAAATGTGCATGATGAACAACGGAGTGGGCGTCCTTCGGACGTTAATGAAAGTTTGGTGCAGGAAGTGGGCAATAACGTGAGAGAAAACAGACGCTTTACGATTTCTTCCTTGCGGGATGACTTTCCTAATGTTTCTCGTAGTGTTTTGCATGGCATTGTGACCGAGCATTTGAATTACCTAAAATTTTGCGCACGTTGGGTACCGAAAATGTTGACGGATGTGCACAAAACCAAACATTTAGACAGTGCATTGACTAACCTTGAGCGTTACCACAACGACGGTGATGATTTCTTAAGCCAAATTGTTACGGGCGATGAAACATTGGTGGCCTACGTCACACCAGAGTCAAAGCAATACTACATGGAAGATGAGCAAGGGCATCGTTTTGCTGCAAGACAATGCTCGTCCGCATGTGGCGAATAAGACCAAAGATCTCATCACATTTGTTTGATGGGAAACCCTAGATCATCCTCCGTACAGCCCCGATCTAGCGCCCAGTGAGTACCATCTGTTCCTGCACTTGAAGAAACACCTGGGCGGTCAGCGTCTTCAAGACGATGACGAAGTCAAAACACTGGTGATGCAGTGGTTAACAAGTCAGGCGGCAGACTTCTATGAGGAGGGTATTCAGAAACTGGCACAACGTTATGACAAATCCCTCAATATTGACAGAAATTATGTAGAAAAGTAAATTAAGGTACAGGCTTTCATGTAAATGGCTCTGAGCACTATGGTAATTAACTTCTGAGGTCATCAGTCGCCTAGAACTTAGAACTAACTAAACCTAACTAACCTAAGGACATCACACACATCCATGCCCGAAACAGGATTCGAACCTGTGACCGTAGCGGTCGCTCGGCTCCAGATTGTAGCGCCTAGAACTGCACGGCCATTCCGGCCGGCGCTTTCATGTAAAAATAAAATTATTGACATATCTTAGCACATCTTTTTTAATTTCAAAACGGAACTTAGTTAAAAAAACACGCCTCGTGCTAAGGACAACGGACCATTGGCGATGTAAAAAAATTAAGCTTCGAAGTCAATGTAGTCCAAAGGTACGCCCATTGTGCCACATATCTTGATATTCTTAGACTCATACATCAAAACCTGTACATGAACTATGAACATAAATAATGTTAAGTTGTACAGAAACTTCAGAGCACGAAACCTACTCGCACCTGTGCGATTTTCCCCTCATGTCGCATCTTGACCATTCTGTAGTCAACAAATATGTTTCTCCACTATTCGGAAAAACAATTAAAAGTATGTAGGTGTTTTACCTTGAATCTTGGCTGTTCGCTACGAACTTGTTGACGGCCTCTATCAAGTCACGTGCCTTTATATCACGCGTTGTAGCTCATGCGAGTTTTACCTTTCTTACTTATTAGATGGTTTCCAATAAGTAAGAAAAATACCATTCGTATGTGTCGCAAAGCGTGGTGTAAGCTAAAAGACTTGACCCAGCTTGGGTGGTTTGCATTTCAATGTACTCGTGCATACTTGCTGATACATCTGAAATTGCACGGCAACTGCGGAGAACAGAACTGATGACGTAAGAGTAACTTCTCTGTTAGATCATATCACAAAGGTGATGCTAACGGTAGCGGTGTGGCCAGTAGACCGAAGGCAATATTTCTTTCAGTTGCGAGTAATTTGTTCGGCAACTGCAGCAGTACAATCTGAGGAGACGGGCAGCAGCAGCAGCAGCAGCAGCAGCAGCTGGAGATGGAGTGGGCCATATATCAGGTGCGTGCTTGGTGTAGACGTGGCACACACATCACGCACGAGACATGGCGCTGCACAATAGCGACGGGCGGCAGCGTAAACGCAGCTGCGAACAAAGAGAAATACGTCAGCAGTTGGGCACGCGGATATCTTCATATCTCGTTTGTCCAAGTAGTGGACTATGCAGCAGATTTTGCTACGTGCATATTTGGCGTAACACAAATTTTAACGAGGTTTTTTATTAGATACATCTTACTAAGGCCATCGAAAGATCCTCGTGTTGGTCATTCTGCAACAGTAGACACAGGGTACTTCAAAAACATTCATTCAATTTCAGAAGCGTTTGTCTTTTAGTTGAACGAATGTAGAAGGCTGGAATGGATTTTGCCGTACATATAAGTCTAAGAAGTCCGTCATTACAAGGATATACACTTTGCGTGCAGGCAGCCCATTTTCGAAAACAATGTCTTTCATAATGAGCTTTTCACTCTGGAGTGGAGTGTGCGCTGATATGAAACTTCCTGACGGATTAAAACTCTGTGCCGGACCGAGACTCGAACTCGGGACCTTTGCCTTTCGCGGGCAAGTGCTCTACCATCTGAGCTACCCAAGCACGACTCACGACCCCTCCTCACAGCCTCAATTCTGCCAGTACTTCGTCTCCTACCTTCAAAACTGCGAACCTTGCAGAACTAGCACTCCTCGAAGAATTGATATTGCGGAGACATGGCTTAGCCACAGCTGTTGCCCGCAAAAGGCAAAGATCCCGAGTTAGAGTCTCGGTCCGGCACGCAGTTTTAATCTGCCAGGAAGTTTCAATGACTTACATACAGATGTGAGTGCGGTGGTTCTCCATCCTACCGTAAAATAAAGTTTTCAGTGTGTTATCGTATCAGTGGAAAAAGCGATATCTCTGTCGTATATTGGTACGTTATTACAGTAGCCAACTTTTCCGCAAAAGGAAAGGACCCCAAATTTGTTGTGTGGAGGCGACATAGGACACACGAAGATTTGGAGACGCTCCCTCGTGCTGTATTATAGTATGTGAAACACGTGTTCCCATGTTCTTACGCTGCGAAGGTTCTTTCTTCCGCTGTAATGGAACATAGCCTCATTACAGAATACTAAACGCGAAAGAAAATCATCCATGTCCATACCCAAAATGAATTAACAAAACACCAGAAATTGTTGTTCACCATCACCATCATCATCATTTTCGTAATCGGGTGTGCTGTCTACATCTACGTGATTACTCTGTTATTTACAAGAAAGTGCCTGGCAGAGGGTTCAATGAACCAACTTCAATCTGTCTGTCTGCCGTTCCACTCTCGAACGGCGCGAGGGAAAAACGAGCACTTAAATTTTTTCTGTGCGAGCCCTGATCTCTCTTATTTTATCGTGATGATCATTTCTCCCTATGTAGGTGGGTGCCAACAGAATGTTTCTGCAATCGGAGGAGAAAACTGGTGATTGAAATTTCATGAGAAGATCCCGTCGCAACGAAGAATGCCTTTGTTTTAATGATTGCCACTCCTATTCACGTATCATGTCTGTGGCACTATATCCCCTACTTCGCTATAACACAAAACGTGCTCCCCTTCTTTGTACTTTTTCGATGCCATCCGTCAGTCCCACTTGATGCGGTTCCCACACCGCACAGCAATTCTCCAGAATAGGCCGGACAAGCGTGGTGTAAGCAGTCTCTGTTGCACGTTCTAAGTGTTCTGCCAATGAACTGAAGTCTTTGGTGGGCTCTACCCACAACATTATCTATGTGATCGTTCCAATTCAAGGTATTTGTAATTGTAATCCCTAAGTATTTAGTTGAATTTACAGCCTTCTGTTTTCAGTGACTTATTTAGCGGACTGGCAATGGCAAGGAAAGCGTCTCTGAAGAAGAGAAATTTGTTAACATCGAGTATAGATTTAAGTGTCAGGAAGTAGTTTCTGAAAGTATTTGCATGGAGTGCAGCCATGTATGGAAGTGAGACATGGACGATAAATATTTTGGACAAGGAGAGAACAGAAGCTTTCGAAATGTGGTACCACAGAAGAATGTTGAAGATTAGATGAGTAGATCACATAACTAATGAGGAGGTATTGAACAGAATTGGGGAGAGGGGAGTTTGTGGCACAACTTGACTAGAAGAAGGGACCGGTTGGTAGGCCATGTTCTGAGGCATCAAGGGATCACAAATTTTGCATTGTAGGGCAGTGTGGAGGGTAAAAATCGTAGAATGAGACCAAGAGATGAATACAGTAAGCAGATTCAGAAGGATGTAGGTTGCAGTAAGTACTGGGAGATGAAGAAGCTTGCACAGGATAGGGTAGAATGGAGAGTTGCATCAAACTATTCTCCGGACTGAAGACCACAACAACAACAACATTTAGCGGATTTCTTTTACTACTCATGTGAATAACTTCAAAAAAAAATGGTTCTGAGCACTATGGGACTCAACTTCTGAGGTCATTAGTCCCCTAGAACTTAGAACTAGTTAAACCTAACTAACCTAAGGACATCACAAACATCCATGCCCGAGGCAGGATTCGAACCTGCGACCGTAGCGGTCTTGCGGTTCCAGGCTGCAGCGCCTTTAACCGCACGGCCACTTCGGCCGGCGTGAATAACTTCACACTTTTCTTTGTTCATGGTCAATTGCCACTTTTCGCACCATTAAGATATTTTATCTAAATCATTTTTCAATTCGTTTCGGTCGTCTGATGATTATGCAAGACGGTAAATGACAACATCATCTGCAAACAATCTAAGACGGCTACTGAGATTGTCTCCTACGTCGTTAACATAGATCAGGAACAATAGAGGACCTATAACACTTCCTTGGGGAACGCCGGATATTATTTCTGTTTTACTCGATGACTTTCCGTCTATTACTACGAACTGTGACCTTTCTGACAGGAAATCACGAATCCAGTTGCACAACTGAGGCGATATTCCATAGGCACGCAGTTTGGTTATAAGACGCTTGTGAGGAACGGTGTCGAAAGCTTTCTGGAAATCTAAAAATATGGTCCCGAGTTCGAGTCTCGGTCCGGCACACAGTTTTAATATGCCAGGAAGTTTCATATCAGCGCACACTCCGCTGCAGAGTGAAAATCTCATTCTGGAAACATCCCCCAGGCTGTGGCTAAGCCATGTCTCCGCAGTATCCTTTTTTTTCAGGAGTGCTAGCTCTGCAAGGTTCGCAGGAGAGCTTCTGTAAAGCTTGGAAGGTAAGAGACGAGGTACTGGCAGAAGTAAAGCTGTGAGGACGGGGCGTGAGTCGTGCTTGGGTAGCTCAGTTGGTAGAGCACTTGCCCACGAATGGCAAAGGTCCCGAGTTCGAGTCTCGGCCCGGCACACAGTTTTAATCTGTCAGGAAGTTTAATATGGAATCAGTTTGAAATCCCCTGTCGGTAGTAGTCATTGCTTCATGAGTATAAAGAACTAGTTGCACAAGAAACAAACCAAATGAACGCGGCGTCAAAAGTGTAAATGTGGTTCAAATGGCTCTGATCACTATGGGACTTAACATCTATGGTCATCAGTCCCCTAGGACTTAGAACTACTTAAACCTAACTAACCTAAGGACAGCACACAACACTCAGCCATCACGAGGCAGAGAAAATCCCTGACCCCGCCGGGAATCGAACCCGGGAACCCGGGCGTGGGAAGCGAGAACGCTACCGCACGACCACGAGAGGCGGGCGATCATCAGTCCCCTAGAACTTAGAACTACTTAAACCTAACTAACCTAAGGACATCACACACATCCATGCCCGAGGCAGGATTCGAACCTGCGACCGTAGCAGTCCCGCGGTTCCGAACTGAGCGCCTAGAACCGCTAGACCACCGCGTGTAAATGTGGCAGGAAAGGAACACCCTATCACAGAAAGTAGTTGTTCTGATGAGTTGCCTTGCTTGCACACAGCAATTGTACAGCTTAGTCATAAGACCATATAGGGTTAGGCAACAGCTACGGAAAATAATCGATTGCAACATAGATCAGCAACAATTTATAATGATTTATTGATGGACACTTCATAGCATTTGACTGGATTATGAGAATTGTATATGTCAATACCGATCAATTATTCACACTGACCTACCTTTAAACACTAGCATAGTCTTGGTTCCAGAGAACGATGACAAACATCACTTGCATAATGTAAAGTAGTTCTGAGACACTCGCTGAGTCATGGTTTTGTGCTCAGGTGTTACCCTTAAGCTATTCACTGACGAATCGAAGGAGTGGAGCTGTATGTCAGCGTACGTCCACGTTTCGCGAATATATGTCCATTTGGCAATAATTTTTGAGCGTAATGGAAGTGTAACATAGCCCCTCCCTTTGCTCTCTCTGTGGAGCGTGAATGTAACCACACAATCCAGTTACATTCATGTGACCACCTGTCAAAAGCATGAATAACCAATTTTTGCAACGCGGTTTGCTGCGGGACGTGCAGGAAGAGTGTCACAGATTCTGGAAGGTACCTACAGAGACTTGGAGGCATACCAACTCCAGTGGCGTGTCGAGCTGCTGTAGATTTCTCGGGTGAGGGTCCGTGGTGCGAACAGCCCGATCGACGTGGGGCCGCAGATCCTCAAACGGGTTGAAATCCGGTGAGTTTGGTGGCCGTGAAAACACGCTAAACTCATCGCGGTGCTCTTCGAGATTTGCGACATGTTGCATTGTCCTGCTGGTAGTTGCCATCGCGCCAAGGAGAAACAAACAGAATGCGTTGATCCACTGTGCCCTCCGGAATGACAAGATCGTTCACCGAATGTCACGAAAACATTCCTCGGACCATAACGCTCCCTCTTTGGGCTGGATCCTTTCGACGATTGTTGCAGGGTTTTTGCTTCTTTTATGCCCTATTTCATACATAACGGTAAGGAGATGTGGCGTATAGAGAAGTGCATCGGCTGTAGCCGTAGGAAAGCTGGTCAGGAGCAGAACTGATGATTAATAAGAAAATACAGTGAACAAAACGTTCACTTAACAGGTAGCTTTATCCAAGCATATGAAGACTCATTACAAACAATACAGCAAGGAACAGAATCCAACTAATACGACACCAAAAAAGATGAGGGTCTCTGAACTGATGTCGGACGATGGTTCAAATGGCTCTAAGCTATATGGGACTTAACATCTGAGGTCATCAGTCCCCTAAACTTAGAACTACTTAAACCTAACTAACCTAAGGCTGGCACACACAGCCATGGCCAAGGCAAGATTCGAACCTGCGACCGTTGCAGCAGCGCGTTTCCGGACCGAAGCGCCTAGAACCGCTCGGCCACAACGGCCAACCTCGGACGATGCTGTCGGAGCCACAGCTAGGGCGTGTCTGCATAGCATCACAAAGCGAAACAGGTCTGAGTGCGAATGGGCTGTGTGGCTACCATCGGCCGTTCTATATCGCAGAGGCAGAGGGCACTCATGGTACGGAGCCACTGCAGACGTGGCACAGTGGGCGTACACCGTTGGTTGCCAAGCGACCACTATCGGCGACTGATGGGAGCTTGCGTTGCCGTTACCAACTGCGGATGACCAATGGGGTTAATCGACAGCTTTCGTACGGTTAATCCTCCTCCACAAGCCAAAAGCCGAAAGCCAAAATGGCCACCTGTCGCCACTCAGTGAACGTCCAGTCGCGGTATTGGCATACAGATTACCATTCTTGATAGTCGATGAACAGCAGTCAGCATCAGTGCATAAAGCAGGTGCCTGCTGTTGAGACCTATCATCAACGTTCGCTGAACTGTCGCTGTAGAGGTACTGTTGGTAGCCCCTTATTTCTTCGAGAGTTGCACGTCTGTTCGACCGTACACATCTTTACAGCCATCGTTGACTCCTGTCGTCTACGACCCATGATGTACAACAGTTACCTCGGTGTTGGTTTTGATATTGCCATTTTGCTATGCACAATACACTTTAACCACGGCGGCATGCCAACTGTTTAAATACATAGGCATTTCAGAAATGCTTCCAGCCTATACTGGAAAGCCAATGGGCAGGAATGGAAATCCCTTTCAGGCATCAGATAAATCGCTCCATTTCCTCATTACTACAACTGCGTTGTTTCCCGCGTTCTGCGACATGTTTTTATCCCCTCCACTGCTATGATGATGATGATGATGTTTTTGGTTTGTGGGGCGCTCAACTGCGAGGTTATCAGCGCCTGCACAAATTCCCAAACTTTGCTCAGCCCAATCTCACCATTTTCATGAATGATGATGAAATGATGAGGACAACACAAACACCCAGTCATCTCGAGGCAGGTGAAAACCTGACCCCTCCACTGCTAGTGCTGTCATCTGCCGTCTGTGCGTGGTTACTGCAAGTTGACGTCGAACATGGGCTGTGGTCTCATTAGTGTTACTGGACCGTGTATGATGCGTCAAATTGTAGGCAGCTCGGCTCGTCTTCTACGTAGGCTGTGTCCTGTACTTCCTGGAGGAGACAACAGGCAAGTAAGTATTGAATGCTGTGTCGTTTGAATCACAAATGCCAGAGAGACACATTAGGGATGGCTAAATCTCGGCTGGCACGACAACTACCATTCTGTGTACTACGTTTCAAACTTTTTTAAATACACTCCACGTGTGGAATGAGCACACGGGGGCGACCTGTGAATTAACCCTTACATAAAAGACCGGCGTCTTGAATCTGCTGGTGCCTTTCTCCATTGCTTTGAGGCGTAGGACTTACAGTGCCGTGCTTTTGACGAAAATCACTCAGCACAGTTGTGAGTGAATATCATCTGTTGAAACGGACAACACAAAACGTTTTTTGCGGCTGTGCTACTGCCATATCGACTCGACACACACATTGTGAGTCGAAACGCGAGTGGCCAACGAGCTGCACCAGGATAACTCGAGTGGCAACATCATGAACCGATAGCTTACAAATCGTTCCAGGGGAAAATTTTAGTTTTTAGTTAAAATTCTTCCTAAGATTTTGTCTTCATACAGTACATGTAGAACATGGGAAGTCGAATTAACATTTCTGAAACATCTCTACATATACCAGGTATATTACTGCAAGAGCTCACAAGGTCGCAAGTTCAGACTCTAGTAAGGCTCATTTGAAAGTGTTGTGTTAACTGTTATGACAGGAACAACATTAGCTGCTAATGACACTGCCCGGGAGGTGAAAAGGTCAACCTGGGATGTATGTATTACAATCCACAGAATGGACATCGTCGACATTCAAGAAATGTTCAAAACAAACAATTAACTTGCATCATGACCACCGAATGAACATCGGCGCGCCGCAGTGATCACGAAAGTTCGTAGTATCAAGATTTAAGGCGAACGCAAACCGTGCAGGACGTTCAGCTGGATATCTACTCTTAAAGAATGATATTAGTGTTAAGGGGTGATGAAAACTGGTGGATTTTGATGACATACAACAGAATGTGAAAAAGTCTGTCGTGGAGTTTATCGTAAAACTGGCTATTCCTTAAGCCTTATCTGCAGACAATGCGATAACACGTTTTAGACACGAAAAAAAACAACAAATATCGAGAGGCTTAACTTGTCCAGTGGTTCCACGTTGTATGAATTGCATGTCGCACACTTTTCAGGAGGGATAGTTTACTCTAAAGGAGTATAATTATTGTTCGTAGACCAGGAATGAAGTTAGTCAAAGATATTTTGACCAGCTATGGGCCAAAATCACTGCTCATACCATGTTTGTAGTTCTCTTACGCCAACTTTCCCACTCTTGCTTACTCTCACGTAAAAATTCACTGCTGCAAGATCACACACACTAAAAAGATTCGTAGAGTACAGCGCATCTCCAACTTCTCACAGCGCAATAAATATCTTCCTAGGCAATTTACCATGCAGATTAACAGTCGGCATAATTGTATATGAATGTGCGTTAAGGCATTGATGTTAGCTCATTTTGATACAACACTCTTGGTATCTCTAGCTTCCAAGGTTCATTTCGTATACATTTCCGAATGGCAGGAGTTGAAAACAAATTCCTTACTGAATAATTGGATAAGTTTGTTTATCTCATCTACAAATTTTCAGGCTGGTTTCGCAGTTTGTTATGCATCGTTAAGTTAACGCTTTGTTTGAAATTTCGTTATCTTTCGTCCACCAATTCTGTAGCACTGTTCCAAATTATGCAACCATCTATTGCTAATCTATGTCGTCTATCAAATTGATAGGCAAAACACTGTAGGCCACTATCATGCACATTCTATAAATTATGTCGAGCATGTCATCATCGCAACAAGGACGCGCTAACATGTCCAATCTTTCGTGTGCTAGCCGGCTGCACGCACACTCAGTACATTCAAAAA
Organism: Schistocerca serialis cubense; assembly: GCF_023864345.2. Lineage (NCBI taxonomy): Eukaryota > Metazoa > Arthropoda > Insecta > Orthoptera > Acrididae > Schistocerca > Schistocerca serialis. The sequence goes on along the minus strand of NC_064646.1, from coordinate 326,839,943 downwards.
ACGCCTTAACAGCCAAAAAATACAAACGAACTTCTTTTCTATGAGAATGTCTGCGCACCCAAGAGCAGCTTACAAAACTGCATTGCACTGTTATTCCTCATCCACCCTGCAGCACGAATCTCACACCTTCCAGCTGCCATCTGTCTGGCGCAATGAAGGATCATTACCGTGGCACACAGTACGTGGGTGACGGGGAGGTAGCTGATGCAGCAAGGCGTTGTCTCCGACGTCGACCAGCAGGGTTATCCCATGCGGTCACACAGGCCCTCCCAATAACGTGGCTCAAGGCCGTCGCAGTAAATGGAGATTATGTTAGGGTTATGCAGCCGAAAAAATGGGGAATACTATGGTGTATTGGAACCCTGAATGAAACCAACCTGGTTTCAGAAAGAAAATGTATTACATTACTTATTGGACCTCCTTCACGTAATTAGCATTTCCAAGGGACTACAACCTGCCGAAGTAGGGGCAGTCAACCTTTTCTACCTACCATAAACTTTTGTATCTCTGTTACTGGCACGACAGTAGTGATGTTTTGTAAAGTACCATAGAAAAGTATCTTTAGCTTATAAAATTTATGAAGCCTACTTACAGCAAGTCAACCATGTAATAGGAACTACTTACCAAATAATTTATGAAAAAATTGCACGAAAATGTAGTTAAAATGTTTTAAAACCCCTACCCCCAACCACTCACCATGAATGCTGAAACGCCCACTACCAGATGGTAGGGATGAGGTTGATTGTCATAGCCATAGTAGGGCTGAATATTGAATGAAGGGAATTAAGGAAGATTGGATTTAACGTCCCGTCGACATCGAGGGCATTAGAGACGGATGAGGAAGGAAATGCGCAATGCCCTTTTGGAGGAACCACTGGATGGCCGAACGCTGGTTTAACCGTCGTCCTCCCGAACGCGAGGTCTGAATTTTCATACACTTCTGTTTTGACAAGGTTCGCCTAAAGTCTGTCGGTGTAGTTACTTTGGTTCTCTGAAAGCATAACAAGAATATAACACAATGTGATTCCATGAAAGCGCAGCCGTGAAAATTAACTTCAGATAATGTATTTACGTTTTAATTTCCTACAGTGGATGATTTCAAGTAAACAGAAGTTATTATCAAAATGTATCTCAACTCAGCACCGGAACGCGCTCCGATTTGAAACATCCTGGCAGATTAAAACTGTGTGCCCGGCCGAATCTCGAGCCTGGCACCTCTTGGAAGATAGGACACGAGGTGCTGGCGGAAGTAAAGCTCAACAAATAATGGTACTACGACCCTCTCACCATTCACTATGCTGTTTTTGTGGAGTATCTCTGTAAATATATGTACATTGAAAGCGATGAATTTATGACTTAATTTCGTTCATCATAATGAATGTTTTAGGAAAGCGCCAACTGTATCATTCAGCCGGCCAGGGTGGCCGAGCGGTTCTAGACGCTTCAGTCTGGAACCGCGCGACCGCTACGGTCGCAGGTTCGAATCCTGCCTCGGGCATTGATGTGTGTCATGTCATTAGGTTAGTTAGGTTTAAGTAGTTCTAAGTTCTAGGGGACTGATGACCTCAGATGTTGAGTCCCATAGTGTTCAGAGCCATTTGAACCATTTGTGCCATTCACATACTATAAACACAAAACAAATAATTAATGTTGATCAATCAGTGGATTGTTTCAAATCATGCGAACTTTCCGCATGATTTAAACCGAAAAATAGTCATTTTTTGCTTCATATTGCTCAGACTTTTAATAAAAGAGCATTGAAATCCAACTATAAAGACAGATATCGCGCTCGAAACAAGCAAAATATTGACGATGACAAATGTATACTCAACCAACAGCTACATGTGCGTGAACTGTTTATAAAGTTTTAATAACTCAGAAACATCTGTCATTGTTTACATGTCAATGTACAATGTAAGTAGGATGTGAGCTCGTAAAGATGTAACCGGTATCGGGTAGTTTACTAATCGAGGTATGCAATATTCAATTGAAATCTCGTATTTGCAGTTATATTACACAGTTCAGAAAAAATTGTTGCACGCAGTGAAAGCTCGTATTAGGCTCAGCAACGAGCTCTAAACACAAGTTCAATGAAACAAATTACAACATAACACTTCTACAGATCGCCCATTTGCGAAATAAAGTGTTGAGAGCTCAACAAATAATGGTACCGCGACCCTTTCACCAACCACTACGTTATTTTTGTGGAGTTCCTGTGTAAATATATGTACATTGAAAGCGATGAATTTATAACTTAATTTCGTTCATCGTAATCGATGTTTTAGGAAAGCGCCAACTGTGTCATTCATTATTTAAATTGTGAATTAATTCATAACCACCCGAAAATGTAATTTTTAGACAAGTTATCAGAGAACTCGATAAGTCTAAGATATTTTAAGATTAAACTGATCAAGAGTAGCAGAAAATGTGATTACGAAAAGCTTATCATCAAAATGGCAAATGACGTAGTAGAAGGACCGATATCATTCTTGTACCAAAAGAAAATATTCGAAAGATGCGGACACAAGTAATAAATTCTTTTTCAACAATATTCCCTTACAATAGAGAAATAAATACCTAAATCTGTAGTTGTACAGTATACAATTTTATTAAAAGTAAATAAAATGGGGGGGAACAATCATACAAGACCATACTGTAATCATTCTAGTTGTGATGTTATAGCGGGATAATAGAAATATAACGTGACAAGCAAAAAACTATTTGAATGAACGGAGAGAAATGAAGTTTACTGCAAGTTCTTACTGAAAGTAAACAGAATACTTTTTCGGTTGTAGCTTGTAATGTGTGATATCAGACGCCAAATCTCATTGCAGTTATAGCCGATGGTACGGCATCACGTTTCTCGTTTCGGTCTTTAGTTGCCTGATAACAGGGGCCCAAACCACATCTCGTCAGCTGCTGGGATGTGCTTTTGTGCCACTCTCTCCTGGAAAACTGGCAACCCGCCTAACGGGCGCTGCCTCCAATTCCCTCACTCGGAATGGTTATTGCAGGCTGCCTGCTGACTTGCACCCCAAGAATGTCCGAGCTGCCATCCAGCTGCGATTTCCGAGGAAAGGACAACTATACTGAAGTGTTTGCGGTGGAGACACTGAACAATGGGCTAAGAGGCACATAGTCCACAACCCACCACAGTGTTGCAGAAGAAACAAAATAATGAAATTTTTAGCACGTTATTGCTTTGTTTTCATTCTGGACTGACCACTGCATATTTCCACTACGAGACATGGTGTCCGTAATGTTATTGGAAGTATATATAATTTGTTTTTAATTCAGTAATCGGTTGTATCCCTTACTAAAGTCCGCAGCTCGTGGTCGTGCGATAGCGTTCTCGCTTCCCGCGCCCGGGTTCCCGGGTTCGATTCCCGGCGGGGTCAGGAATTTTCTCTGCCTCGTGATGACTGGGTGTGTGTGATGTCCTTAGGTTAGTTAGGTTTAAGTAGTTCTAAGTTCTATGGGACTGATGACCATAGATGTTAAGTCCCATAGTGCTCAGATCCAATTGAACCCTTTTTTTTTTTTTTGAACCCTTACTAAATGAAATAAAGTAGGAAAAATTATTTTATTTTCTGTCAATCTCCAGAGGTACAGTTTCATTTAATAACTGCGTGGAGCTGATTGAGATAGCTATCTATTATTTTTGTTTTGTCAGTTAGAAATCTATGGTGGTTGTCGGGGCAAGAAGCGACAGAATTATTACTGAAACCAATTACAAGCGTATTCTGGGGCAACAGACATCACTGTTTTATGTGCAAGTTAAATTTTCCAGGGGATTTTTATTTTAGTCTCCTTATATTGATGGTTCACCGGAGACTAACGATAATAACTTGAATTACTCCTCAACTCTAGTGCTCATGATCAGTCTTCAACTGGCGACCATACGAGGATTCTGATCCTGAATTTCGCCGTTGAGAGATTGCTCGTCTGTCCATATATACTATAATCTCTGATTCTGATAACAGTTTAAATGTCTTCTCAAGTGTCCGTTGTTACATATCTCCTCCCTGTTATTACAACACTAGAAAATGTACAAAGAGTAACTCGTCAGGACCTGCAGTATAGCTTTGCAACTTAGTGCTTCACTAGGAATGGTTATACAGAAGACAGTATGCTTTTCCTCCTACCAGTGGGCTGGCTCATCTGGGTGCTTACTGAACGTGAAAACCTTTCAGGTGAATAACTGCTACAGCAAATGCACTGAGCTCGCGTTCTCGACATATGGTCTGGCGATTCTGCGGTAACTCATTGGAAAAGTACACTGTCGCTTTATGTCCATATCCTTATGCTCCATCTTACAGGCCACTGACTTCAGAATGAAATATTGCCGTAGTTAGTACAAAAGTGTTTGAAATGTACATTTCTCAATAAAGTCCCCATCTAACTGGGCTTAAATTTCACTCAGAGCAGTTGATTGCGGGATGTGCTACACGCTGGATGAGGTCCTGACAGGTTTTGTTGCTGATACAGGACAACATCTAACATGTCAATATGGTCCAAAATGGACAGCTTGAGCAGTGTGTATACGTTGTCCTCCAAGATGAACTGACCTCAGTCCTCTGGATTTGTCTGTTTTCGGTTATTTTAAAAGTGAAATGTACAGCGTTCTCAATGGTACGGTGTAATAAATGGACCATCGACTTTAGCAGTAATGTAAAGAATTACGAAATGATTTGTGGTTGTTAGAAAAACTTGATAACTCACTGCAAAGACGAGTACAGAACTGAATATAAATGCAGAAACGACACGCGCAACACCTCCTTCAGCAGATACGAGTGTATAGTAAATTGCAACCCGTAGCATGCTGAAACAGTATTGCATTATTTGTAAGACAGGAACTGGATAAAAATTGAGCCCAAATAGATGAGGACTGAATAGAAAAATGAAGATCTGAAATACATGTCTGCTAACTATGACAACACTTCATTGTGCAGCCAATTGCAGCGTACAACTATACTTTCTTAACTATCTCGTAAATGGCTCCTTTCGTGACCCAAATTTACTAAAATATTTTAGCTTACATTATTGATTGTTTTGTTTACTCTTCTATTAGTATGAAATACCAAGTAAAAAACGGATAGTGTCTAAGAAACCTAAGAATTATGTATTATTTTTCACGCAGACTAATATCCATTTCTAGATAGGTACTCAATAAGCTACCGTACGTGGTGTGACGGAGCATACTTAATACCACTACTAGCCATTTCCTTTTCTGTTCCTCTCGCAAACAGGGCGTGGGAAAAACGACTGTCTATATACCTCCTTACGAGTCCTAATTCCTCTCATCGCATCTTCGTGGTCCTTATGCGAAATGTATGTCTGCTGCAGTAGAATCCTTCTACAGTCAGCTTCAAATGCCTGTTCCCTACATTTTTTCGGCAGTGTTCCTCGAAAAGAACGTCACCTTTCCTCCAGGGATTCCCATTTCAGTTCCCGAAGCATCTCCGTAATGCTTGCTTGTTGATCGAAGAAATCCAGCAGCCCACCTCTGAATACCTTCGATGTCGCCCTTTAATCCGACCTTCTGACAATCCCTGTAGAATGCTGAAACAGGTATTGCACTGTTTGTTAAGACAGGCAATGGGTAAAACTCGAGCCCAATTAGATAGGGACTGAATTGAAAAGTTAGGATCTGAAATATATGTCTACTAACTAGGACAATACTCGAAGACTCCTCAAGAATGAGACTCTCTGGTGTTCTATACGCGCTCTTCTTTACAGATGAATCACACCTTTCTAAACTTCTCCCAACAAACCAAAGTCGCATTCTTTGCTAAAATCCTTACATGCTCGTTCCATTTCATTTCCCTTTGCAGCATTTCACCTAGATAGGTAATCGACGTGACTGCATCAAGCAACATACTACAAACGCTGCACTCGAACATTACAGGGTTGTTTTTCCTACTCGCCTGCATCAGCTTGATTGTTTCTACATTTGGGACTAGTTGGCATCCATAACACCAACTAGAGAGCTATAGCTACATTTCTGTAGCTTAGAAACTATAAGTACAGAAAACGTAAAAGTAATTAATTCGTACGTAAAATTCTCCCACTGTAAAGATTTTATGGAGATTATTTCAAGAATATTAGTTGCAAATGGAAGAAAAGTTTCAGTAGTTAACAAAATGAAAAATTTTTGAGTCTTTGCAAATACTGTACATTCTCAGGGCAGGGCAGGAAGCGCTACGTCCTCAGTGGTGGCTTTTCTGACTCCCTGTCATGGCTACTGGCTCGGAACTTGGGCGGTTTCCAAAAGTAATTGCTATAAATATTATCCAAAAATTAGAACTACATACTTAATAGCTTGTTGGTCTATCTTTTGAACGCATTACGGTAGTGACCTTACATGACACAGTTTCGAGATGTTCTTCACAGGTTTCAATGGCACCAGATGTCTAATCCCATCAGCTCAATCAGTTCCCGTAAGTTACAGAAATGCGTTCCATCGGCTTCAGAAATTGTGAATTTGGTGGTCCTGACATCAATATGAGTTAACTATCATGCTCCTAAAACCACTGTAGCACGGTTCTCGGATTGTGAAGTGGACAGTTCTGGACATTATGAGCAGCGAGTCCCTTAGGCATTGCATTTAAAAGCAGGGAATTTAGCTTAGCAGCGCGTGTCTTGCAAGTTGTCGTGTAGTGTCTCTGCCAGTTAAGTTATAACGGGCGTTGGGCAACGTACACAGGTTTCTGCAGAGAGCTGTGATCGTACGTGGTGAGCCGCTCCACCGGGTTGGCGATTTGGAAAATCCCAGCAGTTAGAGGTGTATCTGCCATCACGAGCTTGAGTAAGCGAGACAAAATGGTCGGGAAGTGACTACGTTAAAACTAAAATTAACAATATTCAGTGAAAACGCTAAACTATTTCCAGACACGCTATAAAACTTCTATAGAGACCGTCGAATTCACGGTAGTGAGACAAATTGGAAATTTGTGGTAATGTCTTATGGGACCAAACTGCTGAGGTCATCGGTCCCTAAGCTTGCGCACTACTTAACCTAAATTAAAGTAACTTACGGTAAGCACAACACACACACCCATGCCCGAGGGAGGACTCGAACTTCGGGAGCGGCGCGGACCGTGACAAGACGTCTCAGACCGCGCGGCTTAGTGAGACAAGATCAGTAAAATTATTACCATGCTTATAAAGTGATTATTAACAAATTTATTTATGTTTATACTAAAAACATCCTTATAGAAACAGTAACAAATGATAGAGCAAACCAATATACCCTTTGACTTATAGTCTGGTAGATCTTCACGTTAGCTGTGGAATGATCATGTTCCTATTGTTATTAAAGAAATGCCAAATAGTTATTAATTATTTATTGAACATTAATGACTTGAATACAACGTAATAATGTTTCACAATAATATTTAGAAGCTCGCTATGAACCGGCTTTCGGCTTCTTAGGCCTTCGTCAGACAACTTAATGCTGAACAGATAGTCCACACACGTTCAGCGAGAATTCATAGCTGTACAAAGAATGCTGAGCAATGGTATGTGACATTTTATGACTGTATAGATTCAAATCACAAGCATGATGTAATACCCAAAGAGACACTGAACAATAAATCAAATTTGTTTGTTCAGTGTCTCTTTAGGTATTACATCATGCTTTTGTTTGTTTCGATATAGACATAAAATGTCACATACCTTTGTACAGCATTCTCTGCATAGCTATGAGTTCTCACTGAAGTCTTGTAGACTATCTGTTAAGAATTAAGTTATGTGACGAAGCCGAAAGCCGGTTCATAACAAGCTAATAAATATTCTTGTGGAACATTAATACGTTGTACTCAGATTATTAATACGTCTATGTTTCTCCAAGAACCGGCGGGATATTTCATAAATATTTATTGAACAATTTGCGTAATGGTGGCAAAACAAAGATTTCTACACAAGTGTACTAATCACTATCGCCAGCAAGAAAGGATTGTGACATTATCCCATTATCCAATCGTTTATTTAACGAGACTTCAGTAGCTTGATGTATGCAAGATTGTAACGTGAGTAACGTAGGACTACAGCATCAAGATTAATAGTGTTGTTAACTTGACTAGGTTCTTCCAGTTCCGTTCGTGATGCATCAAGCTGAATGACGGCCAAGTATTTAGTTATGTTTAAAATTTAGTAACATAATACCAAATTGGCAGTTAATCAAAATTATATGCTACATACGCTTGAAATGTATAAATGTTATAACCCGCGTGCCGCGCGGGATTAGCCGAGTGGTCAGAGGCGCTGCAGTCATGGACTGTGCGGCTGGTCCCGGCGGAGGTTCAAGTCTTCCCTCGGGCATGGGTGTGTGTGTTTGTCCTTAGGATAATTTAGGTTTAGTAGTGTGAAAGCTTAGGGACTGATGACCTTAGCAGTTAAGTCCCATAAGATTTCACACACATTTGAACTTTTTTTTTTATAACCCGTGTACTTTTATAAATGGTGGTAAAGCTGTAAGCTGCTGCATTGAGTCAGGCATTGGGTCACATCAACCGAATTTTAATAGAGAGAGCAGTGTCTGTGATCTTTAGTGTTCGTCTCTCGGTCACTGAAGGTGGCTTCGGTAAGCTTTGTGAGCCCAGAAAGCAGCTTGGGCTTAAGTATTGTTTGTGACTTCGCAATAGTTCGATATGCACCAGTTTAAGACTTGGGAACATCTGGGACTCTTAAGTGCTTGTGGGCATAGAATCGTACAAGGGTTAACTGTGGACGTTCAGCCACGGTCAGTTTGTTACTGTATAGAGACTGGTACATACCAGTTTAACTTTTAAGATTTTGTTGCAGTTTAAGTGGTCTGATGCACGGCTCCATGCCGTTAGTTTAAGGTCGTTACTGTCCACGAACGCTCCACCTGCATTGTAAAATTAAGAATTGTAGAGTCCTGTATCCACTCTGCGCAAAACACCTGAAGGTTCAGTTATTTCTAACCCCATCATTTTCCCCCATTTAGGCGCATAAGTGTGAAATTTGGCTCAATGGAGCGTACAATCTTCCTTTGCGATGGTGCAAACGCATGGCGACCTGGTGTGGCCGAGCGGTGCTAGGCGCTCCAGTTTGGAACCGCGTGACAGCTACGGTCGCAGGTTCGAATCCTGCCTCGGGCATGGATGTGTGTGGTGTCCTTGGGTTCGTTAGGTTTAAATAGTTCTAAGTTCTAGGGGACTGATGACCACGGATGTTAAGTCCCATAGTGCTCAGAGCCATTATGAACCCTCGGGCTCGATGACGCACCACAAGGCAAGATTTTTATACGTACGAAAAGAAGCCAGCGCTCAGACGCTCATCTGAGTTGTAATTCGAATTAATGATACCGCATTGGCCCCAAATTTCACCGCAGTTTTGACAACACCACCGTACACGTGTCGCATGTTGGGGAGGTCGTCAACCCCCGTTCCCCTCCCCCCCTCCCCAGTCCATCTCATACATGCCTCACATTTCCTCCTGTCCTCTCTGCGATTGAGATCAGAACTACGATGGTCAGCTTGAAATTAATGTGGTTTTCTTATGTGAGCCTGAAGCGAACGTTCCTCACACCGCCGCTCAGAAGCGACAAGGAAAGATCTCAAGGGGTGGCATAAAGGGCGCCAATGAAACCACCTCTACGCTTGGAGCTTCATTTATACGCATTTCACGGTCATAACCGACATTTTACAGCCCGATGACACTCTTGACAACCTTTGACACTACTTAAACATCCCGAACGATTCAACCCTTTTCTGAGTACATCGTAGTGCTACAGCACCATAGAACGTAATCTGACCTCTCCGGAGTGTAGCACAACTGCTATGTTTGCTCCTGCGTACAGAGTGGAATCACTAGCGACCATTCGAATCCATTCAACGGAATTTGGACTTGGTCTGAAGCAGCAAAGGGTATTTACGCTTTTTCAGCCCTCTTGTTTCACGCCCTCCTGTGCCGTGTCCACCGGGACGTACCACGTTGACACATGCATAAATAAAATGAATAAGGAACTCTCTAAGATTCACCAATTTGGCAACACTGTCAGTGGCACAGTACATTTTTTCAGCACTTTATAAATGTTGCCATACAGAGGCAAGACTTGACCTATTCCTACGCGTCTGCGGGCAAGCGATCCGTCAACTGACCCACAGCAAATGATTGGCCCTACCTGCTGCTCAAGTACTGCTTGCAGGCATGCGTATCTGAGTGGTCTCTAAGGGGTTTCTCACCAACGGTACATAGGAATTCCTCAACGGTACTCTCTGTAATGGTACAGTTTTAAAGTGCTCAAGAAAGTAGCCCAGATGGCACCGAGGGTGACGACTCACTCCCCCCTCACCCTTGTCGTGATCACGCCACAGGACGACGCGAAACAAGGGGGCTGAAGGAACATACACACATTTGCTGTTTCAGACCACGTCAAATTGGTTTTGAACGGTCCTAGTGGTTACACCGTGAATTCCAGAGCAAACATATCAGTTACACTACACTCCGGAGAGGTCAGGTCACGCCGGCCGCAGTGGCCGAGCGGTTCTAGACGCTTCAGTCCGGAACCGCGCAACTGCTACGGTCGCAGGTTCGAATCCTGCCTCGGGCATGGATGTGTGTGATGTCCTTAGGTTTAAGTAGTTCTACGTTCTAGGGGACTGATGACCTCAGGTGTTAAGTCCCGTAGCGCTCAGAGCCATTTGAACCATTTTTGGTCAGGTCACGTTCGCTGGGGTTGCAACACCACGATGTCCTTAGAAAAAGGTTCAATAATTCAGGGCACGTCAGCAATGTCAAAGGTTGTCAAGAACGTCGCTCTGTTTCACTTCACACTGTTACCAATCCTTTTTGAAAGCGAAATGTGTGTGCATGACCGCGCCAGGCGAAAAGGTTGTTTCATTGGTGCCCTATACGTCACTTTCTCAAGTCTTCCGCGTCGATCCTGAGCCGCGATGTATGCGAAAAGTTTTCCTCAGCCAGCCATAAAAAAAAGCGAGTGATTTCAATGCTCGGAGCTGCGGTTCTAACCTCTACGGCAGAGAGGTTACGGAAGAGGGACCGAGCGAGGTGGCGCAGTGGTTAGGCACTGGACTCGCGTTCGGGAGGACGACGGTTCAATCCCGCGTCCGGCCATCCTGATTTAGGTTTTCCGTGATTTCCCTAAATCACTCCAGGCAAATGCCGGGATGGTTCCTCTGAAAGGGCACGGCCGACTTCCTTCCCCATCCTTCCCTAATCCGATGAGACCGATGACCACGCTGTCTGGTCTCCTTCCCCAAACCAACCAACCAACCAACCAACCAACGGAAGAGGGTGAGATGCGGGTGCGGTGGAGGTATGGCGACATTCACATCATGCCACACGTCTGCGATGGCGGTGGGCAGAATTGTGATGTAATTTTGTGCCAATATGACATCATTAATCTACCTTAAACCTCACATAAACTTTTGATCTGTGGCCTTCTTTCCGATGTGTCGACACTTGGCTGTTCGTAGCGTATTGAGTCAGATTGTGACGTCACAGGACCCACACCTTTTCCCAGTACACCCTGTACGCTACAGCAAATATAGCAGTTGTGCTACAGTCCGGAGAGGTCAGATCACGTTCTATGCGGTCGTACTCAGAAATGGGTTGAATCGTTTGGTGTTTATCACCAGTGTCAAAGGTTGTCAAGAACGTCATTCTGTTGCACGTTGCGCTGCAAAATGTTTTTTATGACCAAGAAATGCGTATAAATGAAGCTCCAATGGTAGAGGTGGTTTCATTGGCGACCTTTATGCCACCTCGTGAGATCTTTCCGAGTCACTTCTAAGCGGCGGTGTGTGAAACGTTTTTTTCAGTCACCCATAAAAAAACTACATTAATTTCAAGCTGACCATCGTGGTTCTGATCTCAATCGCACAGAGATCAGTACATAGGAAGGTTGTACGCAACATTGAGTCGAATTAAAACCTCCTGCGTAGAAAAGGTGGAAAATGACATGATTTCAAACTAGTGACCATTTAATTCTTTTGCGCAGTGTATTTTGTGTTCGACAGCAACTTGTGTGAGACCACCATTCAGAATTAATTTCTCCATAATTTGAATAAACGAAAATGGAATTTGATTCTTTAGTTGAGGGCCACATTATTATCCTGTAGGATCGTAATTGTGAAGATTCCTGTAACATTTTACATTCAGTGATTTGTCTCTGCCGAATTAATGTGCTTCATGATTATGCCATGCTTCTACATGGCTTAAAGCAACAGTACATGAGCTCGCCCCTTACTTTCAAATGAGCCATATCCAAATGTAACATCGTGTACTTCCCTGTGGTGGTTAGGTAGCAGAGAATTGGCGCAGACGAGTGATTAATTTTTCCTTATTGTTACCGAGCCCTAGCATGTTCTCCTGCTGTAAATGTCAGGGAAGACATCAAGTATGAAGGGGTGCAGGAGATCCACATCAATGTTCATGTGGTACACAGATCTCATGGTGCCTTAGATTACTACCACAGGTCCCGTGAAAGCTCACATGAATTCCCCATACAGTATATCACTGCGTTAGTGTTCTGTATCTGTTTCGCGCATCTCTTTCTCTGCTTGATACTGCATCCGGATATGAACATCTACATGCTGTGAAACGAAATGTAATTCATCTGCAACACAGTAGGTTTCCAATGACATAAGGTTCAATCTCGACGATCCCGTCCCCACTACAATCAAAATGGACACTGTCATTAGATCAGCATGGGAACGGGTAGTGGTTGCCTGCTGCGGACCCCCATGTTCAACAATGTTCGCTGAACAGCATGTGCCAAGACACTTGTGCCTGCGCCATCACTGAACTGTGTCGCCAGATCTGCCACAGATCGCCGACTGTTCTGCTTTACACATCAGGCAAGATTCCATCCCCCACGTTCAATAGTGAGTGGACATCCAAAACCTTGTCGCCTTTTCGTGGCTTCTTCCTTCAGCCGCTTTCCAGAGATGCTTACGATAGCACAACGCGAACAGCCATTAGTTTCTCCATTACCGAGAAGCTGGTTCCCATTGGATCTGCATACTCCGCAAGCCACCATAAGGTGCAGGGTGGAGAGTGAACTGTACCACTACTAATCATTTCATTTCCTTAGCTCTCGATCAGTAGCCAAGATTGGGTCGCATAGTCTGTATAGACTGATGGTAAAAAACTAAATAAATGAACTATATTACGTACGAGTAGGACTCGCGCTCCGAGGATTACGTACGAACTTCAGCGACTTGCGTGTCGCTAACCCACCTCAGTTGTCCAACTCCAGGAAAGGGGACCTACAGTTTAACGTTGAATCCAAACCACTTCTGAGCTATGGCTGGCTCATGCCATGCGTTGGATTAAACCTTGGTTGCTATTCTGTGTTTAGTCTCCCGCGGTTATCGCGATTATGCTATTATCCTCTCTTTCCGCAGGTGACAGCAGTGGTGTGTATCGATATTAGCACCTTGGACTATCTTTGGCCTGGCGGCTATAGTTTCCGGCTGGGCTGTGTGCGGACAGTTGGTCGGTTGGCGTGGAGGAGCGAGGAAACTTCCACGGCGCGTAGTTTGGCCGGGCCTGCTAGCGGCCTCTATGCAGTGTCGGAGTGTGTGGTGCTGTTCCCATTGCTATGAGGTTTGTGGCTCACCGGTCCTGGACTTGAAAGTTGAGTTTTCACTTAATCTAACAGCAACTCACGACTGTTCACGTTGTGTCGTTTGGAGTTCGTTGTTGGCTGTTGGGATATTCCCACGAGCACCAATGTGTGTTTTCAAGTTGGCAAATTTTAGCCACCCTCTGGTGGAGTTTAATTGTAGTTGGTTCTTTGAATTGAAGTGCACCAGCGGAATCTTCTGCTTTGTGGCCGTTAACGTTCTGGTTACCTGCCCTGGCCATTGACATAAACTCATGCAGTGCATTTTTCTCATCGTGTTGTTGCTGACCAGCACGGTATGTATAACTGGTTGTGGGCGCCAATATCTTCTACGTTGTTCCACTGAACTCCCTGTTGTGAGCTGGTCGGGTGAAGTGGAGGTTATCTTGTCGGTGGGTCCATTGACAGTCTGTCGGTTGGGTTGTCATCGGATCGACAATAGTTGGACCGAGTGCCTGTCTCACCTAATTGAGCGTTAGTGTTTGAATTCCAGGCCGACCCTTGGAACTTTTGAGCGCCCTTGGGTGTACTGCCTTTCCTTGTTTGTCCTTATTGTTTGTACTTGTATGGCTTCTAGCCGAATTTTAGATTAAGGTTGTTTTGTCCTTGAGGCATTAGATGGTTTGGGCCGTCAGCCTAATTTAACAACTGTTTTACGTAAAGCCTTTGGCATTTTTAAAATTAATGTTATTGATTTTAATTTTAATAACCAACTTATACAGTTGTTGACAGGCAGCGAAATGTTGACAATATTTAATATTATTGAGTCTTAAGTGATGGACCTTCAGCCGATTTTGAATTTAAGTTGTTTGCTCTTAAAGTGTCAGATTCTTTGGGCCTTCAGCCTAATTAAGGAAGTTTTTAAGATAAGGTTTTGCCTTTTAAATTTCTGGCTTTGGTTGAGCTTTCAGTTATTGGCTTGCAGCCGTTTTTAAATTAAAGTGGTTTTGCCCTTAAGGCATGAGATAGTACGACGCATTCAGCAGCTAATTAAGTTCCAAAACTAAAGCTGTGTTTTTTTAAAATTCTCTTTGCGCTCATAATGTTTGATCAAATAAAAGGTTGTATGTTCGAGTGCAACTGGCAGCCGCTTATTTTGACCCCTTTCCACATTTCAAACTGATATCTCTACCAGTTCGTGAGAAGGAGAGATCTTAAAAGACGGACAGGCAGATAGATGGACAACAAGGCGATCCACTGAGGGTTCCGTTTTCACCGATTAAGGTACGGAATCCTAAGAAGGACTGTGGGTAAGCCATTTCTCCTCAGTATCCTTCCTTCCAGGAGCACTACTCGCGCAAGGTACACACGAGAAATTCTGGGAAGTTTGGAAGGTATCTGAGAGACACACTGACGGAAATAACTACTACAGCGTGCCTGGATAGCTGAGTTGGTAAGAAGAATGCTGACGAAAGGCAGAGCTGCTGTTATCGATTACCAGTCCAACACACAGCGTTAATCTGCCTGGAAGTGTGCAGTTCACTGCAGAGTGCAACACTCATTCTGCTAAATAAAGTGTAATAAAAGGAGATATAGTGCTCCTATTTTTCTGATGACGACATTTGAAATTGGTGTGGCCAAGTGTGTTAAGGTATGGCGGGGTAATTACTTTGCACAGAGCCGCCCCCGCCTGCGCCTGCAGTGTGGCTCGGACGGTAATGCTTACCGCCTGTGACGGAGGTGGTAGTTAGCGCGCCAGAGCAAATAACCTGCAGAGCGGCAATAATTACCATCTGCGACACGCGACCCTCCCTCCCTGCAGTCGAGCGCAACCTCCTGGAATGCCGTGGCTTCTCCTGCAACGTCACCGCATCTACAGCTTCTGAAACGACAGAACTTCTGCAATAGCTGTGCGGCGACTCTAAACCAGTAACCAATGTTTTTTTCTTTATTGTACTTCAGTTTCCCGTCTGGGGCGGGCTGGCAGCAGCACATGCCCTGCTCTTCAGCTGAAAGACATGAATTATACAATAGAAGACATTTAAAATAACATAAAGGAGAAAATATGGCGTACATAGATGTAAAAAGAGGCGAAATTATGGAAGAGATCAGACAAAAAGGGGTTGATTGCAAAATGTAGATAAAAACCTTAAAAAAGTAGCGCACACAAAAAACAACACACTGGGACAGTTAAAAAAACACAAGGTGAAGTACAGCCGGGGCATAAAAGTTGCGACAGGTGGCATATCACAAAACAATCACGGACAGCAACACTATGAACGAGTCCAGGACATGATTAAAATCACACTTCTTGAGAGCACTGGAAAATGGCACCAAACACAACACAGATGTAGCACACCGACGACGACAAACAAACAAAGAGCATCTGCCAGGGTATGGAGACAAGGGAGAAGGGAAGAAAAGGAGGGGATGGGTAGTGCTAGAGGGGGGAGAGTCGGGGAGACGGAAGGGGAGCGCGCTGAAAGGAGCTGGGGAGGGAAGGATGGGGGAGTGAAACAGCCGAGAAGGGTGTGCTGGGAGGAGGGAGGAAAAACGACACCACCAGAAGGAGGGGAGACGAAGTGGGGGGCCCTGGGAGGGGTGGAACAAGGCCAGGTGGGAAGGGTAGATGTCACAGCGAAGTTCAGCATCTGGGAGAGAGAGGTGCTGGAAATTGTACTGATGAAAGAGATGGAGGATGAGGAGGTGGAGAGACGGGGGGATACAGTGAAAGAGGCGTGTCAACGTGGAGAGGAAGGAGGAAACCAAGGGCTGGGGGGATCAAGACTCAGGAGTCACGTGGGGGAAGGAAGGCGGATACAGAAGGCAAGACAGAGCGAGCACATGGCTTTCAAGGATTTGGAGGGCCTCATAAAAGAGGGGGGTGGGGAGGAGTGCTGATATCCAGGCCATCCTGGCATATCAAAGGATAGGATGGATGAGGGAGTTGTAGATATGGAGGATGGTGGAAGGATGCAATCACACAGCAACCAGTTTTATTAATTCATGATCTAATTCCTTAGTTACATATGTTACTTACACTGATCACGCAAAATATTAATACCTCAGCACACTGCGACACTGATTGCCATCTGGTGGAGTTGGGAGCATGTGATGTGGTACAGGACATACAGGGTGAACATTAATGTACATTAATATAACCCATAAACTGCAGGAACGAATTCCTGACTGGAAATGGGGAAAAAAGTCCTATGAACATGAGTCCAGAAGTGTATCTTTGCCATAGTAGATGGCCCTTTTGACCACATGTGTGAGTTGCTTGTGTGCTTGAGTTTGTATGATTGACATAGGGTACTGTAAGCAGCAGAATGGTTTGGTATACATGGCGTGACCAAGCCGAGATGGTGTTGTATGTGGCCAAACACCTGGAAACATTAGAGAAGCAGCACAGCTGTGTACGCTCAAAGACACCAGCTGCTTCACACAACATTTAAAGTCCTTTTTGGACGTTTGTGTGATCATGAGTACTGAATACTTTCAAAGGTCTAGGGAGGCGGCGGACAGTGTGTACACCAGATTAGGAGGACCAGGTTCTACAGTTTATCAAGACGGAACATAGTACAAGCTCCAGGCAAGTGGCCCTCCAACTAGGTGTAATCCAAAGTACGATTATGTGTACCCTGCGTGACAACTGGAACTGTTCCTATCACCTGCAATACCAGGGAGGCCACATTTAAAGTCTGTTGTGGAGTGGATGCGATCTGTATTGTGTTCCGCACGCACACCATCCATTTCCAGACGCATGTTTAAAGACCTTTTTCCTCCACTTACAGTCAGGAATCCGTCGCTGCAGTTTTTTGGTTTTATTAATGTTCATCCTGTATACAGGGTGGTCCATTGATCGTGTCCGGACCAAATATCTCACGAAATAAGCGTGGCCCCTATTTTATCGATGGCAATCTAAATGGTGTAATGTATGCTGATTTCCTACGTAATATTCTACCGATGTTAATACAAGATGCTTCACTGCATGACCAGAATGGCGATGTACTTGTCTAGCTTGAAGGGGGAAACCAGATGGCGCTATGGTTGGCCCGCTCGATGGCGCTGCCATAAGTCAAACGGATATAAACTCCGTTTTTTTAAATAGGAAACCTCATTTTTATTACATATTCGTTGGTATGTAAAGAAATATGAATGTTTTAGTTGGACGACTTTTTTTGCTTTGTGATAGATGGCGCTGTAATAGTCACAAACATATGGCTCACAATTTTAGACGAAGACTTGGTAACAGGTAGGTTTTTTTAAATTAAAATACAGAATGTAGGTACATCTGAACATTTTATTTCGGTTGTTCCAATGTGATACATGTACCTCTGTGAACTTATCATTTCTGAGAACGCATGCTGTTACTGCGTGATTACCTGTAAATACCACATTAATGCAATAAATGCTCAAAATGATGTCCGTCAACCTCAATGCATTTGGAAGTATGTGTATCGACATTCCTCTCAACATCGAGTTGTTCGCCTTCCGTAATGTTCGCTCATGCATTGACAATGCGCTGACGCATGTTGTCAGGCGTTGTCGGTGGATCACTATAGTAAATATCTTTCAACATTCCCCACAGAAAGAAATCTGGTGAGGTCTGATCCGGTGAACGTGCGGGCCATAGTATAGTGCTTCGACGAGCAATCCACCTGTCATGAAAAATGCTATTCAATACCGCTTCAACTGCGTGCGAACTATGTGCCGGACATCCATCATGTTGGAAGTACATCTCCATTCTGGTCATGCAGTGAAACATCTTGCAGTAATATCGGTAGAATATTACGTAGGAAATCAGCATACATTGTATCATTTAGATTGTCATCGATAAAATAGGGGCCAATTATCCTTCCTCCCATAATGCCGCACCATACATTAATCCATCAAGGTCGCTGATGTTCCACTTGTCGCAGCCATCGTGGATTTTCCGTAGCCCAATAGTGCATACTATGCCTGTTTACGTCACCACTGTTGGTGAATGACGCTTTGCTTTGCTTGTGCCGTTGTCCCCGCAAATACACAGGGTCGGCATGGTTAATCGGATGTGGCAATATTAGTTGAAGGGGTGGCCGGAGGCCCTTCCTGCCGCCACCCCGTACCCCCTGGGAAAGAATTAGTGTACCCCAACTGTCTATGGCTAGTGTAATCCATGGAAGAGTGCGAAAGTGTTCAGATGTCTGTGAGCCGTGTCACTAAGGCAGGACTTGGGGACCAGCTCGGTATTCACCTAGGGTGATGTGGAAAACCGCCTAAAAACAACATCCAGGCTGGCCGGCACACCGGCCCTCGTCGTTAATCCGCCGGGCGGATTCGATCCGGGGCCGGCGCACTTAGCCGAGTCCAGGAAGCAACGCATTAGTGCGCTCGGCTAGCCTGGCCGGTCTGTTGGTGAATGACGCTTCGTCGCTAAATAGAACACGTGCAAAAAATCTGTTCCGTAGTTTCTCTTGTGCCCAGTGGCAGACCTGTACACGACGTTCAGAGTCGTCGCCATGCAAATTCCTGGTGCATAGAAATATGGTATGAGTGCAATCTATGTTGATGTAGCATTCTCAATGCCGACGTTTTCGAGATTCCCAATTCTCGGGCAAATTATCTCCTACTGATATGTGGATTAGCCGCGACAGCAGCTACAACACCTTATTGGGCATCATTTTCTGTTGCAGGTCGTGGTTGACGTTTCACATGTGGCTGAACACTTCCTGTTTCCTTAAATAACGTAATTATCCAGCGAACGGTCCGGACACTTGGATGATGTCGTCCAGGATACCGAACAGCATGCATAGCACACGCCGGTTGGGCATTTTGATCACAATGGCCATACATCAACACGATATCGACCTTTTTCGCAATTGGTAAACGGTCCGTTTTAACACGGGTAATGTATCATGAAGCAAATACCGTCCGCACTGGCGGAATGTTACGTGATACCACGTACTTATACGTTTGTGACTATTACAGCGCCATCTATTACACAGCGACAAAAGTGATCCAACTAAAAGATTCATATTTCTTTACGTACTACGCGAATATGTAATAAAAATGGGGGTTCCTAATAAAAAAAAAACGCATTTGATATCCGTTTGACCTACGGCAGCGCCATCTAGTGGGCCAACCATAGCGCCATCTGGTTTCCCCCTTCAAGCTAGACGAGTTTCGTTCTTTGTAGATTTTTCGATTGATGCTTATTTCGTGAGATATTTGGCCCGGTCACTATCAATGGACCACTCTGTATAAACAGATCAGAGACGCCAGGGCCAAGCCGATGTAGGCAACCCACATTCCCAGCTAGAGCCGGCTGCTCGCGGGCCAGATTAAGTCCCGCTCAAGGTCAGGAGCACAGCACACACCAGCGGCTGTCTTGCTCTAGGACACGCGCTGCCTAGCACATAACCACACCCTAAAAGCGTAAGTGAGTGAATTTTTCTAAAAAAATAATTTAAAAAAACGTGGGAGGCATAAGGAAAGGTGATAAGGTAATTTTTATTGTCTGTGATAGAACATACAGTCACCAGTGATCTTTATTTTACCATTATTATTGCCTACTTCGGCCCATATGAACAGATATTCGTCTGCATTGTGCTTCTTCCTTCTTCTTGTAGACAGAGTAAACGGCTTGTTTGGCACCAAAGTCCCATAAGGAACTTTTGCAAGCAGTCCTGTACTCTTTGCTATACTCCATGTCTTCCAACCCAAGATGTTACCGTCTGGAAAAGCTTCAAGGCCACCACAGTCTGCGTGGTTGCCCCAAACAACTGCCTAAAGTAAGCCATGTACTACCTCCAAAAACAGTTTGGACATCCCAGGTGAACTGCATTCGTAGTCCATCAAACACATTAGGACCACCCATGAGTTGATGCTTATTAAACTGTCCACCGAGATAAATATCAATCACCCTCAATGTCTTGTAAATAGGAACACTGCGCCGCGAGCGACGACTATATCTACGTCGCAGAGGCATTGCTGAGGCGATATTTGTCGAAAATGATGAAATCCTTTGCCGTAAGCTACTCTGACAAAGGGCAGATTGTTATGGTCCGGTGTCTGAGAGCGATCGTTTTGTAAATAGAGAAGCTGGTCCACCTGTTCTCCTGCTACTGTTGAAGGACGGTGAAACCAACAGAAGGCGGCAAGTTGTTGGACGTCCGCACATCGTCGCAGTACATAGAGATCGAACACTTAAGCACTCTGTAAACCAGGATAGGCGGCTATCTGTGGCAAATCTGACAAAAGAACACGGTACTGACGCCGGAACAAGTGTTTCAGTGCACACCGTTCAGTGCATATTGTTCAAGAGGGGGCTGCGCCGTTGCCTCTATTGAACCAAAGACATCTTCAGTTATGATTGCAGTCGGCACAACATCATCAGTGCTGGACCGAGGATGAATGAAAACGTTTCACCTGGTCCTATAAATCACGTTTCTTACTGCACCAGATCGATGGTCCCGTGTGGATACGCCGTCACCTAGGTGAACACCTGCTCGAAACATGCAACGCATCACGGACACATGTCGCTTGGGACATTATTCCGTTATAGGGGATAATGATCTGGGCTTCCAAAGGACCAGTGGTACCAATCGAAGGCACCACTATGACGATCACCAACATCCTTTCATGCTTGACGCTTCATCCGACGGCGGTGGCATCTTCCAGCACGATAACTGTCTGTGTCACACGACCAGAATCGTATTTCAGTGGTTTGAGAAGCATTATAGTGAACCGAGGTCGAAAGATGTCTAATCTGAATCCAATGGAACACAGCTGGTGCGCTGTCAGGCTCCATTGTTGCACACACAAATCATCGCTCGTAATGTATGAAATCTTCACATATATCTGGTACCACACACCTCCGGAAACTTGTCGAATGCGTGCCACGCAGAATTGCTGCTATAATGTGTTCCAAATGCAGACCAACATAATATTAAAACTGAGAGAGGTGACGCTGTGACGGTTCAAATCCGAGTCCGGCCATCATGATTTAGGTTTTCTTGGATTTGTCTCTGGGATGGTTCCTTTGAAAGGGCACAGCCAACTTCCTTTCCCATCCTTCCTAACCCGATGCCACCGATAACCTAGCTGTTTGTTCCCCTCCGTCGAATCAACCAACCAACCAAGCATACTATTAAGCAAGTTCTTAGTTTTTTTGCTTTATCAGTACCTATACAAGGCGTTTCAAAATGAACATACAGGTTTTAAGGCATTGTAGCATTCATTACGTTCAACTCACAATTGTAAATAATACACCAAATTAAAGAGCAACTCAAACAGTTTTGTTTACATACCTGTGCGCAATGGGAAGAATGTGGAATGACAAAGAGTGACTGAAAAACGTGTTGAACTAGTGCGAGTTTTTAACGCTTAGCCCCAAGAAATATCCCCAAGGAAAGTATATGGGCCTTTGTTTTTCGGTGAATCAACTGTAACTGATGTTTCTTATCTTAATGTGCTACAGCTATGGCCCGTGCCTCAATGGGAAGAAGCTGAACAACTCATGTTTATTTGGGAGCAAGATGGTGGGCCGCCTCACTAGCATAACTCAGTGCGCGACTGGTTAAACGACGATTGGGCGCAAGGGGCCGGTTGACACAGCATTTTATGCATGGTCTCCAGGTTCACACACGGTCCGACGCGATCACGTGTATGTGCCTCCGGCACCAGTTGATCTATTCGACTTTAGAAACAGTGTCATTGCAAAAGTTACTCCTGACACATTGGTCAAGCTTACAGAGTAACTCACCTATCGACTCGATGTGTGATCAGTGTTCACACTGAATAATTGTAAGAAAAACGTTTTGCGTTTCTCTTTCATTTGATGTATTGTTTATAATAATTTATAATTGTACGGTGAATGTAATATGTGCTACAAAGCCTTAAAACCTGTATATTCGTTTGGAAACACCCTGTATTTCTATTCTGATAAGTATTACATCAAGGTATTTACATACTAAATCAAACTTGTGTCCCAAATTCATATTGATTTTCAAAATTTATGACCAGCTGAATGTTTATGAATTAATACTGACTCGGAGTTCTGCAGAAAGTCAGCAGCCTAACTTTCTGGAAATTCCAATCGCAGTGCAGTCTCTGCACTTGGTAATAATCTTTTGCCTCATCAGTGTGTGTTACTTACTTGTAACATAACAATATGAAAACGACAGATTACAACTCGACACATATAGCAGGCACTGAGTTGCAGACAGGCACAATGAAAACACAGTTAAAGTCGTAGCTTTAGGACATAAAAGTCCTTCTTGCCATAGATAGTAGTCATTCTACATCCATTAATCTGCGTCTATACTCAGAAAACCGCATTACGGTGTATGGCCGAAGGTCTTTTGTGTATCAGCGTTATTTTCATCTTTTCCTGTTCATGGCGTGTGTGGTCCGCGCGAAGAACGATTGCTGCGAAGCCTCCGTGTGAGCACTAATGTCTCTAATTTTACGTTCATGGTCTTTTCGATAGATACACGAGTACGTAGGAGGAAGCAATATACTGGCTGGCTCTTCTAGGAATGAACGATCTCGGAACTTTACCAGCAGACCAAAACGTGATGCAGAACGCCTCTCTTGCAGTGTGTGGCACTGGAGTTGGCTGAGTATCTCCGTAACGCTTTAGCGCTTATTAAATGAACCTGTAACGAAACATTCTTCTTTTCTTTGCATCTTCCCTATTTCCTCTATCAGTGGTACCTCGTACTGATCCCATACTTATGAGCAATATTCAACTATTGGTCGAACGAGTGATTTTTTATGGTTTTAGGGCGCAAAACTGCTACAGTCATTAGCGCCCGGTCTGTGACTTAGGAAAAGGTAAAAAAAAAACAAACTGGAAACCGGCAGCAATGGGAGCGAAATTCAAAAAAGTGGGGAAACTAAAAACAGAAGGAAAGCTTAAAAAACTATAGAAGGGTGGTTGTTTGTCCCCAAAAAGAGCTTCAAATGGCTGACGTCATCTCACTGACACTAACAAACTCGAGAACGCGATCGGCTGATCGCTTGTCATCTGCTAAAGTGGAAGATACATCAAGCGACAGCTGTAGACTGGCGCGTAACGATGGAAAATAGGGGCACTCAAGTAAAAGGTGTCTCACCGTCCACAGTTGAGAGCAGTGGGGACAAAGAGGGGGAGGGTCGCCACTTAAAAGATGTCGATCACTAAAAAGACCGTGCCCTATCCGGAGTCTAGTTGAAATTACCTCCTCCCGACGACGAGTTCGGGAGGAAGAGGTCCAAGAAGCACAGGGAAGAGCTTTTACGTCCCGGAGTTTATTATTGGAAACTGTAGACCAATGTGCGTGCCATAAAAGAGCAACATGACGACATAAAGCACTCCTTAGATCGGCGAAGGGAACCATGCGAACAGCAGGCTGAAGAAGAGAGACTGCAGCCTTCTCCACTATATCGGCCGCCTCGTTTCCACAGATACCAACATGTCGTGGGATCCAGAGGAACGCCACAGAGACGCCCCCCGCCCCGCCCCCCCCCCCCCCCCAAGTGGAGCAAGTGGAGGCAGTCCTGAAACCGGTGGACAAGAGGGTGGACAGTGTAGAGAGCTTGGAGACTAAGGAGAGAGCTGAGCGAATCTGAGCATATAATGTACTGTATCCGCTGATGGAGACGGATGTATTGGACAGCCTGGAGAACGGCGTAAAGCTCCGCAGTAAAAACCGAACACTGGTCGGGAAGCCGAAATCGATTAGGGGTGTCGCCAACAATATAGGCACTCCCAACACCAAATAATGTTTTTGAGCCATCAGTGTAAATAAATGTGGCATCCTTCATTTGTGCACATAGAGCAGCAAATGCCCGACGATAAACAAGAGAAGGGGTACCATCCTTGGGAAACTGACAAAGGTCACGGAGCAGGTACGTCCAGGGCCGGAGCCAAGGCGGTGCTGTACCCCAAGTTGTCAAGAAAGTTTTAGGAAAGTGGAGGGAAAGAGAACGTAGCAGTTGACGGAAGCGGACCCCTGGTGGTAGTAGAGAGAAAGGGCAGCCTGCATGCCCTAAATCCAAGGAGGCGTCGAAAAAAATGTTATGGGCCAGATTATCAGGCATTGAAGACAGATGGTTAGCATAACGACTCAGAAGGAGAGCTCGCCGATTGAGCAGCGGAGGTTCAGCAGTCTCAGCATAAAGGCTTTCCACAGGGCTGGTGTAAAAAGCTCCAGACGCTAAACGTAATCCACGATGGTGGACAGAGTCGAGACGCCGAAGAATAGACGGCCGAGCAGAGGAGTAAACTATGCTTCCATTGTCCAATTTCGAGCGCACTAAGGTGCGATAGAGGCGGAGAAGGACCACTCCGTCCGCTCCCCAGGAGGTACCATTCAGGACACGGAGGGTGTTGAGGGATCGCAGACAGCGAGCCGAAAGATAGGAAACGTGGGAGGACCAGCACAGTTTTCTGTCAAACATAAGACCCAAGAATTTAGCGACGTCTGCGAACTTTAGGTTGACAGGGCTTAGATGTAAGGAAGGCGGAAGAAACTCCGTACGACGCCAAAAATTGACACAAACGGTCTTACTGGGAGGAATGCGGAAGCCGGTATCGATGCTCCAAGAGTGGAGGCGATCCAGACATCCTTGAAGACGTCGTTCAGGAAGGCTGGTCCGTTTAGAGCTGTGGTAGATCGCGAAATCGTCCACAAAGAGGGAGACCGAGACATCGGGAAGGAGACAAACCATAATTGGATTTATGGCGATGGCAAACAGTACAACACTTAGCACGGAGCCCTGGGGTACCCCGATTACTTGGGAGAAAGTAAGGGTGAAAGTAGTGTTCACCCGCACTTTAAATGTGCGCTCTGCCATAAATTCGCGAAGAAAAAGGGGCAGCCGACCTCGAAAGCTCCAAGAGAACAGTGTGAGGAGGATGCCTGTCCTCCAACAGGTATCATATGCTCTCTCCAGATCAAAATATATTAATACTGTTCGGCGTTTCCTTAGAAAATTGTTCGTGATATAAGTGGAGAGAGCAACAAGATGGTCAACGGCAGAACGTTGCTTTCGGAAACCGCACTGGGCAGGTGTTAAAGACTTCGGGACTCCAGCCACCAGGCTGAACGGCAATTCACCATACGCTCCAAAACCTTACATATACTATTCGTGAGAGAAATGTGGTGATAGCTAGAGGGGAGATGTTTGTCCTTTCCAGGTTTCGGAACAGGAACGACGATAGTTTCCCGTCATCTTCTGGGAAACGTACTGTCGGTCCAAATTCGATTATAAAGGCGAAGGAGGTAACGCAGACTATGGTATGATAAATGCAGCAACATTTGGATGTGGATACCATCCGGTCCCTGGGGCGGAAGAGCGAGAAGAAGAAAGTGCATGTTGGAGTTCTCGCATGGAGAAAACAGTATTATAGCTTTCGCGATTTTGAGAGGGGAAAGCAAGAGGTCGCACTTCCGGTCCACGTTTCTTAGGGAGAAAAGCTGGCGGGTAATTTGAAGAGCTCAAAATCTCAGTGTTGACTCAATGAGTTAGAAATTGCGAAGGGGTCCACTAAGTTAGCATGCGCGACTGTGAGCCCAGAGACCGGGGAGAAACTAGGCGCGCCAGATAACCATCGAATCCGACTCCAAACTTACGAGGAGGGAGTGAAGGTGTTAAATGAGCTAGTAAAGAAGTCCCAGCTTGCCTTCTTGCTATCGCGGATGACGCGACGGTATCGCGCACAGAACTGCTTATAGCGGATACAGTTGGCCAAAGTAGGATGGTGGCGGAAAACGCGAAGAGCGCGTCGCCGCACACGTATTGCGTCACGGAACTGGGGGGGGGGGGGGTGGGGGGGGGCGCCGGCGCAAATCGGAGGTGCATGGTATTGAACGTTCCGCAGTTGTAAGAATAACTTCTGTAATATGAATGCCTCATCGTCGACGCTAGGAAAGTGACGGCCATCGAATGTTGCTAGAGATGAAAAAAGTGTCCAATGGGCTTGGGCAAACTTCCAGAGTCTCGGGGCGCATATAAGGCAGTTGTGGCTGCAATCTAAGGACACATGGAAAGTGGTCACTTGAGTGTGTATCAGCAAGAGCGAACCATTCAGAGCGCCGAGCTAGCGGAACAGTACCGACCGAAAGGTCCAAATGAGAGAAATTTCCCCAGTGTTGAGGCAAACGAGATCCGCTTGGTGGAAGACATCAATCAATAGGGAGCCTCGCGGACAAGGACGCGGAGATCCCCAAAGCGGACGGTGGGCATAGAAGTCCCCAACCTGCAAATAGGGGGGCGGAAGCTGACCAAAATGGTGAAGGAGATCAGCTCTTGCCATCGGTGTGGACGATGGAATATATACAGTGCAAAGAGAGAAGGTGTATCCAGAAAGGGAAAGATGGACAGCAACAGCTTGGAAGGAACTGTGTAAGGGGATTAGGTGATAATGGACAGTATCATGGAGAAGAAGCATGGGTCCTCCATGTGCCGGAGTGCCATCAACAGAGGGGAGATCAAATCGGACTGACTGAAAATGAACGAAAATAAAGCGATCGTGGGGACGCAGCTTTGTTTCCTGAAGACAGAAGATGACTGGAGAGTAGGATCTTAAGAGGGTCGACGATTCATCCCGATTGGCTCGAATGCCGCGGATATTCCAGTGGATAATGGACATAGGGTGAACAGAAAAGGGAAGAATGTGACCAAGGGTGCCCTCAACTCGACCGCTCAGAGCCGGCGGCCGACAGCGTGGAACGGCATTCAGCTGAAGACAGAAGAGCTTGATCCATAGGTTGTTCAGGAGCAGCTCCTGCCACCAGCGATCGGCCGGTTGATCGGCCGCCAGCAAGTGCGCCTTGGCGACACAGAAGACGGCCGAGGGCGGTTACCGCCAGGTGGTGCTATAGATGAGAGACGCCGTGGCGGAGAAGGAGAGGAACTGGGTTTCTTATTAGCCTTCTTGGAAACAGGACGTTGAGATGAGGGAGGAATCGATTGTTGTGAAGTCGTGGTACGTAAAAAATCTTCACGAGTAGGCTCTTTCTTGGAAGTCTGGGTGTCTGATTTTGGGGCTCGTGATTTAGCAGGACCCGATGAAGGGTGAGCCATAGAGTGAGCAGGTGATAGTGGGGAGGTTGAATAGGCTATCTTTGCGCTGGCGGATCTGACGACCGTGGCACTAAAGGTGAGATCACATGTCTGCATGGCTGCCTCCTTTGTAGGCATAGGAGAGGCAACGACAGTGCTGTATTTACCTGTGTGAGGCACAGTGGGTTTTCAACTGGCGAATTACTTTCGAGCAACAAATGTCGACACCTTTTCCTTCACTCTGATTTCCTGAATGAGCCGTTCGTCTTTGAAAATAGGGCAATCTCTAGAGGAAGCAGCGTGGTCACCCATACAGTTGATGCAACGACGGGATGGAGGTGGACATGCACCCTCATGGGCATCCTTGCCACACGTAACTCATTTGACTGGATTGGAACATGACTGGCTGGTATGATTGAACCACTGACACAGATAGCAACGCGTAGGGTTTGGAATGTAAGGGCGAATGGGAATTATCTCATAGCCTGCTTTAATGTTCGATGGAAGTTGAACTCTGGCAACAAATGTCAAGAAGACAGTACGGGTTGGAACCATAACCTTGTCAACCCTTTTCATGACTCGATGAACAGCCGTTACGACCTGGTCAGACAGGTAGTTTTGAATTTCCTCTTCATACAATCCGTCGAGGGAGCGTGTATAAACCACCCCACGTGATGAATTTAAAGTGCGGTGCGCTTCGACCCAGACAGGGAGGGTGTGTAGCAGTGAAGTACGCAGCAATTTTTGTGCCTGGAGGGCACTGACTGTTTCTAACAACAAAGTCCCATTTCGTAATCTGGAACAAGACTTTACAGGACCTGCAAATACGTCAACACCTTTCTGAATAATGAAAGGGTTGACTGTGGAGAAGTCTTGACCTTCGTCCAACCGAGAAACAACAAGGAACTGTGGCACTGATGCAAGAATTGTCCGTGGCTGAGACTCATTTAACTTTCGCTTTTGAGCAGACGTAGTAGATGATGAGGAAACCATTGCGGAAGTATCCCCCATGATTACCGTCGTCACCGATGGCGCACTCCTTCCTTGTGGGAGCCCTCTCTGAGGGCACTCCCGCCTTAGGTGATTGTTCACACCTCAGGCCACACTTCCCGAGAAACAGATGGAGGGACCAATTGGCACTTTCGGAAGGTACCAGCTCGGGTAATCGCCCCTCCCTGGGCCTGGCCATTACCAGGAGGTACGTACGTGTCCTACCTGTCTACCTGGGGCGGGGAATTACACGTTACCCCGTTACTGGCTACACGTGGAATGCGTGGGTCAGCCTTCAGACACGCACAGGGAGGAAAAAAGAGAAAGGGAGGAACAAAGAAAAGGAAGGAAAGAAGAGACGTCTCAAACGCCGCAGTGGAGAAGAGGGTAAAGAGAAGAGGTAAGGAAAAGAGAAGGACAAAGGATGGACAGTGACTTGCTAGCAGAGAAAGTGAAGAAGAGAGACTGTTTGACAGTTTCAAGCGTCCGCCTCCGACGTAGTCACTAAACATACTCCCAGAGGGGGAGAAAGGGGAAGGGAAGAGACGGAGGTGAGGGGGGGGGGGGGACGGGGGAAGGATGTGGAAAAGGAAGGTATGCAGCCCGGTAAGGAAAGAGGGTCACACTAGCTCAGAGTCCCGTTCTCACTACACACGTATCCACAAAAGAGTTGTGGACCCCTGGGGGGATAGAGTGTATTGTAACCTACTTCCCTTTGTTATTAGTCTACATTTCCTGTGGAGTCCTGCATTCAATCTCAGTATCTGCGTTACTTGTGTGTGAGTCGTGCTTGTGTGAGTATGTGTCTGGGTTTTCTGCTTCTGAAGAAGGATGTTTTGTCGAAACCTAAAAGTTTAGCAGTATTTTAGATGTGCCTGTCTGTCATATTGTAGTTCCATCCTGAACTTTTCTATCACTTGACATACGGTAATGTTTGTATTGGTGCTGGACCAGGAAGTTGGAATTTAAATTCCGTGAAATGATTGTTGTGCAATGACTTTTGAGTTGCATCAGAAACCTGTACAACTGGCAACACTGAGTGGAACTAGTTACAGAGGGAAAGACTGGACTCAGAAACAGAACGTGTGCATTTGCCCAGTTTCTGAACCTCTGACAACATTCAGCAGCTCCAGTTGGGTAACGGGTTGTGGGTTACAGAGTTCCACTAGAAGAAGTTCGCTGATAAACCTGTGTCTTTTTCAATCTATTGTCCTCAACAAACGAGAGAATGATCGCTGTTGCGTCTAATACTCCATTTTGAAGGTATCAACGATTCAGGGAGCGAAATATTATGTACAACTCGCACAGAAACCACACTGAAATTACAAGAGGCAAAGGATGTGGAATGGCACCAGTAATTCAGAAAAGAGTGCCTCAAATTCGTAGACTTTCCCCTATTTATTGAATATAAATACTGAACAAGCCTTGAAGGAAAACAGTAAGAAATTAATGTTCAGAGAGAAGAAATAAAAACATTAAAGTTTATCGATGACATTGAGATTCTGTGAGAGACAGGAAATCACCTGAAAAGCAAATGAACGTAACGCTACTGTCTTGAGAAGACATTACACAATATTGTAATGATGTCATCTGAGTCTCTTTGGAGACTTAATTTCCAGTACCATGTTTAGTTTACATAAGCCAATAAGTGTAATTTTTACATTTCCAATTTATTTATATTTTTGTTCATCCAGTCGTTGTCTTCACCTGCATTAGATACATGACACTATCACGTGGTTGTATAGACTGTTCCCCATGCAGCTGTCGCGTTAATTCTCTAGGAGAGTACAAGCTTTCGACGACAGCCACCAATGTTTACCACGGAATAGCAAGTAACTATCGAAGAAGTAACATAGTTACAGAAATACCTAGGTCAAAGAAATTCTTGTGATGTTGCTGTGATCTTCAGTCAGGAGAGTGGATTGCCGCAGCTTTCCACGCCAGCCTGTTCTGTGCAGTCCTCTTCACCTCTGCACAACCACTGCAACCTACATCCGTTTGAAGCTGCTTACTGTGTTTAGCCTTGGTGTCCTCTACAATTTTAACCTTCACCCTTCCTTCCACTACCAAACTGACGATTCCTTGAAGCCTCTGGATGTGTCCAGTCAACCAATCCCTTCTTTCAGCCAAGTAGTGCCATAAATTTGTTTTTCGACCTGTTCGGTTGAGTACTTCCTCATTAGCTATTCAGTCTATCCATGCGGTTTCCAACACTCTTCTGTAGTACCACAATTCTAAAGTTTCTGTTCTCTTTTTGTCTGAATTGCTTATCGTCCAGGATTCCTATAACGCTAACTGCAAACAAATACTTTCAGGAAAGACTTCCTAATATTTGAATTTATATTCGCTGTTGACAAAACTCTTTTCCAGAGATACTTGTCTTGCTATAGGCCGCCTGCATTTTATATCAAATGGTTCAAATGGCTCCAAGCACTATTGACATCTTAGGTCATCAGTCCAATAGACTTAGAACTACTTAAACCTAACTAACCTAAGAAAACTTCCTGGCAGATCAAAACTGTGTGCCGGACCGAGAATCGAACTCGGGACATTTGTCTTCCATTCTAGAAACATCCCCCAGGCTGTGGCTAAGCCATTTCTCCGCAATATCCTTTATTCCAGGAGTGCTAGTTCTGCAAGGTTCGCAGCAGAGCTTCTGTGAAGTTTGGAAGGTAGAAAACGAGGTACTGGCGGAATTAAAGCTGTTAGGACGGGGCGAGAGTCGTGCTTGGGTAGCTCAGTTGGTAGATCACTTGCCAGCGAAAGGCAAAGGCCCCGAGTTCGAGTCTCGGTCCAGCACACAGTTTTAATCTGCCAGGAAGTTTCATATCAGCGCACTCTCCGCTGTAAGAGTGAAAATTTCATTCTAGTAACCAAAGGACATCACACACGCCTATGCTCTAACCAGGATTCGAACCTGCGACCGTAGCAGCAGCGCGGTCCCGAACTGAAGCGCCTAGAACCACTCGGCCACAACGGCCAGCTCATTTTGTATCCTCTATACTTTGGTCATCACACTTATTTTGCTGCCCAAATAGCAAAACTCATCGATCACTCCTAGTTTCTCATTCCGCAATATAATTCTGTTAGCATCATCTGCCTGGGTTCGATTACATTGCTTTCTTTAATGTTCATATAGAATCGCATTTCAAGACACTACGCACTTCGTTCAACTGCTGTTCCATGTCCTTTGCTGTCTCTGAGGGAATTAAATACCTTCGGCAAACCACAAGGTCATTAGTTCTCCTCCTTGAGCTGTAATTCATTTTCCAAATTTCTCCTGGCTTTTGTTTACCTGTCACACAGTGTATGTATTGAATAACATCGAGGAGAGGCTTCAATGTTGTCTCACTCGCTTCTCAAATACTGCTGTCCTTTCAGTCTCTATCACTCTCATAACTACAGTCTGGTTTCTGTGCAAGTTATGTATAACTTTCTGCTCCCTCTGTTTTACCTGATATGAAACACAATAACCACATGCGCTCACTCGTAGGGAAGGGAGGTGACAGCCTTTCTGTTCATTGGCAGGATGGTGGGAAAAAGCAGTCACTCTACAACTGAGACTGATTACAAACTGCTTGTGCGTAGCAGCTTAGTGTATTGCTCAGTCGGGCGGGTCTCGTACCAAATAGGACTTACAGAGGGCACTGAAATTATTCAAAGAAGGGCAGTACAAATAGTCACAGGTTTCTTTGACTCAATGGAGGACGCCACGAAAAATTTGAGTTGGTAAGTGCTTGAAGATAGACGCAAATAATTTTGGGAAATCCTACTTATAAAGCTTAAGGACTAAATATAAACAACAATTTAGTAACATACTACAGCCCCTTATCTATTGCAGCCGTAGAGTCCACGAAGACAGAGTTACCCTAATTAAAGATTTCACTGAGGCATTTAAGCAGTCGTTCTGTCCGCGTTACAGACGGGACTGGAAAGTGAAGAAACACTGATAAGTGGTACAAGGATAAAATTATCCCTGAAATAAAACAAGATAGTTCAATTCTCTAAATTCTGACCAAATCGCCTGGTAATTGGCTGAAAAGAAGCGTTTCCTTGTAATGAACTAATCTCTTTATTTTCGTCTACTATTACATTAGTTTGTGATTGTAACAATAATAATAATAATAATAATAATAATAATTAAGTACCCCCCTCCCCCCCGATGTGAAGTGCAGTTGCCACGTGCTGCTCAGCGTCAGTCCCGTATCTCTGTTAAACTTGTTGACTCTCTTTCTAATTTTTACAGGCTCATTGATGACTGATTCCCTTTGAGTAGATTTCAATACGAGTTAGAATCCGTGTCTGCTCAAACAAGCTTTAGAGATTATTCATTAGACCGTGTTAGGCAACTGCCGATTTTTCTAGATTGATCTATTTGATGAACCTATGATGCTTGGTGCAGCGCTGGGGAATGATGGCATAGACAGTCCAGTGCAGCTATGGCCACATTCAAATGCAATATTATAAGCAACTGCAATTCTGACGCCACGTCTGTCTTTCACAGCGGGCGACATCTTGAGTTTTATTAGGCTACCGAAAGACGGTTCTAATCCGACGTTTTTTTTTTAAGATTCCCTTAATTTTACTTGTAATTTCTCCATAGAAATCAATGAACTGCGTTTTTTGAACTTGTTCTATTGCTTGGCTGAACTTAAGATTTACGTTTTCCGGAAAGAGATGACTTTATTTCGTGTCCCCGATAGCCATTTCTTCCGAAGATAGGGGTTATATATCAGTATAGTTTTTTTTCTTATTTTGTTTCCTTACTATCGTTTTCCTGCAACTTTACATTCAGCGGTGAAACTGTACAAACAATACATGTGTAACATTAATTCACGTATACAACAGTGGACACATGTACATTAACAAAATATAATAGTTTCTGCTAACTAAAATTTTAATACTGGGTGTAGTTAGTTACTCAGTTCAAAGTATTTTAAATTACCACTAGCTACAAGACATCGTGCAACTTATGATTTACGACTTCGACAGCTGGGCGAGCTCTTGTAAAACTTCGTTCTTTCAGCGAAATATCTTAGCAGACAAGAAATGGGGCACAGGAAATACCAGTTGGAAAGTAGTGGGAGGAGATTCGCCTGATGACGAACGCCTCCCCTAAAACTTTAGACTGAAAGATTGGCCTCATTTTAATGTGTATAATGTATCGTACAGCCCAACCAAAGAAATGGATCATATGTCCAAATAATTTCGCCCGCGTCTTTGGTTCTAAATAATTTTTTTTTTCACTTAAGAAATCAAGTATTTAACCAGTATGTTGGTTCTTGCTATGTAAACAAAAATCCTTTATACACTCCTGGAAATGGAAAAAAGAACACATTGACACCGGTGTGTCAGACCCACCATACTTGCTCCGGACACTGCGAGAGGGCTGTACAAGCAATGATCACACGCACGGCACAGCGGACACACCAGGAACCGCCGTATTGGCCGTCGAATGGCGCTAGCTGCGCAGCATTTGTGCACCGCCGCCGTCAGTGTCAGCCAGTTTGCCGTGGCATACGGAGCTCCATCGCAGTCTTTAACACTGGTAGCATGCCGCGACAGCGTGGACGTGAACCGTATGTGCAGTTGACGGACTTTGAGCGAGGGCGTATAGTGGGCATGCGGGAGGCCGGGTGGACGTACCGCCGAATTGCTCAACACGTGGGGCGTGAGGTCTCCACAGTACATCGATGTTGTCGCCAGTGGTCGGCGGAAGGTGCACGTGCCCGTCGACCTGGGACCGGACCGCAGCGACGCACGGATGCACGCCAAGACCGTAGGATCCTACGCAGTGCCGTAGGGGACCGCACCGCCACTTCCCAGCAAATTAGGGACACTGTTGCTCCTGGGGTATCGGCGAGGACCATTCGCAACCGTCTCCATGAAGCTGGGCTACGGTCCCGCACACCGTTAGGCCGTCTTCCACTCACGCCCCAACATCGTGCAGCCCGCCTCCAGTGGTGTCGCGACAGGCGTGAATGGAGGGACGAATGGAGACGTGTCGTCTTCAGCGATGAGAGTCGCTTCTGCCTTGGTGCCAATGATGGTCGTATGCGTGTTTGGCGCCGTGCAGGTGAGCGCCACAATCAGGACTGCATACGACCGAGGCACACAGGGCCAACACCCGGCATCATGGTGTGGGGAGCGATCTCCTACACTGGCCGTACACCACTGGTGATCGTCGAGGGGACACTGAATAGTGCACGGTACATCCAAACCGTCATCGAACCCATCGTTCTAACATTCCTAGACCGGCAAGGGAACTTGCTGTTCCAACAGGACAATGCACGTCCGCATGTATCCCGTGCCACCCAACGTGCTCTAGAAGGTGTAAGTC
The DNA here is from genome assembly GCF_023864345.2 of Schistocerca serialis cubense. Classification (NCBI taxonomy): domain Eukaryota; kingdom Metazoa; phylum Arthropoda; class Insecta; order Orthoptera; family Acrididae; genus Schistocerca; species Schistocerca serialis. The sequence goes on along the minus strand of NC_064646.1, from coordinate 326,805,021 downwards.
AACTACCCTGGCCAGCAAGATCTCCGGATCTGTCCCCCATTGAGCATGTTTGGGACTAGATGAAGCGTCGTCTCACGCGGTCTGCACGTCCAGCACGAACGCTGGTCCAACTGCGGCGCCAGGTGGAAATGGCATGGCAAGCCGTTCCACAGGGCTACATCCAGCATCTCTACGATCGTCTCCATGGGAGAATAGCAGCCGGCATTGCTGCGAAAGGTGGATATACACTGTACTAGTGCCGACATTGTGCATGCTCTGTTGCCTGTGTCTATGTGCCTGTGGTTCTGTCAGTGTGATCATGTGATGTATCTGACCCCAGGAATGTGTCAATAAAGTTTCCCCTTCCTGGGACAATGAATTCACGGTGTTCTTATTTCAATTTCCAGGAGTGTATAAAAATAAATTATAATAAGTCTTCGTATAACCACTATATTATTGAGCTGTATTACTGAATTATTATTGAACTCAACTGTATTACTGAATAATAACAATTCCTTACATAGATCTTCGTGTAACTGATTAGAGAGGTCCAATAATAGCCATAAATTAAATAGTAATAGATATGCCATTGGCCTCATAACGTGTTATTTATAAATTAATCACTCTTCACGGTAATGCAGGTCAGAGCTACATACTTCCTTCATTAATAGGTCACGCAGTCAGGTTCTCTAAGCTCATAAATAGCTTGCAGAATCCGAAGAACTTTAACGATTTGGAATCACGCATTCCTTATCCCACCTTTGTACGTTTATTTCATTAAATGCTACTGCTTGGCTCATTCATTGTCGTACTTTCAATGTCCAGAAAACGTCTTTTTTACCACTCGTTCCACTTGTTCTTACTAATGCCCTTTCCTTTTATTTTACACTGTCATCCACACAAGAGAAAATATACATATACTATGCTTAAATAAACTGACAGAAAAAAATCGTAACACCAAAAAGTAATTAATGTAGAGCAGTGAAATTTCTGGACTACATTTTCCTAAGTAAAATATTTATATGATTAACATTTGCAAGATCACATGTTATTGTAAGAACGAGGTAAGCCATCGCAAATGTGAAATGCTGGTGCATTAATAAGCAGTGTAACCATCAGAGTGTTTAATCAAGCATTCAAACATGCATACATAGTTTTTAACCTGTGTCGGATGTCAGATTGTGGAATGGAATTCCATGCCTACTGCACTTGGTCGGTCAATACAGGGACGGTTTATACTGGTTGTGGACGACATTGGAGTTCTCGTCATATTAAATCCCATATGTGCTCAACTGGAGACAGATCTGGTGATCGAGCCGGCCAAAGAGACATGTCGACACTCTGTAGAGCATGTTGGGTTACAACAGCGGTATATGGGCGAGCGTTATCCTGTCGGATAACATCCCTGTAATGGTGTTCATGAATAGCAGCACAACAAGTCGAATTACCAGACAGACGTACAGATTTTCAGTCGCTGTGTGCGGGACAGCCACGAGGGTGCCCTGCTGTCCTACGAAATCGCAATCCAGACCGTAACTCCTGGAGTAGACCCAGTGTGTGAAGCATGAAGACAGGTTGGTTGCAGGTCCTCAATTAGCCTTCTTCTAACCAACAGACGGCCATCACTAGCACCGAGGCAGAACCAGCTTTCATCAGTCAACACAACAGACCCTCACCGTGCCCTCCAATGAACCCTCGCTTTACACCACTGATGTGGATGAAGTTGCAATTGTCGACCGATGAGCTCTCGCTTGACACCAGTGAAGTCGGAATTGGCGGTGGTGTGGGATCAGTAGAACGCACGCTATAGGGCGCCCAGCTCGGAGCTGTCCTTGAATCAACCGATTTGTAACAGTTCGTTGTGTCGCAGTGGTGCCAACTGTTGCTCAAATTGCTGCCCCAGGTGCAGTACGACGCGCCAGAGCCATTCGGGAACACGATGCTCTTCCTTCTCGGTAGTGCCACGTGGCTGTCCGCAGCACGGTCCTCTTGCGACCATATATTCCCGCGACCACCGCTGCCAGCAATCAAGTACAGTGGCTATATTCCTGTCACATTTCCCTGTAGTATCGCAAGAGAAACATCCAGATATTCGAAGCCTTATTACACGACATCGTTGAAATTCATCTTTGTTGCCTGAAACGGATTAAGGGATTCTGGACTAACATCAACTCGCCACGCCCAGTCTCAAAGGTAACTAATGGTCATGTTACAGCGTGTATTTAAAGCAAGCTTGATTTGCATCCTCATAGTGCCGCTACTAGCGCTACTCTTAAGCGACTGTTTTGAAATTTGAAGAGATAAACATCTTTCATATGTAGAAACTCGCCTACCAACTTTCGTTGATGTTGCACAACTCCTTCTTGTTGTTACGATTTGTTTCCGTTTGTGTAAATACAATTTTATATATTTTAGGTATAGACAACTCTAAATAACACTCAGTCTGAGTTAGACGGTTTATTTTGACGCGGAAATGCTTCTAGTCCGATACGTTTTCTGCTGCACGTATCAGAATGTACAGCAACAGCTTTCTCTTGGGCAGAATAATGGAAACTGTACGCGTTGAGACAGCTGTCTGTGTGGCTCGGCGTACGATATACCGAGTGTCCAAGTCGGCCTTCTAGCTTCCATTCTACTAGAACGTCGGAAAATGGTAGCTTTCCTGTCTTCTCAATTTCTACAGTGAACTTTTATGTTTGGACGTATGTTGTGCACGTAATCTATGAATTGCGTATCGTATCCGTTTCAATAGACCAGTTCAAAAATATACTATCAACGTAAAGATACATACTGGACGGACGATACGGCACACTGTTTAAGGCTTTCTCTTCAAAATTCTCTGTGAAGAAACTGACCACACCGGAGAGAAAAGGGAAGTCTCGGTCATCATCTCATAATATTTGCTATTGTTGAGAATGTCTCTTTGAGTTGGCCTCATGGAAAGGGAGTAGCGTAGCCATTTCTTGAGCACAAGAAAAGTGAGTCTAAAATTTCTGATATCTTATCACGTGTCCTTGACATTCGTGTATTCATTGCCATTGAAAAGTTATTTTCTTTTTATGTGTTTGTTTATAGCTGCAATGTCATTTTCCACGTAATAACATTAAAATACTTGTCATGTTGATTAATCGGGTTTCTGCCGGTTATTCGCGTTTTTCCTGCACGATATTTCAACTGCGTGACTCGCAGTCTTCTTCAGGTGCTATCTGATACTGATTCCAGTGTGGAACGAGTCCGGTATTTATGCCTACGTTGTGCTAGACGTTCCCTCAGCGGTCCGCGCCGCGTATGGCGCTCTGTCCGTGGTGTGCGCCGACCAGTAGCAACGGCTGTAGCTTTTTCTTCTAGCCGCGGCTGTTCCGAACATTGTGCGCGTACTTTGTGGATATCATCCATTGTCAATATAGCTGAATTAAGTTATGAATGGCGTCCAAGCTGTGCTAGACGTTTTATCTTCCGATTGTCGTCATTTGAGTCCTTCTGTGAATCAGGACGTTCTGTTACCGTGCTGAGTATGCCATACCTCATTGCCATATGTTGAGCCAATATCTGCCAAAATCAGCAGAATTCTTCGCAAGCATAACATTAAAAGCGTGTTTCATACACCCACCAAGATAAGGCTCTGCTAGGGAGAGTGAAGGATGACCTGCGTCTACAGAAACAGCGCGTCTACCACGTACCATGTGAATGTGGTTTTGGCATACATCGGCCAGACGACCAGGACCGTGGACATCAGGTGTCAGAACCAAAGGCACACAAGACTGAGACAGGGGACCAAGTCAGCGATTGCCGAACATTCTTTAGAACTCAATCATTCTATGAAGTGTAATGATGCGAAGATTTTAACACAAACATCGAGATACTGGGACAGCCTCATCAAAGAATCTGTTGAGATTAAGTTGCGGAGAATCTTATTAACCGGGACACCTGTTTCCAGCTGAGCTTGCCTGGAACCCAGAACTCGATCTTCTGAAGACGCAGCGTAGACCACATCATGACCCCAAGAAACACAAGTATAAGGATGGAATTAGAAAAGACAGCCCAGTACATGTAACTAAGGACGTACGTGAAATGGCACCTCACACAACAGACAAAGTATCTGAGGACGCTCTTCCGAGCGACGATTTGAACACAATCGGCCTGAAAATGACGCTCCAGAGACAGTTCAGTATCAATTGGTACCTTAGTATTTCAGAGCATTGAGATAATCAAGATTGTGTTTTATAAAAATTAGGCATACGCTGGTGGTCGAAATACGGCGTCTGATAAAATCCACACATCGTCAATTTTTTTCCTTCGGGCGCCACGCAGCCTGCGTCGCAGGAAGCTGATCACCGGTAAACGTGTCGCAGGTACAATTTTTTTCTCCCTTTTTTTACGTAGCAAGTGTGCTCTCAGAGTTCCGTATCGGTTTTGTCAGGACTTTTAAAGCGCATGATATGATATTAAGCTGATGTGTTCTAATCCCAGCCGGGCGAAGTGGCCGTGCGGTTAAAGGCGCTGCAGTCTGGAACCGCAAGACCGCTACGGTCGCAGGTTCGAATCCTGCCTCGGGCATGGATGTTTGTGATGTCCTTAGGTTAGTTAGGTTTAACTAGTTCTAGGGGACTAATGACCTCAGCAGTTGAGTCCCATAGTGCTCAGAGCCATTTGAACCATTTTCTTTGTTCTAATCCCACTGGCTGAATTACGTGATTCTCTGTGCATAATTAACTACGGACGAGCTTTTGTAATTTTACGTAATCCTCTGCTTGCACCGATATTTATCCGCAGTGGATTCCGTCTCATTCCTTAATTACTCCACAACAAACTATCATCGAGAAATTATTAGGAAATCCAGTTCGTAGATTACTTCATTTTAAACCATTGCAGGCATTTTGGCCGTTTCATCATATTTGGCTTTTCGTTATACCATTTATTTTCTTAATACTTAGGTTGCAACTTAGATAGTGGCAACACTGATGTGGAGGCACTATGCAATGGAATCTACTATTGTCGCTGATAGCACACGTTGTTGACATACTTACCTTACCTCCGAGCAAATGGACTCGTCCGCCCACGTCACCGTCGTACGCACACGCGAGGGAAACACAGTCACTTGTGAGCGAGCGGTCTAACGTAACGGTGACACTATGTTTTCGAAACAGGAACAACGGAGTTGGATCAAGATTTAATGCATATATACTAAGATGGTATCTGTCCGAAAGAACATGTCCGAAATAACAGATACCATCGGTGACCAACCAGCTCGTTACAATGAAATTACAATGAAATGAACAATCTTAGCAGCTTACAGCCGTTGACATACGTCAACGGGGACAGATGAAAATGTGTGCCCCGACCGGGATCTCCTGCTTACATGGCAGACGCTCTATCCAGCAGAGCCTACGAGGACACAGAGGATAGCGCGACTGCAGGGATTTATCTATGGCACGCCTCCCGCGAAACCCACATTCTCAACGTATTGGTCACCGGTGGTATCTGTTCTTTCGGACATGTCCGAAGTGTTGGCATACCGGCAGCTAGAGATTTATTGCCTACAGTTCCTGATCCTGTGCCGAAAATCCGGAAGATTTTGCAGTCTTAGTAAACAATATATAATGTTATATAAGTGAAGAACATACATGCAATAGCAAAAATATTTTTCTGTGGGAATAAAGTTTTCTGGCGTTGTATTTATTCCTGGTGGGATGAGGTCATGTATCATGCTCCCTTACTTGATGCAATGAATTATATTACATGACATGGGTACTAATACTAATAAATAAAACAATGCGAATATGTAAAAGATGTTTGGATTTCTAGCTCTAGATGTGTGAAAACATAAGTCAATACGGATGAGTAGGAAGAAGAAACCTGTAACGTGCGGATACAGTATTACTAGTGCCCTGCTTGACACAGTCAAGTCGTTTAAATATCTGAGCGTAACATTACAAAGCGGTATGAAGTGGAGCGACCATGTGAGAACTGTGGTAGGGAAGGCGAACAGTAGACTTCTGTTTATTGGGAGAATTATAGGAAAGAGTCGTTAATCTGTAGAGGAGACTACATATAGGACGCTCGTTCGACCTATTCTTGATTACTACTCGAGTGTTTTGGAGTCTCAGCACGTCGGATCGAACGAAGACATCGAAGCAATTCAGAGGCGGGCTGCTATATTTGTTACTGATAGGTTCCAACAAGACGCTAGTGTTTTGAAGATACTTCGGAAACTCAAATGCGAATCTCTTGATGAAAGGAGATGTTCTTTTCGAAAAACACTATTGAGAAAATTTAGAGAACCTGCATTTGAAGTTGACTTTCGAATGATTCAACTGCTGCCAACATACATTTCGAGTAAGGACCACGAAGATAAGATTCGGGAAATTAGGCCTCATACGGAAGCATGTAGATAATCATTTTTCCCTCTTTCTGTTTGCGGTTGGAACAGGAAAGGAAATGACTAGTAATCATATGGGGTCCCTCCGTCACACGCCGCAAGGTGGATTGCGGAGTATCTTATGTAGATATAAATGTAAATGCATATGTATCTGAAAGTGTCAAATAATCAGAAATGAATAGTACTCTTCTTTTATATCCCTAAGTCTGCCTAGGACGTATTCGCCGAGTTTTGTGATATGATAGGAGAATTTTTCATTCTATTGTGTTATCTTTTTGTAGGCGTCTGATTCTGTTTATTAGCCACCTCCACTACCGATGTCGCTTGGGAGGCGGTAATGTCGCTAGGGAGGAGAAGGCTCGAAGAACTTTTATTCCGAGGCTCCTCCTACCCAATGACATATTGCATGGTGTTTAAAGTATACTGCACACAAGTAGTGATGTATTGCTCGTCTTGTTGTGTGCAGACATAACTATATTCTCTTCTCTATTCACAGCCACAATCAATGAATTTTATATGTCAGTAATGTATTAAGTTATTTAAGGAATAATGCATTCAAGTAGCAATGAACTATATTCTATTTCTACCAACAAATTAAAAACATAAGTGTATTTCTCATTTAAAGCTAAAACTCGTGTATTCCATTTATGAAGTGCTCAGTCAGTATTTGATCTGTATAATCTGTGTAAACTTACATTAGAACAAACAATTTCAGATGAGAATAGCTCGAGATTGTACCGAGACCTTCTCATCTGAAATAGGCAGAAACAGGTCATTATCAACCATCATGCTACTTAGACTATATTACACATCTAAATTCAGCATATCACTTCCCTCTAAATACTGTAAATTATTTTCACCGCACTAATTGTGTTGTGTCTAGACAAGACAGCCTAGACACTATGAGAGGAAGCCGAAAGGCACGCGCTTAAACTCACGCAGACTGGCGTGAGGTCTGAAACAGGATACGTAATGAATGCTATAAAGAAAAGTACGTAGCTTCTGGAATACTTAACTTTAATCCACATTTATAGAACATCTCTCTTGATGATACATTAATAGAATTTCAATATCAATTGAATACGGCGCCTTGCTAGGTCGTAGCAAATGTAGCTGAAGGCTATGCTAACTATCGTCTCGGCAAATGAGAGCGTATTTGTCAGTGAACCGTTCCTTGCAAAGTCGGCTGTACAACTGGGGCGAGTGCTAGTACGTCTCACTAGACCTGCCGTGTGGTGGCGCTCGGTCTGCTATCACAGACAGTTGTGACACGCGGGTCCGACGTATACTACCGGACCGCGGCCGATTTAAAGCTACCATCTAGCAAGTGTGGTGTCTGGCGGTGACACCACAAATTGTATTACTTTTATTGACATTTACATTATATAAATTTCATTCTCATCAACTAGGTAGTAACAAATTATATGGAATCGTTTTAACAACTGTTAGGCATTCAATTCGCTGTAACCTCAGAGAAATCTTTATACATTATGTTATTTATATTTTTTTAAAAAAGCATTAACAACTGTATACCAATAAGATTTAATAATAAAGAAGTCGTTGCTATTAGATTCTGAAGCTTCCGACTCACCTTACATCTCAAGGTGGTGGGTTACTCTGTACTTTTAATTAAATAAATAAAATAAACTACCGGCACATCAAAATGAGCAACTACAAAGCCGTTACGACATAGCGACACAATAAATACGATAATATTAGAAACTGTGAAGAAAGTAGCAAACATTCGGCTCTGGCGTATAGGATTTCTGACACACATTCGGATGTACTGTAGGCCATGTGTTGTGCTGGTGGACATTAAAATGTAAATAGTAAAAATGGTAGCAACAAACTAAATTTCACTTCTCATACGTATGCAGTACAGTGGGACCAATAGCTTTTAGAATTTGTAGGTGTACAGAGTGCCAAATACAGTACACAGAGCTGCCACAGCTGGTAGCAACAATGTCTCTATCTCGCCTGGCCCATTGAGTTGAACCGAGCTTGGATGAGAGCTACCGGTACTTCATTCCATTCTTCTTCATCCCCAAGCCAGAGTTCAGCAACACAGCACTGGCGAATGGTGTATCCCAGACTCTCCGCAACCCACGACCACATACAGTATTTTCAGTGCGTGGGAGACCTAATGAACGTGTTTGCTAGAGCATCAGCCGACCAATCTCGGCACCAACTTTGATGAGAACAGGGTAGGTAAATTTGATCTTGTATTACCTAGCTGAAAAGCAACATCACGAAGACGTCCAAGAAAGGACACAGCCACCAGTCTTAGCTCATCGTCATTGTAAGGCCTGCTGCCCAAATTACGGACTACACAACCAGAGGTGGTGGTGTTGTGTACTCAGTGGCATCCCATACCATCATGCAAAGTCTGGATTCATATAACGATGACAAATATAAATCGGCAACGTTCGTTCTCGTCGGAGCCTTCACACGCAGTTGTGACCATGGAAATAGCGAACGCAGAATCGGTACTCATCTGAAAAGACAAAATAGTGTCATTCGAGTGTCCTGTGTTACCGTTGGGCGCACAACTGCCGGTACGCCTCTCTGCTGTCACCTTGAGGTAACCTGCAACAATGGTCGCCATACTAGGCAACCATGGTGCTTCAGAAGTCGTCGTACTGTCCATGTGGATTTTTATGGTGCTGCGAACACGCACATTTCGTAGCTCTATGTACGTGATTTGACTGTACGCTAATGTAAGGCAAAGCAAACAATATGGCTGTCCCCTCGAGAGTAAGTTGCATAGGGATGTTGAAATTGTAGATGGTATTGGATATTGCCTTATAAGCCCATGGATTCCATACTGGAATGACAGCCGTGTAATTCACACTAACGTGAGGATCATCACTAACAATAAATCACAGTGTCGGCCTCGATTCATCCGCTGTCAAATATTGACAATTGTTGTAGAAGTCTCTGCCTCTTTTTCTTTTACTCATCAGTCCTTTGGTTAGTTCGATGCGGATCGCCAGAAATCCCTCTCCCGTGACAGCCTTTTCATTTCAGAGTAGCACTTCCATCCTGTATCGTCATTTATTTGTTGTATATATTCCAGTATATGTTTTCCCCTACAGTTTTTACCCTAGTTACCTGAAGTCTTTTCACATGTTCTAACATCCCGTCTTCTTCTTGTTAGTATTTCCCACATCATTCTCTCTTCACCGATTCTTTGGGAAAACTCCTTAGTCCTTACCTAATCAGTGCAACTGATTTTTGACATCTTCCTGTGCCACTACATCTAAGAGGCCTCGATTTTCTTTCTTTCCAGTTTTCGCACAGTCCATTATTCACTACCATAGAATACTGTGCTTCAAACGAAAATGTTCAGAAATTTCTTTCTGAAACTAAGACCTATGTTAGCTGACTTCCTTTAGACAGGTATTCCTTCTTTGCATGTGCTAGTCTCATTTTTATATCCTCATTGCTTTGTCTCTTTAGCTTTTAAGATAGCAGTATTCCTTTACTTCGTCTACTTTGTGGTCAGCATTTATGCTGTTCAGTTTCTCGCTATTCTCCTTTCTATACCCCTCATTACTTTCATCGCTTTACTTTCAGTCCATAGTCTGTACTCATTAGACTTTGTACTCGTCACTGTTCATTGCATTCAAAAGGCCTCTCACACTCTTTTTGATCCGGCCAGGATAAATAATTAATCCAGTCACATGTTAAAAGCACAAAGGCGGGGTTTCCAGAATTCAGAAGAATTTAAGGATGAATAACCAGTACACTGTTTTTGTTCTACTGATGTTTGTTTATTTCGAACTGGTTTTCGGCGTATTAGGCCATTTTCAGGAAACAAGATGTCGAAAACTTGTTCGAAATAACCAAAAATCAGAAGGACAAACAATTTACTTTTTATTCGACCTTAAATATGTAGCCCAGGTGCAAAAGCCTCTAATTGCATTTTTGTCGACTTTGAATTCTGCACACTACCATACAGATTTTTCTCAGCGCCAACACGATGAAACAGGTTTTGGTGTGCAAAAGCCGCTGTAAAAGGTTGAAAATGGCTGTAGAAAATCGTGTGCGGTTGCAAGAGCCGCAAACTGCACGTTGTCTTCGGGAGCAAAGTCCGCTAAATGTCCAGTGTTTGCAAAACCCGGCTAGTTCAACAGGGATGGCGGCGGCTATGCCATGTCAAGATGCAAAGCACGCCAACTGATATTAGACTTGCCAGTCTAGACACTCAAACCTAAATTTCAATTTTTTTGGCTTAGAAGGGATATTTTTCTTATTACGAATCAGGTTGGTTGCGCTGCAGCAAACGCGTAAGCGACAGTGAAGCTGTAGCTGCCGATGCATTGTACACCGGTAATCACAGTTCAGCTGATCAGCAAGCGTGTGTTGACTTATTTGCGTGAAATTGTTTGAAGAAAATGAGTGATTTTGGGGACGGTTAAATGCAGAAGATGGTACAAACGAAGTAGGAGTAATTGAAATAGTACGAATTCTGCAAGAAATCGATCCCATAGTAGCAGTTGAAAATAACTAGAACGCGACCAAGGGCGACGAGCCGTCCCCGGAAAGAAAGCAGCGTCCTGATCAGTAGAAAAGAAATGTTTCCAAAACTGAACGGAAAGAATATGAAAAGTATTATTAAAGCAATATTACGCAATGAGAACTGTGATGACACTAATTGTTATGACACACACGGAAGGCTTAGTGAAAGTGACAGGTAAGTGATATTTCCAGACGCAAAAAGCCAAAAAAAATCTTTTACACGAAAAACAAAAATAAGATGATCTGTCTAGTTCGTGGAGAGCCCTTCTACAATTTTGGGACTGTATAAGGTAAGAGAATCCTGAAGAGGGGGGAAAAAATCAGCAAAGGAAACGGCGCAACACCAATCACAGCAGGTGTAGAACTTTCAGAAGCCAAAGTCGGAGTCGTCAGAAAGCTTTTGGAGCCCCACTTCGGTGAAGGTTGGGCGACCAACGACAAATTCAAATTCTACGCCGAGGTGTTAGACCCGGAGAAAGGCACTCGTAGGGTTATTCCTCCCGCTGCCAATCCTCAGAACGAAGAAGAAGCAGGAAGCGATTTTAAGGTAATGGGCAGTGTTGAGGTCGACGTCTCTTAAAAGCGGTTTTCAGCCTGTTTTATTTTCTAGAATTTTTTGTTTCTGTTTTAAGTAAGATACAAATATCTCCCAATTTTATCAGTTTCTAAAATTTTATCGATGTCTTGCTAAGACGCAATTTGGAAATTATTTTATTTTCTACGATATCTTGTGATGTCGAGAGCACTATGGTCTGTTTAAAAAAACTAGTGCTGCACATTCATTTATATTCCGTTTCTGAAGTTAAATAAGTCAGTTTTTCCTGGTAAAATAATGTCACTTTCGTATTTTTATATGCCTGTTTTACGAACTTTCAGACTTCTCTTTGAAATAAGAAGTTTTCTGTTTATATTCGCGATAATTAAATTCCATACTTACGTCATTCCTAACGTATCACCGAATAGCGGGTTTTGCAACCGAATGTTTGTTTCGTAATTGGATCGATTAGTTTACAAAACCTGCTAATTGCTTAAATCGGGTGCAAAATCCGCTAAGTCAATATTTCATTTAAGATTTTAACGTATAATCGTAGATTCGTAGATTTTAACCATTAACATTCAGTAATTAATTGTTTTTTTACTTATTTTTAAAAAAGAAATGAAGTCATTAATAGCAATACTTTGGATAGGACGAGGTTTTCGGGATTATCTCAGTTTCGCTTAACGCGCAGCTAGCGGCTTTTGCGTCCGGGCCACTCAAATATGGAACTGTTCTACCAACAAGTACCGGAAGATTCCATAAATAACAGGAGATATTGTTACGTAATAACTTCCGTGTGAGAAAATAACAATGCGCACTGCTACAAACAAGGCCGCTACTAGCAAGTTTTAATTTTGATTTTACCACACCAATGTGGGTACTGTGGGTCGCCCTTGATGCAAGTCACTTTTGCTGTTTATTTGTTTATTCATTCCCCAAACTACTATCAGCTACAAATATCGCCATCATCAGTGGGTTCTTTAATTCTAAAACATGTAGAAGTAGCGTAGTTATAAAAACGCTGTAAAAACCTTATTACATGTTTACCTTTGTTTTTAAATTTTGTTTTTCTCAACACTTTCATAATATATTATTTACTATGCGTCACAGCATGGTTTTTAAGATTTCTGTCGCTGTTTTCTGCATATTTTCTATGCTTCTCTGTTGCTGTTTTCCTCGGTATACATTATGTCATCAGCAACTCTGTGAGCGGCTGTTAGCAAACAAATAGAAACGTGAATTTATGTACATCAACGTTATAAATTGGGCTTGCAGTAGTCTTTTGGATACAGTTTTGGTGTGTACTAGGCTGTTACGTAGTTTGTCGTGTACCCACGTTCGTTGGACGGCTTGCAGCTATATTTCTACACAAGAAAACATAACTTTCGCACTTCGTTCATAAACCAAAACATTGCGGCATCTTGCTGTTCGCGTGTGTCACGAAAAATGTATCGCGTGTTGCGAGAAGGCTATGAAAATTGTAGCGGGAGTTCTGACGACTTCTGTTCCTTCTTTATATCTCTGTGTGTGGTGGGGGAGTGGTTCTTTTCCGTGTGTATGTTTTCTGTTCTGTGTCCTGTGTCACTTCTCTCAGAGCGGTTAAGAGTGTGTTGTTGCAAAGTGTTGTGTTTTCATTCGTTACTTTTTTCCCTTTCGCTATAGCCTTTTGTATGTAATAATTTTCTTCTATTGTTAGTTGTCGGTATAAACTGTTTCTTTGTTTTAGGACGTCTAAGTTACTTTCGATATTAGTCGAGTTATGGTTTTTTTTCAGTTGGTGTTCTGCAGAAGTGGAATGTGTGCTGTCACTCTTTCGAGCTCTCATGTGCTCTGTGCACCTCTTTCGGAAATTGCTGCTTGTTTGTCCTATGCACTAGACCTGATAGGATTTGCATGTGAGTTGGTATAATCTAGCATTCTTGAATTTGTCTGAGGTTCTTTTGTTTGCTCTTAGCCTTTTTAACTGAGTTGGTTGTTCTGAATTTTTTTAGGATCCCTTACTTTTCAAGATGTTTCCAACTCTATGTGATATTTTGTTATTGTATGTTAGTGTGTATCATTTGTTTCTGATGTGATATGGTCTGCTGTGTTGTCTTTGTTCTGCCTCTGGGCTTTCAGAACCTCTGATTGTGTTTTTGAGTGGGTGGCCACTATTTTTGTTTCATCTTTACCTTGTTGTTGAGCTTGTTGTTTATGGTATCTGTTGTTTCATTATATTTAATTTCTGTGTGGAGTTTTCTAGTTTAAGAGCTGTTCTGTTTTTCCTGTGGAGCTTGTGTGTGAAACTGGCATATTTATGCACTGTCAGGTGGCTGTATGAGCTATGGATAACAGTGCTTGTGGTTGTGGGTTTTCTGTGACTGGAAAATTCATGTTGGTAGTTGTTTCCTGTAATTGTAAGATCCAAGATATTTAGTTTCTTGTTTTTTCTTCTATTTCCATTGTGAAGCGGATTTGTTGGTGTACTATGTTGATGTAACTGTGTAGCTCTTCTACCCTATTTTGTGTTTCATCTACGAGACAGTACCAGTAAATTATTTTGTGTCCTTCTTGTTCTCAATGTTGCTGAACATTCCGTTCTCTAAACGATGCAAGAAAATATTCGCTACAGTTCGACTGATGGAGGTGCCCCACGGGTAGCCAATCTCGTTGGAAACAGAAGTCGTTGGTGAAAGTGATGTAGTTTTGTTCTGTGATTAGCCTAAGAATGGACGAGATTTCATTCATTTTTATCTCAGAGAATTTCTTGTGTTTTAGCTGTTGTCTTATAGCTTCTTCTGTGGGGATGCCCCATGTCAGAAGATACCATTTTTACTGTTGTGAGTATCTTTATGTTCTTAATTTTTTCTATTATGTCTCCTGTGTTTCTGAGGCTTCTGTAGTTTGTGTATGTTTTCTGTAGCAATGAGCACACGTTTCTCCCTGGTAAGTAAGATAGGGCTGTTCTGAAGTCCACCACTGGCCTGACCGGGATAATAGGTTTGTAGACCTTTGGAAGGCTTGTTAGGAGTAGAGCTTTAGGATTCTTTTGGGTCCTTGTTATTGTCTAGTTTTGTGTGAGGGCATGTACGATTTTTTGTTTGCAAACACGGACCAATGGAAGAGTTCCAAGATAAAATTATTGTGATTTTTACCGACAAAAGACGCGTCGAATACGGGTAGATATATCAAAGACAGCATTACCTTTAAAATACATTGAAATACTTCACTAAAACCATGAACGCTACGTTTTTGTTATGCGCGAGCGATCGAGGTTTCACATTCATTACAATCAGCAATTGCCTTTCCAGTATCGCTAAGTGTTGTCAATCTAGATAAAACTGGAATAATTTTCTTTGTGTTCTTTGGCACACGCTTGCTAATAGCACACGTAATTGTGCAGGTTCCAGAGTTTCATAGTAATGTGGAATCCATTTAATATTTTCAATCTTGCAAACACAAAATACGAAGAACGTTGTGCACAATCGAATCACCTACTTCTCATGAAGACATACATATGTGGTGTTTACTAGTTAATATCTTTTGCATTCATTGTGGAAACATTAGGAGAAACAGGAAATAACCCAGACAATTCAGTGAATTGTGGTTCGAGCTATGATTGCTGTGCTAATTAAAGTCAAGAACAGAAATAGAGTACCTCCAAAGACCAATGAAAATATCTAAAGGAATAGCTTACAGTGAACATTAAAAATCTGTTAATATTTTGCTTAAACGAAGGAAGGAGAAAACGCTTACACTGAAGGTGTATACAACACTGGTTTCGTTTCGTAAAATCCGAACATGAATTATATGTATGGGAGAAAGATTTACACGAAGTATGAAATATGCACCAAAATGAAATTTGCAAAAGTGTGAAAGAAAAATTATTCGGAAAATTTAGAAGTGCTAATGGGTATCAGGGCACCATTACTGAGGGAGATCTATGAGAGAGGGCGCTTATTTTTAAAAAAGAAATGAGATCCTTAATGCCGGCCACAGTGGCCGAGCGGTTCTAGGCACTTCGATCCGGAACCGCGCTGCTGATACGGTCGCAAGTTCGAATTCTGCCTCGGGCATGGATGTGTGTGATGTCCTTAGGTTTAGGTAATTCTAAGTCTAGGGGACTGATGATCTCAGATGTTACGTCCCATAGTGCTCAGAGCCATTTGAACCATTTGAACTTTCAGACATATTTTTATTTATTCAGATAACTTTCACTGCATTATTAAATTATTTATTTAGATAACTTTCAACATATTCATATATTCAGCCTGGACGGGTGGTAGTTGTTTATCTATTCACTATCTTCCGAACACACAATACCATTTCAACACTCGGATTTTTTCGTCGAGGGGTCCATATTCACCAAAATAGGACAGCAGGAAGAATTTATTTCCGAGGATTATTCGTCGCAGCTTTAACGGTGAATCATTCGCTTCAACCAGTAATATGTTGGTTGGGTTTGACACGAACGTCTCAGTAACTATACACAAGGCTTTGTACTGCATAGTTTTTTGGAGCGTGCTGTCTGATGCTGCTCCGTAGCACGTATTCCCATAGTCAACGTGTGATCTTAGCAGAGACTGCTATAAAGGTATCGCCGTCTGGCGATCAAAGCCTAACTGTAGTCCCGTCGTATCACTGATGGTGGTTCAAATGGCTCTGAGCACTATGGGGACATCTGAGGGCATCAATCCCCTAGACTTAGAACTACTTAAACCTAACTAAATTAAGGACATCACACATAACCATGCCCGAGACAGGATTCGAACCTGCGACAGTAGCAGCAGCGCGGTTCCGTACTGAAGCGCCTAGAACCGCTCGGCCACAGCGTGTCTTTTCACATCTAGTAATGACATGTAGAATATGATAAGCCCATCGATAATAGTCATCTCAAGATAATGTGTCATTTTCGTAACTGGAAAATTACGTTTAGTCGCCTTTTTAGGGAACAGGAATCCTGTGGTGAGTAAAGATCTTTGGAGTAAACTTGCTATCAGAGATTTCGAGCCCACTCTCTGTACGCCACTCATGCAGATGTATGAGAGCGGTGTGCATTTTCAGTCGGCAGGGTTGAGGAGTACTGTCTCCGCAATAGATGCAGACGTGCTCTGCGTATTTTTTTAATATTTTGATATCCCTGGCAAAGACATTATGAAGGTCTACAGAACGGAGACTGAATAATAAGGAACCCAAGACTGATCCCTGCGGGAATCCTCTGTTACTCTATGGGTCCCAGTATACTATCGTGTTGCAAAATGATTGTCTTCCTATTGCTCAGGAAGCTTACAGTGTTATGGACGAGTGGTTTTGGAACTGAAGTGCCTCCAATTTTCCCCTTAAAACAGGCAAGGCAACGTAGTCGTACTTTCTTTGCAAAAATCGAGTTGTTTTTCTGGTGATATTTTCTTGTTTTCACCATTCTAAGCGTTACTTTCCATTAACTTCGCCGAACACGCTAGTAACACGATAAGTCAATATGACCCGGGCTTATCTCATCGTTAATCCTATTTTTGGATGGGGACAAATGGCTCTGAGCACTATGGGACTTAACTTATCAGGTCATCAGTCCCCTAGAACTTAGAACTACTTAAACCTAACTAACCTAAGGACATCACACATATCCAAGCCCGAGGCAGGATTCGAACCTGCGACCGTAGCGGTCGCGTGGTTCCAGACTGTAGCCTAGAACCGCTCGGCCACTCCGGCCGGCGGATGGGGACAAAGTGACATGATTCCAGTCGATTTGAATCTTTGTATTGGATGTGTCATAGCACTGGGTAGCCGATATAGTCCGGGCTAGATGTAGTAGCCTTCCTTTGGGAAGGCGCAGTCTGGAGTTCTTCCAGAAAAAGGGTTGTGAAATTATACTGTTGTCTTCACACTCAGCCTCGTATTCCTTGTCTATTACGTCAGATAGGGCTATCATATACAAGATCGATTCTGGAAGTTCGTCGGATGGTGGAGATGTGTACGTGGCTATTGTCAGACCGGTTTTAATGTTCCGTATTACATTCCAGATCCTAGTTAACGGAGTTTCTTTGCAAACTTCAGTGCAGAAATTGAGCCTCGATTTCCTTTTCTTTGTTTTAATACATTCTTGGCTACAACTGGTGCTTTCTTAAGACCAAGAAAGTTGGTATGATTAGAGAGATTTTTTGTATTTTCTTAATTTCTCCCTGCGTTTCTTGAGGACTGCTTCACATTCTCTATTCCACCAACAGTGTTATGGCCTATGACGACACCGTCTTTGAGGTACTGAGACTTACGCTGCTTCATTGATAAGCGATACCAAGACCCCAAGTCTCTTTCGGGATCTCCAGTTTCGACGATCGATTTCAGTGTTTCTTTGAGCAGTGTTTCATACAGGCTCCAATTGGTTTGGTTTGTGTTCCTTTTCCGGATAACTGCGTGTTTGACTGTTTCCCTGTACTGATCGTTTATTAGAAGTGGTAGTGGTAGCGTTATCCGGTATCACTTCCCATGTTGTTCCAGTAGACGGTTCAGAGGATGTCATGTTTATGTCTACCGCCATCAGGAACACTTAATCAGACTTCTCGTACTGGTGAGCCATCATTTAGTACGAAAATTTTTTCCGAATCTAGTACATCGATTAGTATTTTTCCCATTTCCTTGGCAATTTCTGCAGGCCCACAGTGTATGGTGGCTATTAAAGCCACCTAGTAGTGGAAGGAGTTTTCTGATGGAGTCAGTTATTGTTGTTTACTGTTGTTTGGAAAGTCTGTCGTTAGGTGCTTTGTATGCTGAAAGCAAATTCAGATGGAGATCCTTGATCCGCACGCGGATACCCACCATTTGGAATGGGTCGATCTGAATGCCGGCATTGACAACGGAAAAGTATCTATATTGTTCTCTCAACAACACTCCACCACCGTAGCCATCACCTCTATCTTTTCGAATGACTTAGTAATCCGGGAGGGCGAATAGTTCTTTAAGTTTCAACCATGGTACAGATGTCTACTTTAGTTTCGAGCAGAAAACGCCGAAGGCTGACTTTGTTTGCCTTGAGCAATCTCGCAATCCATCGAATGATTTTATAGGCCATCTTGGGGAGCAGGGAGTGTGGTCAGCATATTTTTGATTGAGATCCGGATTAAAGCCGTTTTGAGTACAGAAGTGGGCCCACTAGGAGCCTGCTGGTACTTTGTATCATTCGTCACACCCGTGGTTATGATTAAAATGTTGCTATCGAGGTAGTTTCCAGCATCGCTCTCTTGGCTTAGTCTATGAAATTTTGGTGGGTAGGGCTTGAATTCCACTGGATCAATACGAAGGCGGAGTTCTGGTTGTTAAAGTTGGTCTCAGGTGACCGCACTTTGGTGGCGTCCTCTATGTTCTACAGAAGTTACTTTTTACTGGTGGTGTAGTTGGACATATTGTATTAGAGAAGAAAATGGTTCAAATGCCTCTGAGCACTATGGGACTTAACTTCTGAGGTCACCAGTCCCCTAGAACTTAGAACTACTTAAACCTAACTAACCTAAAGACATCACACACATCCATGTCCGAGGCAGGATTCGGACGCGGCCGGCTATTAGAGAAGAGAGCAGTGATGACGCGGTGAATCCACTGTTCCTCTCGTCATGGGATGGGCTGGTTACTGCAGATCGTAGGTGGCGGTGCTGATATTTGCGTTGACCCGCTATTGGGTCATAAGGGGCGGGAATTCTGTACTTGCCTCGGAATGTTTGAGGGAGAAATAACTTTATTCACATATGGCCTGTTTTCAATCACAACTGCTGCTTCTTGGAAAGAAATATTATTGAGAAACATAATTCTGTTAATTTCCTCGTGTTTTAGGTGTAGTGCAGGTCTCTTGTTGTAGGTGGAACAGGTTACCATGTATCTTCGTGGTGAAACGTGATGACTGCGTCGCTAATCATGTCACCGATGAGTGCATGATGTGCATCAGTATACACTGCAACACCGTGTAGCTTGTTTGGCGAAGTTTGTGGAGCAGGGGGACTGCAGTCACCACCATCCATGGCCGTGATCACAGCGTAGCACAAGTTTTAACGACGACGTGGCAGTGCCTGCGAAACTATAGCTATTACCGGTACGAGCCATCACTGTTTACACAGCGCGAGCAAGCCGCGTAGGAAATGTTTACACTGTAATGGAGCGTCAACGTTATCCCTTTCGCGACTCAGCCCAACATGGAAGGGCACAAAGGTTGTGGTGGGAGCTCCATTGTGAACGAGCACGGTACGGTAGGGGAGTGCTGTTCGACAGCTGAAGCTTAAGCACAAATGCGTATCTCGCATAGCTTTGAGCTAAAACTAACGAGTCTGCAAGCAATCATATTAACATGTTATGACAGTACGACCAACTATTCTACAAACAGAAATTTTCAGAATCAGTAGTTTCTAACTGGAGTTGTGAAAAAGAAATACTCGCATAAACAAAGGTTCAACCAAAGCAAAATAAGTCTGGCAATATTGCTTGAAAAGAAAATTATCTCCTGCTCCTTCCGCATATGTCTGAAGTAGTGAAGCATTGAGGAGTACTTGCAGCTATGCTTCATTTTTTTTACAGAGCAACAGGAATAGATAGTTGTTCCTTAAAACCTCTCAAACACAATTCTTGTTCTGATTTTTCGTTCCACTTTTACCTAACCTGTCTCATACAGTCACACACGCCTAACTATGAAGAACTTTCTTCTCATCTACGGTGCGCGAAGAACACAGTGTATTGGTACATAGTGAAGGCACAGCAACGGAAATACTCAAAGATCGCCAGTCGGATCAACTGAGGCAGACGCGCCTTTGGAACAATGAGACAGACCTACCCAGAGCTCACCAGGAGAACGTGTTTGTGCACATTGGTGACACATTATTTTGTATGCGCTCTACCGTCCACGATTGAGAGTAGAAAATGGGCTAAGTACCCTACATAACATACCGTATGCTGGCTAGCAGGCTAGCAGGTTACAGATTAACGTGCCACGTCGCCCACTTCCCTAATCATTTCTGAAATGGCCACTCTTCCATTTGTCATCGTCAGCATTTTGAGCTGTTAGGTCTTATCGAGAATCCTCCTGCCATCTTTTCATTGCTTGTCTTAACTATCTTACACCACTGGGATAGTAGGGTAGCATGAATCTTGGAGTGCTCCTCGAACTCATTCGTTGTAGACGTTGTCTCCAGTTATTTTAGTAGTTCTGAATACTAGATGTGATACGTTCCATTTTAAATTCCTTCAAGAAATATCATTTCTTTTGTGATTCCATTTTGTGTAACTAACTGTTCTTAAGCATTTCATTTTACAAAAAAATGGCTCTGAGCACTATGGGACTTAACTACTATCGTCATCAGTCCCCTAGAACTTAGAACTACTTAAACCTAACTAACCTAAGGACATCACACAACACCCAGTCATCACGAGGCAGAGAAAATCCCTGACCCCGCCGGGAATCGAACCCGGGAACCCGGGCGCGGGAAGCGAGAACGCTACCGCACCACCACGAGCTGCGGACTTCATTTTACAACCTGTTAATCTGTTCGCGGTTTTTGCATTTGTTGTCTAGGCGTTGCTGCCATAGCTCAGCACAAGTCTTGATAAGGTTTTGTAAAGGCACATTCTTGTATGCTTCTGGACTAGGGAAGGTTCCATTACCTCATTAATGACTCCCATTGTTTTTGTATACTCGGTGGCATTTCCAGCTAGATCCGTTTTTTTTTTACAATACTAGGAAACCAGGCCCTGCCTGTCACAGCCCTGGATGAAGAGAGAGTGATAGAGGCGTAATTCCTCGTAAAAAAAGCCTTGGTCCAACTGCCCGTCTGGTAGTACCTTGTATCGGTCTCTGGCCGGGTGTACAGATAAGGATTGTCAAAGGTTCTGAAGACGGAAGAGGACCGAAGGGTGGATAAAGCAGAGGGGCCGTCTCAGAACCACCAGGTAGCCTCTGTTCGTCGATTAGAGATGGCTACCAACAGGGTCGATTCCATATATTAATGGCGTCTGAAATAACCTGTAAAGTTGATCGAGAAACCATGAGGTGGCAGCCCCATCACCATCGACAGCGACCGAATGGAAGGACATAACTTCGTGCTTTAAACTCTCAACCGGAAAATAATCGCTTTGGCGAGCAAGCGGACGAATCTTCCGTTTGTAAGGGCCATAATCTCTGGGGGGTCGTAAAATTTTAAACATCCTTCCTTTCTCAAAAACATTGCTCGTTTTACACAGCAAATGCACAGCTAAAGGTTGAGTTTCGAAAAATGTTTCAAGATATTCACATAGATATATTTCAGTGACACGCGGCAATACATAGAGCAATTAGCTGTTAAAAAATCCTCGTCAGATGAAGCTTTTCCTCCTACATACGTCGCGTGCAATCCCTCTAGAAGTTATGCGACATATCTCCCAGTATGCAAGCCTGCTGAGTACCTCATATAAGGTTACAACGCATTTCTGTGATATGTGAGCGCACAAGACGAAAAACTGCTGCCATTTTGTTGAACACCAGATAAGGTTTGCAACAGAGGCGGTAACAAATTCGTACGTAAAACGACATTTTTTCTGCACTAAACGTGGTGCTTTTTGTTGGCCGTAAAACCTCGCGATAAGGCACGCCGTAATTGCGGCATACAAAAGCACGTGTACCGCGACGGAGACGTAATTTTCCGGCTAAACGTTGTCGAAATTAAGGTACAAATTTAGATAGCAGTTTCGCTAGAAAGTCTCTGTGTCAAACGGAACCCGCATACCTTGACTTACACGTTCTCTACATTGCCAAAACTCTAAAATATTCCATGGTGCACGGTTGCACTGACGGTTGCATATCTAACAGTTTCCAAGTATAACAAAGTAACAAAATCAGATTTTTGGTACTTCCTATAAATACTGACTCAATTTAAAAATTTACAATGCTGTTATAATGCATTCATCAAACTTTAACAGAATAAGACAAGTACTAAATTTTAATAATATATTATTACCTTCTTGAACGACTGCTGAAATACTTTATTTATATAAACAGTTTCAATCGTTTGTCCATTTTCAGGTTCCTATATACCGAATAAAATAATACATAAATAACATTACAGGGTTAAACCATCACGAATGTGTTAACTGACGTAAATTTTAACAACAACACAAACGAAATGGAATACCATGTACTCAGCATTAAAGTATTCACAACACAATATTAGGCAAAATACCAAACCTTTACTGTCAGGTGATACAACCACGAATAATACACTGAAAATAAAAGTACACGCAACACATGTGTGACTCATTATGAAAACGACATATCATTCAGACGTAAATGGTTCCCATTTGTAGAGTTGCCTGTTATCATATCGTAATATAAAGTACTCGAAGAGCAGTTGAACGGAATGGACAGTGTCTTGAAAGGAGGGTATAAGATGAACATCAACAAAAGCAAAACGAGGATAATGGAATGTAGTCGACTTAAGTCGGGTGATGCTGTGGGAATTAGATTTGGAAATGAGACACTTAAAGTAGTAAAGGAGTTTTTCTATTTGGGGAGCAAAATAACTGATGATGGTCGAAGTAGAGAGGATATAAAATGTAGACTGGCAATGACAAGGAAAGCGTTTCTGAAGAAGAGAAATTTGTTAACATCGAGTATAGATTTAAGTGTCAGGAAGTCGTTTCTGAAAGTATTTGTATGGAGTGTAGCCATGTATGGAAGTGAAACATGGACGATAAATAGTTTAGACAAGAAGAAATAGAAGCTTTTGAAATGTGGTTCTACAGAAGAATGCTGAAGATTAGATGGGTAGATCACATAACTAATGAGGAGGTATTGAATAGAATTGGGGGGAAGAGGAGTTTGTGACACAACTTGACTAGAAGAAGGGATCGGTTGGTAGGACATGTTCTGAGGCATCAAGGGATCATCAATTTAGTACTGGAGGGCAGCGTGGAGGGTAAAAATCGTAGAGGGAGACCAAGAGATGAATACACTAAGCAGGTTCAGAAGGATGTAGACTGCAGTAGGTACTGGGAGATGAAGAGGCTTGCACAGGATAGAGTAGCATGGAGAGCTGCATCAAACCAGTCTCAGGACTGAAGACCACAACAACAACATATAAAGTACGTCCTTAAACTATTAGACCTGTGCTAGGGAGTGTACTCATTCATGCTAAAACCCATTAACGCTGTGAATTGGCTCGTACCAAACAGAGGTGACTGGTTGGCTGCTCACTATTTACTGGTAGAGTTCAAATGTTCAAATGTGTGTGAAATCTTATGGGACTTAACTGCTAAGGTCATCAGTCCCCAAGCTTACACACTACTTAACCTAAATTATCCTAAGGACAAACAAATACACCCATGACTGAGGGAGGACTCGAACCTCCTCCGGGACCAGCCGCACAGTCCATGACCGCAGCGCCTAAGACCGCTCGGCAAATCCCGCGCGGCTACTGGTAGAGCCAAAGACGGTCATAGAGGACTATATATATCGGTAGTGACTAGAATTTTACGGTTGCTAAAGTGCGTGTCGTCTACTACGATGAGGAGGCCTGACAGTCATAACACGTGTTCTACATGATGCATCTAACAGCAATCAGTGCGTGTTACAATCGTAGATGCAGTGACAGAAAGCAAATTGCGTAGAAGTAATAGCTTACATGCACTCATAGACACTATCGTGAAACTAGTTATGCTGCTTCCACTGTACAGCAACATTTGGGGCACAGGCCTACAGATATAAACAATGTAACGCTAGTCGAATTGTCTAAATACATTGATGAGACAAAACATTATGACCACCCGCTGGGGGACACGTGAAGAACCTCCAAGGAGAGTTATGCTTCACCCTTTACATACACTCAGGCGTCCCCTGGGCAAGGTTGAAATTACCCTCAGTCGACTGATCTTTCTACTGCAGAAACGTTGCGATATGCCGTAGAAAAAGCGCAGGGTCTTTCTCAAGTCGAAAATTTACGATAATGGCCATATACATGGAAGGCTTATCAGCCAGCAAAGAAGAACGTCTACAGTCTATGTGTTAAGGTGTAAATTTTGATGTTTTGTGCATGCAAGGAATGCCCAGATATATTACTCAACGAAGACCAAAAGTAGCAGGCATGGAGGTTGCCACCGAGAGATCCCACAAGCAGTATGGTAACGCGATTTTTGTGAGAGAGCGCTCTCAGTTTTTCTGACAGACGAGGACGATATTGAAATCTTAAGAATTGAGCTGAGGAGTTTTAAGTGACATCCGTCTACAAACCTTCTGGTGAAAAATTTACCTTCAGTTCCCCAGTTAATTTTCAAAATCAGGGCACTAACTTCGTCGTTGGCATTTTAACAGCCACAGTAGCATATAGGGCTACGAGGATGATGATGTAAACGGAGAGCAGGTACTGAACTGGGCTGACTGCAGAATATTAACTCTCTTACATGACAGCAAGCCACCACCTTAATTTAACAGCAGCTGCTGGAGAAGGGGACACAACCCCGACCTGCTTTTCATCAGCGTCACCCGTTTCCCATCGCTGTGCTAACACTGTATCAATACCTGTACATGGCACCCAATACAGGCCAATTTGCTTTCACGTGTTTGCAGCTATCAAACCACAGGCGATCCCGTTCCGTAGGCGGTTCAACTCAAAGAGGGACAATTGGAGGAGTTTGGCGGACACTCTGGATGAGGCAGTACTAGGCATCGAACCCGTGCCAGACTCCACGACCATTTTGTAGATGCTGTGAAGAGGTGCTCTCGCGCTTCGATCCCAGAGGCTGCCGTGCAACACACATTCCGGGTATGAGTGAAGAACTAACGTTAAAACTACAACAACACTTTACACTATTTCATCAATACCCGTTCAACAAGGATAGCATACAGTAAAATTAGGACAGACACTATCCCAGGAATTGTCGGAAGCCAAACAAAACCGATGGATTGAAATGGTGGAGAATACTGACATGTCTAAGAGTAACTTGCAACTGCTGGGATGACCCAGTAATAATCCTACTGTCCCCAAACTAAGACCCAACGTTACCCCAAATGAAGTAGCCCACCAGGTGCTGCTGAATTGGAAAGCTGAAGGAAGAAAGAAAGAAAGAAAGAAATATGGATAACCCGGCCACATTCAGGAAAAAAAGTGATCTCCGTTGAGTTTACTTTGGAAGAACTGAAAGCTACTATTAAAAAGTGTAAACCCAGCTAGGCGCCAGGACGATTTATTGGTGGAGCATATAAAGCACTTTCGGCCTGCGACTATGGAATGGCTACTGCAATTCTATAATAACTGCTAACACGACAGCAGATTCCTAACATCTGGAGAAGGACAAAGATCATCGCCATACTGAAACCCGGCAAGCTAGCTTGCGGTGCCAAGAACTCCCGCCCTACATCTCTTTTGTGCCACCTTTATAAAATCCTAGAAAGAATGTTGCTGAATCGTGTCAGCCCTGTCACCGAATCACAACTGATTCCACAAAAACTGGATTTAGACCAAATAACAATTGTACAGCACAAATACTCAATCTGACACAGAATATAGACAATGGTTTTGAGTGAGGTCTGGTCGCTGGAGCAGCATTCGTGGATCTCTCCGCAGCTTATGATACTGGGCAGCACAACCTCATTTTGCACAAACTATATCAACCAACGAGGGATTATGAATTTACTAGCTTCATAGGAACCCTCCTCCAGAACCGTAGATTCTACGTCGAACTAGACGGCAAGAAAAGAAAATTTAGAATTCAAAAAAGCAGTCTGCCTCAAGGTAGCATCCTGGCACCAACCTTGTTTAACATCTGTACTTACAATCAGCCACAACGTCTTAACACTGAGTCGAGGTCTAGTGGCTAGCACTGCTGCCTCTGGATCACGCGGTCCCGGGATCGATTCCCGACCGGGTTGTGGATTTTCTGTGCCCGTGGACTGGGTACCTGTGTTGTCCTCGCCATTTCATCATCATTCATTACAGTGGCGAGATTGGACTGAGTAAAGATTGGGAATTACTGACGATCTGGTGCTAATTTCTCAAGCCAAATACCTCGAAACAGTAGAGATACAGCTAAGAAATGGACTTCACACACCCGCGTCATACTACCAAAATAACTACCTGAAACCGTATCCGGCTAAAACTCAGGTAAGCGCTTTTCGTTTACGAAACAAAGACGCCAACAGAAAAGTAAAAGTCCTATCGGATGGAATGGAATTGGAGTATTGTCACAATTGAAAATATTTGGGGGTTACGCTGGACCAGACGTTGACATTTAGGAAGCACTATCTAAATACAAAATAAAAAGTATCCGCCTGCAGTAGCATCATTAGAAAACTCACAACTGGGGGATGGGACGACTACCCGACAGTACTCAGAATATCTACACTTGCATTATGTTCCCCTACCGCTGAATACTCCTGTCCTGTTGGGTACAGTTCTGTTCATCCCAGGCATGTGGATGTGGCCCTTAATAACATCCTAATGCCTGAGAGCACCACATACCTACAAACTCTACAGCCTGGCGGGGTCAGCCCCATCAGATATAAGGTGAGAAGTCGCCGCGAACACAGAGAAAAGCGGAGCGGAACTAAACGCTGCTCCCTCGCTACATGGACACCAATTTCCCCCATGCAGGCCGAAACCTAGGATGAGCTTCCTAAAAATTTCCTTCAAAGACATTACATCACCGTCAACGGCATGACAAAACCTGTGAACATCCAGACACACAGATATCGCATCATCGATTTCACGTTCGGAGGCCCTCCTCTTAGCCGAAAGCCTTCGATAGAAAACGTGGAAGTCCCTCAACAGACTAAGAAGTGGTGTAGGGAGAGCAAAGGATAATACGGTCAAATGGAACTACCTTGGGGACTCATCAACTGTATGCAAATGTGGAGCTGAACCAAGCACCAAGCATGTACACAACTGTCCTCGGTGCCCAGTTTCCCGCACGCTGCAGAGCCTGTTATGGGCCTAGAACAATGCCGGCGAGGACGCTAATTTTTGATCTGATTATATACAGTGTTTGTAATCCGTTTGTATATATCTATTGCCATATGGTTCTACTTACCTCACATTGCGTTCTTTTGTGCGTAATAATTTTATATATTTAGTCTGCTTTTCTCCTTTTTATGCAACGCTTCTGACACGATTAAATAAATAAATGACCTCCTTAATATATTGTTTGTACGTCTTTGGCACTAAATACCTATCTGATTCTGCGTATCAGGGTACCGAAAGTTTGTTGGTAGTTATGTGGAGGCATATGGCATTAGATCTCTACGCACAGGCCATGTAATTAGCGTGAATAACGGGCCGCTGATCTGCGAACTCGGCGATGACTCCCGATAGCGACCCGTATGGGTTCCATAGAATTTACATCAGGAGAATTTGGTCGCCGAGATATCAACTTGAGTTCAATATAATGCTCCTCAGCTTACTGTAGCGCGGTTCTGGCTTCGAGAAACGGACAGCTATACTGCTGACAGATGACATCGCCGTCGGAAAGTATGTCCTCGATTACTATCACAGGTCCCACGCTAACGCAGGAGAATGTCTCCCATAGCACAATACTGATCTCACCAGCCTTCGTCCGTGGCGCGCTATCCATTTCGAGACGCCGTTAATATCGATGACGGCGTTTGTGGAGACGACCATCGACCTAGAGTAGCAAAAATGTGACTCACTGGAAGAGCCAACACGTTTCCATTGATCGACAGTGCAATCCCGATCGTCCCCTGCCCACTGCAGTCGTAACTGACGATGTCGTTGGGACAACATGTGAACACCTACTGCTGCGAAGCTCCATGCTCAACAATTTACGATGAACGGTGCGTACACCAGCATTGTGCTCTTTCGTTAGAGATGCCAAAGATCAGCATCCGTCCTACTTTGAAAAGCAGACGAATCTCAGAACTCCACGTTCAGTGAAAAGTCCTGGACGTCCGACCACTTAGAGCCTAGTGATAGTTTCACTGTCCTTTTAACTCTTTCCGTAGATGCTCACGACAGTAGCACGTGAACATTCGATCACCTTCGCCGTTTCCGAGACACTCCTTCACAGGCTCAGCTTAATAATAATCTTCTCTTTGTCAAAGTCGCTTATCTCGATAGATTTCCCCTTTTGTAGCCCATATATTCGCTAGGATGATCCCCCGTCCGTGTCTGCTCCGATTACATTCTTTGTTACCGTGTCACGTGCCCGCAACACCACCAGGCGGCATCAGTATCGAGGTGGGCAGTCGTCATAATGTTTTGACTTGTCAGTGTACATACAG
This sequence comes from Schistocerca serialis cubense, assembly GCF_023864345.2. Classification (NCBI taxonomy): domain Eukaryota; kingdom Metazoa; phylum Arthropoda; class Insecta; order Orthoptera; family Acrididae; genus Schistocerca; species Schistocerca serialis. Next base: position 326,776,392 of record NC_064646.1, on the reverse strand, counting down.
AATAACAAATATATCACTCTCATTTTCACGGACATATAGTTATATAAACACGTCACATAACACAACGCTATTGTGATTGTAACACGCAAAAATTGCTATACATGCAAATTATAGAACACCTGTTGTGACTATCACATGTACTTATCCTATAAGACGACACACAGCTTAGTAATCCTAACACTACCGACGTATGCTGGGAACTGTCACCGTAGTTGTCTCTACCAAAACACGTGATCAGCTGTTCAGTCGCCTCTGTGACATACGAATCTATTCACAACGATATGATAGCAGGCAGGCCGGCCGGAGTGGCCGTGCGGTTCTGGGCGCTACAGTCTGGAGCCGAGCAACCGCTACGGTCGCAGGTTCGAATCCTGCCTCGGGAATGGATGTGTGTGATGTCCTTAGGTTAGTTAGGTTTAATTAGTTCTAAGTTCTAGGTGACTGATGACCTCAGAAGTTAAGTCGCATAGTGCTCAGAGCCATTTGAACCGTTTTATAGCAGGTACCTCTAAAAATGTGAAACGCCTACGTCTTAATGATATGTTGTTTTCGTAACGAGTCACATCATTGTGTTATAGCGTGCCTTCATTTTCAGTGTATTATTCATTGTTGTATCACCTGACGAGAAAGTGTTTCCATTTCGCCTAACATGATGCTGTGAATACTTCGACGTGAGTAAGTGACACTTCATTACCTGTCTGTTGTTGTTAACATTTACATCAGTTAAGGAATTCGTGACGATTTAAGCCTGTAATTTTACTTGTGTATTAGTTTATTTGGTATGTAGTTAACTGAAGACGGTCAAACGACTGAAGGTGGTTGTATAAATAAAGTAGTTTACCAGTAGCTCAAGGCGGTATTCTGACGTTTTTCAAATACATAAGAGTTCTCAGGCACTATCTCCTGAAAACAAGTATTAAAATTGGAAACGACGTGTCTGAGGCTTAATTGACGACGTTGAAATTAGTCGGACTACACTTATGCATTATTTGAAAATAAGAGCATTTTGAGACTTCCAATGAACTCTATATACTACATGTATTTATACAAAATATATACTTAAAACCTTTTCTAAACTTTTTCATTGATCTGTGGATGATTAATATGAAATTAACAAAATCAGCACAGTTAGGTTTTTATGTCTTTAACCATAGCCGGCCGGAGTGGCCGAGTGGTTCTAGGCGCTACAGTCTGGAACTGTGCGACCACTACGGTCGCAGGTTCGAATCCTGCCTCGGGCATCGGTGTTTGTGATGTCCTTAGGTTAGTTAGGTTTAAGTAGTTCTAAGTTCTAGGAGACTAATGACCTCAGAAGTTAAGTCCCATAGTGCTCAGAGCCATTTGAACCATCTTCAACCATAACACTTTAACTCATTTGGGAATTACCCAGACGTATGCAGCTGCTTTATACACGAGAGTTCGATTCTTTAATGAAACAGGGATTGATTGTAGAGCGTTGGCTCGCGCTACCTCATCTAAACTGATTGTCACAGTTTTTGTATCCCAGACGGCCTCAATGAAAAGTACTTGTCCCAGTCAGTCGGACAAGATAAATATTGATAGGCCATAGGGATGTCATGTTATTATTCCACCTAGTATCAGACCGCTTGGAAGGCATAGAGCACGACCCTAATTGCAGTTAGCCACTGATTAAATGGATACTGGAAGTGAAGGTGGTGGAAATCGCAATGCAAATAAAATGTTTGCAAACTAACACAAAGAGATATATTCCCAAATTAACTCAGAACAACGTATTCGTAACCAGGGGCAGACTCCGCTGACAGTCACATTCCCAGACCGACATATAGAAAGAGCATTGACCTATAACTACACAAGTTTAACTGTATAACAGTTCGGAGAGAGAATACTGGACCACGAGAACTCGGTTTAGACAGGAGAAACGGGTTGGCAGAATTCGGGGAATCTTGTCGCAATTCTGTCACCGCTGTTCTCTCTTAGTACCGCGAAATACTCGCGGTCGCCAAATGACCGAAACGGCTATCGAACACGAGCATCATTACTACACTCTGGTCAAAGTAATGAGCCGTTAAACTTTATCGCAACGTGAAGGAGCGTGCCTATAGACAAGAGACGGACGTGGGCGAGACGGCAGCTGGTGGACCATCTAAGAAGACGTTGCACAGTGGGCTGGAGCGGAGATGCTCAGGGGTTCTGTTAACTTGACGCAGCCTAGGCCGTTGAAACGGCGGGCTTTTCTGTACACGTGCGCGCCTCAAGAACAAGCAGATGTTCTGTTTAAAACTGAATCTTTTTAACGAAAAGTGTGAGGTCATCCACAAGCGCAGTGTGCGTTCTTTACCAGATAGGATTAACGGAGCACACCGAAAAATTTCAAAGAAGATCGGCACATTTTGTGTTATCAAGAAATAGCGCAGGGAATGTGACTGATATGATTCAGGATTTGAAGTGGATATTACTGAAACAAAACAAAAAAATACTTCGAAGTAAAATTGATAAGCAAATTATGGATACCTTATTAAAAGGTCACGAATCTGTCCCTTGTTTTCATGTTCATTGATGAGTTTTCGACTCATCCTTCGTTTCCAGCCTCGCGCGGCCTCCCACGCGCTCGGCATGGCATGTGGTGATCTTTGGAACAGTTCGCAACACCATGAGTTATAGAGTTAACGGTAATTTGCTAATCTAGCGACTAATTTACACCAAACTGCGGTGAAAGCGACTGCAACATTGTTTAAACTAATCATATTAGTTACACTTGATATCCCCTCTACATACACAAATCGCAGACCTTCGTAAAGTGCATCGCAGAGGGTAGCTATCATGTACATGTCAGGGCTTCTTCCCTTTTCGACTGTGTAGAGTGCGGTAAAAGTGACATTAAAGCACTCTTCGTGCACTCTGGCTGGTCTAACACTCTCCACATGGATCCGTGCGCGAGCGGTACGTAGGGAGTGGAAGCATGTCTCTAGATTCATCACTTTATGCTGGTTCTTCAATCATTGTAAAAAAGTTTTTCATAGAAATCAGGAGTGAATTTCTGTGACTCTCGCTCATGACTTAAGCGTTCGTGCTGACATTCTACATACACGTTCGGTGTCCCTTGTTAGTTCTAATTAGCATAGGTCCTGCACACTTGAACAGCATTCTAGGATGGATCAAGCAAGTTAATTGGTTCATTGTGGTGGTGAGGGGATGGGGAAGAGGGGAATAAAGGCTAGGGTCACTGGTCCCACGATCCAAGATGGCAGAAACTAAAGGAAGAACAACACCAACACTACAGTCCAATCGACGGAACAGGAAAACGGGAAAACAAAGAGGCAGAAGGAAAATCAGGTCGGCAGGAAGAGTAAAGGACAGTAGGAAGGAAGGGGGAGGTGGGGAGGGGCGAGAGCAGGGGTGCCCCGGAGGCGCTATGCGTGATGAGGTGCCGGTATTACTGCCGAGCGACCCTAACCCCACACCATGTCGTGATAGCGACACAATGGGGACAGCGCCAGAGAAGAAGGCCCAAGACAAGGGAAACAAATCGCCACAAAACACCAGACAAATCGTAGGAAAACGGGGATGACGGGAGGGGACGGGGAACCTGGCCACCATGGAGGCGAGGCCAACGTTAAGCAGGGGACTCCAATTCCAGAAGGAAATTCAGGTTCTTAAACCTGGTAGGACAACCCACTTTCGTAAATAAACCCGAAGTTCGATGTAACCATGTAATGACTGACACCTGCGACAAGGAAACTGGCAGGATGTATTTAGGTGAACGGCCAAAAGGCAGGGCCTGTCCAAAATGGGGGCGGCTCATTAAGGAGTAAAAAGCCGTGGGTCAATCTGGCATGGCCAATACGAAGATGGCAGGGGATAGATGGAGAGTGGACAGGTGTTTCGTAAACACTCTCCTTTGTTTTCCGACTGTTTTTCTCCTGTATACCGCTAATAAATTGAAGGCCACCATCAGCTTTACCTACGATTGAGTCTCTGTGATCACCCCATTTATTATTTACACACTCGATAAAATCAGATACATAATTCAAAGTCGGTTTCCATTTTTTTATTTGTCTGCTCCGACTAAACAGCGTTGACATTTTACCTTCAGAAATAAATTCTTCCTACATTTTTGCAGCCACCGTATATTTTTGGGACTATCGATTCTGGCACGCTCTGTAGCTTTGGATGTCATTTTTCAGTTTACAACTGAGAAACGAAGGGAACGAGACTGCCTGCATTATAGACAAACTGTTGGTCGTAGTGTATTAGTCTGCATCTGTTTCTTCCATTTTAATCAGTGAGAGAAATCAATACGTTCGCGTGTAGACTCTAACAGGCAGCCGCCACTAATTCCTAAAACAAAGATTCAAATGGCTCTGAGCACTATGCGACTTAACTTCGGAGGTCATCAGTCGCCCAGAACTTAGAACTAATTAAACCTAACTAACCTAAGGACATCACACACATCCATGCCCGAGGCAGGATTCGAACCTGCGACCGTAGCGGTCGCTCGGCTCCAGACTGTAGCGCCTAGACCCGCACGGCCACTCCTGCCGGCTAAAACAAAGGAAACTATCATAAAGCTCTAATTATAACCCTGATAAAATATAGGTGCAAGTGTGAAATTTTGTGATAATGTTAAGTCTTCACTTCATATTCTCATTTCGGTGTGACATTCTTGGAGACGTTCTTTCTGGAAATCTGCATTTCTGACAGTTCAGGAAATGTTCCAGCTCGAAAATCATCTTTACGTACTGAAAATACCTGCCACGTAATGGTTCTCCGTCCAATGAAAGAGGAAAAAGTCAGTGGGCACCCTCTCAGGAGAATAAGGGAGATAAGGAAAAATTTTACCGGCCAAAAGAGCAACATATATATCTGTGTTGGTACAGAGTAAGCTATGATGCTGTCGTGGAGCAAACATATTCCCCCTACAGAGTTTCCCGCCACGCTTTCTCCTGATAGCCACTCCATCCACGTCATGAGGTTACGGTAACACACTTGTAAGCAATATCTATTAGTTAGTTGCATGTTCCATTTTGCATGATAAATAGTAATTATGAGCAACAAGTTCAAATATACAGTTGTTAGTAATTCCTACCCGACCCCTTTCGCAGATTACAACAGAAATTCCTGTGTGGAATAGAAAGAGTTGTGAAGGACAAACTTTTTCAGTTTTCTTTCAAATTTTCCTTCGCTGCCTGTCAGATATTTTATATCTCATGGCAAGTGACTAAAAGTTTTAGTTGCAGCATTGATCAACTGTTTTTGCGCAATGAACAACCTTTATGTGGAGTAATGAATGGTATTTTTCCTTCTGTTATACACACAACTCTTGATTCTGAATTGTAGTTAACTATTTACAATAAATATCATAAGGGAATAAATATACTGTGAAGAACTAGTGAGAATGCCCAATTCGTTAATCATATGTCTACCTGACGATCATAGGTAAGGACCATCGATTATTCCTACAACCTATTTTTAGCAATGAAGGCTTCCTTTCGTGCAGATGAGCTACCCCAGAACATTATTTCGTATGAGATTGTTGAACGACAATACGCAAAATATGTCATTGATCTGTGGGTGAATTAATTTATTGGAGGAGTTTCCAAATGTGTTTTCCTCAGTTTAAATACTCATGAATGTGGACAACTAAGAATTTTAAAGTCTCCACCCTATTTATTATTTCCTCACAAAGTGTAGAGCCCCTAGATATGCAAAACTGAATATGATGTGTCTCTTTAAAATTGAGGATGAGACAGTTCGCAGAAAACGAGTCAATTGTATTGTTAAGAACATTATTTACCATTTCTACTATTTCTGTGTGTATGGTTGGATTGATGACAATACTAGTGTCATCTGCAAAAATAGCTAATCCTTCTTGTTTTATATTGGACAGAAGACTGTATACACATATGACGAACAATAGTGAACCTAAGATTGAGCCTTGGGGAACGCCATACTTTATTTCTCCTTTTGCGAATTATGTTCCTGGACTATATTGGTTGAATTACTAAGAACTACTTTCTGCATTTTTTTGATTAGATATGACATTACCCATTGGTTGGCAGTACCGTCAGTCCCATAAAATTTCATTTTATCCAGGAGAACACTATGGTTCACATAATCACATGCCTTACATGGGTCACAGAAAACGCCAATTGTCGCTGTTTTATTGCTTAATACTAGAACAATTGGGTGATCGAACACGCAGTGGCATTCACAGTAGAAAAACTGCTCTCAAACACAAACTGTGATTTTTTGAAGATGTTATTATTGCAAAGTTAAGGTACTAGTCTGTAAAATATTACCTTAGCAAATACTTTGGAAAATGATGTCCCATCCCAATGGCAGTCTCAAAAAACATTCAGCATCACCTTATCCGTTTATGGTTGGGTCATTGGCGATGATGAGTCCTCACTGTTTCACTACCTGTATTACTATTTTACACCATGATAGATCCAGCTGTCCTCGATTGTGATTAGGCGGCTCAAGAAGTCACCTGGTCTGGCCTGAGACAGCCACAACATTTCTGATGCTGCCTCGGGTCGGCAAGCTTTTATAAATGGTGTGAGCACTAGTGGAACCCAACAGGCGGTGACCATCATATTCAAGATGTTGTGCAAGATGCTGCAAACTGATCAATAACCGGCTTTTCATTTTTCTCCACTATCCCATTGACTGCGATACGTTGGTGCTCGAATTCAAGGTTACCGCCACCCTTGCGATTCCCATTCGTTGCAGATGGTGTGCTACTTCGTCCTTCATAATTCATACTTGTTGGACGACACTGGAGCGTCTGCATCAACCAGCCAGTCTATCATATGATGGTGCATTGTTACCGAACACTTCCAGCTTAGTATGTTGTAAAGTTGTTCCTTTTCAAAAGCGGAAAACGAATTACAGAACAATATTGCTCTCTTTCAGAGGACTACGTTATTTTTGGGCTCATCTAGTGAGCGTAATATTAGCGCCGATTTAAGTCCCAAGAGATACAAGCCGCCATTCGGGGCGCCAAGCTGAGACGGATGCCAGAAATGCGACAGTTGTAACATTTCTTTTAGTGGTGGCCACTTGGAGTTCCAAGTGCAAGATTTGTATACAGCGCAAAACATCATTAGTAGTGAAAACTGACACTCGTGAAAATAAACGAGGGAAAACGGTGGAAAGGAGTCGCCAAATCATAAGCTGATTGTGTAGAAAAATGTTTTCGAACCTGTCCTGCGTACTGTGGATTTCTGTGACTAACGGGACTATACACACATACCTGCAAATAAACAAAAGGTAATAATTACCTAACTTTATTTTTTTCGAGGTGATACTTATAACTTCATGACTACCCCTGTTACAATTTAAGTACAGAGGTTTAGAGCGCCAGACTCACTGTTTTGTTACATTCCTAGTACACATTTCCAATCGCAGCGTAAAAAGATTCTACGACAAAAAAGTCGCATCCCACGCACGATACGGTGGCCGATGTCCACTGACCATTTTTTGTCCATTGCGCTGGGATAGTTCATTCGTTTGTTCGAAAGGGGACGCCGACAGTGACTGAAACCTTTCGGCTGGTCGGCGATAACAGAACTGAGGCACATGCCCTGCAGTTTTTCTCAAACGATTTTACAGAAACTATTTGGTAAAAAGTAATTTTTCCTTTATTTACAGCTTTGTATATCAAGTTCATGATGGCGTGCCCATCATTTCGTTAATGGCCAGAGTTATTGTGATATTTACGTGGAAGTAAGACAGTGGGCGAAATTCGAAAAAGTTTGTAATGAAAAATAGAAGTCGCAACGATTTTGCGTTTGGTGCATGTTACATAATATGCTGCAGAGTACGAAATTTAGGTAACATATTGAATTTTTCTTTAGACTTAGTTGAAGGTCTCTATCTGACACCAGTCTCAAGGAAACTGACCTGACGTGGAACTCTCATTTGCGAACGTGCCGCGCCAGCGATAAAGCCAGACTGAAATATCCACAACGTTCCTAATATTTCATAAACGGTTTGAGATACTGAAATGAGATTTTGGCAAATAATAGCACGAAAAGAGAAGAGTATTTTGCGATGTGGTTATTATGCAAAACTTCATTATCTACTGTGTTATTCCACTAACTACATACTTTTTCGATGAAAGAGCGCAGTTATTAAGGGACATCCATAGTTAGTGAAACGAGAAATACTATGGGTTTTGGAACAACTTAAGTGAAGACATCACACGTTTATTTTCTACAGAGAATGAGCTTTTTCATAAACTACTTACCTTACTTTTCCTCAGTTCATCATTTAATAAATCATTTTTTCTTTTTTTTTATAAATCTTTTGCAACTGTGCCTGCACAACATGTTCTTAAAGACGATTGTGTAAACTCCGCTGTGTTTTGGGAAAATAAGCAAATCTTAACATGGCAACCGGAGAAATGTGTAGGTTTTACATTAAATTCACCACTCATAATGCTTTTATTAGAGTTACAAATGGTTAACAAGCCAAGCGAGAATAAATCTCTGCATTTTCGGTGAAATTGTTTTTATATACGAGTACTAACAAAAGCTGAGGTGACAGTAGATCTGTTTGAATGGCCACAGCATACTACAGCATCATCTGCAAAAAGCCTCAGTGAACATCCGATGTCGTCCACAAGGTCATTTATGTATATTGTGAATAGCAACGGTCCTACGACACTCCCCTGCAGCACACCCGAAATCACTCTCACTTCGGAAGGCTTCTCTCCATTGAGAATGACATGCTGCGTTCTGTTATCTAGGAACTCTTCAATCCAAGCACACAATTGGTCTGAGAGTCCATATCCTCTTACTTTGTTCATTAAACGACTGTGGGGAACTGTATCGAATGCCTTGCGGAAGTCAAGAAACACGGCATCTGCCTGGAAACCCGTGCCTATGGCCCTCTGAGTCTCGTGGACGAATAGCGCGAGCTGGGTTTCACACGATCGTGTTTTTCGGAACCCATGCTGATTCCTACAGAACAGATTTCTAGTCTCCAGAAAAGTGATTATATTCGAACATAATACGTGTTCCAAAATTCTACAGCTTATCGAGGTTAGAGATATAGGTCTATAGTTCTGCACATCTGTTCGACGTCCCTTCTTGAAAACGGGGATGACCTGTGCCGTTTTCCAATCCTATGGAACGCTACGCTCTTCTAGAGACCTACGGTACACCGTTGCAAGAAGGGGGGGCAAGTTCCTTCGCGTACTCTGTGTAAAATCGAACTGGTATCCCATCAGGCCGAGCGGCGTTTCCTCTTTTAAACGATTTTAATTGTTTCTCTATCCCTCTGTCGTGTATTTCGATATCTACCATTTTGTCATCTGTGTGACAATCTAGAGAGGGAACTACAGTGCAGTCTTCCTCTGTGAAACAGCTTTGGAAGAAGACATTTCGTATTTCGGCCTTTAGTCTGTCATCCTCTGTTTCAGTACCATTTTGGTCACAGAGTGCCTGGACATTTTGTTTTGATCCACCTACTGCTTTGACATAAGACCAAAATTTCTTAGGATTTGCTGCCAAGTCAGTACATAGAACTTGACTTTCGAATTCATTGAACGCTGTTCGCATAGCCCTCCTCACACTACATTTCGCTTCGCGTAATTTTTGTTTGTCTGCAAGGCTTTGACTATGTTTATGTTTGCTGTGAAGTTCCCTTTGCTTCCGCAGCAGTTTTCTAACCTGATTGTTTTCGATGACACTACTGACAGAACGAAGATTCGGCTTGAGCTAGAATAACAATCGCACATCTATGCGTAATGACGAACATTGCTTTAGTAGCTGGAACAGTTTAGTCTTTTTTAGTGTTGTGGGAATATGTTTCTATACATTTGCGTTTATGGCTGCTAGTTCCACTTCTCTGGGTATAACCTCAATGGTTTTATTACAATCTCCACTGTAACCAAGTTTCTACATAGCTTTCAAAATCGAAGGCCCAAAACGTGTGATCATAAAAATCAATCTAAATTTAAATTCTCTGTCTTACTTAACATGACTGCAACTACTGCTTACAGAAATTGTTGCAAAATTCGGTCTAACGATCTGCTATACTCCGTATGTCGAGAGAAGAGCTCTGACAGCTGGCAGCACAGTTACCAGTATTCGACACGGACGGGCAGCGAGCCAGCGGCGGGTGGAACGGCGTGACAGACTTTCCCGTCCCACCCTTCGGCCCGCGGAAACACTCGACTCCACAGCCTAGCAATGCGGCGTCATTCATTGCAACATTCCTGTAGGGGCAGGATTCTGCTGACCGATATGTTCCTTGATGGAATATTGTTTCACATGCGCTTCCAGTGTTTGTCACCTTACACAAACACACAGACATAAATATTTTCTTAATGATGTTGCAGCCATTTGACTGCAACAATTTTTATTTTACTGCTGTACTGTTCAGATTTCGCTGTATTTCATACTGGTGTGATATCTTTTGACATATAAATAAGTTACTATACTTGAAAATTGCCTATGCCCGAACTCTGGCTCGTATAAATAAAATAAAAATTATTACCTTCAAACGGCGGTAACCTGATTAAAAAATTACCATTACTATGGTTCCAGCCAAAGTAAAAATTAGACACAATCAGATTTTCAACATTAACAAGGTAAAGCAAATTACACAAATGTTACGTTACCTCTATTTTCCGTGCGGGACAACGGAAACCCCAAGATCATCGTCATCTGGTTTGTCACCTCTCATCTCGACCACATAGTCTTCCGTATCTTCGCTGCTGCTGTCCCCATCGTCTGGTAAAGAAATTACCATATTATGAACAGATTCTTCTCTGACACCTTCTTCTATGTTTGACCTTTTAATCCCTTTCCACTCGTGCTTCACGACGTTCTTCCAATTTTGTGTTGTTATTAGTGTGACAGCCTCATTTACCAGTCTCTCTGTGTCTCGCAACGTAAAGGTTTTTTTTCGCTCCGCAACATCTGCTTTTATTTGATCCCAGATGAGTTCAACTGCGTCGTAATGGCAGTGGTGCGGTGGAAGACGTATAACTTTTGGACGTGGTTCTCTGCTAATGTATCAATCACATAATGCGTCTGCCGGCCGGGGTGGCCGAGCGGTTCTAGGCGCTACAGTCTGGAATCGCGCGATCGCTACAGTCGCAGGTTCGAATACTGCCTCGGGCATGGATGTGTGTGATGTTCTTAGGTTAGTTATGTTTAAGTACTTCTAAGTTCTAGAGGACTTATGACCTCGGAAGTTAAGTCCCATAGTGCTCAGAGACATTTGAACCATAATGCGTCTTCTGTGGCTTGTGTCGTTTCACTAATTCCAGAAGTTCCGCTTTCCGCATATTCTACTCAAAGCCTGTTTTACTATCTTTCAATCAACTGACTATTTCGTCTGTCCTTTAAGCAGCCGTTCGTGCCTTATTTAATTGTACAGAATGAAACGGCGCACTGGCCATTACAAAAACACTACCAGAACTGACATTTGGTAGCAAACGAGTAACGAACCAACCTCTGAATGTATCTGCATTCATCTCCTCGTGATAGTCACAGTTTTTTTTTACTGAAACGTCGTCATAGCACCGGACACAAAACCGTTTATAGAGCCAGCATGAACTACTATAATTAGTTGCCCTCCCTTACCAGTTGGCACACTCATAGTTCCGTGGCACGTGTCGTTTGTTCATGCGACGGAATGTGCATGACGCATGTTGACTCATGTTTCGTCAATCAATATTACATTTTCAGGATTCACTGCTAGCAACGCGCGCAGGAAACGGCATCTCCACCCTACAATGTCTCCCACGTTCCATTAATACCTTTCATCCTGAGAACTTCTTCCGACGGAAGCCAATTTTTTTCAGAACAATGGGGAGACTTGTCGTTCTGCCTGTGAAAAAAAAAACACTGTCCGGCAGTGATGCCATCAACTTTTTAAATATCGGATACTTCTTCCTGCTGTGGTATGCGTATATGTGTTGCCTGATAGCACTTTCGTCAAAGTTGTCTGTTTCAGTCACACAACACGATCTCTTGCTTGACTTTCCAAGCGTCACAATAACAGGGCACGCAGCTGAATTGGCAGCCTCTTTATCATTTGTGGCTCTCTTCACTGTCGCTCTAGAGATGATTCTGCCACACTCTGAACCACTTTACCCACTGATATCAAAGGCCCACCCCTTTTCCTTTCAAAGTAAATGCGCAATCTGGATATAAATTCACGTGCTTGGTATTTCAGCGTAGCTCGTTTCCCAAAAGCCCTCTTCTCTGCTCTACAGGCACAGCCATTTTCCATTTATACACGCTTTTCCACTTATACACACGGCAAGAATCTCACAGAAGTAGCGGAATGCACACATATACTCACAAACCTGAACGCAGCATGTGACGCAACTGACTGAAAGCTGCGGTCGCACAGCACTACAGCGTTGCCACAGTAACGTAAACAAAAGCTCACGATCTGATTGGCTGTTGTGGATGCGCGAAGCATCAATTGTCGGAGCTCTTCTCTCGCCGTATGGAGTATAGTGCATCAAACGACACTTTCTAAGGAGTAAAGCTAAAAGAGGTTCGTCTGTGGTTGAGCAACCACAATAAATTATCGTTTTAAATTAATGCCTTTTATCTTTCTTTTGGTAGACTTCTTGCTTCATAGATCGTCATTATCATCATCATAGGCAGTCATTTTATCCATTTCTTGTTGTTCTTCCATGGTTTCTATCGTATGAGCATAGAAGCGGTACCTGCTCAGAATGAACGAGAACTTAGGCGTTTGAAGGAAGTTGGAAATGAAAGAATTGATATGCGCTCGCCTGAACCAGACGGCGAGATCCTCAGCCAGTTCAGGTGATACAAGCGAGTAGAGGAATGGGAAGAGAGACGAGAGAGTTCACATCTTAATTATCTGGTGACCGCTTAAGAGCACAGTCAGGGATAAGTGATGTAAGCTACATGCTCCCTAGGAAGGCTAAACCACAAGAGCGATCAGCGAGGGCACTGCACTCCAAGGAGTGGACGCTTCTCCCAAGCTTCCTATTAGCCCACCAGGTGACACATGTGGGGTGGATTTGTCAGCAGATTACCGAAAACACCAGCTTCGGCCAAAGCCACCTGTCACATAGGTTCACAGGGAACTCATCATGGATGTTACTTGTAAAACGTGACCAAAAATTAACAGTAAAGATTTGTACCGAAATCCTAAAATATTCCCAGGCTGGCTACCCGTAGTGTACTCAGATGTTATGCACGTAGCCTCAATTGTGTTGTCTTCACCTTTTCTCGTTTCTTAGAATCCAGCAAAGAACTTTCTTGATTCACATATCATCCATCCGTCTCCATAGATGTGCCGCCCTGCTCAGTTATGCTTTCATTACACTCACTACTGTGTCTGTCACTTTAGTTTGTTCTCTCAGCAATTTGTTTCTTTTTCTACATCAATTGGTATCTTTTCCTTCATCCAGCATTTCATAAGAAAATTGCAAACAAACAAATAAATATGCAGAGATAATAAACACATCCAAAAGCGTTTTGAATCATCCCAGTTCTCAGAACTCCTGAAGATAGACGTTGATTGTGGATATTGTATCACAGACACAGTCCATTTGCCCGCTCAGAGATGTCAATAAATCCGCCCAGTGATGCAAACAACCACGCATGAGCAGCGCCTGTTAGACAGAGGGGGACCGACAGCCGATCAGTTACAGTCATTTCACCAAGAAGGTGATTCACGGCTTGTGTTGTCTGTATTCAACCATGCCTAGACGGTCAATATCGCTGTTCGATCGTTTCCTCATTGTTATTTTGTGCCAGGAAGGTCTCTCAACAAGGGAAGTGTCCAGGCGTCCCGGAGTGAACCAAAGCGATGTTGTTCAAACATGGAGGAGATACAGAAAGACAGGAACTGTCGTGACATGCCTCGCTCAGGCCGCCCAAGGGCTACTACTGCAGCGGATGACCGCTACTTACGGATTATGGCTCGGAGGAACCCTGACAGCAAAGCCACCATGTTGAATAATGCTTTTCGTGCAGCCACAGGACGTCGTGTTACGACTCAAACTGTATGCAATAGGGCGCATGACGCGCAACTTCACTCCCGACGTCCATGCTGAGGTCTATTTTTGCAACCACGACACCATGCAGTTTGGTAAACATGGGACCAACAACATGCAGAATGGACCGCTCAAGATTCGCATCACGTTCTCTTCACCGATGAGTATCACATATTACTTTAACCAGACAATCGTCGGAGACGTGTGATGTTTTGGGGTGACATTATGTGGGGCCGACGTACACCGCTGGTGGTCATGGAAAGCGCCGTAACGGCTGTCCGATACGTGAATGCCATCCTCCGAACGATAGAGCAACCATATCGGCAGCATACTGGCGAGGCATTCGTCTTCATGGACGACAATTCGCACTCCCATCGTTCACATCTTGCGAATGACTTCCTTCAGGATAACGACATCGCTCGACTAGAGTGGCCAGCATGTTCCCCTATTGCACATGCCTGGGATTGATTGAAAAGGGCTGTTGCACGACGTGACCAACCAGCCACTCTGAGGGATCTACACTGAATCGCCGTGGAGTAGTGGGACAATCTGGACCAAAAGTGCCTTGATTAACTTGTGGATAGTACGACTATGCCGCGACGAAGACAGGCATGCGTCAATGCAAGAGGACATGCTACTGAGTGTTAGAGGTACCAGTGTGTATAGCAATCTGGACAAATACCTCTGAAGTTCTCGCTGAATGGTGGTACAGCACGACAATGTGTGGTTTTCATGATCAATAAAAAGGGCGGGAATGATGTTTATGTTGACCTGTATTCCAATCATGTAATTTTATATTAGTTGGATTTAAAAATTATGTCCGGTAAGTGTTGATCTCCTTTGTAAACACACTGACGCAGCCTTTCTCGGAAGTTGTCCAGAGTTCTTCGTGCCATTTAAGGTGGAATTGCACCCACTGCCTGGGGATTGCCTCCTTTCGTGTTTGCAGGATTGTGAAGAGAGGAGACGTACAGGAAACAACTCTCTCAGAATTTATAGAGAACGCCAAGAGATGTGAGCTGTAGCAGCATTTTGTCGGAAGCAGACTTCTCCGTCTTCATGGACTCCAACAAACTGGTTTAACTTAAGTCTCTATCACGTGACACTACCAGTTTGAATTAACCTTTTTCGAAAAAATACGGAACGCTGACATTTGTTTCAGCAACGGATCCCCAAAGTGTCACACGATGGCTGAGAAGTGGCCGTTGGGAAAGTACCTGGGGTTTTATGCAGCTCAGCAGCGAAAATTTTGTTGATTCACAGTGTCTGACAAGTGGATGCAGGCCTTTATCAGACGAAATCAAGAAGGTTCCTGGGGAAATGTTCTAAAGAATTTCCTCACACACAGCTCTGCAAGTTTCAAAATCTAGCTATCATTATGTAATCATGTATGTGAAGACCTCTGTGCCGATGGTCCTGTCAGACAGTCCCAGAGCAGCTGCATTTTTAAGTGCTGAACGCTTTAGAGATGACAGACTAAAAGCTGAAATACTAAATGTATTTTTCCAAAGCTGTTTCACAATGGAAGACTGCACTGTAGTTCCCTCTCTAGATTGTCGCACAGATGACAATATCATAGATATCGAAATAGACTACAGAGGGATAGAGAAACAATTAAAATCGCTCAAAAGAGGAAAGGCCGCTCGGCCTGATGGGATACCAGTTTGATTTTGCACAGAGTGCGCGAAGGAACTTGCCCCCTTCTTGCAGTGGTGTACCGTAGGTCTCTAGAAGAGCGTAGCGTTCCAGAGGATTGGAAAAGGGCACAGGTCATCCCCGTTTTCAAGAAGGGACGTCGAACAGATGTGCAGAACTATAGACCTATAACTCTAACGTCGATCAGTTGTAGAATTTGGGAACACGTATTATGTTCGAGTATAATAACTTTCCTGGAGACTAGAAATTTACTCTGGTCGAATCAGCATGGGTTTCGAAAAAGACGATCGTGTGAAACCCAGCTCACGCTATTCGTCCACGAGACTCAGAGGGCCATAGACACTGGTTCCCAGGTAGATCCCGTGTTTCTTGACGTCAGCAAGGTGTTCGATACAGTTCCCCATAGTCGTTTAATGAACAAAGTAAGAGCGTATGGACTATCAGACCAATTGTGTGATTGGATTGAAGAGTTCCTAGATAATAGAACGCAGCATATTATTCTCAATGGAGAGAAGTCTTCCGAAGTAAGAGTGATTTCAGGTGTGCTGCAGGGGAATGTCGTAGGACCGTTGCTATTCACAATATACATAAATGACCTTGTGGATAACATCGGAAGTTCACTGAGGCTTTTTGCGGATGATGCTGTAGTATACCGAGAGGTTGTAACAATGGAAAATTGTACTGAAATGCAGGAGGATCTGCAGCGAATTGACGCATGGTACTGGGGATGGCAATTGAATATCAATGTAGACAAGTGTAATGTGCTGCGAATACATAGAAAGAAAGATCCTTTATCATTTAGCTACAATATAGCAGGTCAGCAACTGGAAGCAGTTCATTCCATAAATTATCTGGGAGTAGGCATTAGGCGTGATTTAAAATGGAATGACCATATAAAGTTGATCGTCGGTAAAGCAGATGCCAGACTGAGATTCATTGGAAGAATCCTAAGGAAATGCAATCCGAGAACAAAAGAAGTAGGTAACAGTACACTTGTTCGTCCACTGCTTGAATACTGCTCACCAGGGTGGGATCCGTACCACATAGGATTGATAGAAGAGATAGAGAAGATCCAACGGAGAGCAGCGTGCTTCGGTATAGGATCATTTAGTAATCGCAAAAGCGTTACGGAAATGATAGATAAACTCCAGTGGAAGACTTTGCAGGAGAGACGCTCAGTAGCTCTGTACGGGCTTTTGTTGAAGTTTCGAGAACATACCTTCACCGAAGAGTCAAGCAGTGTATTGCTCCCTCCTACGTACATCTCGCGAAGAGACCATGAGGATAAAATCAGAGAGAGTAGAGCCCACACAGAGGCATACCGAGAATCTTTCTTTCCACGAACAATACGAGACTGGAATAGAAGGGAGAACCGATAGAGATACTCAAAGTACCCTCCGCCACACACCGTCATGTGGCTTGCGGTGGATGGATGTAGATGTAGATGTAGAGATTGCTGGACGGACGCTCTCAAACGCATCACATTTTCCGACATTGTCACTGTCAGCGGTTCGCCAGCAGATTTTCTTTTCAGTGCAGAGCCCGATACTCTAAGATTTGATACACAAACTCGAATTCTTTTTCCTATCATGAACGGAATCATGACGGACATGTTGGAACCGAATGCAAAAAGCTCGCTGAGAAGTAATCATAGAACAATTATTCCGAATGTACTCCTGCACAACAAACGCACGGTGCTCACCTAGCCAAGCCGTTGCACCTGCTGAAAACGGAACGTCCATTCCTATCGATCTGTATCTCCTTCACATCATCAAACCAACTTCAAATCACACTGCGGCCTCCGCAAATACAGGAGATCGTTTCGCCGGACTCTGTAACTATCCCTGCCTCACTGCAGCACATTAAAACTGGTAATAAAACATCGACTGTAAACTTTCAGTTTTACGCACATTGGGACTCTCATTTTGAATACTTCCTATTCAACCCGCCACGCTCTTCACAAATTAGAGATCGATTGCTACCAGTGGATTCTAAATCGATTGCTTCAGCTGAAAACTGCTTTTTTCGTCATTACCTAAATTCTATATAAAAGAAGTTTTTTTCTGATGTAACAAAACAGACAATTTCGGCTGCTACACAAGAAAGCGTCAGATTATATCTGTTCCTTTTCATACTGATCTTTTATATATACTGTATTTAACTTATCAACTTCTTTGTGTGGTAAAAATTGTCCCCAACTTTACTAACACGTGCTGGATATCAGCCTCTTACTTGCAGTGACGTAACTGGCTTTGTGGGAATGATTTCTAACAACTATTCCTGCAGTCCCCGACATGAGAAGACTGCTCATCTTAATTTTTACACTTTTGTAGGAAAACCTTTTCAAGCAAAGATGTATTTCAGTCGAAGCAGAAGGCCAAAATACCTTGCTTCTGACAACTAGCTTCACTTAAGACACTATCTTTTAAGTAATATTAACATTTATTAATTGAAAGATCGATAAACCCAGGACAATAAATTTCATATTACTTCGCCTAGACGAAATACAATTACAGTTTTGTAATCCCCTGGTAAAATTGAATCATTTGCTATACGTCATGGTAACATTCTGCTAGATTTTAGTTTCTTGCATTTTTCGTCAGACTGTCACTGCAGAAATGTAAGAGAGAGTTTCAAACTAGCTGCTGCAATGCACGTGGCAGGTTCTGCCACAACTCTATCAGAGTGGACAGAGGAATTCCTTCAGTTACAATGCCCATTTGCACACTATGTGATTTTTGTTTTTTTAGTTTTTTAGCCCCCTCCGTCCCTTTCAAACCGATTCAATCAAAACATAAAAATTCAGTTTGCATGTGACTTGAACTGGCAACTCGCCAAGGACTCTCAATGTCGGTTGTATGTATTGATCTACCTACATTATTGGCCATCTACATAATTTAAATTTACACAATACTTGAGTCATGACACATGTAGTACTTGTATAACGCCACGGGAATGACGTCACTAGCCACTAGAATAAAGCAATAGCCCCAGTTGAAGATGGGTATTTTCTGGCGTGACACTTATGTGGGCAGGTGTGGTGAGAGTCTTGAGAGGCACTCTTAGAGACGACATCTCTGGGTATGCTACCATGATAGAGCTGTATTATTTTCGCCTGGGATGAAGTGTTTGCACATTACTTGTAAAAATTGTATAACAAAGAACTTAATTATATACTACATTTTCTATCCCCTCCAAATGCAAAGGTAAGGCCACTTTATGTATCACCACCTTCCCACACCGAACCTCATTCCTAGAGGAGCTGCCGATGTCTTTAGCAGACAGTAGCTTTCCTTGAAGAGTTTGCACGTGTTTTTGTATCTAACGCCACTTCCAAACATTCTTTACACAAGCTAAGATCTCACGTCAAATCGGTACCTTACCTTCCCTACTGCATGTTACACGCACTCACCAGCAAGAATGGCTCTGAGCACTATGGGACTTAACATCTATGGTCATTAGTCCCCTAGAACTTAGAACTACTTAAACCTAACTAACCTAAGGACAGCACACAACACCCAGCCATCACGAGGCAGAGAAAATCCCTGACCCCGCCGGGAATCGAACCCGGGAACCCGGGAGTGGGAAGCGAAAACGCTACCGCACGACCACGAGATGCGGGCACCAGCAAGAAAAAGTAGTGTCAAAATCTACAGGTACAGAGAGTGTAACAACAAGTTTTAAGTTAGTTATTTAACCAACAGTAGCAAAGTTGTGAATTTGAAAGTAGGGAGTGACTTGTCAAACACGTCGTGTATTGAAGGGTCTCCCCATTCCACTGGGTGATGGCAAGTACGAGGAGTGAATTATTTATACCGCTCTGCAATTTTATTCTTGCCATCCGTACAGCGGTGGCTGAAAATTATTCATAAATTCCATTCCTACAATATTTTCTTGAAAATTTCTGGGAAGCTCTCCGCAAGAGGTCGTCTTCAATCTGGTCGAATGTCTCATAGCGTATTCCGTGAGCGTGAATCCCACTGATTGGCCGCTAATGCGGAATTGTATCAATACAGCCGTCATAAAATTGAAGGGGTCCGCGAAAGAAAGAGGTAACCCACAACAGAGAATTTTACGTTGCTGCATGCAAGAACATAAATACTATAAGACAAAGCAAACTGTATAGTAGAGCGCATTTTCTAGCGGTACTCATGCATCTACTTGTTTCCAACATCTTGCACATTCGAAAACGTAACAGACAAATCCTTACTAAATTGAGGGTTAGCACATTGTTCGATCAGTTAGGAAACAGGCTAACCAAAACACTCCTAGTTGAATCCTCTGGAACAAGGAGAACAAACGGAGTTCATACTTTCAAGATATTTTTTGAAACTTCCTGGCAGATTAAAACTGTGTGCCGGACCGAGACTCGAACTCGGGACCTTTGCCTTTCGCGGACAAGTGCTCTACCAACTGAGCTACCCAAGCACGACTCACGCCCCGTCCTCACAGCCTTACTTCTGCCAGTACCTCGTCACCGGGACGTGAGTCGTGTTTGGGTAGCTCAGTTGGTAGAGCACTTGTCCGCGAAAGGCAAAGGTCCCGAGTTCGAGTTTCGGTCCGGCACACAGTTTTAATCTGCCAGAAAGTTTCATATCAGCGCACACTCCGCGGCAGAGTGAAAATCTCATTCTAAAAATATTTTTTGTTGATACTTACTAGTAGAAAAAATGAGCAGATCCTTACCTGTATACTCTGGTGATAGTTTTTAATTGAATCACATGCTGAGTTTTATTCTAGGGCTTTTTCTTCTTCTTACAATGTGTAGTGTCATCGCGGCCAGTTTTTTGGTTCAAATGGTTCAAATGGCTGTGAACACTATGGGACTCAACAGCTGAGGTCATTAGTCCCCTAGAACTTAGAACTAGTTAAACCTAACTAACCTAAGGACATCACAAACATCCATGCCCGAGGTAGGATTCGAACCTGCGACCGTAGCGGTCTTGCGGTTCCAGACTGCAGCGCCTTTAACCGCACGGCCACTTCGGCCGGCTGCCAGTTTTTTGCTCTGAAATTCTGAATATATCTCTGGGAATGAAACGGGAGGGCGACGTTGTGAGCACCGCGAGTTTAATGACACGATTTATGGCCAGAGTCCAGGCATACATTTCAGGGCTTTAAAAGGCGTCCTCATTTGTTACGGCCCCGCCCGTGGAAGTAACCTTTATCGCAGACAGGATGGTATGCGAGCTGAAGTTGGGGATATGATTAAAAAAGAAGACACATTTTTCGTATCGGCAGCTATGCCTAATGACGCGTACAGAAGTTATGACGACAATCTCCAACGTAGCAAGATTATTTTGTACAGTCAAAATTGCAGATCTCCAAAAGAAACAGTCAACAACACATGTTCGCAATCTCGTTTAAGTCAATAGTCTCATTTTTTTCTTACGTCTTTCTCGAGCACGATGATTCAACAGATATTTTGAGAGCATAATATGCGAAGTGACTTCAAAACGCAAGTTACACATAATTGTGACAGCCCAAGTAAGTTTTATTAAATGCATTGCTAGATAGACTGCTGCACTGCACATCAAAGCGACACCGATGCATTACACTTTTTGCAAGGATAGTCACCTAGTCCTTCTAAACGATGGTCGGAACGATCCACCAATCGGATGGAAATCAGGTTCTTGCTGTGTGAACGTCCTCATCGTGAGAAAAAGTCTTCCCAATCACTTCCCCCCCACTCCCCCACCCCCTCCTCAGATTCTCTTCCAGCTTGTCGAAAAGTTGAAAATCGCGTGTGCTAGATCAGGACATCAGGATCACCCACTTCCCTGCGGCCTTGGTAAAATTTTTGGCTCCATTTCATTACAGCTGGACGCAATGTTGCACTCGGTCCATGTAATATTTTCATTTCTCTGCTTCTATATGTATAAGTTAATGCCATACTTAAGTCTTCCAGACATTCAGCTTTTGCACTGTCTCCCAAAATTTCACGGTGAAGCCGTGCTTGACTTACACGTCTCGCCCTCAGGAATCTTACTGTCCCGCGTTGTACGATTTTGGAGTAGATTTCCAGTTGGCGCGCCATTGGAAGCGTACATTGCTATGCACTTGTTATCCGCACGGCATAAGAGCTGTGTCTGGAGGACACGTGTGCTCTCATCTCACAACGTGCCACACTTACTGCGCAGAGGTCTTAGCGTGGGACGACGTGTGGAACTTACTTTCAGAAGTCCCTAGGTACGAACATTTTTGAAACAACTAACTATCGCTAAATTTATGGTAAATTTAAATCAACTGACATACACGTCAAGGAAAAAACGTTCATCAGATGCCTGAAGTACGTTACTGACGACTGTTGCACGTTTCTCAATGAAGTGACTCTCTACTGTAAAAACCATAATCGAAGAAGAAATGAATACAATAGCTAAAGCTAAGGGGAAAGTAACATGGTAGATCTATGGCCAATTTCCTTTCCAAATAATGCTCATGGTTTCTTTTTCCGAGAATTTACGTGTCTCATAGCAAAGAATACGACATTGAGTGGGTTTCCGTGCTATAGGACGGTTCTCCATGTGTATGCACACGAAAAGCTATGGTAATACAAAGTATAAAAAAAATAAATTATTTCCATGTTAGTCAAAGAGGTATATTGTTAATGTCTAGCAAGCTACCGATTTATCATTATACACATAAAAAATATACTTTCACATACAAGAGACTTAAAAATTCGTGTCTATTACGTATTGTCTCAGAATTACATTAAAAATAGTTCCCACTTGTGGTATCAAGTATCAATACTACCCCATGGGCGTCGTAGCAAAAAAATTGCAAATTTCCGTCTGACGCTGAATGCGGTCGCTCGAGATCTGGGTGAACCAATGGAGCGCACCTGCTGAGCCACACCTCCAGCAGCTCAGTACTACGACTGCCCTCTGCTGCTGTGATACAGGACGACCGGCGGCAGCCGCTCAGCCCACTTGAGCTATGACACCTTCGTTCGTACTTCCTCCTTGTTGACATTAAGATAGCTTGACTCTGTTTCTTACTGTATTATTTGTAATGGGCCATCGTATGTTTAGGGAAATACAAGTAAATCTAGCCCGTCCGGCTGGCCGTGCATTCTAACACGTCGCTTCCTGAGCGGAAAGGAGTGCCGGGTTCGGCACGAAACCGCCCGGTGGATTAGTGTCGAGGACCGGTGTGCCGGACAGCCCGTGGATGGTTTTTAAGGCGGTTTTCCATCGGCCTCGGCGAATGCGGGCTGGTTCCCCTTATTCTGCCTCAGTTACATTATGTCGGCGATAGCTGCACAAGACACTGTATCCACGTATGCGTACACCATAATTGCACTACCACGCAAACATCTGGGGTTACACTCATCTGGTATGAGATTTTCCCAGAAGTGGGGGTCCACTGGCGGCCAAACTGCACAATAACGCTGGGTTTGTGTGGGGCTGCCATGGTGTGAGGGGATTGCTGTGGCCTGTTGTGGGGTTGTGAATCACTGCGGGCTACGACGGGATGAAGTCTCTAGGTCGTTTCTAGGTCCCCGGTTCAATACACAAGACACACGAAAAGTAAATCTTGTGTTTGTTATGTTAACTTGTTCACTAATCATTTCTGCTCTTGTCTAGACTTCCTATGACGACAGTTGCCGCATCACTCTGTAGCCCACCTTTCCTTATAATTGTGTGCAAAGTCGTACACAACGCCACCCTCGTTCTGACTGAGATTTTTGGGAAAAGTACCTTGGTTGTAACGCTTATGCTGCAACTGGTATTCCCCTAACAGATATTCCAAATTGAGACTTCCTCTACCGCAATAGCTGTATAACATTACCCCCCCCCCCCCCCACACACACATTTTCGTGTTGCTTTTGAGCTTCTGAGTTGTCTGGCAGTAGCCTTCTTTAATGCACAGTGATGGGCCCAAATACTACAAACATAAGCTTAATAGCGAGTTGGGAAAGCAGTATAGCAGTGATTCTGGATGGCATGGATTCAACAAGTCCTTGATACGTTCCATGAGTCATGTGACACCAGATGTATACGCACAATTCACGCAATTCCCGTATATTATGGGCTGTTGGTTTGTGGGAGTGGAGATGGGGCCAAGTGAAATTAATGTCATCAGTTTTATAATCCTCAGACCTTTTGACTGGTTGCAGTACATACAAGAATTGGACAAAATTCCGGAAACACCAAAAAACGAAACACATTCCTATGTCTAATACGGTGTCGTTGGCATTCAAAACAGCTTCTAGTAATCTAGAAGTTAATGAATGCAGGTCCTGTGCGGTTTCCAAGGATATCTTCAACCATTCTTCCTGCAAAATAAAGGCAAGTGACGATGATGGATGGCGATCACGCAAACTTCTCTCCAAAGTAGTCCACAAAGTCTAATCAGTATTGAGATCTAATGATTGTGGTGACCAGGGGAGATGCAACAGTTCATGTTGGTCCTCGCAAAACCAGTCCTGGTGGATGCAAGCTATGTGAGGAGGAGCTGTGTCATCTTGGAATACAGTGTCACTGTTTGAGAACAAAGATTGTAATATGGCATGGGCCTGATAAGCCAAACTGATGGCATTGTTGATTGGTTGATATGGAAGAGGGCACCAAACAGTGAGGTAGTCGGCCCCATAGGATTAGGGAAGGATGAGGAAGAATGTCGGCCGTGCCCTGTCAAAGAAAACATCCCGGTATTTTCCTCAAGCGGTTCGCTTAGTCCTTGGCAGTAATGCGGCCTTGCAGAGTAACCACCAGGCCCATGGAATACCACGATATGGCTACCCAAATCATCACAGAACCCCCGCCACTTTTTACTCTTGGCACGTAAACTTGATCAGGGTTTGGAAACTGTGCGTAATAACATTCGTCAAAATTACTTTCTTTCATTACTCCATACTCTACGTTTTGTGGTACTGGCACCACGTTTTCCTCTTACGGGCATTTTCATCACTGATGAGTTGGTATGGAATTCCAGCTCTCTTTGTAATTCGCACATTACCTTTTTTGTGCTGACACGGTTCGTGAGTGCGACATGTAGTTCTGCAATGACTTTTGCAGCTGTCGGCGGCTTATTTTTGGTCACAATCCTCCTCAATGATCATCTATCACAATCAGTCAATTTACACTCCCCCTCCCGTTGTTACTTAACGGATGATTTTTCTTCGCTTTCCTTGCATGCGGTGTAAAACTTCGATACTGTACCTCTGCAGCTATCTCGACTATGAAAACACCCACCATACCATCACTAACAATTTACCAACCTTTGAATTCGCTTATCTCCAACATAAGACACATAGCATTTTTCTGACCACGATGGAAACTTGCAACGTATTGAGGACATTGCGCAGCTACCATTCGTGGTCGAATCCAAGGGCGCAATCTATAGACTTGGGTAACATCTGCGTTTATGACAGAGTCCAGCATTTACATTTCTGTCCAATGCCTGTATATACTATACATCCTTTGTTTCAACATGTTTTTGGATAATTCTTGCTGTCAGAAATGTCTTCTCAAATAATAAAGCGTATTTAACTAGTTATGTGCCATTGCTGTCGATGATATTGTATTTCTGTGGGAGACATCAAACGGCGTGAAAGAACAGTTGAACAGAATGAAGAGTGTCTTGAAAGGAGGATATAAGATGAACAACAAAATCAAAACGAGGATAACGGAGTGTAGTCGAATTAAGTCAGATGATGCTGAGGAAATTAGATAAGGAAATGAGACACTTAAAGTAGGAGATGAGTTTTGTTATTTGGGCAGCAAAATAACTGATGATGGTCGAAGTAGGGAATATATACGATGTAGACTAGCAATGGCAAGGAAAGCGTTTCTGAAGAAGAGACACTTGTTAACAATGAGTATACATTTAAGTTTCAGGAATTCCCTAGTGAAAGTATTTGTATGAAAGTGAAACACGGACGATAAACAGTGTAGGCGAGAAGGGAATCTAAGCTTTTGAAATGTGGTGACACAGAGGTATGCTGAAGATTTGATGGGTAGATCACGTAACGAATGAGGAGGTACTGAATGGAACTGGGGAGAAGATAAATTTGTGGCAGTCACAAGATCTCAATACTGTTGAGGCTTTGTGGAGAGAAGTGGGTGTTGATGCTGTCCATCATCGTCACTTGCCTCTATTTTGCAGGAAGAATGGTTTAAGATACTACTCGAAACCGCACTGGACCTGTATTAATTCATTTCTAGATTAACAGAAGCTGTTTTGAATGTAGAAGGTTGGTATGACACGTTATGAGGCATCAAGGGATCACCAGTTTAGTATTGGAGGGAAGGGTGGAGGGTAAAAATAGTAGAGGCAGGCCAGGAAATGAATACACTAAGCAGATTCAGAAGGATGTGTTGTAGGAATTACTTGCAGATGGAGAGGCTTGCACAGGATAGAGTAGCATGGAGAGCTGCATCAGATCAGTCTGCGGACTGAAGACCACAACAACAAAACTGCTATCATTTAGTCTTTGTTGCAGTACAGAGCCTAAAATCGGTAGCGCGTAACGAACCTAGGCAAGTAGTCTACTGACATAGCTATCCAGGCGCGACGTATGACCTTCCTTCACAGCTCTACTTCCTCCAGTACCTCTCCTACCTTCCAGACCTCACCGGAGCACCCCGGCCTACACTGTGGGAGTAGCACTCCTGGATGAAAAGTATAGTGCGAAGAACGTTCGAGAGAAGTACGGCCGGGAGTTTAGTTATGAGAGCGGTTCATGCGCCGTGCCTGGATAGCTCAGTCAGTAGAGCACTTGGACGCAAATCTCAAAGATTTTGGGTTAGAGTCCTGCTCTAGCACAGAGTTTCAGTCTGCCTGGAGTTTCAGACCAGTACTCTACTGACGCCTGCAGGATTCCTTCTGAAAAGTCATAATTGTCTTACATAACGACACATAATCAAACACAGGTCCATAAAGGAGACGTTGTAGTTGAATTCAGGAATCGCCGTAAGGAATCCTCACCCACGAGAGAGTCACCATCCCGGGATATTTCCTGCAGGTGGGTAACGAACATACGGATGTGACGAGTCTGCCGTGACCTCTGGAGCCAGGGGTGCCGAAAGTGAAACAGTGAGCCTCCGTTCTCGGAGTTTGTTCCCAACATCACTGGAGAGGCAGGATATTCGAGGCACAACTTGACAGAGTCCAGCATTTACAAATACCAATATAAACGACCAACAGCAAGTATCCAAAGTGTGATGACTTCCAGAGAGTAATTACATGAAACACCATAAGCAAATATAAAGTTTTTTTCTTCATGACAAAAACAATTAGACGTTTTCCGAAATGTGCTCCATCGAAATTGTATTTAGTCTTCCTGAATGCTGCATCAAGTTTCTTACGGGTACATGAATTAATATTTTAGTGTAATCACGACTGTCTGTTACCCATTTTCATTTCCTCTCTTTGCACTTTGCCTCTTAACGGATTTCAGATCACATTGAAATTTGAACAAGGTTTCCCCGTGTTGTTTCAGGAGGTGAGCACACCATCAGGCAGCCTCCGTGCACGTCCTCACGGACTGAACCCTCACCTCTTTCCAGCGCCTGACGCCTGACCGGTAAGGAAACGCACTGTTTGTTCCAGCGTCTTTTTCTCAGCGTCTCCATAACAACAGTTTGGTGGGCACTTAGATCAAGTGTAACGCTTTAGCGAGGTGGTGCACTGCTATTGCGCTCGCCGACGCCAGTCCTCTTACGTCACAACGTAAGGAGATGACGTACATGGGGCACATAAGGATATGGCTCATCGACTGCTCAGCATCACACGCGCAGTATCCATCTTTATTATCGCAGAGTCCCCTTCCCAGAATGACAGTTCCATTTCGGCCAAGTACTACATGAAGACGCGTAAGTGCTGTCCAGGCCGTTATCTGGAGGTAGCTACTCTTTTGGTGGTATCAGATGACCAGGACGAATTTCAAAATGTTTTAGACAAGATGTATGTAACGTGCAAAATGTGGCAGTTTACGCTAAATAACGGAAAGTGTGAAGTCGTCCACATCTGTGATTATGGTATCGCTGATCGTTTCCGAGTGTGGCATCAGTTTGATATCTCCAGTGGAGCAGATTTGTCTTACAATGTACGATCATGTGCCAGTACGTTACGACCACCGTCCAACCGAAACTGGATGCAGGCACCTGACGCGTTTGGGAATGTTCCGGTTGGTTACAACTAAAGTGCCGCTACTGATGGATGTCTGTTGTGGGCTGTAATTCCCGTATGACAATGGAACTTGGTAGATATGCTAATGCATAAATGCATAGCTGATTTACGCTGGAAAATATTGAGTTCCACTTGTGGGCACCAGGATCAACTCTACACGATGAATCACACATATCTAAAGGCTGTAAACTCAACTAAATACCTAGGGCTTATAATTACGAATAACTTGTATTGGAACGATCACACAGATAACATTATGGGGGAAGCAAACCAGAGATTGCGATTTGTTGACAGAACGCTTGGAAAATTTAACAGGTCTACTAAAGAGACTGCTTTACACTACCCTTCTCTTCCCTCTTATGCAGTATTGCTGTTTCGCGTGGGATCCCCAACTGATGAAATTGGCGGAAGAAATCGAAGAAGTTCAAAGAAGGTTCAGTCGTTTCCTATTATCGTGAAATAGGGGAAAGAGTGCCACAGATTGGGGTGGCAGTCATTAAAACAAATGCGTTATCCGTTGCGGCAGGACGTTCTCATAAAATGTTCATCACCAACTTTCCCCTCCGTGTATGAAAATATTTTGTTGGTGCCTACCTACATACGCAGAAGTGACGAACATAATAAAATAAGATAAATAAGAGCTCGCAGGGAAAGATTTAAGTGTTCGTATTCCCTGACTGCTGTTCGAGATAGCAACGGTAAAGAAGTAGCTTGGAGGTGGTTCTATCAACCCTCTGTCAGGCACTTAATTGTGAGCTGCCGAGTGTGAGTGTGTGTGTGTGTGTGTGTGTGTGTGTGTGTGCGTGTGTGTGTGTTATGGGACTTAACCGCTAAGGTCATCAGTCCCTAAGCTGACACACTACTTAACCTAAAGTATCCTAAGGATAAACACACACACCCATGCCTGAGGGAGGACTCGAACCTCCGCCGGGACCAGCCGCACAGTCCATGACTGCAGCACCATTAGACCGTTCGGCTAATCCCGCGCGGCTAACTGCAGAGTAATCAGTTATATGCAGACGTGGATCGAGTGAAAGTTAGCTCTGTCCTGCCGCCGTAGAGACCTCTCTTGTGTCTTTGACTTCACTAAGGTGGTGGTACCTGGGATAGGGATGGCGTCTATCGCTGAAACAACCGGTTTACCGTTACATAGATTTATTTGTCTTTAATTTAAACCGAACGTTGAATCCTCTCAAAATGACTAGTTTCTAAACTAATCGCTTATTGATTTCTTGTTTGTATTTTTTCAGCAATAAACGTACTCTTCGAGGAAAGAGTGAAAAATCTAAGAGTCTCTAAGTCTTACATTATACATATCA
The DNA here is from genome assembly GCF_023864345.2 of Schistocerca serialis cubense. Taxonomy (NCBI): domain Eukaryota; kingdom Metazoa; phylum Arthropoda; class Insecta; order Orthoptera; family Acrididae; genus Schistocerca; species Schistocerca serialis. Next base: position 326,747,295 of record NC_064646.1, on the reverse strand, counting down.
AGTAAAATATAATCAAAATATCAAATAAAGTAACTAAATAAAAGAAAAATTTGTCCGTCCACAGTACCTGCTTTTCCCGAAAAGTAATGAAGAGTTGAATACCGTAAAAAAATCAGTATTCTCCAACTGGTTCTAATCCCTTAAATCTCTGCTCAAAATCATGTTATAATCTATAATCATACCACTAATTGGACAATACGAAAAGTCAGAGCTAAAGGATGAAAACTGTGGCTGCAGAACTCAGTTTTTCGTGGGATTCGTCTGTCTCCGTGGGCTACAAGAAGATAAAGGCATATTATATAAAAACAGACAGCATATAAGCTCTTTTCTAATTTTCTACACACTCTGCAAACCACCTAATGGTGTGTTGCATAGGGTACTTCTGGTACCAGTAACTGATCCCCCCTCCCCTACTCTGTTCCACTCACGAATGATGCGGGAGAAGACTGGTGGTCGGTAAGCCTCTGTATTGGCTCTAATTTCGTGAATTGTCGCGTTATTTTACTTTCAAAGTCATGGAACGCTTGTCCCGTTGCTCTCCTCATTCAGCCTTTATTTGTCAGCTAGGACTTTGACTTCTCTCGTATCTGAGAAGCAGCTCCTATTGTGGGCGTGGGGATGGAGGTGGGGGGGGGGGGGGGGGGGGAGTAATACGTTGTCCGACTACTCGCGGAAAGCGCTCTCTCGAAATCTGAATCCCAATGGAGTTTGCTGAGCACGTCGGTAATGCTCTCGCGCTACTAAACGATCCCGTGAAGTTGCGCACCGCTCTTCGTTGGATCTTCTCTACCTCTTCTATCAGCCGTTTCTGGTAAGGTCCCAGATCGATGAATAATACTCAAGAATCGTTCGAACAAGCGCCCTGTAAGATACTACCATTGTGGATGAGTCACATTTCCTTAATATTCTTCCTATGAATCTCAGTCTGGCGTCTGCTTTTCCTATTACTTGTTTTATACTTTCATTCTAATTAAGGTTGCTTTGGATACTTAGTTACTCAAAGACATTTTACCATAGACACTGTTCCCATCAAATTGTCATCAATAGAGTAGTTGTAGAGTATTGGCTTCCTTTTCCGATGCCGCGCAATATGTTACATTTGTTTACGTTCAGCCGGCCGCGGTGGTCTAGCGGTTCTAGGCGCTCAGTCCGGAACCGCGCGACTGCTACGGTCGCAGGTTCGAATCCTGCCTCGGGCATGGATGTGTGTGATGTCCTTAGGTTACTTAGGTTTAAGTAGTTCTAAGTTCTAGGGGACTGATGACCACAGATGTTAAGTCCCATAGTGCTCAGAGCCATTTGTTTACGTTCAGAGTCAACTACAAGAACCTGCACCATTCACCAATGCTCTGCAGAACATTCTATAAATCGATACTATCTTCTTCCGTTGCTACTTTATTATAGACAAGTGCATCATTTTCGAACAGTCTTCATGAGCTTCCGAAGCTTTCTACTAGCTCATTTATACACTGTAAACAATAACGGTCATGTCACAATTTCTTGGGGTACTCTAGAAATTATCTATACATCTGTCGATTTTGTTTCTTTAAGAAGAACGTGTTGAGTTCTATCTGTACGGAAATCTTGAATCAGTCACAAATTTGCTCCGATACTCGATATTCTGATACTTCTCGTATTTTTTCTCCAAATGCGACGTGAAATGGCTTCCTGAAGTCAAGAAATACGGCATCAAGCTGAGCGACGTTGTCCACAGCGAACGCCGTGGATCTTATGGAGAAACACAGCTAGGTGAGCTTCACAAGATCGCTGCTTGGGGATTTTTAAAGGAGATTTTCGTTCTCCAAAAGCGTCATAATTCTTGAGCATAAAAATGTTCCATAATTCTGCAACAGATTTCCGTCAACGATGTGGTCTGTAATTGTGTATGAGCCCCTCGGCCCTTCTCGAAAACGTGAACACTAGCGTCACGTATAATGCACAAGCGTACCGTGAAACAAGCTAATGTTACCTTCTGAGAGGATTTTGAAATTTGACCGTGGGTGTTTCTAATGGATAAGGTATCGGACTATAATTTCGAATATAGTGAAATTAATAGACAAACTAAACAGACTTTAACCTTGGGAGTTAATGAAAGTGGAAAAAACAATATGTGAATCAAATAAATGAACGGTCGCCAACCCAATTAAGTACTAATTTGGAAACATACGTTTAAGAAAGTTGAACATTTGTTATTAAAGTTACTTTCGTTCCTACTTCCCTTTCAACAGTGCACAGGATACAAACTGACATAGGTCACTCTGAGCTGTGTGTGGAAGCGATAATCAGTAACGCACACACCAGTAATTATGGAAAATAAATTTGCACCAAGCTCATATTAATAACATCTACACTCAAGATCATTAATTTAACCAATACTGAAATGTTACTGCATCAAGTGCAGAACTAAATTTGGACATGAGGGGCTTCTACCTTAACTGACATGTAAAATTACAAATAAAGATAAATAATATCATAAATACACTGTTTATACACCTCTGCATGTATCAGCTTTAGCAGCAGTAATAGTCCAATTATCTTTCTAGTATGTGGAGAATATGATGGTACCCATAAACTAGTATAATGTCACTAGTCAAGCTTTATGATTATCTCAGTAGAAAAGACTAATTCAAACACAGCTAATCCTTCACTTCACTTGGAGTAGTTCGTATTTCACTTTACAAGACAAAAAGATTCAACCCTGAGCTTAATTAATTTCGAAAAAGGAACCATTTGTGATAGAAATTAAGACCACACTATGTTTAAAATGAGCTTAACTTATTTGTCTTTTTTATCACCTGTGAAGCATGTATTTTAGACAATAACATTTACACAATCTGGCACTGTATTCTTGCAAAATTATACTTTGCAATAAACTGAGAGTATTTTAACCAAATCCTATCTAACTTCACTTTTGTGGTTTTAACTTCAACTTTTACTACTCTTTTTACATTTGACAAAAATAAATTACTTCGAAACACCTTAATGCCAGCATAGTTCATTTAAAACAGGATACTCGGTCTTAGTAGCACTCAGGTGAGGATTCTGCATAGGTTCGTGATCAGAATAGATGTTTCCGGGCACAGATTTATAGCATTTGGATTATTATTAAAACCACACACACACAAATTAACTGGTCCATGTCCATATACATAGCTGGAAGTATGAAGTTAGTAAAGTTGTGGCGAAGCTTTGGTGGCAGGCGACATGGCGGCTAACTGTACTCACGGCTCTTCATGTTCGAAAGCTCTATAGAATTTCTTCTTGGCGTAGGATTTTCAACATATTAGAACCATTCCTTTTTGCCGAGAATACCAAATAATAGATCCACATCCGAGGCAAAATCCGTAGCAAAGCAACTCCCAATTGCCTCTCTTGGCACCGTTGAAGTATACCGTGCTACGGCTAGCTACATATTGCGTACTGTTCACACGAAGGAGGCTCCCAGCTCCAACGCCAAAACCACCTTTTACATCGCGGCATGCCACTTTCGTTGTGGAGGAACTTCCTTACGTCTTTTATACTACAAATACAAATGTCCTAAGCATGAACCAGCTTTCAATAAACATTTTCTTCCTTATAAACATACAAATATTGTAATTATTTATTATTTTTACAAATAATTTTGCCTTTTCCATATATCTACTACAAAACTTTAATTTGCTTGTCACAAATCAAAGACTTTAAATAACAAAGAATATACGGTCCATAATTATAGATACACGGCGGCATAATATAAACCTACTTCTGATCGATATAAGTGTTACAAACGGGAATGACCGTCGCTTTTTGCCAGCTTCTAGTTATCCTTCTTTCTCCCTGCGATCTACGATAAAATGCTGCTACTTTTTCGAATAATCTTTGTAGAATCTTATAGATATCTCATCTGGCCATGACACCTTTCCGCCACTAAGCGATCGGTTATTTCACAACCTGACATTTCGGCGTTCGTACGACATAGAAAGGAGGGACCGTGTTACGATCTTCCGCGGTGAAACAATATCGAAAGACCGAATTCCGCGATCCATCCTTCTCTCTGTTATCCTCTGCTTCGGTGACTATATGGTGTCTGTGAATGAGGTGACGATTTTGAATCGCTCAATGATTTTACATAAGACCAAAACCTCTTGGGGTGTTTACTGAGATCGCTTGACAAAATTTTACTTTCAAAGTCATTGAAGTGCTGAGTGCTATTGACAAGGGATTTCAGATCGATTCTGTATTCCTTGATTTTCGGAAGGGTTTTGACACTGCACCACACAACCGGCTCGTAGTAAAATTGCGTGCTTTTGGAATATCGTCTCAGTTATGTGGCTTGATTTGCGATTTCGTGTCAGAGAGGTCACAGTTCGTCGTAATTGACGGAAAGTCATCCAATAAAACAGAAGTGATTTCAGGCGTTCCCCAAGGTAGTATTATAGGCCTTTTGCTGTTCCTTATCTATATAAACGATTTGGGAGACAATCTGAGCAGCCGTCTTCGGTTGTTTGCAGATGACGCTGTCGTTTATCGACTAATAAAGTCATCAGAAGATCAAAACAAACAGCAAAACGATTTACAAAAAATATCTGAATCGTGCGAAAAGTGGCAGTTGACCACAAATAACGAAAAGTGTGAGGTCATCCATATGAGTGCCAAAAGGAACTCGTTAAACTTCGGTAACACAATAAATCAATCTAATCTAAATGCCGTAAATTCAAATAAATACCTAGGTATTACAATTACGAACAACTTAAATTGGAAAGAACACACAGAAAATGTTGTGGGGAAGGCTACCCAAAGGCTGCGTTTTATTGGCAGGACACTTTGAAAATGTCACAGACCTACTAAGGAGACTGCCTACACCAGGCTGTTCCAGCTCGTCGGCTCCGTTGTGAGCCGCGGAGCGCTCCCTGCTCCAGGGAGGCGTGTCGCTCGCTGTGACCATTCAAGTGGGCCGGCACGTGGCACGGATGGCTGAGGCAGGCGGCAAGGCAAGCGTTTTGATGTGCCAGCTGCGTCTTACAAGATCGACAACCTCATACTCTTAGCTGCTAAGACGTGGTGACATGCTACACCAGGAAATATGATGTTCAGGGAATAAATAAGAAGCAACTATTGTACAAGAAATTGCATACTAAATTTATTGGGCCTCTGTAGCTTGAAATTTTCTTTTCATTACAAGATCGGAAATATCAGTCGTCAAAATGTTCCAGCGTTAATGCGGAGGATGGCCTTCATTGTTGTAGTACCTCTCTTTCAACAAAGTTGAATTTGGCAAATCAATAATCTCAAATGGAAGTGACGATGACAAGTCATCAGGGGAAACTGAAAAAGGAGCGCTGAACACCTTAAGTTCCATTTCCAAACTAGTGAGGTCTCGGAATCGTGATCAAACGATGCGATGAGCTGCTTTAACTTTGCTTGGTAATCGCCGAAAGTAGTGCTCTCAGGTAGTTTTAAATAAACAAGACGATTGAAGAACGTTAAATGTCCGTTACTCATCTGCCTCTCAAATAAACGTAACTTTTCCATGAACGCTTGATCTGGTCGTGCATGTCAGCGATTAGCTGCCCTTTGCCCTGCAATGACAGATTTACATTATTCAGATGCATAGTTATGTCAGCTAGGAACGCCAGCTCTGATATACATTTTATATATTTCAGACAACGCATTTCTTCCCGTTTCATTTCGAGAAAAAGGGATATTTCCTCACGAATGGCAAAGAAAACATCAAGAACTTTTCCCCGTCTCAGCCAACGAACTGTACTGTGGTGGGTATATCCCCATACTCCGCTTCCATATCTTTCAGGAATCCTTTGAATTGGCGATGATTCATACCGTGACGCCGCAAAAAATTCACACACTTCACGACATCTTTCATTACGCCACCTAGCTCTACTGTTTCAGCACACAGTGCCTCTTGGTGAATAAAACAATGAAGGGTCAAAATGTCTCTCTCGAATTCGTCCCTGAGTTTATTTTTCAAACGAGAAGCAAAACCTCGGTGACGCCCGATCATTTGTGGTGCACCGTCTGTCGCTACAGAATGGAGCTTATCCCACTCCAAATTCATATTGTCCACTGATTCACAAACAGCTTAAAAAATGTCACGTCCTGTTGCGGTGTAATCGAGTGGTATCACATCCAAGAGTTCTTCAGTTACTTCAGCTCCATGTCGACATCACGCACAAAGACTGCAAGCTGAGCACAGTCCGATATGTCGCTGCTTTCGTCAGGCGCTAGTGAAAATGCAACAAACCTCTCCACTTTTTCCTGAGCTGTGTCTCTAAATCCGCTGCCATGTCCAGGATTCGACGAGACATTGTTTGCTTCGACAGGTTCAAATGGTTCAAATGGCTCTGAGCACTATGGGACTTAACATCTATGGTCATCAGTCCCCTAGAACTTAGAACTACTTAAACCTAACTAACCTAAGGACAGCACACAACACCCAGGCATCACGAGGCAGAGAAATGCTTCGACAGGCAAACCACTTCAATTGCCTGCACCTCCCTTGGAAACAAACATTCCGCAACTGCTGCCATGCACGATTTTACTAGTGGTCCCTCCGAAAACGGCTTGCCAATCGTCCCAATGATGTGAGCGACCCTGTACCTTGCTGGAATTGCAGATTCAGTAGTGTTTTCTCCACTCTCATACACCTGAAAATTATAAACGCATTACAGAACACGAACTATGTTGCATGTTTTGATACGCTCCATATTACGAAACCATTTTTAAACTTACGTCTCCTGGTATGTCGTTCTTAAGCCTGGCTACCAGCTCTCTGCGTGCAACGCCTTCTACCTGTGCACTGCATGAAGACGAGTATAATGTCGTTGTATATTGTAGCTCTTCCCAGAATTAAATACTTTATGACATACAAGACACTGCAGGCGACCTTCCCTCTCAATGAATAGAAAGGTATCATCCTCCAATAGAGGTACTGGGCTCCCGCCCATAGTCATAGCTGTCATCGAACACGGATTATTGCGTCAGTTGCGGCTGCATGCGGCCAGGGGGCAGTGAGTTCCCTTTCCCCCTCCACGCGGGCTCTGAGCTGCCGCAGTGAGCGTTACGGCTCCCTGGAGCTCGGTTGGAACAACCTGGCCTACACTATGCTTGTCTGTCCTCTTTTAGAATACTGCTGCGCGGTGTGGGATCCTTACCAGGTAGGACTGATGGATTACATCGAAAAAGTTCAAAGAAAGGTAGCACGTTTTGTACTATCGCAAAATATGGGTGAGAGTGTCACAGAAATGATACAGGATTTGGGCCGGAAATCATTAAAAGAAATGCGTTTTTCGTTGCGACGGAATCTTCTCACGAAATTCCAATCACCAATTTTCTCCTCCGAATGCGAAAGTATTTTGTTGGCACCGGTCTTCATAGGGCGGAACGATCACCACGAATAATAGAGAATTGTGAAGGTGGTTCGATGAGCCCTCTGCCAAGCATTTAAATGTAGATGTAGATGTAGATGTAGAACGCTTGTCTCCTTACTGTCCTCGTTCAGCCTTTGCTTGTCAGCCAGATTTTGACTTCTCTCTTATCTGAGAAGAAGCTCTATTTGGTTACGGAGCAGTTTTCCAACACTGCTGTTAAACCACTCTGGGACCTTCCCATCCTAAGACCTTGCTCGGCACATAATTGTCTAAGGCATATTGAAAGATGCTTTTGAATTTTTTCCATTTGCACTCCACATCTTCGTCCTCATCACTAAACATTTGATGCTGACTACTCCTCAGATACTCTGTATCCTGTCGCTCTTGCCAAGCTAGAATATCTTCCTATCTTTGTTAACGTTCCTTGTAAAAGCCGTAGTCATAGTTGCTACCACAGCCTTACAAACACTGATATCTTTCTTTACCTTAACTGATTCGATAAATTCATTAACGTTTGTTGCTAGGAGATCTAAGACGTTACCTTCACGAGCTGTTTCTCTAGCTATCTGCTCAAAGTAAATTTTGTACTTTACATTCAGAATAAAGTCGCACGAATCCCTGTCTCTGCCACCAATTTTGATAGCATGAGTCTCCAAATCTTTGCTTAGCAACTTGAAAAAATCCCCATTGCAGTAGCACGATCAGTCAAATTATTAACGATATTCTGTGAGTTGTCTGTGAAGTGCTCTACCCCTACTGCTCCTAACCTGTGGGGTCTATAAATTCGATGGCCTTTTCCTACCACCGTTTCATGCTTAACTTCACCCAGATTAATTCACGTTCGGAATTCGCAATGATCCCGCTAGATTTAATCGAGTTCTTCACTACAGTAAATACGCCGCCACCACGGGCGGCTAACCTATTCTTACGAGAAATATTCCAGTGTGAACCTAGGATGTCGTTGCCATTCACTTCCGGTTTCAATCAACTTTCTGTTCCTAATACTGAATGGGCATTATAACCTTCAATAAGCGATACTAATTCTGGGATCTCTTCTTGTATATTCCTGCAGTTTAATAATATCATATTAACCTTTTCTGTATTCGATATTCGAGGAGGAGCATTCTCTGAGAACATTGTATGGGTTTCTCCAATCTACAAACTGTCGTGTGCACGCCACACGTATTCTGCTACCCTAGTAACCGCTTCGTGAGTGTTATGCATGACTGACCGATTAATGGGAGCCCTACAACTCTGCACCCGATAGCGGAGGTAGAGGAATTCGGAACCGATACAGTTGCAGAATCGTCTGATCCTCTAGTTTAGACCATACACTTTGCTCCAAACCAGAAAATTGCAATAGAGCCTGGGTACGATGCTGCAAATAGACAGCTTAACCTGCACCCTTCATGCATTGCTAGCAACCTCCACCAACTCGCCATCCGCCGAAAGGAGCTGAGGATGATTTCACAACCCAAGCGCAGGCGTCATTGGTGGCAACATGTGCCACTATTTGCAGCCGGTTGCACCCAGTGCCCTCGACAGCAGCCTGTAGTGCCACCTCCACGTCCCTGCATGCTATTTCTTTGAGTGGCTCCGCCTAACGTTGGAGCTCCCAGTGACTAGAATACTCATCCTTTGCACTTGTCCCGACTGGGCAGGAAAATCGGCCGCTGGCCCAATAGGTAAGGCATCCCATGCTGGCTCAGAAGTATTATGAATACTGGGTAGCACATTGCACCTGTCACAAAAGCGTAAAGAAGCCAGTTGTGCGGCCGTTCTCTCTTACGTCTTCGTCCAGCCACGCGTGAACCCACCTCTATCCGTCACTCAGTCTCGAGTGAGTACAGAGCGGTCCGACGTTGTGCATCAGGAAACGCGGTGACAACAGTTCACCAGGGGATTCCAATGCCACAAAAAGTGTCGCAGGTCTCGTAACCGGCACTCCTATGTCGCTGCAGCTTTGAGTAATAGCCCTAGAACCCTATCGACCGTGGCAGATGCAACTTCTTGCTGTTTGTCGCCAGCATCCAGTTCTATTCGTGCCCGCTAAGAATAAGCATAGTCCCCATCCATATCGTACTGTGTAAAGAACTGATGGACCTTGCCGTTGGTGGGGAGGCTTGCGAGCCTCAGCGATACAGATGGCCGTACCGTAGGCGCAACCACAACGGAGGGGTATCTGTTGAGAGGCCAGACAAACATGTGGTTCCTGAAGAGGGGCAGCAGCCTTTTCAGTAGTTGCAGGGGCAACAGTCTGGATGATTGACTGATCTGGCCTTGTAACATTAACCAAAACGGCCTTGCTGTGCTGGTTCTGCGAACGGCTGAAAGCAAGGGGAAACTACAGCCGTAATTTCTCCCGAGGACATGCAGCTTTACTGTATGATTAAATGATGATGGCGTCCTCTTGGGTAAAATATTCCGGAGGTAAAATAGTCCCCCATTCGGATCTCCGGGCGGGGACTACTCAAAAGGACGTCGTTATCAGGAGAAAGAAAACTGGCATTCTACGGATCGGAGCGTGGAATGTCAGATCCCTTAATCGGGCAGGAAGGTTAGAAAATTTAAAAAGGGAAATGGATAGGTTAAAGTTAGATATAGTGGGAATTAGTGAAGTTCGGTGGCAGGAGGAACAAGACTTTTGGTCAGGTGATTACAGGGTTATAAATACAAAATCAAATAGGGGTAATGCAGGAGTAGGTTTAATAATGAATAAAAAAATAGGAGTACGGGTTAGCTACTACAAACAGCATAGTGAACGCATTATTGTGGCCAAGATAGACACAAAGCCCATGCCTACTACAGTAGTACAAGTTTATATACCAACTAGCTCTGCAGATGATGAAGAAATTGATGAAATGTATGACGAGATAAAAGAAATTATTCCGATAGTGAAGGGAGACGAAAATTTAATAGTCATGGGTGACTGGAATTCGTCAGTAGGAAAAGGGAGAGAAGGAAACGTAGTAGTTGAATATGGATTGGGGGGGAAGAAATGAAAGAGGAAGCCGCTTGGTAGAATTTTGCACAGAGCATAACTTAATCATAGCTAACACTTGGTTCAAGAATCATGAAAGAAGGTTGTATATCTGGAAGAATCCTGGAGATACTAAAAGGTATCAGATAGTTTACATAATGGTAAGACAGAGATTTAGGAACCAGCTTTTAAATTGAAAGACATTTCCAGGGGCAGATGTGAATTCTGACCACAATCTATTGGTTATGAACTGCAGATTGAAACTGAAGAAACTGCAAAAAGGCGGGAATTTAAGGAGATGGCACCTGGATAAACTGAAAGAACCAGAGGTTGTACAGAGTTTCAGGGAGAGCATAAGGGAACAATTGACAGGAATGGGGGAAAGAAATACAGTAGAAGAAGAATGGGTAGCTCTAAGGGATGAAGTAGTGAAGGCAGCAGAGGATCAAGTAGGTAAAAAGACGAGGGCTAATAGAAATCCTTGGGTAACAGAAGAAATATTGAATTTAATTGATGAAAGGAGAAAATATAAAAATGCAGTAAATGAAGCAGGCAAAAAGGAATACAAACGTCTCAAAAATGAGATGGACAGGAAGTGCAAAACGGCTAAGCAGGGATGGCCAGAGGACAAATGTAAGGATGTAGAGGCTTATCTCACTAGGGGTAAGATAGATACTGCCTACAGGAAAATTAAAGAGACCTTTGGAGAGAAGAGAACCACTTGTATGAATATCAAGAGCTCAGATGGCAATCCAGTTCTAAGCAAAGAAGGGAAGGCAGAAAGGTGGAAGGAGTATATAGAGGGTTTATACAAGGGCGATGTACTTGAGGAAAATGTTATGGAAATGGAAGAGGATGTAGATGAAGATGAAATGGGAGATACGATACTGCGTGAAGAGTTTGACAGAGCACCGAAAGACCTGAGTCGAAACAAGGCCCCGGGAGTAGACAACATTCCATTAGAACTACTGATGGCCTTGGGAGAGCCAGTCATGACAAAACTCTACCATCTGGTGAGCAAGATGTATGAGACAGGCGAAATACCCACAGACTTCAAGAAGAATATAATAATTCCAATCCCAAAGAAAGCAGGTGTTGACAGATGTGAAAATTACCGAACTATCAGTTTAATAAGTCACAGCTGCAAAATACTAACGCGAATTCTTTACAGACGAATGGAAAAACTGGTAGAAGCCGACGTTGAGGAAGATCAGTTTGGTTTCCGTATAAATGATGGAACTCGTGAGGCAATACTGACCCTGCGGGTTATCTTAGAAGCTAGATTAAGAAAAGGAAAACCTACGTTTCTAGCATTTGTAGACTTAGAGATAGCATTTGACAATGTTGACTGGAATACTCTCTTTCAAATTCTGAAGGTGGCAGGGGTAAAATACAGGGAGCGAAAAGCTATTTACAAATTGTACAGAAACCAGATGGCAGTTATCAGAGTCGAGGGACATGAAAGGGAAGCAGTGGTTTGGAAGGGAGTAAGACAGGGTTGTAGCCTCTCCCCGATGTTATTCAATCTGTATATTGAGCAAGCAGTAAAGGAAACAAAAGAAAAATTCGGAGTAGGTATTAAAATCCATGGAGAAGAAATAAAAACTTTGAGGTTCGCCGATGACATTGTAATTCTGTCAGAGACAGCAAAGGACTTGGAAGAGCAGTTGAACGGAATGGACAGTGTCTTGGAAGGAGGATATAAGATGAACATCAACAAAAGCAAAACGAGGATAATGGAATGTAGTCGAATTAAGTCGGGTGATGCTGAGGGAATTAGATTAGGAAATGAGACACTTAAAGTAGTAAATGAGTTTTGCTATTTGGGGAGCAAAATAACTGATGATGGTCGAAGTAGAGAGGGTATAAAATGTAGACTGGCAAGGCAAGGAAAGCGTTTCTGAAGAAGAGGAATTGGTTAACGTCGAGTATAGATTTAAGTGTCAGGAAGTCATTTCTGAAAGTATTTGTATGGAGTGTAGCCATGTATGGAAGTGAAACATGGACGATAAATAGTTTGGACAAGAAGAGAATTGAAGCTTTCGAAATGTGGTGCTACAGAAGAATGCTGAAGATTAGATGGGTAGATCACATAACTAATGAGGAAGTATTGAATAGGATTGGGGAGAAGAGAAGTTTGTGGCACAACTCGACCAGAAGAAGGAATCGGTTGGTAGGACATATTCTGAGGCATCAAGGGATCACCAATTTAGTATTGGAGGGCAGCGTGGAGGGTAAAAATCGTAGAGGGAGACCAAGCGATGAATACACTAAGCAGATTCAGAAGAATGTAGGTTGCAGTAGATACTGGGAGATGAAGAAGCTTGCACAGGATAGAGTAGCATGGAGAGCTGCATCAAACCAGTCTGAGGACTGAAGACCACAACAACAACAAAGAACTGATAAAAAGTCACAAAGATACAGACAGTGCAGTCAAGATTAATTTAGGAAGTATAGCAGATCCCTGCAAACGAGAAAATTATCCGATTGTGGCGCTGCTGAGGTAGAAATTTAGGCAAAATATAACGAGGAGAATAAACAGAAAATAAAACATGCTCTGCAGCGTTCTCGCTATAGCCTGAGAGCGCAAGATCGGCATGCTCTTAAAGCAGGTATACAGTCTAACAGGAAAAAAAGATGCACAACGAAGAAATTATCCGATTAGGACGGAAATCACTAGATGTGATGTACATGTTCAGATAAATTATTGTAATTTCAAACTTGGATGATTTGTTCAAGAGAAAGAGCTTCACAAATTGAAGAAGTTAGTAGTGTGTTGGTCCATCTCTTGCCCTTACGCAAGCAGTTATTCTTCATGGAAATGATTGATAGTATTGTTAGATGTCCTCATGAGGGATGTCGTACCGAATTCTGCCCAATTGGCGCGTTAGATCGGTAAAATCCCGAGCTAGTTTGAGGGCCCTGTCCATAATGCTTCTAACGTTCTCAGTCAGGGAGGTTTCTGGCGACGTTGCTGGTCAAGGTAGGGTTGAAGACAAGCAACAGACACTATCGCCGAGTCTTGGGGGGGGGGGGGGGTGAGGGAGCATTATCATTCTGAAATTTAAGCCCAGGCTAGCTCGCCATGAAAGCAACAAAACGGGGCGTAGAATATCTTCGACTTGTCTCTCTCCTGTAAGGCTTCCGCGGATAGCAATCAAAGGAGTCCTGATATGAAGAGAAAGGGGGCCTCAGATCATCACTCGTGGTTGTCGGACGGTAAGGCGGGCGACATTCATGATACTGTCCGAGATGTCTCCAAACCCGTCTTCGGCCTCGAATCTACTAAATTGGAACAGAGTGTCTTCAGATATGAGCCATGCTTCGAACAGAACCCCGATTACCAGCGAAGAAGTGTATGGAGACACTCCAGACAGCGATGGGATACCAATCTGACTGCCGCCCACCATCTAGGAGGGCTGGTTTCGGGTGCCATTCAGTCCTGGCTTTGCTCTCTTCCAGTATGGCTGTTACTTTGCGTCCGATGTCGGATGGTGCTATTCCGACTAGAATTTGAATCTTGTGATTGGACTTCATATTACATATCCTATCACCGGCGGCAAGTTCGGTAAGGATCATTGTCAACCTTCTTTGAGTGGCAAGATTGGTTACCACACAGTGGGAGCAGACTCTCCTGCCGAATAACACAACACTAATGCCGACGTTTGAAGCACATACGGGCTTGCTCCTCAACTATTTTAAGATATTGTTGCGCGCTTGCGAGCTTTATTCTGACACTGCCCTATGGCTCTTTCAATATCAGACTTCTATCAAGAATAACACCAAGAAGTTTAGAGGTAGAGGTGTCACATCGAGATGCGTCCAGCCATATGAGATTTCAACTTGTAGTTGGTGTTTGTTACGCAGATGGAAAACACTGATACACCAGATTTACACATAGACGCATAAGATCTCACGTTGAAGAAAATGACTTATTGATACATAACCAACACGGATTCAGAAGATATCGTTCTTGTGCAACACAGCTAGCTCTTTATTCCCATGAAGTAACAAGTGCTGTCGACAAGGGATCTCAGATCGATTCCATATTCCTAGATTTCCAGAAGGCTTTTGATACCGTTCCTCAAGGTAGTGTCGTAGGCCATCTGCTGTTCCTGATTTATATAAATGACGTAGGTGATAATCTGAGAAGCCCCCTTAAAATGTTTGCAGATGACGCTGTAATTTACCGTCTAGTAAAATCATCAGACGATCAATTCCAAATACAAACTGATCTAGAGAGAATTTCTGTATGGTGCTAAAAGTGACAATTAGCACTAAACAAAGAAAAGTGCGAGGTCATCCACATGGGCACTAAAAGAAATCCGATAAATTTTGGGTATACGATAAATCGCACGAATCTAAGGGCTAAACAATTCGACTAAATACCTAGGAATTACAATTACGAGCAACTTAAATTGGAAAGACCAGATAGATAAAATTGTGGGGAAGGCCAAACAAAGATTGCGCTTTGTTGGCACAACACTTAGAAGATGAGACAAACTCACTAAAGACGCAGCTTACATTACACTTTTCCGTCCTCTGTTGGAATATTGCTGCGCGGTATGGGATCTTTACCAGGTAGGATTGACGGAGGGCATCGAAAAATTGCAAAGAAGGGCAACTCGTTTTCCGTTATCGCGCAATGGGGATAAGAGTGTCACTGATAGGATACGCGAATTGGGGTGGTAGTCACTGAAACATAGGCGGTTTTCTTTGCGGTGAGATCTAGTTACGAAATTTCAATCACCAACTTTCTCTTCCGAATGCGTAAATATTTTGTTGACACCCACCTACGTAGGGAGAAATGATCATCATAATAAAATAAGAGCTCGAACGGAAAGATTTAGCCTTTCCTTTTCCCCAGGCGCCATTCGAGAGTGGAATGGTAGAGAAGTAGTATGAAAATGGTTCGATGAACCCTCTGCCGGGCACTTGAGTGTGAATTAAAGAGTAACCATGTAGATGTAGATTAGAGAGTTATCAGAATGCAAGGTATGACAACAGGAAACAGTGTGATGAGGATTATGCCACTGGTAAGAGACGGTTTGTCTTAGAGCGTGGCTGTTTTTCGACCTTGGACTATATTCATCACGAATAATGAAAACAAACTACCACAGCCTTACCATCAAAGAAATTTATTTCAGACGACACAACAGTTTCTTCACCTTCAGGTCCACTATAAACCAAAAGAGTACTTCCATTCCTGTTTGATTTATACTGGACCTTAAGATCGGGTAGGCGATGCGCAGTAACCAGCTGTTTGAAATAAATTTATCTGATAATGCGGCTGTGGCGTCTCGTTTTCTTTACTTGTATCATTAGCCGCTGTCCCGCGTCCGCGTGATAACGATGGACTTCCACATATCCATCACATGTCAGTAGCAGCTGGTGGGCAGTATACCACAGACGTCTCCCTGCGGTCCGCTGGGAAATATCACACTGAGGTCTGACACAAAAGAAACGACACATTTGCGTACACGGCGGATATGTTCAGTTAGTCGTGGTTTCCCCCAAACAACGACCCATTTGAATTCATACACGTCTTAGTTCATCGGTTCCACTGTCCTGTACTCTTTCATGTAGTTTTCGGAGAGGCTTCACAGAAAATTCACCGTTTTTGCCTTCCAGAAGACCGCAATGATACACCTCTTGTTAGCTGTTCGTCCGCTGTCAACGAGTTGACGAATTTCTACGAGACTCGCCACATGGTAAAAGCACAGTCCGAGGCCCTGAAACAGTTCCACGTAAACAGCTCACGACCGGCAGTTTCTTAGAAGTACCTGTAGTCTCATTTCCTTTACAACATAATACTATATCAAGAATATGGAGTTTTCCGCTACAGCAGCCTGTAATATATTCCATCTCAGTCAATTTGCAAAGACGTTAAACATGAAACAAGGTAAGTGCATTCTTCGTATAAGTACTGTTATTCTCAATTCTTACCTTACTTAGTTATCATTGGGAGGAAATAATTGCAAACAAAATATGTTTTTTTTTACCTTTCTATTTTGCTTCCTAGGAAGCAAGGTGGCGCAGTCGTTAGCATACTACATTCGCATTCTAGAGGACGACGGTTCAAATCCGCGTCTGACCATCCTGATTTAGGTCTTCCGTAACTTCCCCAAATCGATTCAGGGTTCATTCCTTTGAAGGAGTACGCCGATTTCCTTCTCCATCTTTGAATCATTCTGAGTTTGTGTTCTAGTCTCTAATGACCTCGATCTCGACACGACGTTAAACCCAAATATTCCTTTCTTTCTTCTCTTGCTTCCTGCTCTTCGCCTTTCTCGTTATTTGCTTACATCAGATGAGCTGTTCACCACAATACTTCTACAAACAAGTCAGGCAAATAACAAATATCTTCGGAAATGTGGCATAGTATACTTCAAGTAGTAAGTTAATCATAGGCTGACTAGCATAGTACCTTTAAAAGTCAAAAACTAAACACAGACTCTCAGAATTAGCGCGTAATGCCGTTAATTGTAATCTCGCACTTCAGACGGGAATTTTAGAGAAGCACAAATTTTTAATTACAATATTTTCACAACTAGCAAATTAATTTTGACAAAAAATATATATTTCTAGAATCTTGAGAATTTGGCTCACAAGAATATAGTGTTGGTTATTTAAATCTTACTCAATTTTACTGTGAATGTTATAGAATTGTAAAGTTTTTATCATCAATAACTTTGCAAACGAATTATTTTTGGATCAGGGAGTTTTTTTCAATTAAGGGGAGAAGTAGGTTTCAATTATGTTATGTCAACGCTAATACAAACACCTCTCAATTTGTATAAATATTACTGAATGTTTGATTGGTACTATAATAATTTTATCATATATATTTCAATAAAATGTTTTTAATAAAACTACCAATACTATTACAGTCAAGAGACTGATAATTAAATACAGAAAAATAAAGTTTCACGTGCAACATCATTAATAAAATTTCGACGGTTTGTGGAGCATACTGATTACACTTTATGTAATTAATATAAATACATGTAAACATAAAGTGTTATTTGATTCATTAGTCCCCCTTTTGTTTTGAATTACTTGCTTTATTTTAAAATAGACGATGTGATGAAGAACGTATGTTAAACATAGTCTTCTACTAGACTACAGTTCAGAATTAATGCCTTTATTAGTTATAACACAAGTTGAATGAAATAATTACTTATATGTGATGCAAATTGAGATATGAGTTAGAAATGAGTATCGATTATAATAGTAATGAAAATTTACCTAATGCCCATCTTCCGAGATACGTTTAAACCCTTTGGTTCAAACCTCGCCGTGCATACGCTATGTCTATTGCAATTAATGTCAAGGCATTCACGGACCATACGTACTCTCCTCTTCGTCAGGAGTTAACATCTGTCGACCTATGCCAGACCGAGCGAGGTGGCGCAGTGGTTAGACACTGGACTCGCATTCGGAAGGACGACGGTTCAATCCCGCGTCCGGCCATCCTGATTTAGGTTTTCCGTGATTTCCCTAAATCACTCCAGGCAAATGCCGGGATGGTTCCTCTGAAAGGGCACGGCCGACTTCCTTCTCCATCCTTCCCTAATCCGATGAGACCGATGACCACGCTGTCTGGTCTCCTTCCCCAAACCAACCAACCAATCTACCTATGCCAGTTTGTGGCCTGTAGATCTGTATACAGGGTGTTACAAAAAGGTACGGCCAAACTTTCAGGAAACACTCCTCACACACAAAGAAAGAAAATATGTTATGTGGACATGTGTCCGGAAACGCTTACTTTCCATGTTAGAGCTCATTTTATTACTTCTCTTCAAATCACATTAATCATGGAATGGAAACACACAGCAACAGAATGTACCAGCGAGACTTAAAACTCTTTGTTGCAGGAAGTATTCAAAATGTCCTCCGTTAGCGAGAGATACATGCATCCACCCTCCGTCGCATGGAATCCCTGATGCGCTGTGTGCAGCCCTGGAGAATGGCGTATTGTATCACAGCCGTCCACAATACGAGCACGAAGAGTCTCTACATTTGGTACCGGGGTTGCGTAGACAAGAGCTTTCAAATGCCCCCATAAATGAAAGTCAAGAGGGTTGAGGTCAGGAGAGCGTGGAGACCATGGAACTGGTCCGCCTCTACCAATCCATCGGCCACCGAATCTGTTGTTGAGAAGCGTACGAACACTTCGACTGAAATGTGCAGGAGCTCCATCGTGCATGAACCTCATGTTGTGTCGTACTTGTAAAGGCACACGTTCTAGCAGCACAGGTAGAATATCCCGTATGAAATCATGATAACGTGCTCCATTGAGTGTAGGTGGAAGAACATGGGGCCCAATCAAGACATCACCAACAATGCCTGCCCAAACGTCCACAGAAAATCTGTGTTGATGACGTGATTGCACAATTGCGTGCGGATTCTCGTTACCCACACATGTTGATTGTGAAAATTTACAATTTGATCACGTTGGAATGAAGCCTCATCCGTAAAGAGAACATTTGCACTGAAATGAGGATTGACACATTGTTGGATGAACCATTCACAGAAGTGTACCCGTGGAGGCCAATCAGCTGCTGATAGTGCCTGCACACGCTGTACATGGTACGGAAACAACTGGTTCTCCCCTAGCACTCTCCATACAGTGACATGGTCAACGTTACACTGTACAGCAGCAAATTCTCTGACGCTGACATTAAGGTTATCGTCAACTGCACGAAGAATTGCCTCGTCCATTGCAGGTGTCCTCGTCGTTCTAGGTCTTCCCCAGTCGCGAGTCATAGGCTGGAATGTTCCGTGCTCCCTAAGACGCCGATCAATTGCTTCGAACGTCTTCCTTTCGGGACACCTTCGTTCTGGAAATCTGTCTCGATACAAATGTACCGCGCCACGGCTATTGCCTCGTGCTAATCCATACATCAAATGGGCATCTGCCAACTCCGCATTTGTAAACATTGCACTGACTGAAAAACCACGTTCGTGATGGACACTAACCTGTTGATGCTACGTACTGATGTGCTTGATGCCAGTACTGTAGAGCAATGAGTCGCATGTCAACACAAAGCACCGAAGTCAACATTACCTTCCTTCAATTTGGCCAACTGGCGGTGAATCGAGGAAGTACAGTACATACTGACGAAACTAAAATGAGCTCTAAGATGGAAATTAAGCGTTTCCGGACACATGTCCACATAACATATTTTCTTTATTTGTGTGTGAGGAATGTTTCCTGAAAGTTTGGCCGTACCTTTTTGTAACACCCTGTATATTCACCTAGGCTATTACAGCTGTTGAATATTATGGTGCGCGCATTCAAATAAAGAGTTACAAGACGTATATATGAATGCTCTGGACTTCCGCACTCAGCACAGACGAACTTAGTTGTGAATTTTTGAATGCGTAGGGCAAGGGTTACCTCAAACGTATTCCAGATGTTAAGTAGAGAGACAGAATTCTTTTCATTTTGGTAAGGCACAGACTATCGACTAAGCAATGATGATGGTGATGATACGTTCGTATGGGTGCATGACAGCTATGTCTTTAGCATTTTTTTGTAACCTGTTTCGAATGAGTGAGGTTGAAACTGGTAAACCAATAAAATGTAAGAAGAATTAAAATAGAAAAAATGCTCTAAAGCACACACACACGTTTTCTATAAAATAGAGCTCTGGAAAATGTGAAGCAGAACAACAGATGAACTGTACTCGAAAAAGATCAGCCAGGCACTAAAATCACCTGTCTATAAGTACAGACTGGTGTCCGGACATTGCACAAAATTTTAAAAGTTTTACTACACTCATCTCGACGTTAGCTACAATAGTAGGCAGTTACCCGCTTACATTTGCTTCTGCTCTCTCGCTAAAATATAAAATCCACTCCACAGGCACCGCACACTGGGAGGTCCTGCCACCATGGTATGAGGTGTTGCGTTAGGGACAGTGCCCTATTCGGAAGTGGATCAGTGCATCCGAATCCCATCAGTTACCAGTAAGAGGAACGTCATAGCCGGTACGCTGGCTGCGCTGGGCGCAACTTAAGAATCTTTCAAACGACCGATTTTCTTGTCTCAATTGAGTACTCGAGACAAGTGATTCCATTACAGCGCCCCAAGTGTTTTATTCCCGTACTGTGTCTCGTCTGTTTTGAGTGGTCATTTTTGTCTATATGTCAACGCCAAAATGTGCGTCATGAAAACCGTCTTCTGTGCAAACTGGCATCTGAACGGCGAAAGTGACATTATGAAGAACTATACTTCTCAGGAAAAAATAGAAATATAGTAACAAAATGTAGTAACAAGAAACGACAATAAAGTTTATTAATGACCACATAAGAACTCACAGTTGTTAAAAGTCGTGTGGGAAATTCTGTATACTTCTGAGAACTGAAAGAATGGGAAAAGTGGCACCCAAACATTCCAGAACGTATACTTTTATATATTTGTAAACTCGTCAAATAATATCTAGAACGCAATAAGTAGCGCCTTCTTCCTTCTCTTTTGTATCTTGTTTTCTTGCTAAGTATCAAGTAATATCTATAATTACTTTATCACCAAATAATTCCAACTTTTTCACATTTGAAATATTTTCATCAAAACATGATCATCTATTTACTGATGCATAGTGTAGACATTTTCTCTGTAAAACGTAAACAGCTTTGTAGATTTAAATAATTCGTCTCTCTTGCAGGAGAACATTAGTAGAAAAAAAAAAAAAAAAAAAAACCTTGCGTAATTTTTCAATGTGTCACAAAAACAAAGCGAACAGCACAATAAAGATTAGGAAGAGACGAATACACAGAATCTTTTTCTATAACAGCACTGAGCTCGGCCAGAATTGGTTACCTTTCGATGTTGGCAGCCATCGTCTTACTCCCATGTTTCTGCGTGTGCATAGTGTGCACCGTACTCGGAAATTTAGAACTCTACACTCGGCACAATTTATAGACCATTGATGTCACAGACACAAGCGTCGTGATCGGTTACTGATTTATACGCAGCTACGAGAGGCGCACGCACTTCAAGTAGTCGACTTTGACGAGAAAGTCGCTCGTATGAAACGGGCTTTAATATCCGTCATTCCTCCATTCACCATCGCACGGCTCTATGACTCAACAGCGAGAATACAGACTGCAGGATTACGTCAAATGCTGTCACATTGTGCTGCATGCAGGTATCGTTGGCTGTTTGGGCCTACTGCTCGTATATGGTTGGGGACGCCGAGAACTCGTAAGCAGGAAGTAATACTAAGTGGTAGAAATGGCTCTGAGCACTACGGGGCTTAACATCTGAGGTCATCAGCCCCCTACAATACAGAACTACTTAAACCTAACTAACCTAAGGACATCACACACATCCATGCCCGAGGCAGGAAACGAACCTGCGACCGTAGCAGTCGCGGGGTTCCTGCCTGAAGCGGCTAGAACCTCTCGGCCACAATGGGCCGGCGAAGTAATACAATTCACAGCGTAAAGTAAGTGTCCGCAAACGAGCCGTCAACGAGAAAATTGGGGATGTGAGATGGTTCAGCATGAAATTTTGTTCTGTTTAGTATAAATATGTGCTGATAAAACAAAACGTTACGACCACTGCCCACCGTGATTTTGGATGCCGTCTGGTGGCGTTGCGGACACGTGACGCGGTAGCAAAAGTATGTAATCGGAGCAGACACGGACGAGGAATCACCCTAGCGAAGATATGGGGTGCAAATGGGGAAATCCATTGAGACAAGCCACTTCTACTAAGGGAAGATTATTATTAACAGAGCCTGTGAATGAGTACCTAGAAAACGGCGAAAAAAATTTCTGGTAAGATCCTATGGGACCAAACTGCTTAGGTCATCGGTCCCTAAGCTTACACACTACTTAATCTAACTTAAACTAATACAACACACCCATGCCCGAGGGAGGACTCGAACCTCCGACGGGGGGAGCCGCGCGGACAGTGAGAAGACGCCCTAGACCACGCTGCTACCCCGCGCGGCTGAAAACGGCGAAACTGGTCAAGTGTTTACGTACCACTGTCGTCAGCATCTACCGAAAGAGGTAGAAGGACAATGAAACTACCGCTAGGCGCTAAATGGTTGGACGTGGTGTTCATAGGCTTGTCTCTTCTTCAAAGTGGGACAGATAATGAGCTGCGGCGTCTCTGCCGAAAGAGGTGTACGCAAAAGTGTTTCGGAGCACACTGCTCACCATACGTTGTTAAACAGGGAGCTCGGTAGTGGACCACCCCTACGTGTTCACATGCTGATCCAACGACATCGTCATTTACGATTGCAGTGGGCACGGAGCAATCGGGATTAGACCTTCTATCGTTTCTTCGGCTGAATCACAATTTTGCTACAATGGTCGTCTCCACAAAAACTGCGTTGTCGAAGTGAACGGTGGCTCGAAACGTGCAGCGCACTATGGACACAGGTTGGTGTGAGCAGTATTATACTATGGTAGACATTCTCCTACACTTACATGGAACCTGTGGTAGTAATCGAAGACACAATGACAGCTGCAAACCACCTGCATTCATTCATGCTTTATGTCTTCCCCGACGGCGCTGTCACCTTTCATCAGTATAATTGTCCAACTCTCGGAGCCAGAACCGTGTTACAGTGGTTTGAGGATGTCTCCCCTGATGTAAACCCTATAGAACCCATGTGGCAAATATGTACATAATAAGATAAGTTTGCATTTCAGTAATCCATATACCGAAATTTCAATTAATATCGTACTTACATTTAAACCAAACTGACAAGAAAGTTCATCGCAATTTATAGTCGTTTATAAAGTTACTCTTTGACTTCACTTCTATGATTAATGTTAGCGCAGCCTACCGGCTTTCGTTTACTTCTTAGATAGCTCAATCACCATAGTCAGTGTGGCACTGATACTCTTCGAATAGATAGCCTCACAATATGAGATGATATCTGTATTATATTCAGTCATGTGATCACTTTCGTGAGTTTCTTACTGAAGTTTTATTTAAATGTATGTGCGGTATTAATTGTAGTTTCTGTATATGGATTACTAAGATGCATAATTGTGTTATTATGTACATATTTGCTACCATTAATGTCCTTACATGCTTTATATCATAGCTTCACCCGGATGATAAAATTTTGAAACATGTAACACTTAATAAAGAATTGTGCGTTCAAGACCTTCCTGTATATCAAAGTGTTACTTCCGCCAGTACCTCATCTCCTACATTCCAAACCCTACAGAAGTTCTCCTGCATAACTTGCAGAACAAGGCTCTGAGTTCGAGTCCCTGTCCGGCACACGGTTTTAATCTGACACTAAGTTTAAAGTCTCCATTTTACTGGGCCCATATTTCAGCCATTCCCGATGGTAAGCCAGTAAGGTGTGTGCAGAATAGGGCAGAGTGCCGATTTTCTGCTGAAGTAAGATGATATCTAACGATACAGTATGGTCCAACATGGACAGATCAAGAGGATCCTGTAACTTGATCTCCTATATTATCTGGCCTCACTCTTCTGCTTTTTGTCTGGGGTCATCTCAAAAGTGAAGAGTACTCCACTCTCATTGACAATGTTGAAGAAGTGAAGTACCGAATTTCACAGTCTTGGTAAGATTTACTAGATGATCCGGAGTTGTTCCGAAAAAAATCGAGACGACTGCAGTATTGCATCCTAATGCGAAAACAACAAGCGGAACACCTCGTGTATACGTACGAGAGAACAGTAAATTGCAACATGTGACGTGCATACGAAATGGTCTATCTCTTGTTAAGTTCCATTTCAAATACATTTGTCTTCATTAGAAAGCTACGTCGTTATGATTTTACTGTTGTCGTCCATTATAAATCACCTAGCAGTGTTTGGTAAAGTAAATTGACAAAAATCGTTGGATAGTGATAAGGACATGTACAGCTGGCGGTAATATCGCGTAAACAAGATATAAAAGGGCATTGCATCGGCGGAACTGTCATTTGTGCTCAAGTGATTCATGTGTACAGGTTTCCGACGTGGTCATGGTCGCTGGACGCGAATCGACTGACTTTCAACCACAATGGCACTTGGAACTAGGCACAAGTGACATACCGTTTCGGAAATAGTAAGGGATTTAGATATTCCGAGATCCTTGGTGTCAACAGTGGGCCGAGAAAATTAAATTCCAGGTATTACTTCTCACCAGCAGTGGCGTCTGCGTCGAGCTGTCGGTGCTAATAGACAAGCAACACTGTGTAAAATAGCCGCAGAAATCAATGTGGGACGTACGACGAACGTATCCGTTTGGACAGTGATGCAAATTTTGGCGTTAATAGGCTGTGGGAGCAGACGACTTAGTGAATGCCTTTGCTAACAGTACAACATCGCCTGCAGCGGCTCTCCTGAATTCGTGACCATATCGGTTGGACCCCAGACGACTGGAAAACTATGACCTTCTCAGATGAGTGCCGATTTCAGCTTGCAAGAGCTGATGGTAATCATCGTCTGCGGTGCAGAATCCATGAAACAACGGACCCAAGATGTCAACCGGGCACTGTGGAAGCTGGTGGGGGTTCCACAATGGTAAGGGCTGTGTTCACATGGTCTTGACTGGGTCCTTCGGTCCAAATGAACTGATCAGTAACTGTAAATTTGTATGTTCGGCTTCTTGGAGACCATTTGCAGCCGTTCATGAATTTCATCCGACACGGTGGAATTTTTACAGATGACAATGCGCAATGTCACTGGACCGCAATTGTTCGCGATTGGTTAGAACATTCTGAACAGTTCGAGCGAATAGTCTGACCATCCATATCGCCCGACATGAATCCTCTCGAATAATTATAGGACATAATCGAAAGATCATTTCGTACACAAAATCCCGCACCAGCAACACTTTCGGAATTATGGATAACTGTAGAGGTGGCATAGCTCAATATTTCTGCAGGGGACTTCAGACTTCTTGTTGAGTCCACGCTACGTCGAGTTGCTACACTGTGCAGAGCGAAAGAAGATCCGACACTATATTAGAAGGTATCGCACGACTTTTGTCCCCTCGGCGTACTGTGTATAGACTACACAGTGATTCAGCACATATTTCAAGTGTCTTTCTTACTCGCTGCAGAAATACATATAGAAATATTGTTTCCGGGGGGCAGTTATGCTAAGCGCTATTAGTAAACTTTACAGAAGCTCAATTCGAGAGCCGGCCAGAGTGGCCGAGCGGTTCTAGGCGCTGCAGTCTGGAACCGCGCGACCGCTACGGTCGCAGATTCGAATCCTGCCTCGGGCATGAATGTGTGTGGTGTCATTAGGTTAGTTAGGTTTAAGTAGTTCTCAGTTCTAGGGGACCGATGACCATAGAAGTTAAGTCCCATAGTGCTCAGGGCCATTTGAACCATCTATTCAAGATAGACTGCGAAATGTTTCTACTGTTATCGTCGTAGATCCTGAGGAAAACGAAAAGAACATCAGTACGTGTACGGAAGTAATGAAACTAAAATCTCCCCCGTTTTATTTTATCCCAAGCATCATAATAGCCAGTTGCATCTGGAACTTACAGTCTGTATTCTTTCCCGGTGAACAATCCCGTCAGTAACCGGTTGTGGAGATTTTCTAGGAGAGGAACCACCTGTTTAGATAACCACCCACCTTACCAGATCACTGTGCCCACACACTACTTCTTGCACGTCAGTAACTTCATGCAATAGCATTAATGTCTCTTAAAATCAATGACGAGAGCCGATTCGTTACAGGTGATTCTTCCTGACACAACCACCATATTAGGTAAGAAAATAAACATCCTGCTTTCCAAAACGTTGTGGAATTGTGAAGACTGTTTTAACCATTCAAGCAGGCCTTTAATGGAATAATCTGAATTTACCCATATTTCTGAGTGAAACTACAGCCGAGATGAACAGAAAGCCACCGAAATTTCGGAGCTCTTCGGTTGTTGGTTGTTTTTTTTTAAATTATTATGAAACTAAGATTTTAATCGAAAAAGCCAAAGCTACCACAATTGTAGAGCACTGAATTCAGCATGTATCCAGTACCAAAATTTTTCTATTTGATTAAATTTTCCTTTAGAGAATATACGTCATAAAACGACTATACTTTACGCTTTCTAAACACACTATTTGTCGCTATAAACGTGAGCATCTGAGAATAGGTGAATTTGACTCAGTATTTTATAGAAGAGAAGTTTTAGAGCATCAGACTGTGTTTTCAAAATTTCAAAGAAATTGATAAAGAACCCAGCTGGTAAGCAAATATCGCCATTATTCAATTAAAAGTAAATTACACGGTTAACGACCAGTATCTGCTTTCTACTTTCCATTCAATAAATTTTTAAAATATTCCTGTTTTTTGTTGCTGACACATAATCTCTAATCTACACAGTACCTCGACAATAGTTTTAGAAACTATAAAATTAACAGAATAATATTAATATATTATATACTGGACGAAAATATTCTTTACAAATTTATCAGTCAAAAGAAAAACGTGTTTTATTACGTATAAAGAAACTTAATGCGCGTAGCAATAAACTGAGTTGAAATTTTCCTGTCAGGTTGAAACTGTGTGCCGGACCGATACTCGAATTCGGGATCTTTGCCTTTCACGGGCAAGTGCTCTACCAACTGAGCTACCCAAGCACGACTCACGCCCCGTCCTCACAGCTTTACTTCTGCCAGTGCCTCGTCTCCTACCTTCCAAACTTTACAGAAGCCTCCTGCTAACCTTGCAGAACTAGCACTCCTGAAAGAAAGGATATTGTGGAGACATGGCTTAGCCGCAGCCTGGGGGATGTTTCCAGAATGAGATTTTTCACTCTGCAGCGGAGTATGCGCTGATATGTAACTTTCCTGGCAGTTTGAAACTGTGTGCCGGACCGATACTCGAACTTGGGAACTTTGTCTTTCGCGAGCAAGTGCTCTACCATCTGGCGGAAGTAAAGCTGTGAGGACGGGGCGTCAGTCGTGCTTGGATGGCTCAGAATGTAGAGCACTTGCACGCGAAAGGCAAAGGTCCCGTGATGGAGTGTCGGTCCGGCACACAGTTACAGTCTGCCGGGAAAGTTTCATACCAGCGCACACTCCGGTGCAGAGTGAAAATCTCAGTCAATAACCTGAGTTACATGTAATTGTATGAAACTGCATTAAAGTAATACAATGGAACAAAGTACCACAGAGTAAGAGATTAATGTTTAGCTATGTACAACCTGTTTTTTTCTTAATTTTACAGTATTACTTCTCTACACGCTTGGAGGATGAGGACCCAAACAATATTAACTCCATGATTCTTCAGTATTTGTTGATCGAGGAGTCCACGGTTGCATTACCGATTCATAGTGCCCAACGGGCTCAATATCTCGGCGATCAGACACGCCATCATCGGGTGCGCTGACGAACTGAGCTCTTCAGGGTGCGCGGCCGACTAATATTCCCTGCCCCGCGTCTGTAATGGCGTTGTCAGTTCTGTGTCCACCCTGGTGGCCAGAGGATTTCGTTTGTTGAGAGTCTTCTTAATCTCAGTGCTGGTTTCAAGCTTCGCTAAGATTATTGCCGCCATCTCAGTTAATCAGTTCATCCCTGCTATGATTTTCTATGGGCTCTCTAACGACACTGCGCCAGTATTTGAAAGTCTGTCCCAAGATCCTGGTACGTTCGTAGCCCATCGCATAATTCTCGACAAACAGTGCTCTGCAACCGATGACTTTTTGGGATACATCCGTCGAGTGTGCCTCTGGTGTTCTCGGCAACGATTTTCGAAGGTGCGCACTGTCTGTCCAATATATGTCTTGCCACATTGACATGTTATCTGTTATACGCCGGCTTTCCGCAAACCGAGATTATCTTTGACACCAATAACGCTGGTGTTTTGTTGGGTGGCTTCTTCAATATGCGTCCGATTTTTCCCGATAGTGCGCCAGTATAAGGTATAAAGGCAGTAACTGCGTCTTCCTCCATTTCGTCTCCACAGACTGTACTGCTATGGTGGGGCGGAGACCGTGCCTAATATGCAATCCTGGGTATCCAATTTTTCGGAATGCAGTTCTGAGGTTTTCTGCAACGGGGGCAGACACTCTGCGGTCTGCGTACTAGTGCTCTTAGTACCCCTTTCCTCTGCGAAGGGTGGTGGCAGCTCTCTGCATGCAGATATAGGCTAGGGCCCATTTTCTTCCGACGCAAAACATGGCCCGGGCTGTCATCAGCTTTTCAACTGGCCATGACGTCCAGGGTTCGTAATCTACCTTCTGTTTCGATCTCCATAGTGAATTTGATGATGGCATGTATGGAGCTCAAAAGTGTAAGAGAGTCGAGGAATTTGCCCATGGCGACAGATGACGAACGTTTCATCCACATATGTGGATTCCTCCATTTCTTCTGTTTTCATATCTTCGGTGAGATATTCTGCTCCTTCTTGCACAACGTCATTATACACTCCTGGAAATTGAAATAAGAACACCGTGAATTCATTGTCCCAGGAAGGGGAAACTTTATTGACACATTCCTGGGGTCAGATACATCACATGATCACACTGACAGAACCACAGGCACATAGACACAGGCAACAGAGCATGCACAATGTCGGCACTAGTACAGTGTATATCCACCTTTCGCAGCAATGCAGGCTGCTATTCTCCCATGGAGACGATCGTAGAGATGCTGGATGTAGTCCTGTGGAACGGCTTGCCATGCCATTTCCACCTGGCGCCTCAGTTGGACCAGCGTTCGTGCTGGACGTGCAGACCGCGTGAGACGACGCTTCATCCAGTCCCAAACATACTCAATGGGGGACAGATCCGGAGATCTTGCTGGCCAGGGTAGTTGACTTACACCTTCTAGAGCACGTTGGGTGGCACGGGATACATGCGGACGTGCATTGTCCTGTTGGAACAGCTAGTTCCCTTGCCGGTCTAGGAATGGTAGAACGATGGGTTCGATGACGGTTTGGATGTACCGTGCACTATTCAGTGTCCCCTCGACGATCACCAGTGGTGTACGGCCAGTGTAGGAGATCGCTCCCCACACCATGATGCCGGGTGTTGGCCCTGTGTGCCTCGGTCGTATGCAGTCCTGATTGTGGCGCTCACCTGCACGGCGCCAAACACGCATACGACCATCATTGGCACCAAGGCAGTAGCGACTCTCATCGCTGAAGACGACACGTCTCCATTCGTCCCTCCATTCACGCCTGTCGCGACACCACTGGAGGCGGGCTGCACGATGTTGGGGCGTGAGCGGAAGACGGCCTAACGGTGTGCGGGACCGTAGCCCAGCTTCATGGAGACGGTTGCGAATGGTCCTCGCCGATACCCCAGGACCAACAGTGTCCCTAATTTGCTGGGAAGTGGCGGTGCGGTCCCCTACGGCACTGCGTAGGATCCTACGGTCTTGGCGTGCATCCGTGCGTCGCTGCGGTCCGGTCCCAGGTCGACGGGCACGTGCACCTTCCGCCGACCACTGGCGACAACATCGATGTACTGTGGAGACCTCACGCCCCACGTGTTGAGCAATTCGGCGGTACGTCCACCCGGCCTCCCGCATGCCCACTGTACGCCCTTGCTCAAAGTCCGTCAACTGCACATACGGTTCACGTGCACGCTGTCGCGGCATGCTACCAGTGTTAAAGACTGCGATGGAGCTCCGTATGCCACGGCAAACTGGCTGACACTGACGGCGGCGGTGCACAAATGCTGCGCAGCTAGCGCCATTCGACGGCCAACACCGCGGTTCCTGGTGTGTCCGCTGTGCCGTGCATGTGATCATTGCTTGTACAGCCCTCTCGCAGTGTCCGGAGCAAGTATGGTGGGTCTGACACACCGGTGTCAATGTGTTCTTTTTTCCATTTCCAGGAGTGTATATGTCACAAATCGTAAATATCAATAATTGGGATGTTAGCTGAAACCTTGGTGCAGGGTTGACATTTGCATAGTTTGCAAACAATGGTACACGTTATGCCGTTTTTGCTGTAGGAACATGGCGCCCTGTGCCGCATGTGCAGTAAATGATTTTCAACAGTGCTTCTTTAGTATTGGGAACCGGCCAGAAGTCGAATTTTGAAGCCTTCCAGCACTACTGCAGTGGATGTAGTGGGGTGTTTTTCCAAGCCAGAACCAGCAAACACATTGTCAGGGAACGCTGCTTCTTTAGGAGGCAAAGAAGTACGGTTGAGTGATATCTTGGATTTACATTTTTCAACGATTTGTTAACGAAGCTTATGCAGTGGTTTTCTTTCACGTTCTCTGTGCAGTACTGCTATAGACTTCTGTCTAGCCTCATCAACCTCATCAGCAGTAGCACTGGAATTGCTGAATATTTCGGGCTGCTTTTTCCGTAGGCTGTTTCTTGTAGCCATTTCCCTGAGGAGTTTCGGTCCTCCTTCCCCAGCCACTGAAGGCATGTGAGAACAAAATGCTGACTTTCAATACTTGAGACAATTTGAAATTTAGTGGGCTGTAGACTACGTCGCGTTGTCTGCGTTTGGCTAGCTGCGGGAGAAAAATGTTGGAGGACAGTGGGGCTGAAGCTGTCAGAATCACACGAAGGTCGGTGACCTCTCCAACTACAACTACAAGAAGTGCTGAACAGTAGTTACAACATCAGTATCGACGTCCTCAGTAGCGTATTTAACACTGAAGTATGCACTCTCAAGTAGTAAAGTCATCAAAGAATAAGGTCTATTTATTTTGTTCGTCCGGCAAAAGCAAAAAAAATAGCTCTGAGCACTATGGGATTTAACATCTATGGTCATCAGTCCCCTAGAACTTAGAACTACTTAAACCTAACCAACCGAAGGACATCACACAACACCCAGTCATCTGGTAAAAGCAAACGTTTTGGCATTGTTACTGACGTTGGTTCATTAAACGTGGCAGTTGATGCAGTTCTTTTGGTAGCTCTGTGCAGCCAATCAACTGGTTTCGTGTTCCTGTTACTTGTCGCATGAGGGTATCCATCAAATTCAGTCGTTACCTTGTTCCAATATCAACGCTTGATAAAATCTACGCACCTGTATTTATGGAAGAAATACTATGCTACTCTATGCAACAGCAGTCCACCACCTACGATGAATTTAGTAGGGTCTTTAAAGGCATCAAGCAAACCACAGCGTTTTTCTCTCCGAAATTTTAGTGGTTTGCTTTTCATCACGGCTGACGCTCCTTACAGAAATCGGAACAAACTCAGGTTATTCATATCAGAGGCCTACTTGAATAATTAAAGCAATTCTAAGATTCCAATATTTTTTGGAAGGCAACCCTCTTTTTGGAGGTAATTTTACTTCCCTACATCACCACGAGCCGATTTCTCTGTGCTGGGTTTTCTTACGTATGGAATACAGAAAATAAGTTACATGCAGGATGTGTCTGTAAGGGCGTGAAAAACTTTAACAGGACATAGAGGATGCTCCATTGATCAATTTGAGGTAGGGAGCCTGGGGTTGGAGAAGCCAGCTTAAGGAGATAATACTAGTAAAATCACGTTGTGTGTACTTTATTTACATTAGTTAACTGCAAATACCAACATTCACACAATGAACATCCCATTTATACTGTATCTTACAAAATGTTCTAAAACTGACGGACACCAACCTCAATGGAAGCATGACATCAGCTAACAAGATTCTGACGCACCCTGACAAATAACCATTATGTGTTTCGAATCAAATCAAAGGCAGCTACTAATCTGGCAACTAATTCCATCTCCGTTTCTACTGGTGTCTCATACACAAGCATCTTTAGATATCCTCAAAGGAAATAATCAAGGGGATACAGATCAGCTGACCTCGTAGAGCATGGGCTACCACCTCCCCTTCCAATCCAGCGACCAGAAAATACTATACAGCTACCGCTTCATCGTATTGTACTGAACGTCTCTGAAAAGCACTGAGTAATGAATGGGTCTGTCGTTGATTCATAGCACATTCTGTCATGGGGCAATGTACATTCGATACAACAGGGCCATCTTGCGGACAAGTAAAGTAACCAAAAGCTGCATCACGACTTCCTGGCGATCAGGCTCGTCCTCCTTGTTTCCTAGCAGGAAATAAAGAATGCCGGGCAAATAAAAGCACAGTACATGTGAACGCGTACACATATTAGTTATAAACAAGCTGGGAAACAGTAACGCTAGACAAAGCGGTAGACAAGTTAACTTCCATATCTCCTTAAGCTGGCTTCTGAGATCCCAGGTTCCCTGTCTCAAATAGTTCAGTGGAGCATTCTCTATGTCCTGCAATGTTTTTGTACGCTCTTACGGAAACGCCCTGTACAGGGTGGTCCATTGATAGTGACCGGGCCAAATATCTCACGAAATAAGCGTCAAACGATAAAACTACAAAGAACGATACTTGTCTAGCTTGAAGCGGGAAACCATATGGCACTACGGTTGGCCCGTTAGATGGCGCTGCCATAGGTCAAACGGATATCAACTGAGTTTTTTAAAAATAGGAACTCCCATTTTTTATTAAATATTCGTGTCGTACGTAAAGAAATATGAATGTTTTAATTGGACCACTTTTTTCGCTTTGTGATAGATGGCGCTGTAATAGTCACAAACATGTGGCTCACAATTTTAGACGAACAGTTGGTACCAGGTAGGTTTTTTAAATTAAAATACAGAACGTAGATACGTTTGAACATTTTATTTCCGTTGTTCCAATGTGATACATGTACCTTTGTGAACTTATCATTTCTGAGAACGCATGCTGTTACAGCGTGATTACCTGTAAATACCACATTAACGCAATAAATGCTCAAAATGATATCCGTCAACCTCAATGCATTTGGCAATACGTGTAACGACATTCCTCTCAACAGCGACTAGTTCGCCTTCCGTAATGCTGGCACATGCATTGACAATGCGCTGACGCATGTTGTCAGGCTCTGTCGGTGGATCACGATAGCAAATATCCTTCAATTTTCCCCACAGAAAGAAATCCGGAGACGTTAGATCCGGTGAACGTACGGGCCATGGTACGGTGTTTCGACGACCATTCCACCGGTCATGAAATATGCTATTCAATACCTCTTAACCGCACGCGAACTATGTGCCGGACATCCATCATGTTGGAGAGCAGCGGCATTTGCGTAGCCAGTGCTAACAGACAAACAAGATGGTGAAATAACCACAGGAATCAATGTGGACTGTACTACGAACGTCATCCCTGCTAGGACAGTGGAGTGAAAATTGGATTTAATGGGCTGTGAAACAGAAGACTGACGCGAGTGCCTTTGCTGACAAACTCGACATCGCCTGAGCGCTTCTCCTGAGCTCGTGACCACATCAGTTAGACCCTCGACGAGTTAAATCCTGGTCAGATGAGTGCCAGTTTCAGTTGGTAAGAGCTGATGGTTGGGTTCCTGCGTCGTGCAGACCCTACGAAGCGTTGGACACAAGGCGTCAAAAGGCACTTTGGAGACCGGCGGTGGTTCCTTAATGGTGTGGACTGTGTTTACCTGGAATGAACCGGATCCTGTGGTCAGCTGAACTACATGGAGACCATTTGCAGCCATTCATGCAATTTATGGTCCAAACAATGACGGAATTTTTGTGGACCAAAATGCGCCTTGTCACCGAGTCGCAGTTGTTTGCCATTGGTTTGAAGAACATTCTGGACAGTTCGAACGAATGATTTGGCCACCATGACCGCCCGACATGAATCCCATCAAACATTTATGGGACATAATCGAAAGGTCAGTTTGTTTACAAAATCCTGCAGAGGCATCACATTCTCAATTATGGACGGCTACAGAGGCAGATTCACAATTATGGACTCCTACAAAGGCAGAATGGCTCTACATTTCTCCAAGGGACTTCCAACGACTTTTTGAGTCCGTGCCACGTCGACTTGTAGCACTAACCGGGAAAAAGATGCTCCGACACGATATTAGGATGACTTTTCTCACCTTAATGTCATGTGTAACTTCATTTCTGAAGATACGTCATACACATATCGTATCGTAGATAGAAACTTACATGGACTTCACAAAGTACTTTGATGTTCCGCGTCATTATGGCGTAGGCAGTACGATATTTTTAAGTCGGTCTCGAACATTGCTTCGTTAACTTAGCTGATAGCATTTCACAAATTTATAACCTTTTCTTCCTAACTTCCCCATATAAGATTCCTGTGCTTCTAGGAACTATTCGCCTCTCACTTTCTTCGACTTTTTTATTTACGTTGTTATGCTCTTCATTCTGATACAGACTTTCACGTTAGTCTATTCTGTGCAAGCCTCCTCACCTCTGCATAGCTACAGCAACCAGCATCCACTTGAACGAGCTTTCAGTATTCTATCCTTGGTCTCCCTTAGGGGTTTTTTGGCCCACACTTCCTTCTAATACCAATTGATGAGTCCTTGATGCCTAAGAATATCTCCTGTTGACTAATCATTTTCTCCTGGCCAAATGATTGAGAGGAGCGAAAACAAAGCGTTTTTAAAAATTAGACAATACATATTTGTTCGAATTTAATAGCCGAACAAAGAGTGCGAAATAGCAAATGGGGATATCAAATTCATCAGCGTGAGACAAAGTTTTGTAAAAACAAATTTTAATTGCTTGAAAAAACTCATGTAATTAAGAAAACCTTAATTAGTGCTTTGAGGGAAAATTGAAATATTTCACGAACAGCTGCTGATAATTACGTATGCGAACTGTCAAAATATTTCAAATCGCAGCATAAATGGAAGCTTCTGTCCTTTCTTTTGATATGTATACTTTTCATAATAATAGCCGGCCGGAGTGGCCGTGCGGTTCTAGGCGCTACAGTCTGGAACCGAGCGACCGCTACGGTCGCAGGTTCGAATCCTGCCTCGGGCATGGATGTGTGTGATGTCCTTAGGTTAGTTAGGTTTAATTAGTTCTAAGTTCTAGGCGACTGATGGCCTCAGAAGTTAAGTCGCATAGTGCTCAGAGCCATTTTTTTTCATAATAATAGACTACCGATCGATATTTAAGTACAAGGTGACTCAAAAATCCGTTAATATTTGAAAATTCTCAAATTCACGGACTAAAGTAAGTAGGGACGTAAAACTTGACACGCATACATGAACTAACATGGTGTTTTATTGAAACTAAAAGCGAGAGCAAAGAACGACCAATAAGTGGCGCTGGACAGTAACACGTCAGTGACGCCACCTTAGAATAGTGTATAAAGTGAGCTGTAGTAAGAGAGGGAATCAGATGCGCCAGCAATTGCAGCATGTTGCTTTTACCAGAAAAAGCAATGTTCGTGAAGTTTTACTAACGTAATGGAGAATCCGTTACGGCAAGTTTACGAGCCTGTCGCCATAAGAACGGTGTTCTAGCAGGTCCTGTGACAAGTTTGGCTGTGAAGAAAATAATAACGAACTCCGATTGACATCTGCTGGAAGATACTTCTATGCAGGATGGCGCTTCAGCTCAGAAGGCTACACGTGTGAAAAATCTCTTGCGCACATCGTTTGGTGAGGATCGCGTGCTGAGTCGCCACTTCCGTCATTCTTGGCCTTCCAGGCCCCCAGACCTCAATCGTTGTGGGGTTATCTGAAGCCGCAAGTCCACCGCGATCGTCCGACCTCATTAGGGATGCTAAAGGACAACATGCGACGGTAATTTCTCACTATACCTACTGGTATGCTGTACAGTGCTGTTGACAGCATTGTCTCTTAACTACATAGATTATTGAAGAATGTCGGCTTAAATGCTGAGCATTTGTGATAAAGAACATCGTTTTTGCTAAATATCAGTTGTTACGCTAATTATTACTTTTGTATCATACGAAATGCCATCTGTTGGTTATTTTTTGCACTTTTTGGTTTCCATAATACCCCACGTCATTTCAAGCATGTGTATCACATTTCACCTCCCTAACTACATTATTCTGCGAATTATTGACTTTTAAATGATAACGGACTTATAGGTCACCCTGTAATTATATATTTCACGTTTTGTGAACAAAACTCGAAAATAAAAGAAAATAATCAAAAACGGACAAATTACACTCCTGGAAATGGAAAAAAGAACACATTGACACCGGTGTGTCAGACCCACCATACTTGCTCCGGACACTGCGAGAGGGCTGTACAAGCAATGATCACACGCACGGCACAGCGGACACACCAGGAACCGTGGTGTTGGCCGTCGAATGGCGCTAGCTGCGCAGCATTTGTGCACCGCCGCCGTCAGTGTCAGCCAGTTTGCCGTGGCATACGGAGCTCCATCGCAGTCTTTAACACTGGTAGCATGCCGCGACAGCGTGGACGTGAACCGTATGTGCAGTTGACGGACTTTGAGCGAGGGCGTATAGTGGGCATGCGGGAGGCTGGGTGGACGTACCGCCGAATTGCTCAACACGTGGGGCGTGAGGTCTCCACAGTACATCGATGTTGTCGCCAGTGGTCGGCGGAAGGTGCACGTGCCCGTCGACCTGGGACCGGACCGCAGCGACGCACGGATGCACGCCAAGACCGTAGGATCCTACGCAGTGCCGTAGGGGACCGCACCGCCACTTCCCAGCAAATTAGGGACACTGTTGGTCCTGGGGTATCGGCGAGGACCATTCGCAACCGTCTCCATGAAGCTGGGCTACGGTCCCGCACACCGTTAGGCCGTCTTCCGCTCACGCCCCAACATCGTGCAGCCCGCCTCCAGTGGTGTCGCGACAGGCGTGAATGGAGGGACGAATGGAGACGTGTCGTCTTCAGCGATGAGAGTCGCTTCTGCCTTGGTGCCAATGATGGTCGTATGCGTGTTTGGCGCCGTGCAGGTGAGCGCCACAATCAGGACTGCATACGACCGAGGCACACAGGGCCAACACCCGGCATCATGGTGTGGGGAGCGATCTCCAACACTGGCCGTACACCACTGGTGATCGTCGAGGGGACACTGAATAGTGCACGGTACATCCAAACCGTCATCGAACCCATCGTTCTACCATTCCTAGATCGGCAAGGGAACTTGCTGTTCCAACAGGACAATGCACGTCCGCATGTATCCCGTGCCACCCAACGTGCTCTAGAAGGTGTAAGTCAACTACCCTGGCCAGCAAGATCTCCGGATCTGTCCCCCATTGAGCATGTTTGGGACTGGATGAAGCGTCGTCTCACGCGGTCTGCACCTCCAGCACGAACGCTGGTCCAACTGAGGCGCCAGGTGGAAATGGCATGGCAAGCCGTTCCACAGGACTACATCCAGCATCTCTACGATCGTCTCCATGGGAGAATAGCAGCCTGCATTGCTGCGAAAGGTGGATATACACTGTACTAGTGCCGACATTGTGCATGCTCTGTTGCCTGTGTCTATGTGCCTGTGGTTCTGTCAGTGTGATCATGTGATGTATCTGACCCCAGGAATGTGTCAATAAAGTTTCCCCTTCCTGGGACAATGAATTCACGGTGTTCTTATTTCAATTTCCAGGAGTGTATTTGTGTAAAAGTAAGAAATGAAATAGATAAGAGGAACGTGTGACGCACCTTTGAGTGATGCTCTAAATCATTTACAGCAAATGTGGTGCCGGTTTAGACTTCAAAGTTTAATGTTTAACCTAGAATCTTAGAACGTCAGAGAATATATATGTGGTGGAATTTCACCCAGTGGTCTCCTGGCATGATTTCGAGCATCGCTCAAAGGCGCGTCAAATATTTTGCTGGTCTGTTTTACTTCTTGCTTTTATAGAAACATTCCACAAAACATTTGGCCATTTTTCCCAGGTTTTTTTTTCCACGAGCGTGGCCGTACCAACGATTTCTTTTCTCACCAATACCATTTAGAACATGTTCATTAGTCATTCAATCTACTCATCTAATATTCACCATTCTTCTGTTGCACGATTATTCAGAAGCCTTTGTTCTTTTCCTGTCTACACTGTTCGCCATCCATATTTCGTTTCCATACAAGGACACGCTCCGTACAAAAATACCTTCAGCAAAGACTTCCTAACATTCAAACTGATATTCGACATTAACAAATATCCCATCCTCATAAATGCCTTTCTGCTACTGCCAGTCTGCTTTTTATATTTTCTGTAATTCGACTATCATCAGACGATTACTTTTAGAGTCCACTACGTTTAGAATTTCCTTTCAAAATCAAATTCCATCAACATCGCCTCATTTAATTCGACTATATTCCATTACCGTTAGCTGAGTTTTGATCATTTTCATCTCATAACCTCTTTTGCAGACACTATTCATTCCGTTCACATTCTCGTCCAAATGCTTTGCTGTTCCTGAAGTTAAATTGTTCAAATGTGTGTGAAATCTTATGGGACTTAACTTCTAAGGTCATCAATCCCTAAGCTTACACACTACTTAACCTAAATTATCCTAAGGACAAACACACACACACACACACCCATGCCCGAGGGAGGACTTGAACCTCCGCCGGGACCAGCCGCACAGGAAGTTTAATTCCTTTGACAAATTTTTCTTTAATTTCCTATACTTCTTGATTGAATAACATCAGGTTAGACTACAAATTTGTCTCATTCCATTTCTAATTGTTACTTCCCTTTCGTATTGTTTTACTCTTACAAATCCTGCCCGGTTGGTGTATAAGTTGTAGACAACCTATCGCTCTCTGTATTTTATTCCTGCTACGTTCAGAATTTCGTTTAATTCGATGCAATGGGGAATAAGAATGGTCCGGCAGTACTCAATTATGAAGTCTCCCTCCTGCAGCTGTAATTCCGACAATGCTCTTCCACAGTTTCGTCAAAAATAAAAAAGAAACGATAGTAACGCTTTTAGCACTTAACGTGTGACTAGCGTAGTATTACGGCGCTTGCAGCGAATTAGAATTTGCGATTGACGTAATATTAAGTAAACCCAGTTACAATGATTTTCTGCGGTTTCCAACGTATTTTTACGGCTACCAGAATCATGTATGAGGTCTGTGGGTTTCGTAGATGATACTAGAGGTATCACACAATTAATCATTTTTGAAACCTTTCTTACTGTTTCTTGCTTCCTAGCAATTAGGTGACGTTCGCGTTGTCTCTGGTCCGTGCGTTTTGTATACTTTTATGTTCATTTTCCTTTCAAAATTTTTACTGAAGAGCAGAAAATTATTTCCAGAGCCTTGAGAAGTTAACATACTATGACAACGAACTGTTCAATGACGATTCCGATTACACGTCATCTGAAAACTTTAGTAGTTCTATACTTTTTTGGAAGTTTGAGTTGCCGCATATGTTTATCATATTATATTTACAAACTGATCTGTTATGAAGGATTTTCCTTCAGGTACTTCAGGAAATGAATGTGAGCGTAAGAGTCCAAAGAATGTACTGTGTATCTCTCCAGGTTTCAATTTGCATCACACTCCACTCCACTATGAATGCAAAATTTTGCTTTAATCTTGTGTTTTGTGTTCATTTGTAGATGTAAACTGGCTGTAAAAGAAATATAAAGAGAAAGATCACATGTTTGCTTGCATATTCGAGTACAAGAATTCCTTTTTGATTTCTTTTCTGTGATAATTACTGTTAATTGGAATTTCGTCTGCATATTGAAGATTCAAATAGCTGTAAGCACTATGGGACTTAACATCTGAGGTCATCAGTCCCCTAACGAACCTAAGGACATCACACACATCCATGCCCGAGGCAGGATTTGAATCTGCGACCATAGCAGCAGCGCGGTTCCGGACTGAAGCGCCTAGAACCACTCGACCACAGGGACGGCTATTGAAGATTTAACACAAGAAATAGCAAACTATGTCTTTTTAAAGTAGATTCCAAC
Source organism: Schistocerca serialis cubense (assembly GCF_023864345.2). Lineage (NCBI taxonomy): Eukaryota > Metazoa > Arthropoda > Insecta > Orthoptera > Acrididae > Schistocerca > Schistocerca serialis. The sequence goes on along the minus strand of NC_064646.1, from coordinate 326,707,294 downwards.
TACATATCTGTACACACTAATTTTAACCAAAAAAAAATACCGAATATTTTAGCCAGACCGCGGGATGGCGGCTATATTCGAGACCAGCACCGTAAGTGTTAAGAAACTGACTTTGCATTCGCCTCTCGTGTCCGTTCTCTCATTCAGGCCTTCTTAAAATAGTCATCGTTGCAAACTGGTGAAATGACGTCCTGCCCTCAAACTAACCTAATAAAAGAGCTCCTCTTCGTCTGGCCTGTGTCCTACACGAGAGAAACCTGAGAGGACAAATTTTCCTAGAGCAGCTGTGGAAGGGGAAGTTCTCTACAAGAAACTGCAAACTTCTGGCTGGAAGTCTCGGGGGCTGATCGCGCTGCTACCGCAACGGCAAGTAGTGGACGAAGTGCAGTTGGAAAAAAGAAGCAGAAGTGTGCTCGGACCGCTGAAGGTCCTCCTTTTATCTGTACCTGCTTTCACAGTCCAGCCAAACCTAGGCGACACTGGCTGCCAGCCAGACGGGGCGGAGGCCGCTGCAGCTACACCGCTGAACTTCGCCTCGAATTGCCAGCTATGCTATGGGACGATATGGACTTCATGGAGAAGAGACACACTAACTCCTTCGGTTGTGGTACCGTCGCCAATGCGAGACAGCTCGGCTACCAGATAAGAATAATCGTAAGCACTGTGTGGAGTCACCAGCATTCAATATCGTACACAGTGAATTTATCACGCTACCTCCTTGTAAGATCGAATACAGATATTTCGTCCGAGAAACGTTGAGCTCCAACAATCGGAGTAAACATACAGTGTGTTAATTTCTGAAAACGGGATAAAACTTACACTCAACCTCGATCCTAAAAATACAGCAGGAAAATACTTATCGGAACACAAAAAAGGCGAATATTCCACTGTTTAAAAGACTGATTGAAATGTGGAGTACCAGCTGCTTCGCTCTACCTTCCTCAGCAACATTAAATTGCCAGCCGTGGTGGCCGAGCGGTTCTAGGCGCTTCAGTCCGGAACCGCGCGACTGCTACGGTCGCAGGTTCGAATCCTGCCTCGGGCATGGATGTGTGATGTCCTTAGGTTAGTTAGGTTTAAGTGGTTCTACGTTCTAGGGGACTGATGACCTCAGATGTTAAGTCCAATAGTGCTCAGAGCCATTTGAACTATTTTGAACATTAAAATTTTTGAAACTTCCTGGCAGATTAAAACTGTGTGCCCGACCGAGACTCGAACTCGGGACCTTTGCCTTTCGCGGGCAAGTGCTCTACTCAAGCACGACTCACGCCCAGTCCTCACAGCCTCACTCCTGCCAGTGTCTCGTCTCCTACCTTCCAAACTTTACAGAAGCTCTCCTGCGAACCTTGCAGAACTAGCACTCCTGAAAGAAAGGATATAGCGGAGACATGGCTTAGCCAAAGCCTGGGGGATGTTTCCAGAATGAGATTTTCACTCTGCAGCGGAGTGTGCGGTGATATGAAACTTCCTGGCAGATTAAAACTGTGTGCGGACCGAGACTCGAACTCGGGAACTTTGCCTTTCGCGAGCAAGTGCTGCAGGGTTCGCAGGAGAGCTTCTGTAAAGTTTGGAAGGTAGGAGACGAGACACTGGCAGAAGTGAGGCTGTGAGGACTGGGCGTGAGTTGTGCTTGGGTAGCTCAGTTGGTAGAGCACTTGCCCGCGAAAGGCAAAGGTCCCGTGTTCGAGTCTCGGTCCGACACACAGTTTTAATCTGCCAGGAAGTTTCAGCGCACACTCCGCTGCAGAGTGAAAATCTCATTCTGGATTAAATTTTTTCTCAAAAATTTTGACATGAGAACATATTCGGGGCTTTTTGACATCCAACTCACCTGAAACTCCCACAAGTTCCGATAACTGTAACTAACTCACACCCATTAATCCATCGCTTTAAGTCGCTCATACCCAACCACTTCCACTTGCCGTTTCTCACTCTCTCATTCAATCCAACTCATTGTCATTATCTCATCGTATCTCTATAACTGTCATTGTCTCCTGTCTCATAGACAGGCTACTCCCGTCTGCTCTCACTGTCACTGCCTCCCTGTTACTCTGTCGCCGGCCGGTGTGGCCGTGCGGTTCTAGGCGCTTCAGTCTGGAACCGCGTGACCGCTACGATCGCAGGATCGAATCCTGCCTAGGGCATGGATGTGTGTGATGTCCTTAGGTTAGTTAGTTCTAGGGGACTGATGACCTCAGAAGTTAAGTCTCATAGTGCTCAGAGCCATTTGAACCATTTGTTAATCTGTCCTGCTCATAAAATCTCATTCCTTGCCTCCTACTGCTGCTGCTGTCCCTTCTCACTGTCACTATCTCACTTCCTCGTTGTCATTCTCACATACTCTGTCTCCCATCATCCCTGGCTCTCATCCACTTCCTCTTTCTCCTCTCTTTATTCCTCCGCTCTTCTCCCTCCTGACATTGTCTCCTTCGCTCTTTTCCTAGCACTGCTCTGTCACTGTCAGCTACGCTCGTGTCCAAAATTAAAGCAACAAACCGAAATTTTGTCAGGTACCGTTAATTTTTCCTAAAACATTACAATCAGGTGACAGTAAAGTAGAAACAATGTAAAGAATACAGAACGAAAACAACTGCAACATGTATAACGGTAGACGAAAACGTTCTTCGTTTTTTCCAACTTAACGGATTGACACACACATTGTGACAACTGGTTAATGTGCTCAGTACGGGGTGTGACGACGTCTGGCAGCAATACACGCCTGACAAATGACGGGGAATGTTGTGAATGATGTCCTCAATCTCATGTTGCGGCAATAACGCCCATACTCACTACAGAGCCGCTCGCAAGTCTTCGAGAGTGGTTGGTGGATACTCACGTGATGCAACCCGTGTAACTAGTGCATCCCAGACGTGCTCTATGGGCTCCAAATCGATACAGCAAGCAGGTCACGCCATGCATGCAATACTTTCCGTTTCCAGGAAAACATCAATCGTCCGTGTTCTATGAGGTCGAGCATTATCGTCCAGCAATAAGAAATCTGGGCCCGCAGCGCCTCGCAACAGGCCCACATGAGACCCCAAGTTCTCGTCACGATACCTGCCAGCAGTTAAACCTTTCCGATTTAACCGGCACAGTTTCCTGAAGAGGTCTTCGAGTGGTCAACATAATCCCTGCCCACACCATTAGCGATCATCCTCGACATCAGTCTCTTTCCACAATGGATGGGTCCCGAAGTCGAGTTTCATTCCCTCTAGATGCGAATCTGTCGAGAATCTTTGTCCAGAACAAATTGGGATTCATATGTGAAAAGAAAATTGGCCCACTGTTCGACCGTCCTGGCGGCATCTTGACGGCTCCACTCAAGATGTTCCCTTCTGCGAAGACGCGTCACAGGTACACATACAGCAGATCTCCGACAATAAGGGCCACTCTGCGGAAGCCTTCTGAACACCCACTGTCTCGCTTCAACACGTCTAGTAAATGCTGCGAGGTCACATGCCATTTGCCGTGCAGTACCAAGGCGGTACCGTTGTGCCCTTACAGACAAATAACATTTCTCTCTTTCCGATGTTACATGTGGTCGGTCCCGCCCTGGTCTTCGGGATACAGTTTCGATCTCCATAAACTATCGCCACATTCGAGAAACAACAGAACGACTCGCATTAAGCCATCGGACCACAGCAGTTTGCAACTGTCCTGCTTGCTCTCTTCCTATGGTCCATCACCGCAGAGAGTCTGGTAGACGTCTTCTGTGTGCCATACCGCACCGTCAGTGACTGTGTCGGCCCCTCCCGCCGGAGGTTCGAGTCCTCCCTAGGGCATGGGTGTGTGTGTTGTTCTTAGCATAAGTTAGTTTAAGTTAATTTAAGTAGCGAGTAAGTCTAGGGACCGATGGCCTAAGCAGTTTGGTCCCTTGGGAATTCACACACATTCAAACACACATTTGTGACTGTGTACACAGCGACTGTTCATGTGGGACTGCCCGGCAAATACTGTCCCGTTTGATGCGTTCCTTGACGCAATTAAATACAGGAAGGGGAAATAGTGGTTTGTTGTTCAAATTTTGGACACAAGTGTTCATTCCACTGCCATTGTGTCTCTCTTTCTCTCACACTGCCATTGCCTCTTTCGTTCTGTCTGCAATATAATCACTATCTACTATCTTTAAGTATTTATTACCTTTCCTTCTCTTTGCCACTGCCACTGTCTTCTTCTCTCTCAGCATAAGAAAGCGCGAATATGCTCGCAAGCCAAAATTCTTTGGAAAACTTTTTAAGCTGTTGGGAAAAGTAGCATGAAGCAGCTAGTACCCTACTTCTCAGTCAGAGTCTTTTAAATAAACACGATCATATTCGCATTTATTGAGCATTGTTCTGCTGGTTCCGTGCATTTCCTTGCTGTACCAGGGCATATAACTCACATGAAAAGAAATGTATTGATCAATAAAATTTAGATAGTTTACTTATGTGAAACTGAAATAATGCAGAACCAATTTTACACCTTAGACCGGATTTTATGTGCAAAAAAAAAAAAAAAAATGCATGTGCTTCAGTACTACAACATGGCGTTCCCACCCGATAACGGAGACACTTTACAGCATATTTCTCCTTTGCTACGTCACTTTATAAACTATGCTCTCTCCTCACACCGGATTTTGCGTGAACAAGTAGGGTAACTTCTGTTCTCGGAAACGGATAAAGGTATCAATAAAACGTTTAAGAATATAAAAATTTTAACCATTTGCTGAACATAACATTTTTGGAATTCACAACTGTATTTTAATCCGCTGGCGACGGCGAAAATATATTTAAAAAACCATTTTTCCCATTTTTCCAAGGAACCACCCATGAACTAATGGTGCCTCCATAAGCCCCATCAAGCCCACCGTAGACAACGTCAAATGCAAAAGGAAGGAACAGATTTTCTCTATTCTCCTGAGCAGGAGGAAGTGTGTAATATTTCTACTTTGATACTGTAGTGTTGGGTATACAAATGGTCCCCAGCCCATTGGCAATGCAAAGCACTTGACCCAAACTTTTTATCGTCAATAGAACTCGAGGTATGCGCACCGGAAAATCCTGTTTTTGTGCGCGGCAATTAGCCACGCAGGCTGTCGCATTCATACCGATAGAGCAATACTGGAATAAGATGGGCGTTCAGAATGTCAAAACCTAAAATTGATTTTAGCGCTAGTATATTAACCTGATCTGATCACAGTTCCTGAAAGGAACTTTAGAATTCGACAGTGGTTTGGATACCACACCCATGCTGAATATGAAAGGTCAGAGACACTCGGGCTTTATACCACGGCTTGTCCAGTAGGTAACGCTACTGTCTGAAGTTTTCGATTCGCGCCATTGATGGTAGAGTGTTCACTTTTTTTCCATTTGGATCGCTCACGCCTATGATGACTTTGGCTACGTCCTTGAATTTGCTTCTGACTAACTTTTCACTTCTAATACTCCACCATCATTGACCACAGGAGCTGCCAGCTTCTTATCGGTCTCTACAACATTGTCCGTGAGAGAAATCACAAACTATTATTTTCAGTGCCTGCGTCATACCGTGTACTAAGCGATGTCCTTCTAACATGCATGCATGCCTAGACAAGGCCGCGCTAATAATAATGAAAATCCCCCCTGTGTAAGAATCCCAGCAACTGTGCAAGCGCAATTCATAGACACAGAGTGACAAATGAAAGATTGGTTCAGTCCTGGAGGCGTGTTTGAACAGTCAAAATGTATAAGGTGACCGTTCGCGGTAAAGGGTAAATCCAGGTTCGAGTGCCGGTCAGGCGCTAGTTTTCATTATCACTTATCACTTTACCTGTTAACCTTCACCTTAGCTGTTAAAGCAACATCAAGAATATTTTATTATTATTTTATGTTAAATTGCATCAGAAAATAGTCCTCTGGGAATCTATAAATGAACTACTATTTACTCTTTTAAAAATCAAGTCTATATACATCGCATGAAGACGAAATTTCTTTTAGCATAAGATAGAGAAAGAGTACTATGGCATGAACCTTACGAAGTAATGTAAGTGAAGAAAAACTTTGTACTTTTACAATACACCGTCACTCCCGCTTGTAACGTATCCGGAGTGTCTCAGAGATGTAGCATAATTGATAAGATAGAAAGTTGTAAGTAGGCTGTTTAGGTTTTTATATTGGTAACGCCACGTAGCACTCTGTATGAAAATCACTGGATGTGCTGTGTGCAGTCTGTGGCTGGCTGGTATTGTTGTAATATTCGCTGTTGTAGTGCTGGGCAGTTGGCTGTTAACACCGCGTAGCGTTGCGCAGTTGGAGGTGAGGCGCCAGCAGTGGTGGATGTGAGGAGAGAGATGGCGGAGTTTTGAGAGCGGATGATCTGGACGTGTGTCCATCAGAGACAGTAAATTTGTAAGACTGGATGTCATGAACTGCTATATATATTTTGAACACTATTAAGGTAACTACATTGTCTGTTCTCTATCAAAATCTTTCATTTGCTAACTATGCCGATCAGCAGTTAGTGCCTTCAGTAGTTAGAATCTTTTATTTAGCTGGCAGTAGTGGCGCTCGCTGTATTGCAGTAGTTCGAGTGACGAAGATTTTTGTGAGGTAAGTGATTTGTGAAAGGTATAGGTTGATGTTAATCAGGGATATTCTTTTGTAGGGATTATTGAAAGTCAGATTGCGTTGCCCTAAAAATATTGTGTGTCAGTTTAGTGTTGATCAGAATAGGTAAAGAGCGAAATATCTGAGTACGTTCAGTTTTGCTCAGCCGTTTGAAAATCAAATAGCGTAAGAGTTTTATCAGCACAGTAATTCATAAATTTTTCTAAGGGGACGTTTCAAAGTGAAGTTCAGGAACAAGAACAGAATTAGGGTTCACGTCTCTAACTGAAAAAGCAGAAAAATGGAAAACATAATGCCCCCCTCTCACAGAATATCAATAAAACTACAGACATGTTTAATGTACATGTCAGTATTTTGTGCTATATTTACTTGATTTCTAGAGAAGTAGTTTCTTTGTATTTGTAGATAACAGTGTGAATCTATGACAAGGGGAGTACGCAGGAGAAAGCCTTTGTTAGTGGGTAATGACGTACGCGTAATAAAAGCAATATAGACTTTTTTCAGTATACAGCGCGGACTGTGAATTTAATAAATACACCAAAGCGATTTTCATCATGAGGTAATACCTCAGGAAGTAATATGAAAGCTTCGATGTTGAAACAGCTGAGAGAAATACTTACTAAATAGAGTGTTTTCGATCCACAGCCTTGGATCCAAAGTAGATGTATAACCGAATCAAAGTTCTTCTAGTCATAGATAAATAATATGAAAGCTACGACGTTCCGTTTGTGGAGTTAAAGGATTACTAAGTAGGCTGTTTTTTGACACTGGATAAGTGCTGTGAGGTATAAACGTAAATGTATTAAAGTGGTTCTTGCCATACACTGATACTTGAAAAAATTAATAGCAAACCTAAAACGTTGGCGAGATGTATTTAGCGCAATGAAGGTGGCGGAGATTACGTTGTTCTGTATGAAATACGTTTGTTCTTCACTGTCGAATACAATTACAACGCCCATCAAGAAGGATATAAATAACGAATATTCTATTGCCTCAGGATCTTTTTCAAGAGAACAATTACTGTTGCAGTTCGTAATACGGAATACGCTATTGGAGTATGATTTATAGTCCGCCACTGTAGAAAGACGACGTGGCATTTCTGACAGAGAGACCGAATGAACTTCCCATCGCCGATATGGTTCATATTAACAGGGTGTGTAGGGCACTGCTAGGACATCACCGTGCGTATACAGCAAGACACAACTCTCAACCGTTGTCGAGAAAATCGAGTTGAAAACTGTGAGCTTGATTACATACTGTGCGCGGTGACTAGTATACACGATTCCACATTCGAGCTAGTAAGGGCTGTTTCACAAGCGCGAGGTTTCTGTATCGAATCTCGCTGTCGATGCTTACTTCCAGTTCCGCGTAATTCTAACAACAGGTTCATTATGACTCTACAAATTATCAGTGTTTAATGATTCATTTATTATTTTTATAACCTTTATTCTGAAAGAAGGTGGAAAAAAGTTTAGGGAGACTGGAATCACGGAAAGGATACACGAGAACTTTAAATCAAATCGGTATAGTCATTGTATTTATATTATCGTACTTGCAATTGCGACAAGTATGATGTGTAACCTATGCAATAGTGTACGAATCACAATGATTCTCATCATAGAAACTTGGGAAACGATAATTATTGCCACATTCAGCACATGTAATGCACGTCGAATTTTTGCATCTGCATAAGATTTTCAAATGTTTCTATTGCAATACAAACTTCGTTTACACTCATAAACGGTTCCCGGTGACGTCGCGTTTTCATAGGGTACCGTACGTATCTGTTGTTAGAATTGTATGGTAATGAAAAAAAGTTCTGGCAGCAAGACTAGATTCAAATACCTCGCTGTCACGAAACTAAACGCTTATTCGGCCGACTGTGGAATACTTGAACACTAGCGACCGTACAAAGCATATAAATAGCCTAAAATTTTGTAGCCTGATTTGCTCAAAAACGATTGAGAGTTGCGTCTTCCTATTTACATATGTTTCAATCATAGTGGTGCCCCATACATCCTGTCAATATAAATCAAATTGGTGAGGGGAAGTTTGTAAGCTCCCCCCCCCCCCCCCCCCCCCCCGCCCTGTAAGCGGTATTCCATCGGACATTATAATTATTAGGAAACTCTCTCCTCATAAACTTGGTAATACATGTGTAATTATTTATTTAGAAATACGTCTTCTCATTGTTACGTACCTCACGTAAACTCCCCTCAGACATTTTGAAACATTTTTAATATTTTCAAAAGATAAAAACTGAGATTTATTTAGCTGTTAATTTTTTTTGACTGTAGCATAAATCTACATGAGAACACTTTATTTCTGAGGTACTTTTCATTCTTTTGGTATTTACTTGTATCTACTGCACGTTCTTGGAGGGAAATTTTTCATTTTATGTTTTCTTTGTTTTTAAGTATAAATACAATTTTTGAGCGTTTCACCTCTACTTCTGTGATTTTTGTGTGTTTATGTAAGTTTTACGTCGAATTTTGAGGCATTTTAACATATTTTCTCGTACAAGACAGATGAGCTAAAGGGTCCATCACTAAGCCTAATCGTGAAATAATAGATGTATTCTAACTGATGATGATGTATGGTTTGTGGGGCGCTCAACTACGCGGCCATCAGCGCCCGTACAAAGTCCCAATCTTTACTCAGTCCAGTCTACCCACTTTCACGGACGATGATGAAATGATGAGGCCAACACAAACACCCAGTCCCCAGGCAGAGAAAATCCGCAACCCGGCCGGGAATCGAACCCGCGCCCCCATGATCCAGAGGCAGCAACGCTAGCCACTAGATCACAAGCTGCTGACATTCTAACTGATAAAACATCTACATGGCGTGAAGACTAAACCACAAAGACGTTGGTTACATCTCACAACTCGTTGTACCACAGTACTCTAGAGCCATTTTGGGAACTTGTTTACCTGTTTTGGAGAATAATAGTAATATTTTCAGTCTAAGTGAGTGTAATATTCAGAGAATTTTGGGAACTGTCAAAATTTCGTATTTTTATTTACCCCAAGATCACGTACAAGAGGCTCTTACGCTCATTTCATTGCTAATGCGTGAGATTTCTCTCCCTTTTAACATTTCTTTTTAGATTCTATCTTATTTCGGGAGACAAATTTTTAATTATTAAATTTCTGCATGAACATGGTCGTTTCTGGTAGAAGCAATATTACTGAGGATCCTGTTCCGTCAGAGCTGCTTGACTTTTGAGAATCAAATGACTGTTCTCACCCTTAAAAATTTAACTGACAATAAGCCGAGGAGCATCTTAGACGTTTATGGCTGCTTTTAATTTAAGTGTATCTGATACTGTATTAGTAGAGTTATGTTCATATTAAGATCAAGGACTGTTTAGTTAAAGTGAAGCTTTCCAAAAAGTCGTGAACTTTTTCTGTACACGACTGTTTCTTTATGACATAGCACGCATGCTGATCAACGTGTCATCACGATTGTAGGGTAACGCAGTACATCCAGCACAAAAACTTGACGCGGCCGGATGCAGAGGTACCGTATGCGCACTGGTTCTATCAGGGATTCGTCTCCAATCACGCGTTCGCCGGATAAGAGGAGTCCGTTGGGAAATTAAACCTACCACTCGCGAATTAAATTGTCAGATGTGTAATACCTGGTCAGTAATGAAAGGGGACGCACTGTTGCCGCAGATGGCTGAAGCGATATATTTCCGATAACTCAGCATAAATTGAAGAGATAATGTTGCCAACATTATACGATGATCAATAATTGCCGAAGAGTTGTTGCCACATAAACCGAAGAAAACTTAAGAAAAAAATTTTAATACACAACATCAACATACGTAATCCGTGAGGCATTGTTCAGTAGTGCATGGCGAAGATACATTATAGCGATGTTAAACACATCCAGTTCAAAAATTCAAATGGCTCTGAGCACTATGGGACTTAACAGCTGTGGTCATCAGTCCCCTAGAACTTAGAACTACTTAAACCTAACTAACCTAAGGACATCACACACGTCCATGCCCGAGGCAGGATTCGAACCTGCGACCGTAGCAGTCGCGCGGTTCCGGACTGCGCGCCTAGAACCGCGAGACCACCGCGGCCAGCAAACACATCCAGTCCTATAGCATTTGCCAATGGAATGAGGAAACGATAGCCGTCCGTTTGTCTTTGTACAACATTACGGATGAAGTGGCACGTCCAGGGTTCGGTAAGCAAGATCTCACTCCCAGGTAGGCAAGCAACAAGTGTAAAAGCACACAGTTCTGTAATGAAATGGCTACTCGAGTTAAAAAGTAGAAAGTCACAACAGTGACAAATTCTTCTCGGGCTATCAGCCGATGGTGGCGTCGTCTTGTCACAACGCATCAGTCTTCACCAGAAGATGATGGGTACGAAACTCACTGAAACGTTGCGACAATACGACGCCACCACTCTGCTGATAACCCGAGAAGAATTCATTAGTGAAATACGCCGAGAAATACTGCAGTCGCATAAGTCACAACAAATTCTTTTTATGAGTATAACTATCTCTGTTAAAGCAATTAAGTACTCTGTGTAAGGGATTGCCACTGTTTGTCGTAACAGACAAGTCTATAACTGGAAAAGTCGTTATATGGAAGAACCACAGTTATGAACGATAGTCCAAGAACATGAAACAGTAACCAGGTGTTGGATACTAAAGTACCAAAGCCCTGGTCCCAGGGCTTGGTGAGGCCAAGTCACACAATAGCGTAGACATGGACAGGTAGCGGCTCGAGGTGGTTTCTGAGTAGGCAACGTTGTCCTGGCTGGTGAGAAAGTTTCAACTGGTGACCCCTTTTTTCACGACGTAGCTTGGAGCTCCATCGTCGAAAACTATTCCGACTTCAAAGTGTAAGGTGAGAGGATGCAGATAATCACTTCATTAACAGACTTTTCGTGTAAACGTAACACGGAGTGATACCGCTATTGTTCCAACGAACGTGGCTCCTTTCGCCTGTGTCATGGGAAAGGAACAGTCCGGCCTATAGTGTGTTATATATGGAGTGTCACAGGATATCAATCTTGTGGTATAATTTCGTCATTCGCTGCTTCCATTATCGTGACCATACGGGTTTCTGCGCGCAAGACGACGATGCGAGCGCACCTACTGGCACACAATATCCACCGAAGGATGTTATTTCGGAGAACCTGCAGGTGGCCGATTTGAGTGGCACTGGCTAAGCCCAAACCGATCTGCCATATAGGACCGTGGAGGGTTTCGTCACTTTGTATAGCCGAAATCTCTCCGTGGTGTTTATGTAATTAGTAGCAAGGAAACAGAGAAGTCGTTTGGTCATGCCATATGCCTTATTTCTAAGTGAGACAAAACTGTTAGCCCAGGTGATTCACACATACCTCACCGTCGAACTCCAAGACATATTTTGTCCAAGTAATCACAAATTAGCGGGAAGTCAAAACTGTTTCCTACAAAAGCAAATAACCGCCGTCTTAGACGCCGAGCTGCGTCTTAAGTGCCGTTAGAAGAACCTGTCGCTGACTGGTTGCGGCCGTGTGATGGGCCCAACCCATACCTGCTTGGAGACGTGTGGCGAAATGATCTCCCGGGGTCGCAACTAAGGCGTCCTGACAACACGCTGTGCTGGTTGTTATCTGGAATTCGTATTGTTTCGGCTCTCCTTACCGTGGCCCCTAGGATCTCATGTGTCGGCTACCTGTGGCGCCGAACTGCTATGTTGGTGGGCTATATGTCCCGACACAACAACTGCAATCTGCTGTCTTACACGGAATTGCCAAAGACACTGATATAGGTATGCGTATTCAAACACAGGGATATGTAAACAAGCAGAATACGGCGCTGCGATCGGCAACGTCTTCATAAAACAACAGATGTCTGATGCAGTTGTAAGATCGGTTACTGATGCTTCAACGGCAGGTTGTCAAGAGTTAAGTGAGTTTTAATGTGGTGGTATAGCCGGCGAACGAGCGATGGGACACAGCATCTCCGAGGTAGTGATGAAATTTGGATTTTTCCGTACAGTAATTTGATTATCAGGAAACCGGTGAAACATCAGATCTCCGACATCGCTGCGGCCGGAAAAATATCGTGCAAGAATTGGACCAATGGCGACTGAAGAGAATCGTTCAATGTGACAGAAGTGCAACCTTTACGGAAATTGCTGCAGATTTCAGTGCTGGGCCATTAACAAGTGTCAGCGTGTGAACCATTCAACGTAACATCATCGATATGGTCTTTCGGAAACATGTTGTCTGGTCGGACAAGCCTCTATTCAAATTGTATCGAGCGGATGGACGTGTACGAGTATGGAGACAACCTCACTAATACATGGACCCTGCATGTCAGCGGGGGCTGTTCAAGCTGGTGGAGGCTCTGTAATGGTGTAGGGAGCGTGTAGTCGGTGTTTTATCCGACCCCTGATACGTATAGATACGACTCTGACAGGTGACACGTACGTAAGCATCCTGTCTGATCACCTGTATCCATTCATGCACATTGTGTATTCCGACGGACTTGGTTAATTCCAGCAGGACAACGCGACACCCAACATCTCCAGAGTCTCTCCAGAAACACTCTTCTGATTTTAAAACCTTCCACTGGCTACCTGACTCCCCAGACATTAACATTATCGAGCATATCTGGGATGCCTTTCAACGTGCATTTCAGAAGAAATCTCCACCCTCTCGTACTCTTAAGGATTTATGGACAGCCCTGCAGGATTCAAGGTGTCAGTTCTCCCCAGCACTACTTCAGACAGTAGTCGAGTCCGTCCCGCGTTGTGTCGCTACACTTTTACGTGCTCACGGGACCTCTAGACGATGTAAGGCTGGTGTGCCAGTTTCTTTGGCCCTTCAGTGTATTTTGTTGACCCTAAGAGAAAAATGCAATGGTAACAATACAGCTAGCGGATGATATATGTCTAATACTTAAATAACAGTATCCTTTGGCAGGAACATTGTCTTTCTTCCAAAGATTCCTGATATATGTGTTACACTTTCGAACTGATTATACAAGGGGCGTTCAGAAAGTAAGCTCCGATCGGTCGCGAAATGGAAACGACTATGAAAATCCGATAAAGCTTTGCACAGATGTGTTGGGTAGTGTCTCTAGTATAACCCCAGTTAGCATCACGTCGCTCTTCTCATTTCTGAGCTCGCAGTGAGTGCGTAAAGATGTCTAGAAAATAGTGTCTGCCGCCAAGTACGAGGGCCTGGTGAGAAATTTCGCCTGCAGCTATGCAGCTAACATTACATAACTGTCGTGCTGTTTCGTCTTCACGACAATTCTCAGCCGCATTCTGCAGGGGCAATGAAGATGCTCCTGCATCGTTTTCAAATGGAAATGTTAGATTACCCACAATACAGTCCGCAATTGTCTCCCCCTGAGTTTCATCTCTGGTCACATGAACCGCTGTCTTTGAAGACAACATTTTGACACAGACAACGAGGTGTAGGCCAGCGTGGAGAATTGGCGGAAAGCACTGGCGGCTGCCTTCTATGATGAGGCTATTGAAAAGTTGGTACAACGCTATGACAAAAGTCTAAGTCAGAACGGCAACTACGTAGAGAAGTAGCTGCAAGGTGTAGCTAACTGTTACAAGTAAAACATTTCTGATGTTCACTGTGGTTTCAATTTGGCAATCAATCGGAGCTTACTTTCTGAACAGGCCTCGTAGATATACACTCCTGGAAATTGAAATAAGAACACCGTGAATTCATTGTCCCAGGAAGGGGAAACTTTATTGACACATTCCTGGGGTCAGATACATCACATGATCACACTGACAGAACCACAGGCACATAGACACAGGCAACAGAGCATGCACAATGTCGGCACTAGTACAGTGTATATTCACCTTTCGCAGCAATGCAGGCTGCTATTCTCCCATGGAGACGATCGTAGAGATGCTGGATGTAGTCCTGTGGAACGGCTTGCCATGCCATTTCCACCTGGCGCCTCAGTTGGACCAGCGTTCGTGCTGGACGTGCAGACCGCGTGAGACGACGCTTCACCCAGTCCCAAACATGCTCAATGGGGGACAGATCCGGAGATGTTGCTGGCCAGGGTAGTTGACTTACACTTTCTAGAGCACGTTGGGTGGCACGGGATACATGTGGACGTGCATTGTCCTGTTGGAACAGCAAGTTCCCTTGCCGGTCTAGGAATGGTAGAACGATGGGTTCGATGACGGTTTGGATGTACCGTGCACTATTCAGTGTCCCCTCGACGATCACCAGTGGTGTACGGCCAGTGTAGATTCCTTACACCTTCTAGAGCACGTTGGGTGGCACGGGATACATGCGGACGTGCATTGTCCTGTTGGAACAGCAAGTTCCCTTGCCGGTCTAGGAATGGTAGAACGATGGGTTCGATGACGGTTTGGATGTACCGTGCACTATTCAGTGTCCCCTCGACGATCACCAGTGGTGTACGGCCAGTGTAGGAGATCGCTCCCCACACCATGATGCCGGGTGTTGGCCCTGTGTGCCTCGGTCGTATGCAGTCCTGATTGTGGCGCTCACCTGCACGGCGCCAAACACGCATACGACCATCATTGGCACCAAGGCAGAAACGACTCTCATCGCTGAAGACGACACGTCTCCATTCGTCCCTCCATTCACGCCTGTCGCGACACTACTGGAGGCGGGCTGCACGATGTTGGGGCGTGAGCGGAAGACGGCCTAACGGTGTGCGGGACCGTAGCCCAGCTTCATGGAGACGGTTGCGAATGGTCCTCGCCGATACCCCAGGAGCAACAGTGTCCCTAATTTGCTGGTAAGTGGCGGTGCGGTCCCCTACGGCACTTCGTAGGATCCTACGGTCTTGGCGTGCATCCGTGCGTCGCTGCGGTCCGGTCCCAGGTCGACGGGCACGTGCACCTTCCGCCGACCACTGGCGACAACATCGATGTACTGTGGAGACCTCACGCCCTTGTGTTGAGCAATTCGGCGGTACGTCCACCCGGCATCCCGCATGCCCACTATACGCCCTCGCTCAAAGTCCGTCAACTGCACATACGGTTCACGTCCACGCTGTCGCGGCATGCTACCAGTGTTAAAGACTGCGATGGAGCTCCGTATGCCACGGCAAACTGGCTGACACTGACGGCGGCGGTGCACAAATGCTGCGCAGCTAGCGCCATTCGACGGCCAACACCGCGGTTCCTGGTGTGTCCGCTGTGCCGTGCGTGTGATCATTGCTTGTACAGCCCTCTCGCAGTGTCCGGAGCAAGTATGGTGGGTCTGACACACCGGTGTCAATGTGTTCTTTTTTCCATTTCCAGGAGTGTAGTTCCAAATTATTACAGAGGGTGTAACTAAATTCCGTTTGCAGACTTCGAGGACAGGTCCCGTACACCGAAAAAAACAGAAATATTGCTAGCTAACATTGACTCTGGAACGCATACCTCAAACCCATCTCACTATTGAAGAAGTTCTCATAGCTGTTGCGACATGCATTTTACAGCCCATCATTACTGAATAATTTTGTCTTTTGTTGCTCCTTATTTCCACCTATCAAATACTGGAAAGCAAAGAGCTTGCCGTAGAAGAAGTGTGTTTCACAGTATCGAAGATGAACAAGGTATGCATTTTACAGCCAATTTTTCTCTTTTTGGTGTGAGGAACCTGTCCCCAAAGTCTGTAACGGGAATTTAGCTACCCTCTTTGTACACTTATCAGCCGAAACACGATGACAAATGCCAAAGTGAGACTGTTTGCGACGTTGTGTCACGTGCTGCAGCAACGAAAGTACATAAGAGGAACAGAGACGCATGGGGAATCATTCTAGCGACGATAAGAGTTGCAAATGGGGAAATATACTGACATAAGGAGTGACTGTTAGGGATCGCCATCTGGAAAAGAGAGTCTTGGAAATGGTGAAGCTGATCGGCTATTAGAGTGCTACTGTTCTGAGCATCTATGGACAGTTTTAAGGTCAGTGAAATCACGCTCCTATGTTTGGGATGTACATTCCTCTACTGAAAGTCCCTCTCAAAGTTTGGCCCCTCTGTAAAGAAGAACAGAGAGCGATATGTCGCAGATTTGATGACAAAGTACAAGCTGGTATAAGGCACAATTGTTCATGCTGAAAAGTTTTTGTAATATGAGCTATAGCAGCTTTGTACGCGATATTGGCCACAGATAAAACTTTTCCAGAGTACATGCATAATGGAGACACTCTGGATTTCAAAATTTATGTCTTTGTTAAGTAGTCAGTCAACATGTGTGAGAGAGAGAGAGACCGGTTATCAAGCGTGGTTGGAAGCACACATGTGTACTGGTGAGGAGACATAATTTCGGAATCTTTTTTGCTGTACCTTGAAATTTGTTAAAGAACGTAATATCCAGCAGCGTATGCTAGCTTCGCAGAAAGTGGGATGTCGCGCTTAGGGAACATCTTCAGTTTTGGTTTGTAAACTTTCGTAACCAGCATTGTTCCACTATTGCGGTACTGTTTCATTACCCATTTAATGCATGAACTCAGGAAAGGAATACATTATTCTATATCCATTTTCAATTTTAAATGCTGAATATCACTTTAGTTTAAACAGGTAGTTCTATTAAATTTCGCCGGCCTGAGTGGCCGAGCGGTTGTAGGCGCTTCAGTCTGGAACCGCGCGACCGCTACGGACGCAGGTTCAAATCCTGCCTCGGGCGTGGATGTGTGTGATGTCCTTAGGTTAGTTAGGTTTAAGTAAGTCTAAGTTCTAGGGGACTGATGACCTCAGAAGTTAAGTCCCATAGTGCTCAGAGCCATTTGAACCATTTTTATTAAATTTCCAAGTTTTGTCTAAAGTATTAATTTGAGAGTTTGGTGTTCACACTTCAATAATAATGAACAGTAATACAGTCTCGTTCACACCGTTTTAATCTCTCTGATTGAAACACAGACTTGAAATACAATTTATTTTCCACATTATTCGACATTAAACCTCTACATCCGAGTTGCTATTCAAAAGTCTCGAGAGAAAGCTATGTCCTACTCGCATTGCACTTCGCGACCTCCGACTGTCACCGTGTGTTAAGCTGGCGCTTTATATTGCATTGCACATGCCAAGAAATTTAAATGATGAAAACTCAGTGTGATTTATTTCAGGCAAGCAGTTGCAAGTCATATCTGATTATCCGGTGTTGCCCAGGTAAGCCGAAGTGATTATTGATACCAGACTTGAGCATTGTGTTGCGCACTTAGGAAACAGTGATTACCCACCAAGAACGCTTCCGCATTCTAATGTTAGATAGCTCAGATGACTTAATAAAGTTCACACAGCAATACAATTATCACATGAAGTGGGTCAAATGCATATTATTCATGAAGATTCATGCAATTTTTGAACACAGAAGTTTACTCTAAGTAATGGTTACATAAACCACTAGTGAGCACAAAGTTAAATTACATACACAGTCAGATTAAAGTAAAAGTACTAACTTACCTTCAAAAAATCGCACTTACATAGCTGAAAAGTTACACCTGAGTGCCAGCATATAAAAATTACAGATAAAAAACTTGCAAAGCCTCCTACTGAATGCGAAGGTAAGAGTATCGCCCACTCTCTGAAATAGGATAGGGCAGTCGGTGATCTGTCGCAGATGTAATGACTTAGTATGTTGGTGCAGGTAGAAGTGCTCGCACCTCTTAATGATGATGAAGGTTGGAGGATTCCCCACTTTGTAATGGAGGGTAGGATAGGTGGCGATCTGTGTCAGATGTGAAGACATTGTACAATCATCTGATAATATTGTCAGTTACGACTTCAGTAGTTATGGGGTCATCTAGAGTGGGTCATGGCTCAGTGCCAAGGTGTGACGTGGATGAATGAATGACGTTTCTTGATCCACCAGGTCGATTGTCGAATCCAGGTACGTTGTCATCGAGGCGAATAGCGGTTCGAAACATGCATTTCGCCACGAACTCAGATCAGTACCGTGTTATTGGAGACATTCGCCTGGGCTCCCATGAGATCTATGGAACTAATCGAATACATCACGACAGCTGCGAACTGCGTGAAAAGTATTGCGGACCATCTGCACCCATTCATGCTTGACGTCTTCCGCGACGCGATGACATCTTGCAGATAGATAACTCCACGTGTCACAAGGCCTTATACCTGCCGGAGAGATTCGAAGAGCATGATAGTTAACTAACACTGATGTCTTAGCCACGATATTCGCCTGGTCTGATCCCGTTGGAACACATCTGGGACGCTATCGGCCTCAGTTCCACGCCCACAAATTACAGGCCGGCAATTTACAGGAGCGGCAGGACCTGTGCGTAGACGTCTGGTGTCAGTTCCCTCTAGAAAGCAGCACAGCCTTTCAAAGATAGACCAACATGCTATTACGCTGATTGTCTTAATGTTCATTATACCAGGGTGAGTCACATACACTATGTGATCAAAAGTATCCGGACACCCACAAAACATACGTTTTTCATATTAGATGCACTGTGCTGCCACCTACTGCCAAGTACACCATATCAGCGACCATAGTAGTCATTAGGCATTGTGAGAGAGCAGAATGGAGCGCTCCGCGGAACTCACGGACTTCGAACGTGGTCAGGTGATTGGGTGTCACTTGAGTCATACGTCTGTACGCGAGCTTTCCATACTCCTGAACATCCCTAGATCCACTGTTTCCTATGTGATAGTGGAAACGTGAAGGGACACGTACAGCACAAAAGCGTACAGGCCGACGTCGTCTATTGACTGATGCAGACCGCCGACGGCTGAAGAGGGTCGAAATGTGTAATAGCAGACATCTATCCAGACCATCACACAGAAATTCCAGACTGCATCAGGAGTACTATGACAGTCAGTTGGGCGGGAGGTGAGAAAACTTGGATTTCATGGTAGAGCAGCTGCTCATAAGCCACACATCACACCGGTAAATGCCAAACGACGGCTCATTTGGTATAAGGAGCGTAAACGTTGGACGATTGAACAGTGTAAAAACGTTGTGTGGAGTGACGAATCATGGTATATAATGGGGCGGGGTATGGGTATGGCGAATGCCCGGTGACCGTCATCTGCCAGCGTGTGTAGTCCCTACAGAGGCGGTGGTGTTATGGTATGGTCGTGTTTTTCATGGAGGGGGCTTGCACCCTTTCTTGTTTTGCGTGCCACTATCACAGCACAGGCCTACATAGATGTTTTAAACACCTAAGTCGAAACAAGGCCCCGGGAGTAGACAACATTCCATTAGAACTACTGATAGCCTTGGGAGAGCCAGCCCTGGCAAAACTGTACCATCTGGTGAGGAAGATGTATGAGACAGGCGAAATACCCTCTGAATTCAAGAACAATATAGTAATCCCAAAGAAAGAAGGTGTTGACAGATGTGAAAATTACCGAACTATCAGTTTAATAAGCCACGGCTGCAAAATACTAATGCGAATTCTATATAGAGACGAATGGAAAACTGCTAGAAGCCGACCTCTGGGAAGATCAGTTTGGATTCCGTAGAAATGTTGGAACACGTGAGGCAATACTGCCCCTACGATTTATCTTAGAAAATAGATTAAGGAAAGGCAAACCTAAGTTTCTAGCATTTGTAGACTTAGAGATAGCTTTTGACAATGTTGACTGGAATACTCTCTTTCAAATTCTGAAGGTGGCAGGGGTCAAACACAGGGAGCGAAAGGCTATTTACAGTTAGTACAGAAACCAGATGGCAGTTATAAGAGTCGAGTGGCATGAAAGTGAAGCAGTGGTTGGGACGGGAGTGAGATTCGGTTGTAACCTTTCCTCGATGTTGTTCAATCTGTATATTGAGCAAGCAGTAAAGCAAACAAAAGAAAAATTCGGAATAGGAATATTTTTGTGTTTCGCCGATAACATTGTAATTCTGTCAGCGACAGCAAAGGGCCTGGAAGAGCAGCTGAACGGAATGAACAGTGTCTTGAAAGGAGGATATAAGATGAACATCATCAAAAGCAAAACGAGGATAATGGAGCCGGCCGCGGTGGTCTAGCGGTTCTAGGCGCTCAGTCCGGAACCGCGAGACTGCTACGGTCGCAGGTTCGAATCCTGCCTCGGGCATGGATGTGTGTGATGTCCTTAGGTTAGTTAGGTTTAAGTAGTTCTAAGTTCTAGGGGACTGATGACCACAGATGTTAAGTCCCATAGTGCTCAGAGCCATTTGAAAAGGATAACGGAATGTAGAAGAATTAAATCGGGTCATTCTGAGGGAATTAGATTAGGAAATGAGACTAATGTCCTAAGGACATCATGTCCTAAGGACATCACACACATCCATGCCCGAGGCAGGATTCGAACCTGCGAACGTTGCAGTCGCGTGGTTCCAGACTGAAGCGCCTAGAACCGCTCGGCCACACCTGGCCGGCACCCCAATTTGGTATTGGAGGGTACCGTGAAGGGTAAAAATCGTAGATGGAGAATACACTAAACGGATTCAGAAGGAGGTAGGTTGCAGTAAGCACTGGGAGATGAAGAGGCTTGCACGGGATAGGGTAGCATGGAGGGCGGCACCAAACCAGTCTATGGACTGAAGACCACAACAACAACAGTTTGTTTCCCACAGTTGAAGAGCAATTCAGGGATGGCGATTGCATCTTTCAACAGTTTCGAACACCTGTTCATAATGCACGGCCTGTGGCGGAGTGGTTACACGAAAATAACATCCCTATAATGGACTGGTCTGCAAAGAGTCTTCACCTGGATCCTATAGAACACCTTTGGGTTGTTTTGGAACGCCGTGCCGGGCCTCACCGGCCGATAGCGATACCTCTCCTCAGTGCAGCACTCCGTCAAGAATCGGCTGTCGTTCCCCAAGAAATCTTACAGCACCTAATTGAAGATATGACTGCGGGAGTGGAAGCTGTCATCAAGGCTAAGGAGGGGTGGGGGGCAACACCATATTGAATTCCAGCATTACCTATGGTCAACAGTTTGGCACATGCTTAAAAAATGGATAAAGCAGTTTTTTTGGAAGACGAAATTTATGTTATGCGTTTTGTGTGGTTACTAAGTCATTATTAGTAAATCGTTTATTTCATTTACGTGTGTACGAAGTTGCATTGCAATGTCAAATAAGTCGACAGCGTGTGTAGCACGTAGCTGGTAACACTGTCACTACTCGCTTACGTTCAGTATGAAACGACGCGGTGCACAAGTAGTCACCAAAGTATTTTTAATAAAATGTTTAGTTCGACCAACGTATATCATATGTCATGATTTAGAACGGTGTAGGTACAAACAGTTATCCACAGCATATAATTTACCTCTAAGAATCACACAGTCATGTACAGGAAAAGGTAGGTCAAATCTTTCTTCTAACATTTAGATATTTAATGCAGTATTTGCTTCTTGCAGCGTATAATCTCTTTATTATTTAAGAATGAACAGTTGATTTCTCTGTTCCAGCTCACGTAAATCTGGGAGTATACACAAATTGGCAATAGTTTACCTAAGCCTTTTGCCCCTTATGGTACGCTAAATTCGTGCCTTTGTCGTATTTCCATACACAACATTCGTGGATCTAGGTTATAAGTCGGTTCAAGGGAAAATAAAGCCTTATTCTCGTAGCACACGCCCATCTTGGGGTATATAACTACGCTCTGTAATTCAGTCACGCATATTATTTGGTATCCCTTTGTGATCGCACTGTTAATAATCGTAGGTGTAGTACCGATTCGTCGGCTATTCGGAAGTCAAGAGATACTGCATCCACGGATAGCCTTACTCCACGTATTTCAGGATGTTATGAGAAAATATGGGTTTCACGTGAGAGAATGGTTTTAGCTGCATTCTAAATACCGTGGAGGAGCACTTTTCTGTTCGAGGTATCTCGTTATGTTTCAGCTCAGAAGACGTTGTAGGATGGTAGACTGGACCGACTTCAGTGAGATTTGACGGTAGTTTCCTGGACCACTCCTGTAGATAGGTGTGACTTGAGTTTATATTTCAGTCATAGAGCTGTTATCCCCCCAAAGATGTAGAGTATTTTATGATTAAATTATGAGGTAGCTCAGGTGCAATTTCGGTACACAGCCTGAAAGCAACCTCATCGAATCCTGTCTTTTGTTCAATTTTTCCTTTTTCAGCTGTTTCGCACGCCATTGACAATAACATTCCCACA
Organism: Schistocerca serialis cubense; assembly: GCF_023864345.2. Lineage (NCBI taxonomy): Eukaryota > Metazoa > Arthropoda > Insecta > Orthoptera > Acrididae > Schistocerca > Schistocerca serialis. The sequence goes on along the minus strand of NC_064646.1, from coordinate 326,684,619 downwards.
AAACTTCATTCCTCGCTGAATAAGAAGCAGTTTTCGAATGATTTTGTCTTCAAAAGTCCACGCCTTCTTACTGCCGGAAGTAAATTCTGAAACTTATGTCAGAGAGACACGTTATTTATGGCGGCTGTTTTATCACTGTTCATTACATTCATAACGTTATTGGGGAGACGATGATCAGCAAGAAGTGTTTCTAAGAACCAATGTTTACCTTTAGGCAGTGAATATTTTCTACAAATTTTCCATACAAATTACACTCTAGGACAAGAAACATCGGTAGATGAGATGTATATGTACGGACAAACAGGTGATTACAATTTTAGAAAAAAATGGATGATTTATTCAAGAAAAGAAATCTTCACACATTGATCAAGACAATAACGCGTTGATCAACCTCTGGACCTTCTGCAAGCTGTTATTCGGCCTACCATTGATTGACAGAGTTGTTGCATGTCCTCCTGAACGACGCCATGGTATATGTTGCCAACTGACGCGTTAAATCCTCAACATCCCGAGCTGGTTGGAGGTCCCTGACAATAATGTTCCAAACGTTTTCATTTGGGGAGCGATTCTGCGACGTTGCAGAGCGAATTAGGGTTTGGCGAGCACGAAGAGAAGCAGTAGTAACTCTTGTCGTGTGCGGATGGGCGTAATATTGCTAAAATGTGAGCCCAGGACGGCTTGCCATCAAGGGCAACAACCAGGAGTGATGGTCTGGGATTCCATTTATTTTCATAGCAGGACCTCTTTGGTTGTTAACTTCGGCTCCCTTTCAGCTTAGTGATGCGTCGACAATATTCTACGCCCCGTTTTATCGCCTTTCATGGCAAGCCATCCTGTGCTTATATTTCAGAAAAATAATGCCCGACCACAAGTGGCGAGAGTTTTTACTGCTTGTCTTTGTGCTTACCAAACCTTACCTAGGCCAGCAAGCTTGCCGAATATCTCCCCGACTGACAGCGTTTGAACAACAGGAGAAGGGTCCTCCTGTCAGCTCACGATTCCGACGATCTAACACGCCAATTGGGCAGCACTTGTAGCAGCATCGCTCAGTAGGGCATTCAACAACTCTATTAACCAGTGGCAAGGCGAAAAACTGTCTGCATAAGGCCCAGAGGTGGAGCGAGGTGTTGCTCAGTTCGTTAAAAGCTCTTTCCTTTGAATAATTCATCAATTTTTTCTGAAATTTTAGTCATTTGTTCGCCTGTGCGTGTGCACCATATCTACTGATTTCCATCGCGTTAAGATAATTCCTTCGTGGTGCGTCGCCGTATTTTCTTTTTTCGTTTTTGGTTTTTTTCCCAAACATGATACCTCACTAACTTGACAAGGCTGTCTCTTCGCAGAAGAGAGCTACAGAGTATTATGTACACAATTTATGATTTATGGCTGAGTTAGCCCCTCCTCTAAGTGAATAATACTGTAACTTCCTCAAACAGAAATCTGTGCCGGGCGGTGTGACCGAGCGGTTCTAGGCGCTTCAGTTCGGAACCGCGCTGCTGCTACGGTCGCAGGTTGGAATCCTGCCTCGGTCATGGATGTGTGTGATGTCCTTAGGTTAGTTTAAGTGGTTCTAAGTCTAGGGAACTGATGACCTCAGATGTTAAGTTTCGCAGTGCTTAGAGCCATTTGAACTTTTTTTTTTTTTAATCTGTGTGTTTCAAGTGGCTCTGAGCACTATGGGACTTAACTTCTGAGGTCATTGGTCAAAAATGTTCAAATGTGTGTGGAATCTTATGGGACTTAACTGCTAAAGATATCAGTCCCTAAGCTTAGGCACTACTTAACCTCAATTATCCTAAGGACAAACACATACATCCATGCCTGAGGGAGGACTCGAACCTCCGTCGGTCATCAGTCCCCTAGAACTTTGAACTACTTAAAACTAACTAACTTAAGGGCATCACACACATTCATGCCCGAGGCAGGATTCAAACCTGCGACCGTAGCGGTCGCGCGGTTCCAGACTGTAGCGCCTAGAACCGCTCGGCCACTGCAGCCGGCTTTGAAATCCGTGACCAATAGTTGTAAGAAAGCACAGGTCGCACAAGACTACAACACTGGTAGCAGAAGCGAGTCATCAAAACTGCTGTCCAATATTCTTACCCTCCATCTGTTGTACGACCTTAATCCATGTCACTGTGTGGGGCGAAGTGAGATAAATCGGTCTTTCTGTTTATCTCATGAGTAAGCATTTAGACCTTCTTTTATAAGCTGGCTGTAGCAGTTCTTCCGATCATTCCCCTTGCAATCGGTAGAGCTACTGTGCTGTAAAACTAGCTGTAGCAGCAGCGCGGTTCTGGACTGAAGCGCCTAGAACCGCTCGGCCACAGCGGCCGGCGCTGATTGTTAGCTCGAACGTAATGAGGTATCTCGAACAGACTGATTTCCGCCACGCCAACCAGCATGGATGCCAACAACACCTGTCATACGTAACCCAACTGTGGTTCAAGGTACTCAAGTAGCTGCAGTACTTCTTGAGTTTGGAAAGGCATTTTACTCAATATCACACGTATGCTTGTTATTGAAAGTACAATCGTATGGCGTATTAAGTGAAATTTGTGGCTATATTGAGAACTTCTTGGTAGGCAAGACGCAGCATATTATCCTAGCAGGAGATCTGCGGACAGAAGTAGAAGTAACTTAGGGCGCGGTACACCGAAATACAGTGGCACCTTTCCAGTTAATGCTGTATATTGATGACCTTGCAAATAATGTTAATAGTGACCTCAGACTTTCAGTAGATGATGTCGTTAAAACTAAATAAGTACTGTCTGTAAAATGCTGGAGAAATATTCAGTCATAGGTTGGTAACTTTCCAAAGGTTGGTAACTTGCTTTAAATGTTGAGAAATGTAAAACTGTGCACTTCACAAATGAAGAGCGCAGTATCATATGATTAAAATATCAAATAATAGCAACTGCATTAGCTCAACTGATAAAACATTTACCTACAACACGTAGAGCAGTTGCCCGCGAAAGACAAAGGTCCCGAGTTCGAGTCTCGGTCCGGCAAACACTTTCAATCTGCCAGGAAGTTTCATATCAGCGCGCACTCCGCTGCAGAGTGGAAAGCTCATTCCTGATACGTACGACAATTTGTAGCTATATTAAGTGGAAATATCACATAGACTCAGTAGTAAAGCAAGTGGCAGATTTTTGTTCGTTGGTAGGACACTAGCAAAATGCAATCACTCTAGACAGAAATTACTTACAAAAACTTATGCGACCAATTCTAGAATACTGTTCAAGCATGTGGAACGCGTACCAAATAGGACAAATGGATAATGAAAGTACAAAAAGAAGGACAGTACGATTGCCCACAAGTGTGTTCGAACTACAACTCAGCACCACGGAGATCTGGAAGAAGTGAGGTGGGTAGTCGCTCCAAGACAGACGCGAATTATGTCATAAGGGCCTACTTACAAAGTTTCAGGAACCATGTTTTAGTGAGTAACCTAAGAACATAATACAACCTCCCCCGTATGACTTCCATAGCAATTGAAAATACGGGGGTCGTTCAGAAAGAAATTCAACACATTTTTATTTCTGAAAGTAGGTTGGTTGTATTCCCCACTATTTTGGTTACAAAATCCTATTTTTCGACATAATCTCCCTTCTGTGACGGCCTCACTAGGAGGGCCTACATGCCCACACGGTACCACTCTAAAGGTGGACGTCGGAGCCAAAGTCTTGTTGCATCAATAACCTTCCCATCATCCCCGTACCGTTCCCCGCGGAGTGCGTCCATTATTTGGCCAAAAAGATGTGAGTCGGAAGGTGCGAGATCCGGTATATAGAGTGAATGAGGAAGAAAGTGCAATGAAGTTTTGTGAACTCCTCTCGGGTGCATAGACTTGTGTGAGGTCTTGTGTTCTCATGGAGAAGGAGAAATTCGTTTGCATTTTGAGAGTGTCCGTACGTTCCAATATTGCAGGAGTTACAGCAGTGTGCGGCTGGCCCAGAGGTGCGAGCGACCTTGTTGCGGCAATGACAGATGCGTCGCCCAACGACTCACCCTGATGTTGTTCACTGCTAGGTCTCCGTAGACATTCTTCAAGCGCCTATGAATATCTATGATTTTCTGGTTTTCGACCCAAAGAAACCCAATGACAGCTCTCTGCTTGGAACGTACCTCCTTCACAGAGACAAAAAAAAAAATGGGTCAAATGGCTCTGAGCACTATGCGACTTAACTTCTGAGGTCATCAGTCGCCTAGAACTTAGAACTAATTAAACCTAACTAACCTAAGGACATCACACACATCCATGCCCGAGGCAGGATTCGAACCTGCGACCGTAGCGGTCGCACGGCTCCAGACTGCAGCGCCTAGAACCGCACGGCCACTCCGGCCGGCCTTCACAGAGACCATTTTTTAAAAATGGCTCTGAGCACTATGGGAGTTCACATCTGAAGTCATCAGTCCCCTAGAACTTAGAACTACTTAAACCTTACTAACCTAAGGACATCACACATATCCATGATCGAGGCAGGATTCGAACCTGCGACCGTAGTGGTCATGCGGTTCCAGACTGAAGCACCTAGAACCGCTCGGCTACCCCGGCCGGCTAGACCATTCTAAAGGTTACATATAGCGCCACTACCTATCGGAACTTGATGAGACTATAAGGACTGAAGAAGGAATATTCCACGATGTCCCACTAGAAATTCCGGCGTTTTTTCAACCGAAATTGACCGAGAAAAAATATATTGCACACTTATCTAACGCCGTTCGTACTAGGCGGACTACAGCTCGCGTTCTCTCCGTGCCACGTGCGTGAATGAAACAAATACCTGGAAACCATGAAGTAGCCTCCGCCTTGTATGTCATACGTATGTGTATCCAGACGTAGAATATAGAGAGATCCTCCCAGGACGCAAACTACCCCAGCATACTTTCACCATTATACGGGAGAGGTGAGCAGTCGCATCCTTAGTGTGCCACAGAAACCTGGAAGCGGTCTCGCGATATGTGTCCGTGTAGCTTTCAGATATTGCACTGAGTGAACCTCCTGACGACATATAATACCATTTGGACGTAGAGGGCCAGAGACCGGTCGCTGTGTCAGCGATGGGGCAGCACAGTGGACGAGTCGCTAATCCCTGTGTTAGCACGCTGACACTCCGTAGCTGGCCTGACAGTTATTACTTAATCACTGGGCCAACTAAGCTGCCCTGACGCAGGTCACTTTTCGTGCTGCCACACAGAGGAAAGACACTGGCCTACCGACACAAGGTTATCACACTGCAACATCCCCCTCACGCTTTGCCCCTGACACTGTTAATTAGAAACAGGCGCTTCGCCCGTGAGCTGTGATCTCGGTGCCGCACGGACACACAGGGCTAAGCCATGTCAGTGTGCGAGGCAAAGTGAGGTAGATCAGTCCTTCAATCAATCTCATAGATCTTCTCTTACCTGCTCCATGTATCAGTTCTTCCGATGGTCTTCCTTGCAGTCGGTAGCGGTATTGCTGTAAAAATCACTTCTGCAGAAAATACGGTATGTATCTACATTACCTCAAAGCCCAAATTCCAGAATGCCTACCTAATGGCTCACTAGAACAACAAAACCTTGGTTTTCAGTACTTCATATAACTGTTGACCGAATTTAAAAATTTAAAATGCTGTCTTAATCTACTCGTTAAGAGGTGTAATCTTACAGTAAAAGTTTAACACTATAACTCAACTATAAAATTTAGGAACTGTGTCCATGTGTTAAAGCAACATAATCCACTGTGCACATATTACCCAGAATAAATTCGTCCGGTAGTGAAAAATGAGGTCACATAACGACCTCCAACAAACTTTACACATAACTTCAAACTTTTTCTATGATACTCCCCTAAAATAATGAAAGCAAAAAGATTTATCGCTTACCACATCTTCGTCGTGTAGGCAGTATAACTTCAGCATCAAGAATGACGTTTTAATTCCTTGCTTCTTCAAACTCTTTCGGCAGCACATTTTTCACAGTATCCACATATAATCCTGAATGTATTTGCGAGATTGTATCATTCTATGACACAAGGATCAGGTGATACGAGGGTCATCCACAAAGTAAGTTCCGTTTCTGTTTCTATCCGCGGCAGCGCTATGGTCGCAGTGCCGAGCATACGCGGCAGTTACTCTGACTCAAGGAGAAGACACGTACGCTATTTTCAGATCGCTGCTGCCGACGTGTGCTTCTTTATAACGTCAGCCGTAATTGAAAATGTCGGCGCGGGTGAAATCAGATCTGTGATTCGTTTTCTAAATGCAAAGAAAGTTAAAGCAAAGGAAATTAATTGGCAAATCTGCGAGGTTTAAGGGCAAAATGCTATGAGTGATTCAGTGGGGTCAGTCTGTTCAATGAAGGACGTGAAGGACCTCACACGGCGAATGGGACCAAATAACTCTTCTGGCAATTTCACTGGCACGAGTTTGATCATTCTCCGTACGGCCCAGACTTCGCTCCTAGCGACTTTCATCTTTCTTACACCTAGAATCTGTCCTTGCTGGTCATAACTTCAACGAATATGACGAACTGAAAGAGCATGTTACCACATGGTTGAATACACAGGCGGCAACCTTCTATGAAAAAGGCATACAAAAACTTGTGCCACGCTATGGCAAGTGCCTAAAAAATTTCGGAAGCTATGTAGAAAAGTAGTTTAACTGTTGCAGATTTTTGTGCAATAAATATTTTTTCTGTATCTGTACACGTTTGTTTTACTTAACAAAACGGAACTTACTTTGTGGACATACCTCGTATAACGTCAGAAATATTCAGATATGTAAAAAAACCAGCTTTTCGTAAAAAAAGGTAACAAATTACCGAGACTATACTCATCCAGATCAAGTTCGACAAAGCTAGTCGTACCGTCATATGGAAGAGGCGGGACACGTAATGTAGCCAGGAACATTGTCGAACTGGAACATTTTGGAGATCCAAGCTTTATCGTATGGGGAGGCATGATGTAGTACCGTCATGCTGAGCCTCAAGTCTTCAAGTACGATGTACCCGTCGATTAACGTTATTTTGACAATGTACTCTTTCCACACGGGAGTATTTCCAGAGGTTAATCACACCTGATTTCACTTTTATGGATGAGAATACTCGAAAGCATCGAAGTGCGGATATGCGGGAGCTGCTGGAACGGGAGAAGATATTCGGCAAATATACTGAACCACCCATCCCCCTGACTTAAATCCCATCGGACAGATTTTAAGACGCGCTGGAGGGACGCATTTTTCCGCGTCCAGGTGCATCAACTACCAACCAGCAGCTTTCAACCGCACTGCTGGGGGAACGCCCTACTACAAGACCTCTTAGCGAGCTTGTAACCAGTGTGCGAGCACTCTGCACAGCATGCATTGTCGTCCTTGGAGGTCCCACGCCACCATAAATCGCTGGTGGCTTCAGCTGTCTTTCAATAAAAGTGTTGTTTCTGTTCGTCTCATTGCGTATTTCCTTTAGTTACCTTCTCTTTGGAAATTGGAAATTTGTGGTAAGTTCTATGGGACCAACATGCTGAGGTCATCGGTCCCTAGGCTTACACACTACTTAATCTAACTTAAACTAACTTACATTAAGGACAACACACACACACACACACACACACACCCATGCCCAAGGGAGGACTCTGACCTCCGACGGGGGGGACCGCGCGAATCGTGGCAAGGCGCCCCAGACCGCACGGCTACCCCGCGTGGCTGTGACCTTCTCTACTGTCTGTAACAGTTCCTTCTGTTTATGGTCCATGTTTCATCGAGCTATGTAACTTGGCTGTGATATATCGTACAAAACTTGTTCCTGCTGAGGGTGAGCACCGGGTGAACCAGTTCGTGTTTCGCTGAAATGTAGTAACACAAGATATAATACTGTTCCGACAACCAGGAGGGCCATTTCATTTCATAGAAGGCACCCTTTCGTTGTCATCTGCAGCATCATTAGAGCACAGCGCTACATCTACGATATTCTACGCCTCGTTTTGTTGCTTTTCATGCAAGCCATCTTGGACTTAAATTTATGCAAGATAATGCCCGCCTGCACACGGCGAGAGTTTCTACTGCTTGTCTTGCCGCTTGCCAAACCCTACTTTAGCCAGCAATATAGCAGGACTCTCCCCAGTTGAGAAGTTTGGACCATTATGGGCAGGGCCTCCAACCAGCTAGGTATTTTGAAGATCCAACCCAGCAGTTGCACGGAGTCTGGCACGGTACCTCTCAACAGGATGTCCAACAACTCTGTCAGTCAATACCAAGCAGAATAAGTGCTTGCATAACTCCCAGAGGTGGACCAACGTGTTATTGACTCCCTCAATACGTTGAGCACATTCTCTTGAACAAATCATCAAATTTTTCATTTCTTTGTCTGTACATGTAAGTCAAATTTACCGATTTCCGTTTCATTCTGGTAATTCCTTCGTGATGCGCTTTCATACGTAAACCTCTGAAACAGTTCCGATGCAATTTGATATGGGGATGGCTGGAACAATGAGTAAGAACACAGGGTACTTTATACGAGGGCAGTTCAATAAGTAATGCAACACATTTTTTTCTGAAACAGGGGTTGTTTTATTCAGCATTGAAATACACCAGGTTATTCCCCAATCTTTTAGCTACACAATACTATTTTTCAACGTAATCTCCATTCAATGCTACGGCCTTACGCCACCTTGAAATGAGGGCCTGTATGCCTGCACGGTACCATTCCACGGAGCCAACGTCGTACTGCATCAATAACTTCTTCATCATCCGCTTAGTGCCTCCGACGGATTGCGTCCTTCATTGGGCCAAACATATGGAAATCCGACGGTGCGAGATCGGGGCTGTAGGTTGCATGAGGAAGAACAGTCCACTGAAGTTTTGTGAGCTCCTCTCGGGTGCGAAGACTTGTGTGAGGTCTTGCGTTGTCATGAAGAAGGAGAAGTTCGTTCAGATTTTTGTGCCCACGAACACGCTGAAGTCGTTTCTCCAATTTCTGAAGAGTAGCACAATACGCTTCAGAGTTGATCGTTTGACCATGGGGAAGGACATCGAACAGAATAACCCCTTCAGCGTCCCAGAAGACTGTAACCATGACTTTAGCGGCTGAGGGTATGGCTTTCAACTTTTTCTTGGTAGGGGAGTGGGTGTGGCGCCACTCCATTGATTGCCATTTTGTTTCAGGTTCGAAGTGATGAACCCATGTTTCATCGCCTGTAACAATCTTTGACAAGAAATTGTCACCCTCAGCCACATGACGAGCAAGCAATTCCGCACAGATGGTTCTCCTTTGCTCTTTATGGTGTTCGGTTAGACAACGAGGGACCCAGCGGGAACAAACCTTTGAATATCCCAACTGGTGAACAATTGTGACAGCACTACCAACAGAGATGTCAAGTTGAGCACTGAGTTGTTTGATGGTGATCCGTCGATCATCTCGAACGAGTGTGTTCGCACGCTCCGCCATTGCAGGAGTCACAGGTGTGCACGGCCGGTCCGCACGCGGGAGATCTGTCAGTCTTGCTTGACCTTGCGGCGATGATGACACACGCTTTGCCCAACGACTCACCGTGCTTTTGTCCACTGCCAGATCACCGTAGACATTCTGCAAGCGCCTATGAATATCTGAGATGCCCTGGTTTTCCGCCAAAAGAAACTCGATCACTGCCCGTTGCTTGCAACGCACATCCGTTACAGACGCCATTTTAACAGCTCCGTACAGCGCTGCCACTTGTCGGAAGTCAATGAAACTATACGAGACGAAGCGGGAATGTTTGAAAATATTCCACAAGAAATTTCCGGTTTTTTCAACCAAAATTGGCCGAGAAAAAAAATGTGTTGCATTACTTATTGAACTACCCTCGTATTAATAAAAAGAAAGGACAAGTCGATACCTATAAGTGTGAAGTAGGGAAAGGAACACCTTTATTTACATCAGTCACATACACCACGTTAAAAATTATTAAATTGATTACATACTGCACACTTTGTATAAAGTACAGCTACTTCAGTGTAACGGTGTACAGATGCACGCTCCTAGCTATGCCCATCCGCAAGAACCTACGTCGGCGCGATGCATTGGTGGTGCGTGTGAAGTTGTACTCACCCGTGGTGAATCTCTTCTCACACGCAAGTCTCTTTTAAGTTAATGAAATGAATTCTCAGCCGGAAAATGCTTTAAAAAACAGCTGTACACTTCTCAACCACAAGTCGCACTAAAATTTGTTTTGTCGGTGAAAAAGTTAAAAATACACTCATCAAAAAAAGTTTTGGATCACCCCGGTTCCCAGAACTCGTGAAGATAGACATTGACTGTGGATATTGTACCACAGACACAGACACCCGCCCAAAGATGTAAACAAACATGCATGAGCAGCGCCTATTGGACGAAGGGTGTCCGACAGCCGATCAGTTCCAGAAAGGAGATACACGACTCGTGTTGTCTGCAGTTCAACCATACCTAGTAGGTCAACAGCGCGGATCAATCACGTCCGCATTGTTACTTTGTGCCACAAAGGGCTCTCAACAAGGAAAGTGTCCAGGCGTCTCAGAGTGAACCAAAGCGATGTTGTTCGGACAGGGAGGAGATACGGAGAGACAGGAACTGTCGATGACATGTCTCGCTCAGGCCGTCCAAGGGGTGACCGCTACCTATGGATTACGGCTCGGAAGAAACCTCACATCGACGCTGCCACGTTGAAGAATGCTTTTCGTGCAGCCACAGGACGTCGTGTTACGACTCAAACTGTGCGCAACAAGCTGCATGATGCGCAAATTCACTCCCGACATACATGGCGAGGTCCATCTTTGCAACCACGACACCATGCAGCGCGGTACAGATGGGCCTAACAACATGCCGAATGCACCGCTCAGGATTCGCATCACGTTCTCTTCACCGATGAGTGTCGCATATGCCTTCAACCAGACAATCGTCGGAGACGTGTTTGGAGACAACCCGATCAGGCTGAACGCCTTACACACACTGTCCAGGGAGTGCAGCAAGGTGGAGGTACCTGCTGTTTTGGGGTGGCATTATGTGGGACCGGTGTAAGCCGCTGGTGGTCATGGAAGGCGCCGTAACGGCTGTACGATGCGAGAATGCCATCCTCCGACCGATAGTGCAACCATATCGGTAGCATATTGGCGAGGCATTCGCCTTCATGGACGACAATTCGCGCCCCCATTGTACACATCTCGTGAATGCTTCCTTCAGGATAACGATATTGCTCGACTAGAGTGGCCAGCATGTTCTCTAGGTAAGCTTGCATTCACCAGTTACTAACAAGCCTTACTCTAAAATGTACAAAGTCTGAAAAGTCCACATGCGCGCATCATTCATAAAGGTAGCCAGTTTATGGTAATCATTGACAGTGCTTCACCGAAAGTTCGCAAATGGATTGTTTCTTTTAGAATAGTTCGCTCGAAAGTTGCTATAATCATTCTCGTGTAACAAAATGTTCACGTTCGCGAGTAAGCAACATGCCATACAGAATTTAGTTATTTGAAATGTCACCAAAAGTTCTGAATTTCACACCGCGTTGTAAATCAAACTCTCTTCCACACTATACGGCACTTTTGAAACATTTTCGTACCGAAATATTACAATATTAACAGTTTCTATCGGAGCGCGTATCAATATCTCTGATTACTACGACAACCAAGCCCCGGTTCTACTCATCTCTCTACAAAAATGGTTCAAATGGCTCTGAGCACTATGGGACTTAACTGCTAAGGTCATCAGTCCCCTAGAACTTAGCACTAGTTAAACCTAACTAACCTAAGGACATCACACACATCCATGCCCGAGGCAGGATTCGAACCTGCGACCGTAGCAGTCGCGCGGTTCCTGACTGCGCGCCTAGAACCGCTAGACCACCGCGGCCGGCCATCTCTCTACACAAAAGGAGTTTCTAGTCCCCAAAATACGATCGAATATGCTAAATACTGATTGGCAGAGAAACATCACAGCCAGTCGGAAAGCAGCATCAAACCCACTCAATGCCGCGCGTATATACAAAAACGAATGAAAATTTGTCACTGAAACGGAACAGTAAATTGGCATAAATAAATTAGGAGATCTGCAAATATAACATTAACTCCCTCTCAACAAAACTGCTTTATCGAAATGATAATTCCATTTTCCCAGTACCATTAACTGACGAAATATTTTATTATAAATTTCCCGGTACGTATGACTAACACACACGTCGTTCTCGAACATTCCTCACGAGACCTGTTACTTCAATGTATAGTATAGAAACTTTAAATAGAACATTATTTCACATCTTCATTCACTTTCATAACTAACCACAATTAATAAACAATTAGAAAATGAAACGAAGAGAACTGCAAATAATAATGACTGTATTTTGACTGCAGCTCAATCAGTGTCCGTCAGCTAGTTTCTTCTACCACAGCGCAGAGAGACTATATACACTTGTGCACCTGACGCCACCTGTCGTGGCGTGACTCATACTGCTCGTCTGTTCACTGCTGTAATGATGTCATAAGTTCTACGTCTCACACCCCTCAACAGCAACGCTTTGTGTTTGCCAAGTCGACGTGCGTTAAGGTAGTTGGGAGGGGGGAAGAGGTTGCACATCACGAGCTAAGCTTACAGGAACAGGCAGACATGTGGGGGCAGCTGACGTTATTGCACTTACAGTAGCTTACCCACCATCACTCATCAAAACAAAACTACTGATATGGAAGGACAGCCGTGAGCAGCAGTTAGTTGAAACACAAAACCCTAATAACCACTATTAAGATATTACTGTTGACATTATAAATTGCTATAATCATTCTCATGTAACAAAATGTTCACGTTCACGAGTAAGCAACATGCCATACAGAATTGCCTCTGTTTGAACAGAGCTCCTGTTCTGTGTTGGTTCACTCAATCTGAGTTATTGACTGATGTGTTCTTTTTTTTAATATCTCTCGTACTGCAGTGCATATTTTGTAACTATATATTTTTGTGATTTTTGTGCATAAATGTACGCGTGTTATGGTCATTTACAATGCATTCAATCTGCCCTCTTGCAACCCAGGAACTGAAACGTTTCTGGGCAATAGTTATGGTTACATGTGTTTGGTGTTCATCAAGTACCTGATAGCCGTACTTTCCTCTATTCCTGTATTGATGTTACACGCAAATAGTCTGATTACTGGCATACTTGATTAGCAAACATATCTTCCTTAACTTTTACAAACTGTTTACATTCATAAATCCCTTCTCCGTGCATGATATAAACAATACAGTTGTAATGTTCTATTACTTGATACAGAGAGTTCAGTTTGAATCAATATGTTAAGCGAATCAATATGTTATATGAATCCAACAAGTGGACAACCACATTGCCCCTGTAATAGCGACTTCGGCATCTTGGCGTTGAGTAAAAAGAAACAGAAAACAGACTAAAGTGCAAAACAGTGGATTCGCGTACTTAAATTTGAATCTTCTCAAAGCACTACATTTTTCGATGAAAATGGAAACATGATTAAGGATTACAAGACATACGCTGCCTGATCAGAAGTATCGGGACACCTATTAGTGCACCTTAATGTGGAGTGTGTCCACAGTTCGCCGCTATGTCAGTACCAACTCTCCTGCAGGCTATTTTAATTATATGTCTGAATGTCTGTGGAGAAATGACACAATTCTTCAAAAAGAACCGAAACCAGGGAAGACAGTGATGTTCGAAACTAGGATCTGGAGCGAAGTTAACGTTCTAACTTCTTCCAAAGCTGTTCCATTGGGTTTAGGTCGGGGCCCTGAGCAGACTACGTCATTACAGAAATATTACTGTCCATAAACCATTGCCTCGGAGATGCTACTTTGAGACAGTGTGCATTGTCATGTTGATAGAGCTGTCTTCTCCGAACTGTTCCTCTACTGCACTCAGTGCTTACGCTGCAAAATGTGGTCACATCCTTTCGCTCTTAGCATTTTCTTGAGATCAGTAAGGGAACCACACCATATTACTAAAAGCGCCCTGATACTGTAACACCAACTCTGTTGCTACAAATGAATACAGGTAATACGAGGGTTGCTTGGAAAGTAAGGAACGATCGGTCGCGAAATGGAAACCACAGCGAAAATCAAAACTGTTTTCTTTGTACATTTAGCAACACCTTCCAGTTACTACTCTACATAGTCGCCGCTCCGACTTAGACATTTGTTGGAGCGTTATACCAAATTTCCAACACCATCGTCATAGAAGGCTTTCCGATAATTCTCTACACTGGTCTACATCACGTAGCCTGCGCCTAAGTGTTGTCTTTGTATCCAGCGTTTCATGTGAACAGAGATGATACTCAGGAGGAGCCAATTAGGGCTGTGTTGTCGGTGATCGAACAGTTCCCATCGAAAAGGCTGCAGGAGCGTCTTCACTGCCCGTGCAGAGTGCGGCTGAGAATTGAAGGAAGTGCGTGGCAGTTGTGTTATGGGGTCTGCATTCATTAAGGCGAAGCCTCTCAGCAGGCCCTCCCACTTGGCAGAGACATTGTTATTCTAGGCACCTTTACTCGCTCACAGTGCTCTCACAAGTGAAAAGAGCGTGTTGATGCGATCGACATGCATACTAGAGACGCTGCCCAAAACGACTGTGAAAAGCATTGTCGGATTTTCACAGTGGTTTTCCCAGTGGTTCCTCACTTTTCAAATAGCCATCGTATTACCCAGGCATTCGCCAAACCCAGTCCCCTCCATGGGATTGCCACAGGTATTCGCGTGGTTCACCACTCATACTCATTCCTGTCTCCACTGTCCAGTGCCGGCACTCTGTACACCAACTCACTCCCTACATGCAGTCAATGTGCTAGCTGGACTGCTAGTAGTTGGCACTTTGGAACTCACGAGTGATTCCTTCTTCAGATTTCATGCGATGTTTGCAACCACTCCCCACAATTCTCGATGGTACCTGTCTGTAATTGCGTGTAGTCTATCTAAGCCTTATCTTAGCTGTGGCTGTTCCTCACATTTCCACTCAACAGTTACCTCACCAACAGTCGACTTTCGCAGGTTTAGAAGCGTGGAAATATGTCGAATGCATTTGTTACTCAGGTAATTCCAATGACTAATTCACTTTCCAAGTAATCTACCTATTGTTACTGCTTCTCTACTGACAACGCAGTACACTCCACCTCCTTTTACTGCAGAGGGCACGTCTCTCGTTATATATAGCGGTCAGTTCTCCGTTACAAAGGAGAGTCCGGACACTTCTGATCGCATTCTGTGGAAAGGCAAAATTAAGCGCTCGCTACCAGTCGTCACCGGACTCCATGAGAAGAAGTCAGTATCTTCTCTGACAATGTACAAGATATTAGATTGCACAGATACAAGGTTAGACATTGGATTACACAGGTACAAGACAATTATTTTAAAAAGATAGGATCGTGTATTTGTCACTCTACATATTTACGGAGAGGGAGATTCGAAATACTTGCTAATAAACGTTAAGTAGACCGAAGTCACGTGATAATGCTTTTCAGGTCGTTATAATGAATAGAATGAATAAATTGCGTGGCATGTACGCTGATGTAGTACTGTGGAGTTAAAATGAAGAGGCGAACAGACAAGTAAAGACAAAATGCACTGAATTTTGTGAATCACGTACGTGTTTAACAATAGTACTAATATAATTATGGAAATAAATCACAACATCAAGAAGGAGATGTACGATGTACACCGAAGCTGCTACCCGTATTTCTAACTAAAGACAAACTGAAGTGAAGTTTGTGAAGTATGACCGTAATTAACAAAGGTACGAAGGGCGTTCAAAAAGTTTTGCACACAACGGTCGGTGATGGAGTTCCTCTTCAAGACCGGCGATGACTCTCCCACATCGATTCATAGGAAATTGCTCCCTGTTTATGGGGAGGACACAGTAGATCGCAGCAGTATCCAGCGATGGTTGCAGAGGTTTAAAGAAGCTGATTTATGTCTACTGGACAAACCACGATGCAGTAAACCATCGACGGTAGTGAGTGATGTGGATAAGGAGACCATTGATCAAATCACTCAAAATGACAGATGTGTGACGACATGACAGCTTGCTGAAATCACTCGTTTGTCACTGGGTAGTGTGGCATCATTGGTACAGTCACTAGCGTACAGAAAAACCTGCACACGTTGGGTGCCTAGATTATTGATAAGCGAAATGAAAACAATGAGGAAGAACGTGTGCGAGAGTCTCTTGAAGACCTTTACTGAAGAGTGGAAACAGTATTTTGACGGCGTCATTTCCCAGGATGAAACATGGTTGTTTTTGTTCGAACCTGAGAGCAACACCTAGTCCATGGAGTGGCGTCATTCGGGTTCCCCTCGGATGAAGAAACCAAGATTTTCACGAATAGCAGGCCGAAAGGTGATGGCTTCCTTCTTCTGGGACCAGTGTGGTGTCATTTTCATTGACTTTTTGGAACTTGGCTCCACAATTAACCGTGACCGTTCCTGTTTGTCATTGGACAAGCTGCGACGTGCCATCAAGACCCATAGAGCACAGCTTCAGGATCAGCTCACAAGACTAGACCATGACAATGCCAAACCCCATACAGCCCTTATGACGCAGGAGAAAATAAGGAAAATGGGTTGGAAAATTGTCCTCATCCTCCCTACGGCCCGGACTTGGCTCCGTTTGGTCGTCTGAAGGCCCACCTGCGCGTTAAAACATTTGGTAGTGAGAAAGACCTTATTTCTTGTGTCAAGCGATGGTGTAAAAGTCAATGCCCAGAATTTTAACAAAGTGCATTTCCATCATGGAAAGAACGTTGGGCCAGATGCGTCACAGCTGATGGAGGCTGCATTCAGTAGGCTCAATGTATAGCTAAATGTTCCAAGTATGCTCACAAAAAATTTCATTCTCCTCCTGCAAAAAACAAGAAAATAGAGACGACTGTGCAAAACGTTTTGAACGCCCTTTGTACTAATACACTGAGGGAAAGAAATAGCCACACAAAGAAGTAGTTCTGCGACACAAACGAAAGTTAGTAAGCGTGTATCTATAACTCAAACATGGTGTCTTTTCAAATTTCGCGCCACTGGCGTTAGTAGCGCCACTATGAGGATGCAAATCAGGTTTGCTTTAAATACACGCTGTAACGTATGTGAGATTAAATAGTTACCTTTGGCTTTGGACGACGTGAGTTGATATCAGTCAAGAATACCTTTAAGACAACAAAGCACCATTATCTACACCTCACTGAGTTTTGACGATGTCGTCTACTAGGCCTACGATAAGCTGTATGTTCGTTCTGCGATACCGCAAAAAGACTTGGCAGGAATGTAGCCACTGTACATGACTGCTGGGAGCGGTGGTCACGAGAATGTACGGTCGCAAAAAGACCGGGATACCAAGAGGGAAGACCATCGTGTTTGGTGTATGGCTCTGCAACATCGTACTGCATCTGCAGCAGCAATTTGAGCTGCAGATGGGAACACAGTCACACAACGAGCAGTTACAAATCGGTTACTTCAAACACAGATCAGAACCAAAAGCCCTGTAGCATGCATTCCACTGAACCCAAACCACCGCCATGTGCAACTTCAGAGCAGTCAAGTGAGAGCTCTTCAAAGGGCAGGGTGTAGGTCTGTTATGTTTCCTGATGAAACTTCGTTCTGCCTCGATGCCAGTGATGGCCGTGTGTTGGTTAGAAAGAGGGGAGTTGAGGCCTGAAACCAACTTGTCTGCGTGCTACACTCACTGGACCGATAGCTGGAGTTATGTTTTGGGGCGCGACTTCATATGAGTATTCTCGTTGTTACCCCACGCTCCCTGACTGCAAATTTGTATGTCAATCTCGGATTAAACCAGTTACACTGCCATTTAAGGGCGTATTTTCTAACACAATAACGCTCGTCCTCATACTATTGTTGTAGCCCAACATGCTCTACAGAGCGTCGACATGTTGCCTTGACCCGCTCGATCACCAGATCTGCTTTCAATTGAGCGTATATGAGACATAATCGGACAACTCCAGCGTCCTCCACAAACAGCATTAACCGTTCCTGTATTGACTGACAAAATGCAATAGGCATGAAACTCCATCCGGCACTTTTAGAACACAATGCAAGGTCGTTTGCAAGCTTGCAGTCAACCTTCTGACGGTTACACCGTTTATTAATGTTCCGGAATTTCACATTTGGAATGACTTACCTCGACATTGTTCTGTGATCTTGCAGTGTTAATCACTTACATAAGTTACCTAGACATATTTATTCCCGAAATTTCGACACTTTATTTGTTTTTGTGGTCTTCAGTCCTCAGATTTGTTTGATGCAGCTGTCCATGCTACTCTATCCTGTGCAAGCTACTTCATCTCCCAGTACTTACTGCAACCTACATCCTTCGGAATCTGCTTATTGTATTCATCTCTTGGTCTCCCTCTACGATTTTTACCCTCCACGCTGCCCTCCAATGCTAAATTTGTGATCCCTTGATGCCTCAGAACATGTCCTACCAACCGGTCCCTTCTTCTTGTAAAGTTGTGCTGCAAACTCCTCTTCTCCCCAATTCTATTCAGTACCTCCTCATTAGTTATGTAATCTACCCTTCTAATCTTCAGCATTCTTCTGTAGCATCACATTTCGAAAGCTTCTATTCTCTTCTTGTCTAAACTATTTATCGTCCATGTTTCACTACTCTCTACTTGGACCATCACCAGTTATTCTGCTCCCCAAATAGCAAAACTCCTTTACGACATTAAGTGTCTCATTTCCTAATATAATTTCCTCAGCGTCACCTGACTTATTTCGCCTTCATTCCATTATCCTCGTTTTGCGTTTGTTGATGTTCATCTTATACCCTCCTTTCAAGACACTGTCCATTCCGTTCAACTGCTCTTCCAAGTCCTTTGCTGTCTCTGACCGAATAACAATGTCATCGGCGAACCTCGAAGTTTTTATTTCTTCTCCATGGATTTTAAGACCTACTCCGAATTTTTCTTTTGTTTCCTTTACTGCTTGCTCAATATACAGATTGAATAACATACCAATTATTTTTTGGTGCTGCGATTATTTTCCGCCAGTGTATATGGCGTCTACAGATTTCAGCAACTCAAAAGGAAAACGAGAAATCGTACATCTGAAGATTTAACGCCTCCACTCACGTGAAACACTCCGGTAGAGGTCACTGAAAGGGAAAACGCAAGCGCACTGATTACGGCTGACTGCCGAGGATATAACTCGCCACGATGCGTCACCGCAAAAAAGCACAGCGCACTGCGCCGTGGTCACGTTGCGGAAGAACAGCTTCACGGCTCAACAAACACGAGAGCCGCAGTAATGACTCGTAAAAACGACAACTAATCAGGCCGCAGTCTGCTTCTCTCTCTCTCTCTCTCTCTCTCTCTCTCTCTCTCTCTACCACCTCCTTTCCTCTCCATCCCAATCTTCTACTCTCTCTCTTCCTCCACACATACGCACACATCCTTATCTGCAGCTGTGGAACTTTAGTAAACACGAGTGCGTGTGTATTGCCTTCCTGATTCAGACTTAACAACGAGTAAGGCAGTACTGATTAATTAACGTGGAAGAGACGTACTTGTCGTTTTCAAGCGGCTGAACTTCGGTGTACGTAAAATGAAATCGTTTGTACGTTACCTCTTTTACGACAACTGTCAAAACTTTTCCGTTTACCCAATCACGCACAAAAACAACTCAGTCGGTTAGCACAGAAAACAACTTTTGCCGTGTAATTAAAGCCCCGAGACCCAAAACTACGCTAGTCAGTTTTTTGCGTAAAAGTAGTTTAGACTGACATTAACTGCTTTGTATCTTTTTACATCAAATATCACTCAGAAGGACAGAACATTACGTTAGAAATACCGTGTAATCGAACATAGAAAATATTAATACTTGGAAAACGTCATGAGTGGAGCAATACTTAGCTACACCGTACTAGTGTAGGAAGACTATCATCAACGTGGCACAAATAAGAGTATTTGTTTCATGCAGGACATACAATTTACTTCCACCATAGTTACTGAAATTTTCTGTTGGCTTCACTTATTATTGTATGTCATGTAAATTGAAAATGGAGGAGGGGAGAAAGGAAAAGATAGGGAAGGAACTAATGATTTCAGTTGCATCGGGACTTTATGCGGAATCAGCGGCGACGAGTGAAAATATGTGCCGGATGGGGACTCGAACATGGGATGTCCTGCTTACCACTACTATGCCACTTGGATAGAGCATTTGTCACGAATCCGCCGTCTGTCTCGGCACGCTAACCCGACTGATCCACAATTTCACCTAGCGTCACCTATCCACAGCCCCATCCATGCCGTTCATACGTATGTTTTTGGATAGGGTCCGCCTTTAGCAAAACACAATTTTGTATCTTAACCAAAATATGTTTCGCTGCAGTTGCAGCATCTTCAGTGGGCTTATAGTTTTCATCTGTTAAAGATGAAGAGTGTTCTTTGCTGTTTATATACATGCAGCTATTAGTTTTTAAATCGTAATTACAGATATTTGAAAAACACATAAATTACCATGTGGTAAAAAGGTATGAATTCTTTATCTTTAACAGGTGAAAACTAAAAGCCCACTGAAGATGCTGCAACTGCA
The DNA here is from genome assembly GCF_023864345.2 of Schistocerca serialis cubense. Lineage (NCBI taxonomy): Eukaryota > Metazoa > Arthropoda > Insecta > Orthoptera > Acrididae > Schistocerca > Schistocerca serialis. The sequence goes on along the minus strand of NC_064646.1, from coordinate 326,664,087 downwards.
GTGACATCTTTGGGTAAAAAAACAAAATTGTTTTTTGCTAAGGGCGGAACCTGACCAAAAACATACATATTGTGAAAGCAAACACGGAAGAAAAGAGCTTCAACCCCCAGATGAACATGTCGTTCATGCTCGCTAATGGCCGTATTATCTTACTAGAGCGCACTGGTAACAGTATTACTGCATAAACAGCAGCCAGCGACATACTGACCAAAGTGTTCAATTTCAGAAGCAGAGTAGTTCTGGAGGATGATACACAAAACGCCTATAACAGAGAAATACCACTGAAACTGTCAGAGACAAGAAGTGCGTACAGCATTCAAACTGAATGTCAGGAAGTATGAAAATCTTTCAATAGATAATTGTGAAAGTAATAGCAAAAGAGCTCGTGATATATTCTGGAGATGATGACGTCGTGGTCTTCAGTCCGAAGACAGGTCTGACGCAGCTTTCGGCGCTAGTTTATTTTGTGCAAGCCTTTCGATATCTGTGTTACTGTAGCCTACACATACGTGCTTAGTTTACTCAAGCCTTGGTCTCTTTCTACAATTTTTATCTTCCACACTCCTCTACGCCACCGGAGAGGCCGAGTGGTTCTAGGCGCTACATTCTGGAACCGAGCGATCGCTACTGTCGCAGGTTCGAATCCTGCCTCGGGCATGGATGTGTGTTATGTCCTTAGGTTAGTTAGGTTTAAGTAGTTCTAAGTTCTAGGGGACTGATGACCTCAGCAGTTAAGTCCCATAGTGCTCAAAGCCATTTGAACCAAGCCACTCCTCTACATTAACGAACTGACGTTCCATTGACGCTTCACGACGTGTCCTATAAACCGATAGCATCTTTTAGTCAAATTGTTCCATAAATATATTTCTTCCCCAACCTCTGTAAGTTTACTAGTTTATTTTTGGTACTCAGTGAAAGTGATGTGAGGTCTTTTTTTGTTCGATGTATCATATTTCACATTTGTACAGTGAATATTTTCCAAACAGGTCTTCAATAGTCGATACGTACGCCACAGTGGATCTGAGTGCAAGCAATGTGATCTTTGATTGTCAGCGGATTGCATATAGTGATTAAATAGTCCATGCTTAAGATAGGAACATGAGATTTGAAATGGTATATAAATACACTGCCTGAAAGAATGGTGAAGCACCCGGAAGGGAAGGAGACAACGAAATAATACTTCACAGGTAGAGAGGGTATGTGACGTTATTGCAGTAATTACAAAGTCGCTTCATATTTACAAAGAACTTGGTAGTATGAGCCCACGTATCAGAATGACATTTAACACTCTCTGGACCGGATATATGCACTGATTCGTTTCCGATGGGCGCGTAAAATCACTGTATCCTCTCCCGAGACACGTTGGCCTACAACGATCGTAGCTGTTCGGATACTGCCACTGGGATGGGGTTGGTCCCACAGAAGTTCCATTGGGAACAGATCTGGCGACCTTGTTGGCCACTGGAGTACCTCAACCTAATAATGTAGGTTGTTCATAGAGATGTGTGCCACTTGTGGAAGAGAGTTAGCCTACTGGTAACTGAGACCACCATTCTGTTGCACGAGAAGTAACATGCGAGCACGATCAGTACCTCAAATGAAGTCATACTGGGCAGCTCCCCACATCACGGCGCAGCAGTAACACAGTTGTACCTCTCCAAAACATTGTAAGAATGGGCTCCCTTCCCAGGTCGCTCCCGTAGTCGACAACGATATTCATCAGTGGTAGTGCAGAGCGGCACTTCGTCACTGAGCACAATACGACAGAATTCATCGTCAGCACATAACCGCTGTTATCGAGGATGGATTCTGGGCCAGGTAAATATGGGGGAAAGCATCACTTCTGGTGATATGACAACGCTATAACTGGTAAGCAGTAGCTTGTCAGTGACGTTTCTGATCTCAAGGTCACTGAGGTGATAAGTGGTGTATCAGCCTACATATCCAATGTCAGGTTACACACTTATGCGACTTTTATTCAAGGCCACTCCCCACTCCCCTTCCTGCAGGGCATCACTGACACGTGTATGTGGTATGTTCAAGGATCCCCTGGGTGACCTCAAACAGAGGATCCCCCACTCACCTTAGCAAATTGTGTGAGTTGTATTCAAGGTCGTCCATGGGAACCCGTTCCCTACCCTTGCCAATGGACTAGGTCATGACAGCTCGATACCTGTCACATGACACGAAATTGGTGCGAAACCCCTGGACCAATGGGAGCACATTAAAATGGCCAGAAACCCCATAGACCAAGCTCCCCTTCCTGCTCTGAATCATCCTTTCTGGCTAGCTCAACTGTGGAAGCCTTTTGAATCGAGGTCTAGGCATTGTGGGGGAGAGATGTAAGTCTGTTATAAACAACAATTCTATGGTGAAACATATTAGTTTTATAGATCACCCTAAGCAATTTTTGCAATACAATTTTGACAATATTTTTTTGTTATTTGTTAACAAACAACTTTTTTCTAACATCCTGGCAGATTAAAACTGTGCACTCGACCGAGACTTGAACTCGGGATCTTTACCTTTCGTGGGCGAGTGCTCTACCAACTCAGCTACGTGAGAAAGACTCACAACCTGTTCTCACAGCTATACTCCTCTTCAGTACCACGTCTCCTAGCTTCGAACCTTCACGGAAGCTCCTCTGAGAACCTTGTAAGACTAGCACTCGCGGAAGAAAGGGCGCTTGCCCGCGAGGGACAAAGGCCTGAGTTCGAGACTCGATACAGCACAGTTTTAATTTACCAGGAAGTTTCAAACCTGCATACATTGCATTTCAGAGTGAAAATTCATTTGTTTACTGAGCTGATGGTTCTGATGACATGTCTCACAGTGCAGTAGAACAATTATTAAAAATTGCAACCAGTTTCATTCAGATAGTGACCATCTCCAAACCATATGCACCATGATGGCTGGTAGTGGAGGCGAATTTAGCCGGTATCCTGGACCCACGAACGTCAACTGCTTGAGAAGCATCTCTGTAAATATAGCAAGTTTTGGATGGTCAACTGACTGAAGAAATGTGGTTGATTATATCGCAATTTCTTCTTAATCTCGTGCACCAAAACTTGTGTGAAAGATATTTTGCTGTAAAATAACCACATCAAGTTACTAAGAAATTCTGACTTATTATGTAGTATATATTGCAAAAAAAGACATAGTATCTAGCATACGTTAAGTTATTCAGACGATGTGTACTCATAGGATTAACTTATAAACAACCAAACGTTCTAATATTTATAACACAAGTCATTAAAGTCTGTTACAAAATATGATGCTTGTGCAGTTTCTTCATAAAATTATAGTTTGCGTAGCTTACAATGTCCTTTACATTTTATGACATACAGTTTTTTAAAAGGACTTGATTTGTATTGTGCAATAATTATTTGACAGTGTTATAATAATCTGTTAATAATTCTGAGAGAAGCTGAGCATGAAATTCAGGGTGGCTGTACTTGTAGATATTATGCCACACACAACTTTCATTATGAGTGGTTCAAATGGCTCTGAGCACTATGGGACTTAACTTCTGAGGTCATCAGTCCCCTAGAACTTAGAACTACTTAAACCTAACTAACCTAAGGACATCACACACATCCATGCCCGAGGCAGGATTCGAACCTGCGACCGTAGCGGTCGCGCGTTTCCAGACTGTAGCGCCTTAACCGCTCGGCCACATCGGCCGGCAATTATGACTGAAGGTGAAATGTAGTTGTTGTAATACATAACACATGTTTATTTGTTTTGTTCTTATATGGCCACATATTCACACAGCGATACCTAATCATGGATTCCAAATTATAGATGTGTGGTATTCACCATTAAATATTTTAAAAGTAAGAACTCAGTGATTCCAGTTATTGTCATAATGCGTTAAGTGTTTCTTCTTTTCTATTAGCAAAAATTGTATTCTCTTGTCTGTGAAACGCGTACTGCTTCTGTCAGAATAGTGCCAACAGGTGCAAATTCTAATAGCTGCAGTAAAATAAAGCAAAAACCTTTAGCACCTTCTTGCAGTTCCTTTAGAACCAAGTTTATTACAATAGGAGGAACGATCATTGAGTTTTGCGAAATTTTTGTGACTGTTAAAATACCTCATGCGAATTGGTTCTAGTGATGAAATTGTTAGGCCCATGTTGGTCATCATTTATGGCGTGTACATGTTGTTAAATGGGCGTTGGGGTACTATGGATTTGTTATGTTATTCAGTTCGAAAATGTGACTCCTGTTAATAAACACATATTAATCATAAAGTATAAATTGAAATATTGCATTTTACAGTTGATAAAAATAAACCGGTTACGTGCATCGGCTGGATGAATGTAGATAAAGTACCATAGAACTGAGTTCGTAAGCGCAGTATTGATCTGCTTTGTTCCATAGTTACATTATTGCAGTTATCTTCACAATATTACAATATTAGCTTCCTGAAGCAGCTGAGATTTTTCCATCACACTCTAAAAAAATAGATGACAATCTAAATTGGATTGAGCACGTAACAGCAATGTATAAGAAAGCATCAGCACATCCATGCCCTACAAAAATATAAAAATCTCTTACCTCTTGACTTGAAAAACAAACTTGTGCAAATACTTATATTATGAATTACTGATTACGTCATGTTATCCTGCAAGACGTTTCTGAGGAAAGTTCACGGTGCCTGGATCTGGTTATGAATGCCTGTGTTCGTTTGGTCTGTGATGCTTGACTCTTTGATCACATTTCACCATCATAGGCGCAGCTAACGGGGCTGTGGGCAGACATTTCCATATCCTCTGTCTTCTCTACTACCTTTGTCACCGCACACTGTCACTCATATCTCTCCTCGACTTTAACGCTACTATTTTAACAACATGGCAAGAAACACCCTGTCCCATCAGAGCAAAATTCTTTCTGTCCACGCCACATTCAGCCACTTTCTTAAAGTTCTTCTGAGTAGCAAGAACCTGACTGGAATAATCTCTCGCGTTATATTAGAGAACCGAAAAACATCTCCAGCTTCGAAAGACAGGTAATGACTACCATACATTTTACAAAAATGGATTTGTGTGTGTGTGTGTGTGTGTGTGTGTGTGTGTGTGTGTGTGTGTGTGTGTGTGTTTTAATATCTCGTCCTAAACAACTGGACAAATTTCAACCACTTTGGTGCACATATACCTTACTGTCAGATGATAATCGCTGTAGGGCTAAGAATCATGTCTGTAAAAGGGCTTGGGGTGAAAAATAAGCAAAGCCTGTGACGCGTGAATTCAAAGATTTCATTCATCCGATGTTTGAGAATGAGAGCACTTAGTGGCTTGCAACAAACATTAAACATAATTTCAAAATTTTACATTTTTTCTCACTGACGAAGCCAACAAAATGATGAAAGGAAAATTTCTTCTTGCAGTAAAACTCATGAAGTTATAATTTATTACTTATTTACTGCTGTGTTCGTGATGCACTCTACAGACAGTATTTATGTATACCACTGAATGTAAGTGCAACATTATATCATAAGATACATAGTTCAAGAGATATGACGTCGTAAAGAATGAGACGCGGGAAAAACTGCCACATCAAGTATTACGTTTAAATTTATTATTCCATTCCTACTAACTCCACCCGCAATAAATTTCGCAGACAGTATGCATATATGCATATTATATCACTGTGTGACACCTAGTTCAGAACATATGATGCCATAAATATTAAGCACAAGGCAGATGCTGTGAGGTACAAATGTGGATGGAAAACCTTTATTATCTTAATATTATTATTGCAAATTATTACTTTTGTCGATAATGCAAATTACTATTATTGAGTTTATTATGTAATAGTTAATTAAGGTAATTCTTATTTCCATTATTTTATCATCATTATTAGTTATAGAATTATTGTTATCATTATTATCAGTTATTATGTTTATTAATAATACAGTTCATTATTATTGTGCCTATTATGCAATATTTTTTGTAAGTGTTGTTCCTGGTCAGATGTAAGAAGGAGCTGTAAGGCTTCATTTTCGTTAGGGTAAAGAAGCAATAAATAAATGAATACATAAATAAATACCTAGCAAATGGCGGGTTTCTCCGTTAGTATCTACTAAACCAACAATGAGGATTACTATTATCCCTTCTACAGCCTGCACTGCAACAACAGCTTCCTGATTTCCCAGTATTGTTCACTGAAGCAGTCTCTCTAAATTTCCTTTCTCCAGAACTCGCTATATCAGAAAATATCTATTTTTTACACCCGTAATTTCTTTTTTTATCTGCCACTATCATTATTGTTATTATTGTCATTATTATTATCGTTATTATCACCATTAGTGGCAGCAGCTACAGTAGTCCAAGTCCTGCAAGTCATTATTCATAGTCAGTATTACTTAATCATATTCTCACACTGAAACCGTGTTAATACTATTTTAATTCTAAAGTTGTCATTTCTTACGTACTTATGATACAAAAAAGGTAGTGTATGTGTGAAACCATGGTCCAATGTAAGAAAGGACATGATGTGCCTAATGAGATCAGGTTAAATAAATAAATAACACTGGGAAGAAAACAATATGCAGTAATTTTATTGACTGTCAGTTTCATTTCTTGGTCTTTTTTGTGGGTGATAAATATTACTCTATGACAAACGTAAAAACCCTATGAGCCCTTTCGTGGGGCTAGTGTAGTGCATTTCATTACCATTGTGAGTGTGTCAGAGTGCAGTCTCAAGAAAATCACGCTCGTATGAGACAGCAGCATCAAATCGTTGGCCCGATCGACCTTCGCCTTTACCAGCAGTTAACTCTTGCTGATGGTCATTGCATACGACTATACAATTGAGTGGCACATATTCAGATGTCTCATATCTGACCATCCCCTGATTTTCTTCAAAATTCACTGTGGTGATACATTTGATATGGACAGTAATTATTATTTGTCTGTCAGTTGAATGATTCGGTAACAACATTCCTCTACTTCATCTTGCTTCACTTACTCTCTTCTCATGCTAAAAGAAATACAAATGTGCTACAGAAATGTTCGTTTTAGAAGCATTCCATTACTGAGTATTTTTAAGTTTGCCAATGTATCAGTAAACTTACAAACCTTCGTGAATCCTCTTGCACTCACACACGCATATCTGTACCCTCAGGCCTTGTCGTAAAGACACATCTTAAGGTTAAGGAAGTTCTGTATGTCAGGATGATGAGTTTGTTTATCGGAATCATTTCAAGACGTTTGATCAAAATCCAAGGCACATTTGGCAACTTTATGTGAGGAAAGGTGAATCTACTATTACATTACAGAGATTAAATTGCAGTCGAGGAATTTTTTCCCACGCGTTACTGTATGTAAGACAATCAATGTGCCAGTGAACTTGGAAACAAGAATTTTGGACTTACGCGGTCTTCTCATTTTAAATTGTGCTTGGACACTACGTCAATTCGCGAAAAGAAAACTGAGAACGGCACAGAGCAGCCTAGGTCGGACTACAAGGTATCGTAAACGAGCTGACAGTATATGCGCAATGTCCTATATCAGTCATGTCCTACAATTGCGTCAGGTAGTAACATGGTAATAGCAAGGATATGAAAAAAAAGGGTGGAAAGTGGCTGAAAACTGACCTCCAATGGAACACTAGAGAGCGAGTGACTGCAATGCAAGGGAGACTTCCAGAAGTACTTGGATGAGGACACTGGAAAGGTCACCGACCTCAGCTGCGAGACGACTGCCCAAGAAAGACTCAAATGCCACGAACTTTCAGTGACACACTGGCCAACATGAAAAGGCTAGAAATTACTAAAAAAGAAAGACTCTACAATTAATGATAACATTACAGGGATTACGAAGCTGGCGTGTATTTGAAAGAAACTCGATTGAACGTGACGCCCTTTAAGCAGCAGTTTTAAATTTTTACCGCCGCCCGCCACCTAACGTGGAGCGACGGAACTGCAAGCGCGGCGCCATGTCGAGCTCGGCTCGCAGTTCTATCTACGAACGGCCGATGGCAGCACACGACAAAGCGGCAAGAGAAACGAAGTCGATATTGGTTCCGCTCGCTGACCTTGACCCGGTGTGCGCCAGTGCAGCCTTCGCGTGGCCCTGGACCGAACTTCAAAATAATGACATCCTTGTCCAACTAAAAAACACATGCTTCTAGAAATTCCTTTCATGTACTGACCTTTTTAACTGTAATACTCGTCGATCTTTGTGTGTTTTTAACTGTATTTCCTCAGTGTACTAGAAATTACAGAACCACAGTCGATCCTAAGGAAAAGTGCTCTACGATAATCACTCACTTGAAACAGCAATAAAATCAAAAGATTGAAGAAATTCAGTGAGAATGCACATGCGCTTTGAGTGGTCGTTCCAGAAGGGAACTGCTGAACGTTAATCGCTCGCGTGAAACAGATGAAGGCACCTTCCCCGCTTTACCTCCACCATTGCAAGGAGGAATAATCTAGGTTAAATTAATAATTTTTGGGAGTGTAATTCGTCGAAATGAATGGAATAATCTTTAAATATGAGTCCTTTCGGTCGGATAGATTGTGTTGTGGCTTCTATAACTCATGAAAATAAATCAAAAAGCATGTAAACTATTTATACAAAGAGGATTCAGATCTGTTTTCGACGCATTTCCCCGCTAAAAGATGTTTGGCAAGCCTTAAGTACTTCTAAGACTGGTGCTGCGCTGAATACTTCACGCAAGCTAGATAAGGTAACTAACGAAGAGGTCGTGCACCGAATAGGAGAAAAAGATATTTATGTCACAAATTTGACGAAAGAAAGTTATTTTGATGGGACATATCCTGAAACATCAAAGAGTAATCATTTAAAACTCACGAGCTTCCGAACGCGTACTCCTCGGCCACTGTGAGTGGTCGCTTAGCCGCCCTTGCACAGCAATGTTTCGGCCCGTGACGTCACTGGTGCTTGGTCGCAAGATGGCCGCTCCCGCTTCATCCTTCCGGAGGCCGGGTCACAAGCTGTACTTAACTGCAGACCGACGTGTATTATCAATGAGAAATTTGAAGGTCTCAGAACGCAAGGAATACACAGAATACCATGCGTATATGAACATTCTTATCTCGATAGACGGCGTGCACTATTGATCAGGACATGAGAGATGTTTCCGGCGGTAGCAGAGCGCTCTCTGATAAACGAACACCGAACTGCATTTGATGAGACATCTGTTACTGAACAGACATACGGTTTCTAGAGTAGCATCATAGTCGGCCCCTGCGGCCGTGCGGTTCTGGGCACTTCAGTCAGGAACCGCGCTACTGTTGTGGTCGCAGGTTCGAATCCTGCCTCAGGCATGGACGTGTGTGATGTCCTTAGGTTAGTTAGGTTTAAGTACACTACTGGCCATTAAAATAGCTACACCACGGAGATGATGTGCTACAGACGCGAAATTTAACCGACAGGAAGAAGATGCTGTGATATGCAAATGATTAGCTTTTCAGAGCATTCACACAAGGTTCGCGCCGGTGTTGACACCTACAACGTGCTGACACGAGGAAAGTTTCCAGCCGATTTCTCATACACAAACAGCAGTTGACCGGCGTTGCCTGGTGAAACGTTGTTGTGATGCCTCTTGTAAGGAGGAGAAATGCGTACCATCACGTTTCCGACTTTGATAAAGGTGGGATTGCAGCCTATCGCGATTGCGGTTTATCGTGTCCCGACATTGCTGCTCGCGTTGGTCGAGATCCAATGCCTGTTAGCAGAATGTGCAATCGGTGTGTTCAGGAGGGTAATACCGAACGCCGTGCTGGATCCCAACGGCCGCCTATCACTAGCAGTCGAGATGACAGGCATCTTATCCGCATGACTGTAACGGATCGTGCGGCCACGTCTCGATCCCTGAGTCAACAGATGGGGACGTTTTCAAGACAAGAACCATCTGTACGAACAGTTCGACGACGTTTGCAGCAGCATGGACTATCAGCTCGGAGACCATGGCTGCGTTTACCCTTGATGCTGCATCACAGACAGGAGCGCCTTCGATGATGTACTCAACGATGAACCTTGTTGCACGAATGGTAAAACGAAATTTTTTCCGATGAATCCAGGTTCAGTATTCAGCATCATGATGGTCGCATCCGTGTTTGGCGACATCGCGGTGAACGCACATTGGAAGCGTGTATTCGTCATCGCCATACTGGCGTATCAGCCGGCGTGATGGTATCGGGCGCCACTGGTTACACGTCTCGATCAACTCTTATTCGCATTGACGGCACTTTGAACAGTGGACGTTACATTTCAGATGTGTTACGACCCGTGGCTCTACACTTCATTCGATCCCTGCGAAACCCTACATTTCAGCAGGATAATGCACGCCCGCATGTTTCAGGTCCTGTAAGTGCCTTTCTGGATACAGAAAATGTTTGACTGCTGCCCTGGCCAGTACATTCTCCAGATCTCTCACCAGTTGAAAACGTCTGGTCAATGGTGGCTGAGCAACTGGCTCGTCACAATACGCCAGTCACTACTCTTGATGAACTGTGTTATCGTGTTGAAGCTACATGGGCAGCTGTACCTGTACACGCCATCCAAGCTCTCTTTGACTCAATGCCCAGGCGTATCAAGGCAGTTATTATGGCCAGAGGCGGTTGTTCTGGATACTGATTTCTCAGGATCTATGCACCCAAATTGCGTGAAAATATAATCACATGTCACTTCTAGTATAATATATTTGTCCAATGAATACCCGTTTATCATCTGTATTTCTTCTTGATGTTGCAATTTTAATGGCCAGTGGTGTAGTTCTAAGTCTAGGGGACTGATGATTTCAGATGTTAAATCCTATATTGCTCAGAGCCAATTGAACCATTTTGTAGTAGCATCGTAAAAGAAAAGAACGAAATTAAAATTGCTGAAAACAACCTCAATAAACACGGCGCACTGTAGTTATCGGAATGTTGAACGAGGTCCAGCAGTCTTTTGAGCAATACATTACCTTATAAGGCACTGGACTCGGCACCAGTGACGTCATAGTCAGTAACACGCTTTTTAAGAACGGCAGCAGCAATGATACGACATTCACAACTTTACAATGAGTTAGCAGTACACTGTCAAAAGGTCGTCCATTTTAAGCCACGTGACGCTGCTGGAAGCCTAAGACAATTATTTCAATATACAGGGTCTTCTTTCTTCTTTCTTTCTTTGCCTGAGCCTTGTCCCTCAGTTACGCAGGATCGGCCATGGCTAATCGGATGTAGCATGGTAAGTTTAAGGGGTTGCCGGATGCCCTTCCTGCCGCCAACCCGTACCCCCGGGGAAGGAATTAGTCTACCCCAGCTGTCTGTGTCTAATGTAAGGCATGGAATAGTGCGAATGTGTTACAAATGTATGCGAGTTGTGTAACTGAGGCGGAACGTGGGGACCAGCCCGGTATTCACCTAGGGGGATGTGGAAAACCGCCTAAAAACCACATCCAGGTTGGCCTGCCCTTCGTCGTTAATCAGCCTGGCCGATTCGATCCGGGGCCGGCGCGCCTACCCGAGTCCAGGAAGCAGCGAGTTAGCGCTCTCGGCTACCCTGGCGGGTTCTTTCATTATACAGACAGTCTATTATTCAAGATTTAAAACGCAGTAGAAAGAGAACCAATCCTCTGAATAACGGCAAATTTGAACAGCATATTATTGACGCAGGGATAAACGTCATGGAACAAAAAACAATTACGAAAATTTTAGCAATAGATTGTACTGTAAGTGAGAATATGTACACCAACAGACGCGTGGCACACAGGTTTGTGTCCAAGACGTCCTGCGTGACTGTCTCCATGAAGAATCACGGGCTGCTAATAGAGCTGTTTTACAAGGACGGTGACTGTGCGCCAGCGGCATTGCAAATGATTTCGACACTGAAGAGTATGAAAGAAAGCACTGGTCAGATGTCGGCTAAGGGTCTGGAGATAGTGACTACAAAATTCGAAAAGACAAGTTCTTTCTGGCAGAGGGTGGAAAGCAGTTGACTCGACGTCTGTCGAAGCTGGGGCCACAACATTGCAGCAAGTATCGAGAAGCGATGTGCACATAAGCAGTACATGGGGTTCTGCCCCAACGTTGGACATGGCAGTGAGCACGGAGTATATAATCCTGCGAAAATCCTCCATTCCTGTTACCTGTATACCATCTGGCGACATCACAGTGGTGCATAGTAAAGCTCAGTGGCTGGCGGCACCACAGTGGTGTCGCCTACATAGTATCGCTCGGTGGCCGGCGATACCACAGTGGTGTCGTCTGCATAGTATCGCTCAGTGGCTGGCGATACAACAGTGGTGTAGACTGCATAGTATCGCTCAGTGGCCGGCGACACCACAGTGGTGTCGTCTGCATAGTATCGCTCAGTGGCCGGCGACACCACAGTGGTGTCGTCTTCATAGTATCACAGAGTGGCCGGCGACACCACAGTGGTGTCGTCTGCATAGTATAGCTCAGTGGCCGGCGACACCACAGTGGTGTCATCTGCATAGTATAGCTCAGTGGCCAGCAACACCACAGTGGTGTAGTCTGCATAGTATAGCTCAGTGGCTGGCGACACCACAGTGGTGTAGTCTGCATGGTGTCAGTCAGTGGCCGGTGACACCACAGTGGTGTAGTCTGCAAGTGTAGCTCAGTTGCCGGCGACACCACAGTGGTGTAGTCTGCATAGTATCGCTCAGTGGCCGGCGACACCACAGTGGTGTAGTCTGCATAATATAGCTCAGTGGCCAGCAACACGTCAGTGGTGTAGTCTGCATGGTGTCAGTCAGTGGCTGGCGACACCACAGTTGTGTAGTCTGCATAGAATAGCTCAGTGGCCGGCGACACCACAGTGGTGTTGCGTTCATGGTGTCACTCAGTGGCCGACGACACCACAGTGGTGTAGTTTGCATAGTATCGCTCAGTGGCCGACGACACTACAGTGGTGTCGTCTGCATAGTATCTCTCAGTGGCCGGCGACACCACAGTGGTGTCGTCTGCATAGTATCGCTCATTGGCCGGCGACACCACACTGGTGTCGTCTGCATAGTATAGCTCAGTGGCTGGCAACACCACAGTGGTGCCGTCTGCATAGTATAGCTGTGGCCGGCGACACCACAGTGGTGTCGTCTGCATAGTATAACTCAGTGGCCGGCGACACCACAGTGGTGTCGTCTGCATAGCATCGCTCATTGGCTGGCGACACCACACTGGTGTCGTCTGCATAGTATAGCTCAGTGTCTGGCAACACCAAAGTGGTGTCTTCTGCATAATATAGCTCAGTGGCCGGTGACACCACAGTGGTGTAGTCTGCATAGTATAGCTCAGTGGCCGGCGACACCACAGTGGTGTAGTCTGCATGGTGTCAGTCAGTGGCCAGCGACACCACAGTGGTGTAGTCTACATAGTATAGCTCAGTGGCTGGCGACACCACAGTGGTGTAGTCTGCATGGTGTCAATCAGTTTCCGGTGACACCACAGTGGTGTAGTCTGCAAGTATAGCTCAGTTGCCGGCGACACCACAGTGGTGTAGTCTGCATGGTGTCACTCAGTGGCCGGCGACACCACAGTAGTGTCGTCTGCACAGTATCGCGCAGTGGCCGGCGACACCACAGTTGTGGAGACTGCACTGTATCGCGCAGTGGCCAGCGACATCGCAGTGGTGGAGACTGCATAGTATCGCTCAGTCGCCGGCGACACCACAGTAGCGTCGTCTGCATAGTATCGCTCAGTGGCCGGCGACACCACAGTGGTGTAGTCTGCATAGTATAGCTCAGTGGCCGGCAACACCACAGTGGTGTAGTTGCATGGTGTCAGTCAGTGGCTGGCGACACCACAGTGGTGCAGTCCGCATAGTATAGCTCAGTGGTCGGCGACACCACAGTGGTGTAGTCTGCATGGTGTCACTCAGTGGCCGGCGACACCACAGTGGTGTATTCTGCATAGTATCGCTCAGTGGCCGGCGACACTACAGTCGTGTCGTCTGCATAGTATCTCTCAGTGGCCGGCGACACCACAGTGGTGTCGTCTGCATTGTATCGCTCATTGGCCGGCGATACCACACTGGTGTCGTCTGCATAGTATAGCTCAGTGGCCGGCAACACCACAGTGGGGTCGTCTGCATAGTATAGCTGTGGCTGGCGACACCACAGTGGTGTAGTCTGCATAGTATAGCTCAGTGGCCGGCGACACCACAGTGGTGTCGTCTGCATAGCATAGCTCATTGGCCGGCGACACCACACTGGTGTCGTCTGCATAATGTAGCTCAGTGGCCGGCGCCACCACCGTGGTGTAGTCTGCATAGTATCGGTCAGTGGCCGGCGACACCACAGTAGTGTCCTCTGCACAGTATCACGCAGTGGCTGGCGACACCACAGTTAAGGAGACTGCACTGTATCGCGCGGTGTCCAGCGACATCACAGTGGTGGAGACTGCATAGTATCGCTCAGTCACCTGCGACACCACAGTATTGTCGTCTGCATAGTATCGCGCAGTGGCCGGCGACATCACAGTGGTGGAGACTGTATAGTATCGCTCAGTGGCCGGCGACACCACAGTAGTGTCGTCTGCATAGTATTGCTCATTGGCCGGCGACACCACAGTGGCGTCGTCTGCATAGTATCTCTCAGTTGCCGGCGACACCACAGTAGCGTCGTCATCATAGTATCGCGCAGTGGCAGTCGATATCACAGTGGTGGAGACTGCATAGTATCGCTCAGCGGCCGGCGACATCACAGTAGTGTCGTCTGCATAGTATCGCTCAATAGCCGGCGACACCACAGTGGCGTGGTCTGCATAGTATCGCTCAGTGGCCGGCGACCCCACAGTGGCGTCGTCTGCATAGTATCGCTCAATGGACGGCTGCAGCACAGTGGTGTCGTCTGCTTAGTATAGCTCAGTGGCCGGCGACACCATAGTGGTGTAGTCTGCATAGTATCGCTCAGTGGCTGGTGACACCACAGTGGTGTCGTCTACATAGTATTGCTCAGTGCCGGCAACATTACAGTGATGTCGTGAGCATAGTATCACGCAGTTGCAGGCGACACCACACTGATGTTGTGACCATAGTATCGCACAGTGGCCGGTGACAGCACGTTAGAACATTTTACATTCTGTTGGTGTTTTGTATAGGTAACAATAAGTTACACACGTCAACCAGTGTTTTGTTTCTATAAGTACTTGTGCCCTTTCATCATGGCGGACGAAGGAGAGAATAAGATTATTTACGATGAACGTGCGGTCGTATTATCTGACGTTCCGGACGACTTGGCCGGTTGGGAAGAAGACATTGGATATCAAAAAAATGAAAGTGGAGCAGAATCGTAGGACGATAGTGAAATACGTCCAAGAAGAATTCAGCGAACGGTGTGGTTGCCAACTGATTAGGCTGAATCAGATGAAGAAGACAGTGCAAAGTGGTCAGACTTTGATTTACCGAGGACCAATAATAAATTTGAAGGATCCCCAGATCCATACATATTTCCCAAAGACACACAGATCGCTGACAATGTCGTAGAATTATATAGAATTATGTATTGGGAACGATCTATTTGAATATATTATCAACGAAACCCACAAGTACTACAGTCAAAATTGTAATAGAAGGAAACTGGATTTAAAAAATGCCAAATTTGTCGCCGTTACGGGACCCGAACTCAGAAAATGATTTGGGTTGTTTGGTTGGGGGAAGGAGACCAGACAGGGAGGTCATCGGTCCCATCGGTTTAGGGAAGGACGGTGAAGGAAGTTGGCCGTGCCCTTTCAAAGGAACCATCCCGGCATTTGCCTGGAGCGATTTAGGGAAATCACGGAAATCCTAAATCAGGATGGCCGGACGCGGGATTGAACCGTCGTCCTCCCGAATGCGAGTCCAGTGTCTAACCACTGCGCCACCTCGCTCGGTAATGGTTTGGGGTTGCTATCCTTATGGGAATAGTAAAAAAATCAAAGGTCGATTATTATTGTTCAACGAATCCGTTGATAGACACGCCGATATTTCCCTAAATGATGTCCCGCAATTGATTCAGGCAAATATTTTCATTATTACATTTTTCCGACAGCAGCAATAAACCGGATAATGCCTACCGGCTTGTCAAAGTGCAATTCGTAATTAATAATTTTTCCAAAAATTTAAAGAAACGTTTAATCTAAGTCAAAACATTTCAGTTGATGAAGGAATGATACCGTGGCGTCGACGGTTAAATTTTAAAATGTACAATCTGTCGAAAATTACAAAATACTGCATACTCATTCGGATGCTTTGTAATTCGAGTACCGGATACATTTCTTCGTTAAAGATATATTCCGGCGCTGGACAGCCTTTAGCAAAAACAATTATGGAACTATTGACACCTGATGGAAATGCATCACCTCTGCATGGATAATTATTATAGCAGTGTAGAACGTTGAGAGAAGTTACTTGAAGAGAAAATTCGAGTTTGTGGAACCATGTGACAAAATAGAGGATTTTCGGAAAATTAAAGGGCGCAAAATTCAATGTGTTTGGAGCTTGTCATCAACGGAAAGGTGACAAGCGGCCGGTAACAAGCCAAGTAATCCGCAACCTGCGCCAAGCGGATAAATTTGTACGAGACGTGCGGACGGCAAAGTGTTAATACAAAACCATCCTTGTTCATGAGTTGCTTCCTGCTGACTTGCCAGCAAGACAGACGTTCGCTCTGAAATTTCTTGCTCGCATTGAAGTGGACAATGGATGACCATGGAACATTCTGTGGACAGACGATGCTCATTTCCATTTCCAATGACGTGTCAGTATGCAGAATTGCAGAACGTGGGTAACGGAAAATCCGCACGTACATCCACCGGCATCACCTCATTCTGCAAAAGTGAATGTGTGGTGCGGGTTGACGACATCTTTTGTCGTAGAGCCGTATGTTTTGGAGGATATGAGTCCTGAGCGTCATGTTACCTCTACCGTCACTAGTACGCCATGAGCGTCTTTTGCACGCCTACTTCATTCCAATCCTTAAACAGCTTGGAAGTGTGGGTGGGATAATTTTTCGGCATTGCTGCAGAGGCATTTCAGAAATGCTGGAATTATCAGCCGTCATTTCCCTACAGCCTGACCGTCTATATCACCTGATCTTAATCCTTGTGACTTCTGGCTGTGGGGTTATCTCAAACATGTTGCGTTCAGTAGGACCGTACCAGAATTGAAGGAGCTCATTGCGCAACGCATTCTAAAAGTGGCCTCCCAGACACTCCGATGTGTTGTGGAAGATGCTGTTTCTCGATTTCAGTTTGTGGCAGAAAACGGTGGACAGCATATTGAACATGTCTTGCGCTCGTTTCACGACAGTTAGAACCCGATGTAATTTTTTATGCGGTTTTTGGCCCCAGGCCAATTAAAAACCGATGTCATTTTGCTTTGCATACGATTTTTGGGCAAGTGCAACCAAAACCAATTTTTCCCATCCGATGTGGTACGACGTTGCCGCAACTGTTCACTGCCGAGCTGGTGCAATCATGCGCATTGCACAGTGCGGATCGTGTAATGTGCAAGTGAAACTATAGCAGTCGTACTGCGATTCATCTATGATTTGTAGCTAACTCCATTAACGTTAAAATGCTTAAATCGTAATCTATTGGTAAAATTATTGTCAATTCGTTTTTTCGTTCCGTGACGTTTACCTCTGCGTCAATAATTCGCTGTTCAAATTTTACGTCATCCTGAGCAGTAGTTCTCTTTCTACAGCTTTGTTGAGCTTGAACTTGAATTATTAACACCCTATATGTAGTCACGAAACTACGCATTCGAAGAATGAAAATTTAATTTCTTATAGAGGGGGGTGTGAAGAGAGATCAGGTTTTCGCGGTGACATGTAGGTTGCAGTAATTATGCAAACATGGAAAGGCTAGCGCAGGATATACTATCGTGGAGAGCTCCATAAACATATGTTCGCCCAGGAGGCAATAACGACGACACCATTTCTTTTAGTGGATTGAGGCCCCTCTCGTGTGAGCACACCGAGCCACTGAAAAATTTGGCTCTTTTCGTTGGCATATCTCGGTAGGCCGTGTGTGCGGCAGAGAAAATCTCAAAGGAAAAAGATTGGGACGGACCTTTCACTTCCGCCGTTAGCCTGAAAACGAAGGAAAACTTCTCGAAAAGCTTGATCAGAGCTCGCTCTCTCTCTCTCTCTCTCTCTCCTTGTGTGTGTGTGTGTGTGTGTGTGTGTGTGTGTGTGTGTGTGTGTGTGTGTGTGTTCGCTGCTGTTGATGCTTTGTTTATTATGGCGCGGTTACTGTGCTGAATATTGCATGAGTATATATCAAATTATTATTGTTGTCTCTCTTAGTCGACAAAATGGCTTGAATCTAGCTTTTATAGGAAGCAGAAATTATTTCTGAAAGTGTACATAGAAATAGTCAAGCAGGACTTATATTTTCAATTTAGTCACAAATGTAAATATCACATTTGAACGCAAAACCATATATGTAATTATCGGAATACGGTCATTCAGCAGTAAACAGAAAGAAAACACAAACCTATTAACCACCCCCTGGCCGAACCCCCACCCCCGCAAACCCTGATTCTCACTTGAGTTAACGTGTTTTTGACATTGCATCTGCTGTACTTTATGTCGTACAATGAAATTAATTTGCAGATACATTCTGCGGTATTAAAATGTCATGTCATGTCTGCTTCAGAAGTTTTAGAAAATGGACAGAGAAAATGTAGTCACCAATAAAATCTTTCCTTACTTTGTTTTGTGAGTAGTGTCAGCGAGAAAAAGTTTCAAAAATGTTTCAGATTATGTGTAAAGTTTTTTGGAAGTCGCTAAGTGTCGCCATTCACAAATACTGGGTGAATATAATCTGCGTTTTCCGCATATACGCAGTCTCTAACTTGAATGCTGGACTTACTGTGTCACACGTTTAGCAAAAGATTATAACCCTTAATTAGTAGATTATGAAAGCATATTAAACTTTCAAATTCGGTCAGCAATTATCTGAAATACTGAACATGGAAATTTCTGTAGCCACTGTGAGCCGTCAGACGGGAAGCTTGCAAGTGGAAATGCATGACCGTTTCAGCAATCAGTATTATACACTCATGTTCACAAAAACAGTGCACCTTGAACGGTTAGAGATAGGAGATCAATTTTCACAGGACAAGTACATTAGTATGTTCTGCAGAAATGACTAGGATGTTCACCATGTCAACCAGCAGGTTCAACGTCAACATCGATATCGCGGCGCAACACCACCTATCGCTATAATGTACCTGCAGCTCTCCTTGTCACTATTAACCGGAGGTAATGCATCAGTGCGACTTCAGCATATTTGCAGGGATGCCTCGCAGAAGTAGGTGCGAACCGTACTGCCTGATTAAGTCACGGAAAATTCTTGATCAAGCCATTCAAAACAGTTAATAAAATTTATTAACTTCAATACAATATAGTAAACGAAACAGTAAAAGGTTTGAAGCTGTGATCTTCTCCCTCTTCAACTCCGTTAAGAAACATATCTGACTCGCTCTTAGTAATTCAACAAGAACATGCTTTGTGATATGGTCACAGATTGCTGATTCACCAGCAATGTTGTAGAGTGTAGACCAGTTGGAAGCTCGGAGACGAACATAAGAACTGGGCACTTGACATAAATTTGCTACAGACGGACTATTTGGCAGTAGGATCTGTTGTAGAAAACTTGGACGTTGACGGGAACGTTGTTAAGATTTGCGGAGATTTCACGTATCTCGCATACTTGGTTGATGAGCATCCGAGTTCATAGATGTCTGCTGAACGGCAAATGAAGTATGTATTATACTATTATTGATAGTATTCCGCTACGTGCCTCTAAAGTGAGGGACGTATTCAAGAAACAAAATGGGCAATGTCTGGAGGTGGATGTAACCAGTACGAGGCATGAGTGGTGTTCCAGAAAATGTCACACCCACATGAAGTGTCATGGCCCATTTTTAAACACAGTTCCAATACCAGGTATACTTCATCCATAGGACGTTTTCCTTTTTCCCTATAGGCCATTTAAAGTTTTTAGACCATCCCACACGAAACTATTGAAAAAAATCACGCTCATGACTGTAGCTGGCCTCGGATCGCTTAGGAGCTACTCCCTGTGTGATTCAATGGAATGCGATACACGGTGATGTCAATTAGAAACATGAAAATAAGTGCTCAATAAGCATTTCTTGGGGTTTCACGGTGCTGGTGGCAGGTCATAAAATTTTTATTTTCACGAAAAATATAGGGCTACGTAATTAATTTTCTGTTTGTTTGTAGGGACATACCTGGTACACATTTCTACGATGAAATAAAATTGGGCAAGAATGTTGCCAACCTGTACAACAGTACATTCCACAAAAAGGTGTATTGTTGCATGTTGTATGTTAACTGGGGACCTAGAAACGACGGAGAGGTTCCGTCCCCACCGCAGCCAGTGGTCCACAACGCCACGACGATTACCGCAGTCCACTTCACCCCTCCGCCGTCCCGCACGGAACCCAGAGTTATTGTGCGGTTCGGCCCCCGGTGGACCCCCCAGGAAACGTCTCACACCAGACGAGTCTGACCCCTATGTTTGCGTGGTAGAGTGATGGCGGGGTACGCGTACGTGGAGAATTTGTTTGTGGAGCAATCGCCGAAATAGTGTAGCTGAGGCGGAATAGGGGGAACCAGCCCGCATTCGCCTAGGCAGATGGAAAACTGCGTAAAAACCATCGACAGACTGGCCAGCTCACCGGACATCGACACAGGTCCGCCGGGCGGATTCGTGCCAGAAACCAGGCGCTCCTTCCCGCTCCGGAAAGCCGTGCTTTAGACCGCTCGGCTAACCGGGTGGGCAAAATATGTGTACTACTCTGATAACACACAGACATGGAATTAGGTTAGAAATGTGAAAGAAGTTAAGGATAATAATAATAATAATGATGATGATGTCTCTCATTCCACATAATAGTTTGGCACTATAATGTTTCTGTCTTTCTGGAAATCTTTATTCCCAAAGCTCTGCAGTTTATTATACTAACTACTTATCCCCTTTCTAGACCAACATTCACTTAATATGGAGAGATGCAGACTCAATTTTTCAGGCAAGCAATACGACATTGCAGTACACAAAATGGAAGCCAAAAGCCATCGCCATGGCCCTGATTTCAGCTGAAGGTGCTCGTAACGTTTGTGTAGTGTGTTCAAGTTTGTTGAGTGTTTGGTGGTGACAAACTGAATGAGATTTCGCTGTTTTAAACAGATTAGTCTGGTATTCGTGCGGCATGGGGGAAGGGGTGTTTCAGTCACCATCCGGTCATGCTGATTTAGGTTTTCTGCGATTTCCCTAAATTACGAGGGTCGTTCCGAAAGTAATACCTGCTATTTTTATTCGTGAAAACTGCAGCAGATATGTAAATAACAACAGCACAGGTAAATAGAGTAATATTTCAGTTACAGGCTGTCATTTTTTCTCATAGTCACCACCATTCGCAATGCACTTTTGCCAACGATGAAACAGAGCCTGCATGCCGCGCTTGTAAAACTTGTAACCTCCTTGCAGCTTTGACAACATTATCCGAGTGTTGAAAATGTTCACCATTGTAATCCCTCTTTCAGAGGCCCAAAAAGAGATGGAAGTCTGAAGCTGTACAGTGTATGTTGTAAGACAGTCCAGCCGAACTTTGCAAAGAGTTGGGTGGTCACAAAACTGGTGTGGAGCCTGGCGTTATCAAGTTGCAAGTGAAAGTTGGCCATCTTTTCTGACCTTACCTTGGAAATTCGGGCTTTCAGTTTCGTCAGTGCCGTCTTGTAGCTGCTGAAATGACAGTTTCTCCAGACTCTAGGACACGCAAAACAAGCACACCCCGGCTATCTCAAAAGATTGTGCTCATCACTTTGCCCGCAGACGGCTGTGTCTTAAATTTCTTCTTTGACGGAGAATTCGCATGTCGCCATTCCATGGACTGTGTTTTGGATTCCGGCTTGTAGTGGTGACACCACGTCTCATCTCCGATGACGATGCTATTCAGAAAAGTGTCACGTTCAGCTTCATACTTGTCCAGAAGGTTCCGACAAATTTCCGTGCGATGATTTTTTTGTTCTTCTCTAAGCATCCGCACGGCCCATCTCGCAAAGACTTTGCGATAATCAGCACATTCTAACATTGTTTCCAAGCCTTGACAGGCGAAATTTAGCTTTGTACACAATTCTCTGGTCATTATCCACCTATCACTACGGATGAGTTGATCAAGACCCTCTTCATTGCCAGGGATGACAGCTGTGCAGGATCCACCGAGCCGTGGCTTGTCATGCACACCCCTTTCGCCACATTGAAAATGCCGTACCCATCGCCTCACATCGATCACGTCTATTGTATCGTCTCCATACAACTTTAGCAAGAGTCGATGGATTTCAATCGGTGCAATTTCTTCATCAGTGAGGAACACAGTCACGCATCGCTGTTTTTTACGCGCGTCCACATCAGACTTCGATTTGGAACACTCCTGTGCTGGCCCCAACCACCACCTGCAAATGAAAGAAGGAGGTTCGAGAAGTAGCAGTACACCAACGACATGTGGCACGGACATCCAAAGTCACAACAAAAAATAGGAGGCACTACTTTCTGAACTACCCTCGTATTTCAGTCAAGTGCCAGGATGATTCCTATTGTTTGGCATCGGCCGACCGCATGTCCCATTCTACTCAAACTAGTCCCGTAAGTAAGCTACTGCCTATGTATATGAGTAATGTTTTTATTTGTTTGTTGTCGATCTATAACACCACGACACGCCCAGCACCCTTAAAAAAAGTGATCCACGGATAAATGAATCTGCTAGTAATACAAATTGCCGCTAGGTGAGCATAAACTAAATGGCGCACTTTATTTTCTGCAGTGAAAGAAGAAGAATGCTGCGACAGTCCACGCTGAGCTGGTGCGGTAACAGAGCACACCATCTTATGACACAGTGATGAGATGGCTCAGACCCTGCTGGTGTGTTCAAATAAGTTTCAGGGACGTAGAACGAAGTGACACACTATATCTTAGTGAAACATCAGGAAACACAAGAGAAACGTATCTCCTGGTGCTCGAAGACCAACTTATCACTGTCGAGATGTCAGAGCAAAAACTGGAAATCAGTGGTGTAACAGCTCTGTACGACATTTTGAATATAACAGAGGTCGTCACGGTTTGCTTTCCACGATTTCTCACACGCACTGCAAAAGCCTACTGAGCCGAGGCAGCAGTGTAAATGTTTCAACTGCGTTAGATCAATGCAGATCGCTTCTTGAGCTGTCTGGTCACTATGGACGAGTGTTGCACTCTTCTGTCTTCAGGCCACAAGTGACCCATCGGGACCATCCGACCGCCGTGTCATCCTCAGTGGAGGAAGCGGATAGGAGGGGCGTGAGGTCAGCACACCGCTCTCCCGGTCGGTATGATGGTTTTCTGTGACGGGAACCGCTACTATTCGGTCGAGTAGCCCCTCAGTTGGCATCACGACGCTGAGTGCACCCCGAAAAATGGCAACAGCGCATGGCGGCCCTGATGGTCACCCATCCAAGTGCCGGCCACGACCGACAGCGCTTAATTTCGGTGATCTGACGGGAACTGGTGTATCCACTGTAGTAAGGACGTTGCCCCATGGACGAGTGTTGGGCCTATTTTTATGACCGCGAGTGAAAGGAACAAATCGAGAAGAGCAAACATGCCACTGCCAAAAAAGAGCAGAAGCCCATAAAAGCGCAATGTGTTTCTTCAGACTGCGTCGATATGTTGCTGACAGATTACGCTCGTACTGGGCAAGCCGTCAAAGCGGCATTCAAGTGAAGTCACCTGACGGTTTGATGAGAAACAACTGACAAAACGAAGCGTCACTGGGTGCCGTCCTGGGGTACCTCTTTGCTCCACGGCAACGCCCCATCTCATTCTGCACAGTACACACACGTGCTGCTTTTTTGGCTGTGAAATTTTGCCTCAGTACTCGTATTCACCAGACATAACAAACAGCACCGCTCTGGCCCGCGCTGAGTGCTACCGCCACGTAACAGCGCTGCTCAGTTGCTTCTGTAATACCGATTATTCACCGTGTACTTCTTCATAAATACCGATAAAACGAATATCACAACAGACTAATTGTGGGCCGCTCTGTCGAATGGGCATGTAAAATTTAGCTTCCAAAAATCATTTTGTTTGTAACGGGAAATAAACTCATGCTTTCCGTCGAGATTGGGTGACGCATGAAAGACGTGATGAGCAGTATTTTAAATGGTTCAAATGCCTCTGAGCACTATGGGACTTAACTTCCGAGGTCATCAGTCCCCTAGAACTTAGAACTACTTAAACCTAACTAACCTAAGGACATCACACACATCCATGCCTGAAGCAGGATTCGAACCTGCGGCCGTAGCGGTCACGTGGTTGCGGACTGAAGCACCTAGAACCGCTCGCCCACAGCGGCCGTCTGAGCAGTATTTGTCTGAGAAGGTACCTAGTGGTTACTACCGAGTTGTTGCTCTTATAAACAGCACCCCACACGACAAACCAACTGCGTGTTTACCTGCGATTACTCGTACTGTAGGTACTTGGGCCATACACGGCTCTGTTTAAAAAGAATAGCTCGAAGTAGTGAGGTGGGTGGGTGGGGGTGGTTGGCGGGTTGTGTGGAAGAAGAGACCAAACAGCGAGGTCATCGGTCTCATCGGATTAGGGAAGGACGGTGAAGGAAGTCGGCCGTGCCCTTTCAAAGGAACCATCCCGGGATTTGCCTGGAGCGATTTAGGGAAATCACGGAAAACCTAAATCAGGATGGTCGGATGCGGGATTGAGCCGTCGTCCTCCAGAATGCGAGTCCTGTGTGCTAACTACTGCGCCACCTCGCTCCGTCGATGTAGTCATAGGCTCGAGCCGCGCGCATCTGCTTTCATGCCCTGCAGCTGACTCGCTGCAAATGATTATCTATACTCAAGTAGTCTATGCAATGGCTAGAACAACAGGTTAAGAACATACACAAAATTTCGAAAGAAAAATTGATTGAATAATTTAATAACTACGGTTCTATTCTATTGTCTGTAACTGCTGTGGACGACAGAGAATTATATTGAATAAGGTTTATTCAAGGAAGGGCATCTCAGATAAACGAAAAGTGATCCTACGATGTCCAATTAAAATGCAAAAAGAAAATATCTCTATAAATGCAGTAAAGTGACACAGAGCGATACGACGATGGTAGCAAAATACCGCAACTAAATAGTCGTTAAAGCTATATGGAAACTAAGTGCATTTCGTAATCACCATACACCGAAAAAACTCAAAACAGTTAAGTGTTCAACATGAGGATTCACCAATTAACACACGCAATGCAAAGAATAGTAGATCATACTGTGTCTATTCTCAGTTCCGTCTACCAAGCGGCAGAAATCAGAGCCCCACTATGGAGCATATTCCGACATACTAAGTCCCTCCAGAGTTAAGGTATGGTAGCGGTCGTTCACCGCCCAGAACTGATCCTCCGTGATCGCATACCCCTCGTTGCTACAGGCAGGTCTTCCTACTTCCAGCACTCGACATAAAGTGTCTAGAATCGTTTCCTTGAGCTCTCCATGAGGAAAGTCCCAGTCACGACTTGACTCGGGTTGCGTTCCGCTACTGTCACCTTTTCCATTGGCTGAAGGCCATCCTCACCAAACTACCGCGCTCTTACGTTTGTCTCATCGTGACCTCGTCCCAGACTAACTAATACTGTATATTACAACAATATTTAAATAAATATCATAAACATTCGGTTTCACTCAGATAATTTGCAATAAATATAAGTAATGGTAGGTTCATAATAAATATGCTAGCATTCTTGTGCAAGTGTGCTCATGATGAATGACAACAAATTGTTGTTAAATATTTTTGAACAATTATTTATGCCGTTTTGATACAAGCGCATTTTGGTTCCCTTTTCAGTTCTAATGTCTGCTAATACATACTACTGACTACTTTTAAATTAGCACAGTTTTTTTACTAGTACTTGAACATTTAAATAAGGACACTGGCAAAATAGTAAATAAAAACAGAATATGACGAAATATGAGGTACTGATGCTGTATTCATTTGCCGCGTAAATGTCAAGAATACGATGTTCTGACAAACATTTTCCTACTAAGAAAGATATAAAAACATAATAAATCAAAGAATAAAATAGTTGCAAGATACAGATACATAGATTTCAGAGATGACACCTATAGTGCAACGCTATCATCTGGGATATCCTGTGCTGAGATCGTATGAGGCGTTTAAAAGTTGTTAATTCGGAGGATCATTGTTAAAATGTTTTCCACTGTGAGGTATTAACTTATGTAGTTTTAAAGATACTGACATTTTGCTTTCTCATTCGATGTGACTCGTTTCTCTGAGATTGCAGATATATTCAGATTTGCATTAACATGTGACTGTGGTTTACTGTAGAAGTTCAGAGAGCTGTAACTCAGTCACGTGTAAGATTATCTGACACTCCACCATTTCATGGAGCATTCTTTGTCTTACTAACAACTGTCCATTGCCAAAATTCCCCGTACTGGGATTAACGCACATCCGGTCCTTTTCTGACGCACTTGTCTCGCCTAGAGCGGCGGCAGCATTCTCCCGCGAGGCCCTATAGTGTTCAGGTGTATATAAATTTCACATCATAATAATTCCAGGCGGCCGATTAGCTCGATTAAACATTCGTAACGTTACGTGTCTGTGCTGACTCCAGCTAGATATTGATGAAACGAAACTGCAAGTATTTACCAAAACTCCGGAGAGAATGCTCGTGATGTAGAACAGTGTGAAGGACGTGGACAGGCCGCGCACCTGAGTGAGACAGTGTTACCGGAAGCTGACACAGATTCAAAGGAGGCTCGTAGTGGGCCTCAATTTGGACTGCTGATCGAATCATGCAATACACAGGTTTGTGGGGCATTCGAATGTGACAGCGGCCCGATGTGGGACTGCGTGGAACCATGGAATGGGAATCATCCTATTATGCGCTAAGCACTGCGCAACATCTGCGCCTGTCATCCGAGAGCAGGTAAAGGTCTCCCAGCAAAATTCTGTGTTATTGGTCAGAGGCCAGTGACAGCCGGTCTAGGGAATCACCAACCCATTCGTAGGCCATCATTAACACCATGACACAAACGAGTGCATTTGGAGTGGTGCCAGGACTGACAAGCTTCTGTTAGTGGCGAATGGCACCTCATTGTGTTCAGTGATGAGTCAGGGTTCTGCATGACCCCAGATGACCATCGTCGTTGGGGCGGCGTCTCACTCTTCCAATGCTCTGGAGAGACACACAGGTGTTACTACTGGCCTCGGGTCACAGCTAGTAGTGACGGCACATCGGTAGGTCATGAACATCTTTCGTTCTTATCTGTTACCTTTAAAGCGACAGTATAGTGGTACCATTTGTCAACAGAATAATCCTCCTCCACACACCCGCCAGGGTAGCCGAGAGCGCTACCGCACTGCTTCCTGGACTCGTGTAGGAGCGCAGGCCCCACATCGAATCCGCTCAGCGGACTAACGACGAGGCCCAGTGTGCCGGCCAGGCTGGATGTGGTTTTTGGGCGGTTTTCTACATCCTGCTAGGTGAATACTGGGCTGGTCCCCACGTTCCACCTCAGTTACACGACTCGCAGACATTTGAAACACGTTCGCACTATTCCATGGATTACACTCGACGCAGACATTTGGACTACCCACATTCCGTCCCAGAGGGAAGGGGGGGGGGGGCGGGGCGGAGGGGGGGTGTATGGGGTGGCGACAGGAAGTGCATCCGGCCAACCCTTAAAATTAACACGCCAAATCCGGTTAAACATAACAGCAGACCCCGCAGGTAGAGATAAATGCTTGGAAAGAGAGAGAATCCTCCTCCACACATGGCAGAACCCCTATGAAACGTCCGCATAACGTAGAGGTACTACAGTGACCAGCAAGTCCCCAAATCTCTTCCTGATAGAACATGTTCTGGGTTGGCTGGACTTTGACTTCATCCCAGTACCAGGATCCAAGAACTCTGTCTCGGGAGATGATACAACAGCTTTTTGACACCCTGCCCAACCGATTCAGTGCATCCATGTACGTCAGAGAGGATGCAACGTCATACTGATACGTGGGCTCATAACGCAAAGCTTTTTTTCTAAATTTGACCTGATTTTGAAATCACTGAAATAACATAACATATGCTCTCAGCGCATCAAGTTTCGTTTCGCTTCCTCCCCTCCTTCTGAGTGTTTCACTTCTTCTATCAGGCAGCGTATTTTCAGCAGCACAAAATATATTACTGGGATCCAAATTAAACACATGACTGCATAATATTAATTCCCTGTCCCCACGGTGTGCATCTCATTAAAAATTAAATATAAATTTAAAAATACAAATATTAAACCATTGTCCTAGTTCGCAAGCAACGATTGAGACTTCTCTTTTTAAATTTTACTTCACACTAAAGCAAATGTAAGACTAAAGGGCCAGCACTATTTAAAACGCTATATGTGAAGGAAGGTAATCAACTGCGTTACACTGCAGCAAACTGTGCAACGCGAAGTCGTCAGTGTAGGTCGAATATGAAGTAATGACTGACAATATAACTATTACAATAAGATGTTAATTATCACGTTTTAAAATAGAAGAACTGCTGGCTATGGACGTTACCTTATTGTATTTGTTTCTCATTATTGTGTGTGAATTCCTAAGGGACCAAAGTGCTGATGTCATCGGTCCCTAGACTTACACAGTACTTAAACGAACTTATGTTAAGAACAACACACACACACGCACACATGCCCGAGAGAGGACTCGAACCTCCGGCGGGAAGGGCCACGCAATTCGCGACAAGACACCTCAAACCACGCGGCCACTCCGCGCGGGGTTTCTCATTATTCTTCACAAACATGGTATCCACAAAAGTTTTCCTGGTACTCAGTTTCCCTCTATGCGATGCTAAGATGTTCTTGCCAACCAGTAGTACCAACATGCTGCAAAAGGAACTTCACAGCTTCTTCCCCTTTTTCTGTCATTCAGGAAGTGTTTCATTTTTACATTCTCTCTTTCGTTTTAAACTAATGTTTTAAACTGGTGAACTACGAGAAGACCCCACGCCCTGCGTGTTTCCGCACAAACTAAATTATGTACATAAATAGCTTATCCATTTCGGAGCCATCTTAAGTGGAATGACCATATAAAGCAAATAGAGGGAAAAGCAGACGACAGAATCTGATTCATAGGCAGAACCTTAAGGAAATGTAACTGATCTACGAAGGATGTGGCTTATAATGCGCTTGTTCGACCCAATCTTCAATATTGTTCATCTGTCTGGGATTCATACCAGATAGGACTGATAGAAGAGATAGAGACGATTCAAAGAAGAGTGGCACGTTTCGTCACGAGATCGCTTAGTTGTCACGAGAGCGCCACGGATAGGCTCAACAAACTCCGTTGGCAGACGTTACAAGAGAAGTGTTGTGCATCATGGAGAAATTTACTATGGAAATTTCGAGAGAGCACTTTCCCGGAAGAGTCGGACAACATGTTAATTTCCCATACACACATCTCGCGTAATAACCATGAGGAGAAATTTCGAGAAATTAGAGCTAATACAGAGGCTTACCGACAATCATTTTTCTCATGCGCTATTGCGAGTGGAACAGGGTTGGAGGCCTTAGTTAGTGGTGCAAAAAGTACCCCCCGCCACACGCCATTATGTGGCTTGAGGAGAATGATGTAGATGTAGAGCTTTACTGATAGCGTGCTTTCCATCAACGTTCGGGCATTACATTATTTCCTCCCATATATGTCCTTCGTGAGGCAATCAGAGGAATTAGAGCTCCACGTAGATACAGTGACAGTATAGTATTGTTTACCTGCCAACATCACAAACGGAGCAGGGGATGGGGAAAATGATAATGACAGCAGAGGTACCCTCCCTCACACACCGTACTGAGTCTCCCAATGGTATATGTGTAGATGTTGACATGATGTTGTTATATCATCGGACAGATACATCGGCTTGGGTAGGAAGCGTTTGTTTCAACAAGGTGAAGTCCAGTTTCCTGCGGCAAGGATTGAAACTCTGCATTCTGCAAAGGAACAGTCGCTGTAGGAATGAGCAGAAATAGTGAAGGAAGTACGCCTTGTGTTACACATTTCTGAATCACCGATAGCGGAACAATGTGATAATTATCCAAATTGGCATAGTAAATGTTATTATTATTATTATTATCCTTATTAATTTGTTCATTTGTTTAATAATTTTCTATTCTGTTAAAACATGAATAGAAGCAGACATCTTTGTCAGACTTACTAACATATATTCAAAATCCAAAGAACAGTAGTGTTGATTGTGTCATCTACATCACTAAGCGGCTATAACGGTCATTGTGGCAGCAGGTTATCAATCTAATACATATCTCCCAGGGGCACTAAAAATTGATTTTAAGTATTTCGGGTAGTTATTACCCGAATTTAAAATTTGAAAATTCTTTAATAATATTCTCATGAATATGTCCAATCTGATGTTAAAGTTTTAATACAGTAACTCAAATATTAAAACTAGTAACTGAACATTATTTAGAGTTATCATAACTCTCGGCGAGCAATTTACACAGAGTATATTCTCTCAGTATTTGAGCATGAGAGCATTTCGCGACATCCAACCAACTTACACATAATTTCAAACCTGTCCGAAACTTTTCCTCCCTGACACCCCCGACTATATAATGAAAGGTAAAAAGTTTTTCGGTTACAACTTTTTCGTGGTTCATAAAATAAAACATGAGTATGAGACTCGACGTTTCAATTCATTATTTCTTCATTTCTAACGCTATTCGCAACCTATTTTGCAGAAATTATCGACATGCATCTTAGTGTTCCAGCTAAATTATAGCGTTGTGCGACATATACTTCAGGAGATACAACGTCATAAACACTGGGCTGTGTGAAGCTTGTGTTTTATACCTGTCCGATTCTTTAAAGAACACGGGAGAAGGGGGGAGGGGCATTACTCGTCTTTGAACAAATAGGAATAGCTTAGTTTATTTTGTAACGCCAGATTACCAAATATAATGTTGCGTAACTATTATTCTTAAAACAAAAACAATTACTGAGGCCTGGTTCTGCCTTGAGCAAACACGATGTCTTCTTCGACAACGCCGCATGTTTTGATGACGTTTCACCATCGCTAATAGGTTCATTTACTTTCTTAGTGTCACATGTTGATGTTCATGTGGGTGCCAGACATTCGCCAGCGCAATTGATGTTTTGCTCCAGTTTGTCATTCGGAAACGCCTGGCACGGCAATGAGAAATTCATCTTGTGGTTGAAGCTCACTTTTCGTGTTTGCAAACACGGAGCAAGATATCAACTGTATTGCGAACGTCACGCAGACGCATAAACATCAATAAGTGACGCTAAGGAAATAAATGAGTCTGCTGACGATGGTAAAACTTCTCAGGAAAATATTTGGTCTCCAAATAAGAAGAATCCGTATTGCCTTAAGGCAGAATTAAACTTTCATATCCTTATATTTAAACGCAGGCACAAACAAAAATAAAAACAATTAATTTAAAAGATATTAGTTTTCAAGTAAAATGGGATTACATTAAGAGTATCTACATTAAAAAATATTCCATTGAAATGCTCGGTTGAGCACGGTTTTATTGCCGCCAATGACGTCGAGATGTTTCATTCACTCTTGTCAACCAGTATGTAATCACAGATCAGTTTATCAGTTTGTCAATGAAATCTAGTTGGAGCAATGGAATCAGAAAATGATTATTAATAACTGTTACATAAATCCAGCCAAACAAGAATTTCTCGCAGCACAGAATAAGATGGCGAGGATAAAACGTATAATGAACGTTAACAGTAATTCACACCATCGAAAACACGGATAAGCTATAACTAATCATACTTTCCATTCTAATTCGAGCTGCAGAAATGGCGATTGCGCATAATACCTTTTTGTCCGTAAATAATACGTACGGTGAAAATTTGTATTTCAGTCCATATAGGTTAAGGAAGTTACTCTACGTACTGTGCCTGTAATAGTGCGCATATGTAATTTATGCAATAATGGAGAAATGTGTTGAAAGCAATGATTTGTTGCCTATGATTACATAGGATGAAAACGTTCCATGGCTAATGTATTCCTCAAGAGTCAATTTCTCTTCTGCACGCTGTTTTGAAAACGAAAAGACTATTTTACTACGTGCACATTAACATTCTGTCTTAATTAAATGTAACTGGAGCATGAGCTTTTGTTGGCTGCTCCTTTATTGCGTCCTCTGAGAGAGAGCGTTTGATATTAAAATTAGAAACTTTAGCTTGAAAATTTAATAATGTCACGTGGAAATTTCATAGTAGACATGCATTTTACTCGTAGCAGACAGTTAACGTAATTCAATTTAGGCCGTTTTTCGTAGGTTCCTGAGATTAAAAGTGACGCTGCGAGATTCGCCTTGTTAACAACTGAGGAGTCGAGAGAAGCACAACAGTTTTAAAAAACTTAAAAAAACGCACACCTCATGAAACAAATGTTTAGGTTTCTTATCAACAGGCAGGGCACCCAAAAGACATAAAGGTCTTAAATAGTTAATATGTAGTGCATAAGGCGGACGGTGTTAACACTTCATAACCGGTTGTTAGAGAGCTTTCCAATATGGTAGTCAGTTGTTTCTTAGTGTATTCCCAGACGTTAAAGAAACTGTGGCTTCCTTAAATGGCACGTTTCTTAGAGGCAGTAGGTAGTACATGAAGAGGGGATAACGAAGACATGACATTTCACTTCCCGCAGGAAAATTGTAAGCAAAAATATGTAAACGCATCAAAAATTTAAAAAGCAAATAATTTGCTAGTTATTTGGATGAAACGAGACGGTACAGCACTATTTTAGTTACATTTTATTGTAAACACAACATGTATTCGTTTAAACGCACTGTTCCATCAGAATTTGGCTCATATTTAGCATTTTTCACGAATTCTTCCAAAACGCGTTAATGTGAATGTAGACATGGGCTTCCTAATTGTTCTCGTCTGACTAAGAGCTTTGAAATGTTGTTAAACAATGGCATCATTGCATTAAAAATATTCATGGCTTCTTCTGTTTCACACCCTATAAAGGCTGTCTGTGAAAATAATTTCGTAGCATTTGTGAGAGTTTGGCAGTTGTTAGTTGCATGCTCATTTATTATTTGATATTATTTCTTTAAAAAAAATATATGTGTTTTTGATTTAAACTGTCTTGTACGTATTAGCCTTAGAGTTACCTTTCTGGGCTATAATCACAAAAGCTCTCTATCAATGATCTGCACTATTCTACTAGATATGCGATCTGTTCAACAACCACGACTTTAGTTACGTTTAGTGTCACTTTAGTTTGTGTGATAATAAATTCGACACTAGAATAGACGTGTATGGGTATTACGTATTTTTGAACCCTTTGTCTATCACATTTGCCCTTCTGTGGCTGAAGATTAATATTTGTTAAATTAACCATTATTATTAAAATCACTCGCTTTCTTACCCACGAGGGCAGCAGATTTATTACTGAGGGATCGCACATACCTGTCAATAATCTCATCTAGTTTCATCAAATTCGTTTCCAACATAGGGTGGAAAGTAACACGATATTAGTGGGCTAAGTACAGCTCCTTATTTAGCGTTGCCTTACGCGTGCAGCTTTCGCGTATTTGTTGATAATAGACGGGTGCAACAATCCAGTGCAGTTATTTTAACTCTTTATATGTTGAAGGACCAAATGATCATAGTATTCACTTTCATTCATTTCTTCCATTAAATCTGTGATAGTGTTTCCATTATATTGTATATAAAATTGTTTATGACCTGTTTTTGTTGTTAACGAGATGAGTGAAGCTATCAGACTGGCTAACTAAAATGTCTTACGTATGTAATGAAGCGATTTCTTGTATTCTAAGTATTTTATAACCATTAGTCACAACGGGTTTACGTTATCAGTTACTTACTATTTCACGTATTTAATGACGATAAAACTTAGTTTAACCAATAAATGCACAAAACACAAATACATTTTTCAAACTTCAGAAAACGTTCATAAGAATAATAACCAAAATTAGTAGTCGAGCTCATTCTAAAGATCTCTTCAAAAATGGGTATTCTAACTGTAGCATATGAGTATATTTATAATTCAATCGTACACACCAAAATAACTTTAATAGCTGCTGCTGAAACAGCTCTGTCCATTACTACAAACAAGAGCTAGACTGAATTTGCTTTTACCAAGGCAGAGTAAACATAAAGGCCCTTAGAAACGGCCTGCTAAACAATGCATTCTATACATTGAAGGATTACTTAGGCAGTACCGAAAATAGGTTTAGTAAAAATGACAATAAATGTAAATACTAATAACGATAATCAGACTTCTGAAATTATGAAAATTGCACATTATCTCAAAAATGAAAGCTCTTCTTGATTTAACGGTGTTGAAACTATCTCTTTACTTTGTGAGACTACTAAGTGTATTTACTTATTTTTATCATTTCAACACTGACCTACAGAATTTTCGCTGACAAAGACATCTCAAACTTAACCTATTCATTTATTACCCACAATATACCAGCCCAACGCAATCTGACTGCTATCCAGTGACAACAAAATGATTAACACAAAATAATGGCCCTGAATTGCAAGAAATCCAAACAATAACCCATACTTTTTCATAAGTCACTTACCTCACAGAAAATCTTCATAACACGAACTAAAGAATTACCGCAAGCAGCAACTACAGCCAGCTAAATAAAAAGATTCTAACTACTATAGACGCTAACTACACAGATCCATATGGTTAGCAAAAGAAAGATTTTGTTGAAGAGCAAACAATATATTTAGAATATTTTACCTTATTCATGTAGCATCCTGTTCTAAAAATTATATGGTTGTCAGTAATTCCACTATCCAAACATTACCTACTATATCCATCCTCATTTTAC
Source organism: Schistocerca serialis cubense (assembly GCF_023864345.2). NCBI lineage: Eukaryota > Metazoa > Arthropoda > Insecta > Orthoptera > Acrididae > Schistocerca > Schistocerca serialis. The sequence continues at coordinate 326,629,179 of NC_064646.1, read as the reverse complement.
AATTCATGTTCTACCAACACTGAATCTCCACTAAGAAAACATGTCCAAAACCTTCTCTGTCTGCTCGCTAACTGGTAGCCGCTAACAGCTGACTGTAAGTCCGTCCAACCATAGGGTCTCTTGACGAAGGGGGCAGAGCGCTGTCAGTGATATTAATACAGTCTATAGCGCTGCCAACATACGAACAGGCTACTTACAGTGTTTCCAATGGAGTACTAAAGATTTGTCCCTATGTAACAAGTCCAGCCTTATCCAAAATATGTAATGCATCACTAACTCAAGGCATTTTTACAGAGATACTGAAATATGCCGTTGTTAATCTCCTCTTTAAAAAAAAGGTGATAAGAGATGTCAACAACTACAGATCTGTTTCACTACTGACATCATCTTCCAAAATTTTTGAAAATTTGTTCTAGAATTGTATCTCACTTCAGCAGTAGTAATATCCTCAGCAAACCACAGATTGGGTTTCGGATGTATTGCTCTATTGAGAAGGCTATTTACATTTACACTCACCAAAGTTTACAAGCATTAAATAACAAAATGCCGTAGATTGGTATTCTCTGCGACCTATCAAAGGCATTTGACTGTGTGAATCACTCTTTCCTCCTGCATAAGTTCAAGTTTTATGGAACTGATGGTATAGCTAACCAGTGTATAATGTCATATCTAATGAAAAGAATGCAGAAATTTGTACTTCGTAATTCAACCAAAATAGTTTAGGAACATAATTCTGATTTCGCAAAAACCATGTATCTGGTTCCCTAAGACTCAATCTTAGGTCCATTGTTGTCCCTCACACATGTAAATTATCTTGTGTCTAATATACAACAAGCAAAATTAGTTCTTTTTGTAGATGACACTAGTACTGCAATCAATCCAAGCATGTATATAGAACCAGAATAAACGGTCCTAATGCTACCCCAGGCGGGTGTAAAAATAAATGTGCGCAACTGAAAATAGGAAACTTTAAAATAAAGATCTGGCCCTGTCTGACTACCCCTTGAAGCAAATCTTAGGATCTCCTAATGGACTTTAACACATAAATTACAACCTAAACATAAATGAATGATTAAGGCAACCAATCCTACTAAATGAAAAACGTTGTTCCTGCTTACATATTTATTGAAGATTAAAAAAAACTTTATATTACAAACTCTACATTTCCTAATTAAAATTAATAATCATTCCCAACTATGCCTCTTATTAGGACTGCGTGACCTGATATCAATAACTCGAAATGACTGACATCATCCACGTATCAAACACTAGAAGACACTACTTTCAAGGATGATCTACGGAGGTGTAGAACCTCAGTGGAAATAAACTAACGTGATCACAGCTGTTTAGCTTTTATAGCCCTAATAAGCCCAAGCAATGTACAATATCACCGTATGTACTGCGTCCAGTGTGTCGAAGTGATGGTTTTCGTACTCGTTTGCGAAGAACTCGTCTGGAAGAACTCCAGCCACAAATAAACTCTTTCAAACACTGGGACGGCAGAAGGTGGTCCTCTTACTAATATACTGTAATACTGTCTTCTCCTCTCTGTGTTCTACAGACGAGGAACGCGAACTCCCAGCCACAAGGATGGAGTTCGCATAACGTCTCAACGTAAGTATAGGTAGAGGATGTGCTCTCAATTACTGAACGCTGAGTACTCAACGACGACTTCCAACCCGGAGGTGAAGTCCAGAATCGTATAGCTTCGCAACAGTACAGTGCCTAACTGTTCAAACTATCAACTCTCCTGAGAGCAAAGACAGCAAGACCGTATGTACCAACAAAGTTGATATCGAGCGACCGTCACACTCAGGCGCTCACAACGGAACACCTCGTCTCTCCACCACTCGGTTCTCAGCAAGGTTCAGCTCCCCACCGTCACAATTTCGAAAACGAATCATATTCCCGAAACCACGGAATATTATTCCTCTCTACAGATCCTTCCGAACGCCGACCAACCATATTTTAGTCTTTTGTCGTCCAGCGCGGAAAGTTGTGAGGGAAACCTATACTCGTACTATAACACGCTTCTGAGTAAAAATCCTTGGAAATAACCCAGCCTGCGTGGTTTCCGAGGTGCCGCTTCTTCGTTACTCTCACCTGTGTCCAAGATTTGCAGAGTTCGGAAGTATTACCCGGCTATCCTTCCGGCCCTACTACAATAGCGGCCGGCTGTCACCCTATTGTGCTTCAGAGTTCAGGTGCCATAACGTCCGTCTAGTTACTTCCTCTGTTTAAGCAGGACCAGCACCTGTGCAGGCCTTCCACCCAGAGGTTGAGTTCTGCCTGCCGTTTCATCTCCACTGGCGTTCCAACCTCTACTAGTATAGGCAATCATTCATTACGCCGTTCTGATAATAAAGACACTCCGTCACCTTTCATGTAATAAGCGTTAACAATTATTTACAAGGCGTACTTAACAATGTCAGTCTCCTTTATATTTTCATATATTCTATGTGCAACCTATCACATGATACCTAATTGCGTTTGTAGATCATGGCAAAGTATGTGGATGGGTGCTTTTAAGGTGCGAAATTATAGCCACCTTACAATGGTAAACAAAGTTCTTGAAAGTATCGTTGACTGGTTGCCTGCGAGTGGTCAGGTATCAGTTTTAAAAAAGATATTATGTATTCAGTTCTGCATGTTTAGGAGTAGTACACCATTGACAAGCGTAACACGTGCTGAGAAAATAATAAATATGGTGGAAACTTAAAAATTCTTTGGTGTCGATACTGATGAGAATTTTAATTGAAAAAGCAAATATTGTGGTACTCTTAAAACAATTTAGTTCAATAGCAGTTGTACTTACAATCACTAAAAATCTTGGGGAGAGCCAAATCAGTAAGTTGACATATTTTACCTATTTTCATTCAATAACGTCATATGGAATAATTTTCTGGAATAATTCATCTTTAAGAAAGAATGCTTCTTTGTGCAAAAACGTGCTGTAAGAATAATATTATCTTGTAGACATCTGTTCAAGTTCACGATATTATTCCCTCATGAAGCAGATAGTAAATAATCCAGTACCGTTGAAAAGGAGCGATGATGTACGTAATAACAACACCAGAAGGAAAAATGAGAGTCATTACTCCATGTAAAGGTTGTCTTTATCACAAAAAGGTGGTGCACAGGGCTACAAAAAAAATTTATTAGTTACCAGTGATGTCTGACAGTGGGCAAGATAAAATTTGAATACAAATTGATAAATATTCTCCTTGACAAGTGTTTCTGTTCTGTAGAAGTATATATTTTACCGTAATGTGTAGAAGGTGGGGATAGAAATTATGAACTCACATCTGTGTATCTTTTTTCTTTTTGAAAAAACAAGGAAACATAAGAAACGTTTAGAACGTAGGGTGTTCAAAAAAGTGTCGAATACTTTTAGAGGTGGTAGTACTCATCGAAACAAGAAAAATAAGTCCAGTAAACATGGGTACGGAAAGGCATACTTTCCGAGATAAACACATGTTTATAGGAGGGACTGTACGTCGCTTGGTTGCAGATGCTGGCACAGTCGTTACATTGGCGCTCCGTCAAATATGTCGGCAGGTTATTATGATGTCTCACTGTCAAAGCAAATGGCTTTAAGCACTATGGGACTTAACATCTGACGTCATCAGTCCCCTAGACTTAGAACTACTTAAACCTAACTAACCTAAGAGCATCACACACATCCATGCCCGAGGCAGGATTCGAACCTGCGACCGTAGCAGCAGCGCGTTTCCCAACTGAAGCGCCTAGAACCGCTCGGCCACAGCGGCCGGCTCTTACTGGCAGTACTCTATATATATCATTAGGTGGTCTGCAGTCAGCTCGAGTCGTGTTGTAGGCTACGTTAGCTTTCGTCGTGCTTGTGTGCCTTATTGTACAGTACTATCAACCCTGGTATGTATCATTGTGTTTTACCTTCTTCTAAATGCGGATTCACTTATGTGTTTGCTATTATTGCTCTGTTTGTAGTACATTTACATTTTCTCTCTTCTATCAGTTGTGAGCAATTGAAGCCTACTACTAGACAAGTGAAATGGCGGATGTGATATTCTGCCATAGTTCAGCAAATTGACGTAGCCTGCGAGCCCGTGCCATCTACGCTGAAAAATATTCACAGTGCATAGTGCCGTCTGATACGCTGTTCCACAGACTTTTTCAGCATCTGAGGGACACAGGTTTTGGGTGTGGTGGTGTTCGTAGCGACAAACTATTCGCTGTAGAAACAGCTTGCGAAGTCACCGCCACACTTTTAATAGCGGGCCGACCGGTCCGCTGGAACAGTGAACAGAAAGATGAAAACCCAAACACTCTGATTAAATAAAAGTCGGTACTTATCTTTATTAACGAAGATACAGAAACACAGTAGTCTGTCTAGTTCGAGTCGGAGCGGCTAGGTCAGCGTCGGCTGACGACAAACAACAACTCTGCTGCGATGAACACACAACTGACTAGCAAGTACACAATTCGGTGGCGAGTATACAACTGAGCGGCGAATACAGAACTGTCCTAGCGCTCGCGACTCCAGCGCTTAAGAACCCAGAAGCCAGCTGTGGCGCGCGCAGACTTGCGGCGATTTCCTGTCTCGCTGGCGCTGCTTATGCGGACGGCGTCCGGACTTTGATGCTGCCAACCTTTTGGCAGCGGGCTCGGGTGGCATTACTGGCTAGGATATAACACAGGTACCCTTGCACCTCGGTAGACTGACAGTGGCAGGCTCTGCACAGTCCTGACGTTCGACATGGAGGAACACGTGCTACATTCGGTGAAAGAAACCCCTGCGTCCATGTGCGACGATTAGCAGCGGCAAAGTGGTGTGTCAGTCTCTTATCTCTGGAGGACTTTATGAACAGTTTCTGTATTCGCATCATCTACAGCGCGTTCTGGCTCTAATAGCAGACGGCCAATCTGTCAATGGCTGTTGCAGAAGGATGCCGCAGATCCCCTGCTCTCATCCAAAATTTTATTTACCGATGAGGCAGGGTTCACAAGAGATGATGTTGTGAATTTCCGTAAACAGCATTTATGGGCAGATGTAAACCGCAAACAATTCAGGAAAGAGGTCATCAACGTCGATTCTCAATGAACGTATGGGCAGGCTTACGTATGTTAGTGACAGAGTAATAGGGCCATAGCTGCTACCATAAATGTTAACTGGAGCACATAATCTGGACTTTCTCATTAATGTATTGTCTAACTTCCTGGAGGCAGTGCCACTGCAACAAGGAATACAAATGTGGTTCATGCACGATGACGCACCAGCACCCTTTCATCACAATGTGACGAACATCTGACGCACACATTTCGGGACCGCTGGATTGGTCGGGAGCGCCACGCCTCTGCCTGCTAGTTCCCCAGACCTGAATCCCCTAGATGTTTGGGTACGGGATACTTGAGGTAGTTGGTCTCCGCCACGCCAATCAATAGTGTCTAAAAACTACAGGCTCGCGTCTTCAATGCATGCCAGCAGGTACAACAACAACTGAGTATTCTTCAAAGGGTTCGTCATTTCTTATGCCTGAGTGCAGAGTGGTGCATTATCATGAATGGAGGCCACGTTGAACACCTCCTGTAAACATCTGATTATTGCAGAAATTATTCAATTTTGTAGACCAAAGTTTATTGCACTTATCTCAGAGAGTATGTATTTCTGGACCCATGTTAAACAGATTTATATTTCTTGTTTGTATGGGTAAGGGGAGATGGCCAATGATCTCTTCAGTGCCAAAGCACACCGGACTCGAACTTCTTTGGGAACTGCCGATATGCCTCGAGTAATGGGGATAATGAGCAAGGGGCATTACATTAGAAGTGTGTGGATAACTTGATCTGATTGGAGGCGTCGTAGGGTAGTCTGTGGATTTGCAATGACCACTCTGTTCCGCTGGCTTAGTGGTCAGAGAATCTACTTAATAATCAGGAGACATGGATTCGAATCCCAGACTGGCACAGATGTTCAACTTTCCACATTGATTTCAATCAGTGCCCACTTGCAGTCAATGTCTGTAACGCCATTGTGTCTTAATTCAGAGCGACTACTAGATCAAAATGTGTCTGTTCATATATATATATATATATATATATATATATATATATATATATATATATATATATATATACTCCGGGAAATGGAAAAAAGAACACATTGACACCGGTGTGTCAGACCCACCATACTTGCTCCGGACACTGCGAGAGGGCTGTACAAGCAATGATCACACGCACGGCACAGCGGACACACCAGGAACCGCGATGTTGGCCGTCGAATGGCGCTAGCTGCGCAGCATTTGTGCACCGCCGCCGTCAGTGTCAGCCAGTTTGCCGTGGCATACGGAGCTCCATCGCAGTCTTTAACACTGGTAGCATGCCGCGACAGCGTGGACGTGAACCGTATGTGCAGTTGACGGACTTTGAGCGAGGGCGTATAGTGGGCATGCGGGAGGCCGGGTGGACGTACCACCGAATTGCTCAACACGTGGGGCGTGAGGTCTCCACAGTACATCGATGTTGTCGCCAGTGGTCGGCGGAAGGTGCACGTCCCCGTTGACCTGGGACCGGACCGCAGCGACGCACGGATGCACGCCAAGACCATAGGATCCTACGCAGTGCCGTAGGGGACCGCACCGCCACTTCCCAGCAAATTAGGGACACTGCCTGTGGTTCTGTCAGTGTGATCATGTGATGTATCTGACCCCAGGAATGTGTCAATAAAGTTTCCCCTTCCTGGGACAATGAATTCACGGTGTTCTTATTTCATTGTTGATAGGTTTGTGGAGGTATGTGGCGTTAGATGTCTACGCACAGGTCATGTAATCCGCGTATATAGCGGGCAGCTGATTTGCGTACGCGGTGATGGCGCCCGATAGCGACCCAGATGAGTTCTGGTCGCCGAGACATCAACTTAAGTTCACTATAATGCTCCTCAGACCACTGTAGCACGGTTTCGTCTCTGAGACACGGACAACGACACTGCCGACAGATGACATCGCCGTCGGGGAAGATATCAAACATAAAGGGATGCAGGTTGTCCACAGCTGTCAGCGTGCGTTCGACTACTACCTCAGGTCCCATGTAAGCGCAGGAGAACGTCTCCCATAGCATAATACTGCTCGCACCAGCCTGCGTCCGTGGCGCGCTGCACGTTTCGAGCCGCTGTTCACCACAATGACGGGGGTTTGTGGAGACGACCAACGACCTAGTGTAGCAAAAATCTGATTCTCCCGAAGAGCCGACAAGTTCCCATTGATCGACGGTCAAATCACGATGGTCCCGTGCTTACTACAACTGACAACATGCCAACAAGTGGGAGTGGTCTCTACGGTGCTCCCTGTTCAACAATTTCTGGTGGAGGGTGTGCTCCGAAACACTTGTTCGTGTACCAGAATTGAGCTTATTCGGCAGAGATGCCACAGATCACCATCTATCCTACATTTCCCAGCAGTCAAGCCTTCGACACTCATTTTCTGTGAAGAGTCGTGGTCGTCCAACCATTTATCGCTTAGTGGTAATTTCGCAGTCCTCCTGCCTTTTCCCTCTGATGATCACAAAAGTATCACGACGAGCTTCGCCGTTTTCGTGATACTCGTTCATAGGCTACGCGTAATAATAATTTGCGCTTTGTCAAAGTCGCTTATGACAATTGATTTCCCCATTTGTAGCGCATACCTTCGCTAGGGTGGCTCCCCGTGCGTGTCTGCTCCGCTTGCATACTTCTGTTGCCGCATCAAGTTTCCGCAACGCCACCAGGTGACATCCAATTTCACTGTGGGCAGTAGTCATAATGTTTAGCTTATCAGTGTTTGTGTGTGTGTGTGTGTGTGTGTGTGTGTGTGTGTGTGTTTGTGTGTGTATGTGTGTGTGTTCATATTCATATTCTTTTCTGTGAAGAGTGACAGAAAAAGAATACAGCGATGGGGAGTATGTTTGGTGGTTTTTTCTTGCATGTCATTAGGCCGTAGTCTAAAGTATATTTCTGAGATTAACGTTTCTTCTTCTAATGAGAGAAATACCATCAGAGTACATAAATACATCGTTAGTTGCTTTTGAGATAAAAAAGATGAGCAAGCTGAAGTGTTTACATGGAACCGAGCACGGCTGGTGCAGCGAAATCTTCTGACCGCTGACACAGATCATGGAGCCTCTGTCGTGTGGTATACAGTTTGAACTGCGGTTCTGTTTTTGCCGTTTGTTTTTCTGAGAACTAGGGCTTGTTTGCTTTCGAAAAGCAACTAAGTTTTTATAGCTTCTCAATATGTCTCCAGCGTTAGGAGACTAACATTAGGCACAGAAGCAAACGCCCACAAAACATCGGGTACAGAAATATGCCATAGACTGCAGCCTAATGTTCATAAAACGAAACGGCAGACACATAAAGATACTACAGGCGGCGACCTAATGCCCATAAAACATCAGGCACGGAAACATGCCATAGGCCATAGCTTAACACGCAGTAAAGTGAAAAATTACGAACTATGTGAACACTAGCAGTGATAGCCTGCAAGGGAAGTGTGTTCGATGGACTAGGAAAAAAACACATTTTTGTGTAAGTAGACGGCCTAAAACAAATTTGTTTTAATATAACGTCTCTTTAAATATATGTGATAATCTGTAGCAGGCACGTGGAATGTCCATTTTATTCACCGGACAGCAGCCCACTGATCATTTTCTTACAAAGACACACAAAATCTTTTGGTTAAAACAGTGTCCTCAACAGCGTCACTGATTGGGGACCGGATTACGACTAGTAATAAGGTAGCGAACACAACATGGCTTCGATCTTTAAACTCTGACGTCCGAATGAATGTCCAAAGGTAACTGAGAACACTGAGCGGGACATACACTCCTGGAAATGGAAAGAAGAACACATTGACACCGGTGTGTCAGACCCACCATACTTGCTCCGGACACTGCGAGAGGGCTGTACAAGCAATGATCACACGCACGGCACAGCGAACACACCAGGAACCGCGGTGTTGGCCGTCGAATGGCTCTAGCTGCGCAGCATTTGTGCACCGCCGCCGTCAGTGTCAGCCAGTTTGCCGTGGCATACGGAGCTCCATCGCAGTCTTTAACACTGGTAGCATGCCGCGACAACGTGGACGTGAACCGTATGTGCAGTTGACGGACTTTGAGCGAGGGCGTATAGTGGGCTTGCGGGAGGCCGGGTGGACGTACCGCCGAATTGCTCAACACGTGGGGCGTGAGGTCTCCACAGTACATCGATGTTATCGCCAGTGGTCGGCGGAAGGTGCACGTGCCCGTCGACCTGGGACCGGACCGCAGCGACGCACGGATGCACGCCAAGACCGTAGGATCCTACGCAGTGCCGTAGTGGACCGCACCGCTACTTCCCAGCAAATTAGGGACACTGTTGCTCCTGGGGTATCGGCGAGGACCATTCGCAACCGTCTCCATGAAGCTGGGCTACGGTCCCGCACACCGTTATGCCGTCTTCCGCTCACGCCCCAACATCGTGCAGCCCGCCTCCAGTGGTGTCGCGACAGGCGTGAATGGAGGGACGAATGGAGACGTGTCGTCTTCAGCGATGAGAGTCGCTTCTGCCTTGGTGCCAATGATGGTCGTATGCGTGTTTGGCGCCGTGCAGCTGAGCGCCACAATCAGGACTGCATACGACCGAGGCACACACGGCCAACACCCGGCATCATGGTGTGGGGAGCGATCTCCTACACTGGCCGTACACCACTGGTGATCGTCGAGGGGACACTGAATAGTGCACGATACATCCAAACCGTCATCGAACCCATCGTTCTACCATTCCTAGACCGGCAAGGGAACTTGCTGTTCCAACAGGACAATGTACGTCCGCATGTATCCAGTGCCACCCAACGTGCTCTAGAAGGTGTAAGTCAACTACCCTGGCCAGCAAGATCTCCGGATCTGTCCCCCATTGAGCATGTTTGGGACTGGATGAAGCGTCGTCTCACGCGGTCTGCACGTCCAGCACGAACGCTGGTCCAACTGAGGCGCCAGGTGGAAATGGCATGGCAAGCCGTTCCACAGGACTACATCCAGCATCTCTACGATCGTCTCCATGGGAGAATAGCAGCCTGCATTGCTGCGAAAGGTGGATATACACTGTACTAGTGCCGACATTGTGCATGCTCTGTTGCCTGTGTCTATGTGCCTGTGGTTCTGTCAGTGTGATCATGTGATGTATCTGACCCCAGGAATGTGTCAATAAAGTGTCCCCTTCCTGGGACGATGAATTCACTGTGTTCTTATTTCAATTTCCAGGAGTGTATATATTGAAATAGTAAGTTATAAATAGACACATCAAAAATGTTTTGCATCACCCCAGTTCCCAGAACTCCTGAAGACATACGTTGACTGTGGATATTATATCACAGGCACAGTCCCTTTGACTGTGCAGAGATGTCACTAAATCCGCACAAAGATATAAACATCCATGCATGAGCAGCGCCTATTAGACGGAAGGGGTCAGAGAGCCGATCAGTTCCAGTCAATCCACCAGGAAGGGGGTAAACTGCTCGTGTTGTCTGTAGTTCAACCATACCTAGACGGTCAATACCGCGGTTCGATCGCGGTCGCATTGTTACTTTCTGCCAGGAAGGGAATCATGGTGTGGCAGCCATCCGGTATACGCTATGCTCATCCATATGTGTTATTTGTCTCTGTGAGATATTTGTGTGATGGTCAGGTATTCAGGTGCACTACAAGATTCGCAGTTATCGTTCCCGATAGAAAACGTGTGTTGGCTTAGCTCGGGCGTCAACTCAATCCAAGTGTCAGTATCCATGACATCGAAGACCAGTTAGAACAGCTTAGTGTCAGCTCAGTAATGGATACAATGGCCATATGACATCCTTGGGAACCAATTAAGTACATGCATTCAGGTCACAGTGCTGCAACATTATACTGATAAGTGGGCTCATATTGCTATGTTCTCTGCAAATTTGCGGTCACTGAAATAACATCAGATACTCTCTCAATCAGTGGAACTTCATTTCGTTTCCTCATCCATTTCTGGGTGCTTCAGTTCTTCTGTCAGACAGTGGAGAACTATAATAATTGCTTCTTCAAGTATTGTAGTACAAAGGCAAATTCGACGGCGTTTCAATCTTTAAGATCCCATTCATAGCTTAGAAGTAATTACAATACTTCCAATATTTCTGTTTTGAACATGAAATCCATTGCAGTCTTATGCAGAAGTTTCTTATTTCTAAGAGAAACAAGTCATGTCGAATAAGAAGGAAGCAGTGTTATATAGGTGCAATACCATTATAAAATGGGTACATCGGAAACGTAGCTTTTCACTCTGTATTTGATGTGCACATGTCTAGAGTGTTGGTTCGTTTGAAAACATAAATAAGTTTCACAAATCAAGAGAAATTAGGTATGCTACTTTTCTGCAGAGAATGCATAGGGAGCGCAAAGAGATCAGTAAGCTGTACGCAAATAGGTATCCCAACAGATACTATCCAGCAAAAAAATGATAATCCAAAGAATGTGAAAAACAAAATGTTATTGGCAAGGCACTGGGATACTATACAATGGGCGAGGAGCGAGCTTGTGTAAGAAATAGTTTTTCTTGCAGCTATTCTTCATAATCTATACGTTAGCCCAGAGAAACAGTGAATGTCTATGGAATGTCATTTTTCGCGGATATATCCTGCATCCATACCATGTGCCACTTCAGCTGTGTAACTGGCAGGGTTGCAGAATATATATAGAATTCCGTCGCTCTGTTCTTGTGAAACATCAGAACAACAGGTCTTTCTCTTCTGTAGCGATCCGGGTTGGACAAGGGTGCTATAGTTTGGGGTGCAGAGCGGTCATGCAGGAGCAATTGGGTGCTACATCTGGAGGTTGGTATCTGGAATGACATTTTTGTTGCCAAAATGACTACAGAGAGTAATGTAGCTGCTTCGTACGTTTCTGCAACGCGCGGGCCTCAGGAGCACGCTGGGGAGAACCGCAGACACACCTCGTCAGCAAGTAATGACACTACAATCTGATTAAAATTACTTGATAGTTGACACTTCACGAACTGGAGCTGTATGCCTCGAATCAGAGCCCTCAACATCACGTCCGAAGCGTTCGCCGTTTTCAAACTGCCACAACAATAAAGTTTAGTTCACCTTGCCCGGTTTTCCTTCTTGTTGTGTTTGGACTCTGAATGCTTGACTGGCCCTTTAATTTCGTATTTCATCACACATGATAATCATAAAACAACACACAAACACACACATACACACACACGCACGCGCGCGCGCTTGAGCGCGCACGCACATACACACAAGCGCGCACACACACACAAGCGCGCACACACAAAAGCGTGCGCGCGAGTGCCTCACGCACACACACACTCACACACACACACACACACACACACACACACACACACACACACGCGGAGACAACGATATACGATATACGTGCATGTCATACACAGTACAAACCAAACACTACTAGATCCTTCCGCACAATACGCGATTCAGCGTCACACGCATAGTTATTATAATCACAGAGGTCGGCTTACATTATAAAGTTTCGCACGACATTAGTTGCAGCCAAATTTTTGAAGGCTGCGTTCTTCGTTGAGTCCTAAATGTAACAATGTAACAACACGAAGAGCGGTAGTGTAATAATGTAGTGGTTCACCAATTAACTAAAATTTTGAAAAAAGAAATGAATTTGTCATGTAGAGGTCATTAGGTTCGAAACTCGTGAAGGTCAGCGAATTTTTTTTATTTCTAAATCTAATCAAAAGACTTTCTTTACTATTTTTATTCAATTAAATAGTTTACATATATTTTTTATTTCTAATGCTTTGCCTCGTCAGCTACGGTACCGTACTGACTTTTTTATTTGCCCTTATTTTTTCTTCCTATCATTCTTTTTCCATTTGGAATCTCCCAATATCGTCTACAATGTACAATCAAGTACCAAACACGACTACTCATCGGTTGATAAAGCGACAGTTCGTGTCGCCTTGAAAAGACGGTTTCAGGTAACCAATGAGTGATAACGAGAAATTACAGTTCGTTTTTTAGCGCTGAAACTGAAATTTGTCTGTCGCAAGTTTGCTCGTAGAGGTTAGCTTTTATCGTCATGAACAAGGTGATAGTGAATTTAGTTCTACCGCAGATTGTTGACCACCGTTTTTTATTCCTCGGATACACTGCACTTCACGAGGTTGTTGTTAGCTTGGGATATGAGTTCAGATTCAGGACTACAAAACGCGTCGTCTACACCAGTTCAGTTACTGCTCATTTAAAATCATCTGCCGGCATAGCATCTCGCGTTTCCGTCATATCTCGAAGCGGCCGCTTCCAACGTCGTTCCGCATTACACATTACCTGCATTTGCGAAGTGACCTCACCTGTAACGTAGCGGTAGCCGGCATCCGATAAGGGAACACTGCAGCGGCAAGTGACTGACGTCAGCTACCAAATCATTTTAATCAAACTACACCGCTAAGCTAAAACTTTACGACCACTGCCCACCGCAGAGTTTAATTACTCCTGGTGGTGTAGCGCGCACGTGGAGCAGTAAGGATCGAATGTAAGCGGAAGAGAAACGAATGGACAGTCATTACAGCAAAAATACGGGCTGCAAATGCGGTAATCCGCTGTTGTGGGTGATTTTGATAAACGACTCATTGTTGTGGCGCTATGGCTGGAAACTAGAATCTCTGAAACCGCGAATCAGGTAGCCTGTTGGCTTACTACTGTCGTGCGCACCTATAGAGAGTGGTAGAAGGAAGGTGGAATAACGATTACGCCATGTAGTAGAGATCGGATGATCCCTCATTGTGTAATCCAGGATAGGCTGCGATCTGTGACAGACCTGTTGTGTCAGACTACAATGCTGGTGCAGGCATACCGTTCAAAAGCCGTTTTTGAACATGTAACTCCACATTACACAGCCTCTACGTGTTCATGTGTTCACCCGACTAAATCGCCAGTTACGGCTGCAGTGGGCGCAGCATCACTTCAGATTTCACCGTGGATCAGTATAAAAGTGTCACCTGACACATGAATCGCATTTATTGTCATGGCTGGATCCTTACACGCCGTCATCCAGGCGAATGACCGCTTGAAACGTGCACGGCGCCACAGATGCAAACCTGTGAGATCAGAGTTACGCTATGTGCTACATTGAGTGGGGCTTCCATGGGGCCTCTGGTAGTATTCCAAGACACCACGACTGTAGTGAACTACGTGAAATTTATTGCGCACTGCCTGTATCCCTTCGTGGTTGAAGTCTTCTCTGATGGCGATAATATCTTCCAGCACAGTGCCACAATCCGTGAGTGGCGGTCGGCGCGATGCCGTGCGATTTGCGGCGGGAGAGATGGGTACACATTGCCCTTTACTGGATGCTTTGCAGCACAGGGAGGCTCCACTTAAAGCACTCTAGCTGATGGCCTGTCGTATTGTCGTATGCTTCTACATCATACTCCGCAAGCCACCTAATGGTGTGTGGCGGAGGGTACTTTCGGTGCCACTATCTGATACCTTCAACCCTGTTCCACTCGCGAATAGTGCTTGGGAAGAATGATTGTCAGTAAACTTCTGTATTGGCTATAATTTCTCGAATTTTCACCCCGTGGTCAATACGCGAGAGGTATGTGGGGGGAAGTACGAGGGTTATTCGGAAAGTAAGGAATGATCGGACGCTAAATGTAAAATACAGTGAAAATCTGATGAAGCTTTGCACAGATGTGTTGGGCACTGTTCTAGTACGCCCGTCGATCACATCTTGTCGCCCTTTTCAGTTCTGAGCTCTCAGTGAGAACGTAAAGATGGCTAGAAATTAGCGCTCCCGCCAAATATGAGGGCCTTGCGAAAGATTTCGCCTGAAGCTATGCAATCCACATAACATAACTGTCATGCGGGTCGTTCTACACGACAATTCTCGGCCGCACTCTGCAGGGGCAATGAAGATGCTCCTGCAGCGTTTTCGATGGGAAGTGTTTGATCACCCACAATACAACCCGTAATTGGCTACCCCCTGAGGTTCATCTCTACTCAAATGAACGTTTGGCTATGAAGACAATATTTTGACACAGACAAAGAGCTGCAGTCCAGAGTAGAAAATTGTCGTAAAGCACTGGCGGCTGTCTTCTATAACGAGGGAATTGAACAGTTGGTACAACGCTACGACAGATGATGGCTAGGTCTGACCGGCGACTGTGTAGAGAAGTAGCTGGAAGCTGTAGCTAACCGTTGCAAAAATAACAGTTTTGATTTTCAATGTGGTTTTCATTTCACGACATAAAGTTCCTTACTTTCCGAATAGCCCTCGTGATATGTTGTCCGACTCCTCCTGAAAAGTGCTGTACCGAAATTTTTAATAGTAAATCTCTCCGTGATGCACAACGCCTTTCTTGTAACGTCTGCCAGCGGAGTTTGTTTAGAATGTCCGTAACGCTCTCTCGACAGGCAAGCGATCCCGTGACGAAACGAACCGCTCTTCGCTGCACTTCTCTATCTTCTTTATCAGTTCTACGTGATAAAGATCCCAGATAGGTGAACAATACTCAAGAACTGGGCGAACAAGTGCTTTATAAGCCACTTCTTTCGCGGATGAATGACATTTCCTTACGATTCTTCCTATGAGTCTGAGACTGGTGTCTGCTTTTCCCACTGGCTGTTTTAAGTGGTCATTCCACTTTAGGTCCTCTGGCTGGTTATGATTAGATATTTTACAGCAGACGCTGTCTCCAGCTGTTTGTTATCAATATTGTAGCTGTACAGTAGTGTATTTATTTTCCTATGCATGCGCAATATGTTACGTTTATTTACGTTCAGGGTCAACTGCCTGAGCCTGCACCATTCGTCAATTCTCTGCAGGTCATTCTGAAAATTCTTCCCGTCTTCGCCGGCCGCGGTGGACGTGCGGTTCTAGGCGCTTCAGTCCGGAACTGCGTGACTGCTACGGTCGCAGTTTCGAAACCTGCCTCGGGTATGGATGTGTGTGATGTCCTTAGGTTAGTTAGGTTTAAGTAATTCTAAGTTCTAGGGGACTGATGACCTCAGATGTTAAGTCCCATAGTGCTCAGAGCCATTTGAACCATGTTTTTCCATCTTCTGGCGATGCTACTTTGGTATAGACAACTGTTTCATCTGCGAATAGCCTTAAAGAGCATCCGACGCTTTCTGCTAGGTCATTTATATATATTGTAAAAAGCAACGGTCCTATCACACTTCTCTGTGGTACTCCGGATATTACCTTTACATCTGCCGATTTAGTTCGGTCAAGAGCGATCTGTTGAGTTTTATCTGCAAGAAAGTCTTTAACCCAATCGCAGGTCTGCTCCGACACTCAGTAAGCTCGAATTTTTTTTCATTAAACGGCAATGCGCGGCGGTGTCAAATGCCTTACTGAAATCAAGGAACGCGGCATCAACCTGAGCGGCGTTGTCGACTGTGCTGTGGATCTCATGGAGGAATAGAGCGAGCTGAGATTCGCAGGATCTCTGTTGGAGGAATCCATGTTGATTTTTAGAGCAGATGTTCATTTTCCGGAAACATCATAATTCTTGAGCACAAAATATGTTCCATAATTCTATAACAGACTGACGTCAACGATGTAGGTCTTTAATTGTGAGGATCTGTCTTACGGTCTTTCTTAAAAACGGGAGTGACCTGCGCTTTTTTGCAGTCGTTAGATACCTTTCGTTGCTCAAACGATCTACGACTAATTCTTACTGGAAAGGGAGCAACTTATTTCACGTAATCTTTATAGAATCGATAAGGTATCTCATGTGGTCCTGAAGCCTTTCCGCCCCTAAGTGATTGCAGCTGCTTTTCAATGCCGCTATCGGTTATCTCAATATCTGTCATTTTGATGTTCGTACGACCGTCGAAAGGAGGCACAGTGTTACGATCTTGCGCAGTGAAACAACTTCGGCAGACCGAATTGAGTATTTCGGCCTTCTCTCTGTTAACTTCCGTTTCGGTGCCGGTGTGGTCGCTGAGAGAATGAGTAGATGGTTTTGATCCACTTACTGCTTAGGTTAGTGTGGCCGACTGTGATGTCCAAGACGATGGTTGTCGAGAAGGTTCAAAATAGTTCAAATGGCTCCAAGCACTATGGGACTTAATATCTAAGGTCATCAGTCCCCTAGAACTTAGAACTACTTAAACCTAACTAACCTAATGACATCACACACATCCATGCCCGAGGCTGGGTTCAAACCTGAGACCGTAGTTGCCGCGTGGTTCCGGACTGAAGCGCCTAGAGCCGCTCGTTCACAGCGGCCAGCTGTCGAGAAGGCAGGCACTGGTCTCCCATCATGAGGCGACCAATACTGCAGTAGGCGCTCAACTAACGACCAGAGGGCTACGCAGACACGCCACGCTTGGATGGTGGGATGACAGCCTGCAGATCCCCAACGACCTTCAGCAGCTGGAGCGCTGGCAACACACCATTTCCTCCTCATCCGGAATATTCATGTAGGCTGCAACGGCTGACCACAACTGTGGCTTGCATCAGGGCAGCTGTGTCTCAGTGTCCAAATCAGAAACCAGGTAGAAAACAGACCATTATCGGTCATCTTGCCGTTGTTTCACCAAAACTAAATAGACGGTCATTCTCTCTGGTACTGGTGACAACGACATAACGGCGGCACGTCTGAATGTGACTATGAGTTCCAAAAGCCAACTTATTTAAGCAGCAGAGCTTACGGCTATGCACTGGACTCGCATTCCGGATGACGACGGTTCAATCCCCGTCCGGCCATCCTGATTTAGGTTTGCCGTGATTTCTCTAAATCGCTCCAGGTAAATGCCGGGATGGTTCCTGTGAAGAGGCGCGGCTGACTTCCTTCCCCGTCCTTCCCTAATCCGATGAGGCCAATTACCTCTCAGTTTGGTTTCTTTCCCCAAACAACCCAACCCCCCAACCCCTCACAGCTATGACGTGGTGGCTCTATGTGAATGAGTGAATTTGTTCTGGTTTGATGGAATGGTTAGTATTCCTTGCCTCATTGCGGTGGCTCAATAACTATTCTTAGATGTCGAGGTCAGTCTTTCTTCAATGTCTGACTGTTGCAGTGGCGCTCTGGTGCTTGGTGTTACGGAGCGTTACTTCATAATGTCCTGTTATGGTGTATTGTGGTGACTGGTGTTTGCTTCCCTCGCTCGGAGACTGCGTAGCAACGCTCGACTAGTGCCTTGCTGTTTCTTATGTTGACATCCGACTATGTATTTGGCTCTCAGCTCGCCACGTTGAAACATCACTTATTTAAATGGCTCAAATGGCTCTGAGCACTATGGGATTTAACAGCCATGGTCATCAGTCCCCTAGAACTTAGGACTACTTAACCCTAACTAACCTAAGGACAGCACGCAACACCCAGTCATCACGAGGCAGAGAAATCACTTATTTACGCATGCCCAATGAGTTCACTCTGGAATGCAACACTTCAAAGAAATCTCTTTATCGGTGGAACTATCTTTACAAATCACGGAAAGCTACATGTAAAAAGAGTGCAGTATAGAGACTTTGAGAATCCCCCAATAGAATTGGTAGTGCCCGGTAGTGTCTCCTTTCAGTCAGGCGATTTTGTGCAGCCAAGACGTCAGCTTAAGTTCTGTATCATGTATGTTACCCAGATGTAACAAGCAATATGGGTTACCTGACCAGGAATAAAGTTTCCATTGATCGACTATCGGATTTCGATTATCCCGTGCCCACTGCAATCGCGAGGTCAAATGGGAACACATAGGAATTGCCTGCTATGGAACCTCGCGTGTGCTGAACAGTCTGCTGCGAAACACTTGTGCCCGCATCTACGCTGAACTGTGTCGTCAGATGTGCCACAGATCGCCTCTTATCTTACTCTACAAGTAGGCAAGCCTCCGACCTCTTCGTTCTGTGACTCGGTGCGGACGTCCAACTCACCTCCTCGTGGATTCGACGTCCTTCAAATAATTCCCATAAACGTGCCCTATAAACCTCGCGCAGCTTCGCTGTTTCCGAGATGTTGATTTACAAACCCCGGACCATAATAAATGGTTCAAATGGCTCTGAGCACTATGAGACTTAACATCTGAGGTCATCAGTCCCCTAGAACTTAGAACTACTTAAACCTAACCAACCTAAGGACATCACACACATCCATTTCCGAGGCAGGATTCGAACCTGCGACCGTAGCGGTCGCGGGGTTCCAGACTGTAGCGCCTAGAACCGCTCGGCCACGCCGGCCGGCTCGGACCATAATAATGTGCCATTAATCAAAGTCGTTTATGTTGGTGGTTTTCTCTGTTTGCACTCCTTATCATCGCTATAATGATTCTAAGTCTCTGCTCCGACACTTCCGTTACCGTGTCACGTGCCCACTGCGCCACTAGACACCATTCTGCCTCTCTGTGGTCAATAGTCATAATTTTTTGGCTCAACCATATATATACAGGGGTAGACAGAAATACGTAAATCGCAAAAAACAGCACATTATAACGCCGAGTACGGTGCAGGAGACGTGTTCGCATTCAAAGCAGCCTCCGATCGTCTCGTAGTAGATAACTATACCATTCTTCTCTCAAACTAGTGACAACTCAACGTAACGAAGATAGAGATGGTTAGCAATCACGCACTCTTTTCTCCGCAGTAGATCACAAAGACTCAATAATATTGAGACCTGCTAACTATGGTGTCCACGGGAGATGCAACACTTCAGCCTTTTGTTCACAATACCAATCTTACACGACGCACGCTGTCTGAATGGACCGTTCACCACTGGGGAAGAAACAATGTATCGTGGGATGGACGCGATCAGACAGAATGGTCATGGAATCCTTGACAGTAATTCGACCACGCAACGTAACCGAGGGACTCATGGAATACCAAGATATGACTGCCAAAATGACCACCGAAACTCCGCGAGTTTTCACTTTTTGCGACACAAACTCCGCCAGAAGTTGGAAACAGTGTGGAATAAGACTCATCTGAGCAAACGGCATTTTTCCATTTCTCAATAGTCCATGTTCTACGGCTTCGGCACCATGTCCCCTGTTGCGCTCATTTGTATCACCAATGAGTGGTTTTTGGAATTTCCCGTTTGCCCTGCAAATCCTTGCTCCTGGAACTGCCTTCCAATTGCTTTGGTGCTGACAAGGTTCGATATACAATTCTGCAGCGACTTTTACAACTATCATCCATTTATTTTTCCTCACAATCCTCCTCAATGAACGTCTGCCATGATCACCCTACATCTACATCTACATTTATACTCCGCAATCCACCGAACGGTGTGTGGCCACTGTCATTGCCTCCCTTTCCTGTTCCAGTCGCGTATGGTTTGCGGGAAGAACGACTGCCGGAAAGCCTCCGTGAGCGCTCGAATCTCTCTGATTTTACATTCGTGATCTCCTCGGGAGGTACAAGTAGGGGGAAGCAATATATTCGATACCTCATCCAGAAACGCACCCTGCCGGCCGCGGTGGTCTAGCGGTTCTGGCGCTGCCGTCCGGATCCGCGGGACTGCTACGGTCGCAGGTTCGAATCCTGCCTCGGGCATGGGTGTGTGTGATGTCCTTAGGTTAGTTAGGTTTAAGTAGTTCTAAGTTCTAGGGGACTTATGACCTAAGATGTTGAGTCCCATAGTGCTCAGAGCCATTAGAAACGCACCCTCTCGAAACCTGGACAGCAAGCTACACCGCGATGCAGAGCGCCTTTCTTGCAGATTCTGCCACTTGAGTTTGTTAAACATATCCGTAACGCTATCACGCTTACCAAATAACCCCGTGACGAAACGCGCCGCTCTTCTTTGGATCTTCTCTATCTCCTCTGTCAACCCGACCAGGTACGGATCCCACACTGATGAGCAATACTCAAGTATAGGTTGAACGAGTATTCTGTAAGCCACCTCATTTGTTGATGGACTACATTTTCTAAGGACTCTCGCAATGAATCTCAACCTGGCACTCGCCTTACCAACAGTTAATTTTATATGATCATTCCACCTCAAGTCGTTCCGTACGCATACTCCCAGATATTTTACAGAAGTAACTGCTACTAGTGTTTCTTCTGCTATCATAAAATCATACAACAAAGGATCCTTATTTCTATGTATTCGCAATACGTTACATTTGTCTATGTTAAGGGTCAGTTGTCACTCCCTGCACCAACTGCCTATCCGCTGCAGATCTTCCTGCATTTCGCTATAATTTTCTAATGCTGCAACTTCTCTGTATACTACAGCATCATCCGCGAAAAGCCGCATGGAACTTCCGGCACTATCTACTAGGTCATTTACATATATTGTCAAAAGCAATGGTCCCATAACACATACTTTATTCCGCATTGTGAATTAGTGGACGATGTTTCTTCCGTTTTCGCTGTACATGGTATAAATCTTCGATACATTGCCGCTTGAAACACGAAACTCATCGACTATTTTGGTTGCAGATGGGCCCACCATACAAACATCAAAAATTTGCCGATATTCCGACTTAACGCACTCACAACTGAACAGCACATTGTTATGACCACGAATGACATTTGCAACGCGTTGAAGACATTGCACAGATGCCGTACATGATCGCATTCAACAATACAACTTTGGGTAGCATTTGTGTTTGCCTTCTACCCAGGTACTTCTCGAGGTCTTTCCTCTTTTTGTCCAGCCTCTCTAATAATAAACGTGGACCCCGGGTATACGCCGCGAGCTACGTGCTCTGTAGGTCATATTTAAGGCCATCATAATCCTCACCGGTTTTGCTGTTGCAGCCCCACCTGGCGGGAGAGGAGGCTGGTTCTATTAGCTGGGAGTCCGGCCCTCCTTATCCAGAGGCGCGGCGGCGCTTTCCGTCTGAAGCAAGTGCGGCCTGGCCTTTGTCCGGTTGCTGCTAATGAAAAGCCCGACCGCGAACTCCGTGCAACAGGAGCGACAGCACGGGGCGGCCACTACAAAGCACGCAGTGGAGAGCTCGCGCCCCGGCAAACGCTGGCTGCCCTCGCTAATAGCCTGACGGTAAATACAGAACCACAGGCGTGCACCGCGTTTGAAACAAAACGCTCTCTCTAAACTAACGCGCTCGCTTTTTGGTTGGTAGTCCTCTCGTAACATGAAACCCTTCAAAAATTCCGACGTTTCATATATCTACACTGAAGCGTCGAAGAAACTGGCATAGATATTCAAATACAGAGATGCAGTATGTAAGCAGGTGGAATACAGCGCTGCGGTCTGCAGCGCTTATCTAAGACAACAAGTGTCTGACGCAGTTGTTAGATCGGTTTCTGCTGATACGATGGCAGGTTATCAAGATTTAAGTGAGTTTCAACGTGGTGTTATAGTCGGCGCACGAGCGATGGGACTCAGGATTTCCGAGGTAGTGCTGGGGATTTTCCCTTACGACAATTTCACGAGTGTACCGTGAATATCAGGAATCTGGTAAAACATCAAATCTCCGACATTGCTGCGACCGGAAAAAGGATGGGACCAACGACGACTGAAGAGAATCGTTCTACGTGACAATAGTGCAATCCTTCCGCAAATTGCTGCAGATTTCAGTTCTGGTCCATCAAGAAGTGTCAGCGTGCAAACCATACCGCGAAACATCATCCATATGGGCTTTCGCAGCCGAAAGCTCACAGTTGTACGCTTGATTATTGCACGACACAGAACTTTACGCCTCGGCTGGCCCCCTCATTGGACCTTTGATGACTGGAGACACGTTGTGCCTGGTCGGAATAGTCTTTGTTTAAAATTGTGTCGACCGGATGGACGTGGACGTGTACGCGCATGATACCATGGACCCTGGATGTAGCAAGGGGCTGTTCAAGCGGGTTGAGATTCTGTAATTGTGTGAGGCGTGTGCAGTTGGAGTGATATGCGACTCTTGATACGTCTAGACACAACTCTGACAGGTGACACGTACGTAAGCATCCTGTCTAATCACATGCATCCATTCAAGTCCATTGCGCATTCCGACGGACTTGGAACATTACGACAGCCCATACCTCCAGAATTGCTAGAGTGGGTCCAGGAACACTCCTCTGAATTTAAACAATTCCTCTGGCCATCATACTCCTCAGATATGAACATTATTGAGCATATCTGGGAAGCCTCGCAACGTGCTGTTCAGAAGAGATCTCCACCCCATCGTACTCTAACGGATTTATGGACAGTTCTGCAGGCTTCATGGTATCAACCCCCTCCAGCACTACTTCAGACATTAGTCGAGTCCATGCCACGTCGTGTTGCGGCACTGCTGCCTGCTCGCGGGGGCTCTACACGATATTAGGGAGGTGTACCAGTTTCTTTGGCTCTTCAGTGTACAAGGGGCGATCATAAGGTTTCCGTCTGAGGGCGTTGCTGCAGCGTATATGAAACGTAACGCGACATCGATGCCTGACGTGTAGACAAGGGATTAGTGTGGCATTCGTGTCTTTCCGACGTGCAGGCGGCAAATTTGGATATGTGAACTACGCCTACGTAACTAGCAAATGCCTCCAAACAAGACCAAAGTGCTGTTGTTCCTTTCCTGTCTGCCGAAGTACAAACACTGGTGGACATCCATTGGAGAATAAAGACAGTGTATGGGGCGGCAAGTCTGTCGGAAACCACCTTGTGGAATGGTGCCCTAAGGGGTCGTACTGCTTCATGATAACATGACAACGTACACTCGCGTATCACAGACGTCGTAACGCAGAAGTTACGTCGACTCAGTTGGGAGACACAAGAGCGCACGCTTAGTAGTCCTGGTATCTCCCCACGCCGTTGTCAGGCCTTCGGAAGCACGTTGAAGGGTCTGTGATTCCTGTCGAACGACGATGTTCTGTAGGCAATTACGGATTTCTTCACGCAGCAGGACAGGTGTTTTACCAAACAGGCGTTGTCAACCTGGTGCGACAGTGGTATGATTGTCTCACTGCTCACGAAGATTTTGCCCGATTGGCATACCAATTCTCGCCTGTACGGCCTTCGAGTGGTAACTTTTTGATCGTCCCTTATACATGTAAGGGGCAGACAACAAGAAAAGGGACATGTGTAAAAAGGTAAGTAAACTGTTCACTATTTCAATAGTAAACGCCGTAGCTGTTAATACATGTATCCCTCTGTGAGGCAAGACGGTCGATGTCTTCAAGGATAATTGTTTCCGACTGCCTACAGAACCATGATTGTACCCAGGCGGCCACCTCTTGGTCTGAGGAAAATCGACGCCCACGAATTTCCTCCTTCAGGGCTCCAAAAATATGGAAGTCGCATGGGGAGAAATGGGCAATGTGTGGTGGATCTGCAACGGCTTCCCAGCGGAACATCTGCAGCGTAGTCGAACCAAACTCGGCATCACGTGGTGTGGCATTATCATGAAACAGAAAGTTGCCGACCGCCAACCCGCTGCTCAGTGGCGTTGTGGAACACGACGCCACAATAAATGCACAGCAGTACGTGGACACTTTGCAAAAATTAAAGTGTGCCATTAAGTTCAAATGCCCAGTAATGTTGACGCACGGCATCATCCTGTTGCAGCACAATGCCTGTCACATGAAGCCAAACTTATTTCGACTACACTAGAGAAGTTTCGCTGGAAAGCACTTACACATCCTCCATACAATTCAGATCCCTCCCCATGTCACTTTAATGGTTTTGGATCCCTCGCGAAAAACATTCGATACCGTTGATTTGCTTCAGGCGAAGAAGTGTACGGCCGGCCGGAGTGGACGAGCGGTTCTAGGCGCTACAGTCTGGAACCACGCGACTGCTACGGTCGCAGGTTCGAATCCTGCCTCGGGCATGGATGTGTGTGATGTCCTTAGGTTAGTTAGGTTTAAGTAGTTCTAACTTCTGGGGGACTGATGACCAAAGAAGTTAAGTCCCATAGTGCTCAGAGCCATTTGAACCATTTTGAAGAATCTTGGGTTCAATCATGGTTCTGTGATTAAACGAAAAATTTTTCCATGACGGCATTAACCATTTTTTGTCATAATGGTATTAGCAGTTCTGTCGACTACTTTTGAGATGATGAACAAAATGGTTCAAATGGCTCTGAGCACCATGGGACTTAACATCTGAGGTCATCAGTCCCCTAGAACTTAGAACTACTTAAACCTAACTAACCTAAGGACATCACACATGTCCATGCCCGAGACAGGATTCGAACTTGCGACCGTAGCGGTCGCGCGGTTCCAGACTGAAGCGCCTAGAACCGCTCGGCCACACCGGCCGGCAAATAATAAACAGCTTGCTTCCTTTACTTGCATCTGTCTCGTTATCATATAACTGCTCCTTATACATTTACACGGTTACTCTGCAGTTCATACTTCAGTATTTCGCAGAAGGTCACTTCCAAATCTGTTTCTTTAGCATATCGCTCTTGCATAGGACTTGCGAAAAATAAACACCATTTTTGTGTGCGAGCTCAGATTTCTCTTATTTTATTACGATGTCCATTTATCCCTGTGTAGGTGAAGACAACAAAATATTTTGGCATCCTCACGAGAAACAAGATGTTTGTAATTTTGTGAAAAGATCTCGGCACAACGAAAAACGCCTTCCTCTTAATGATTCGTCACCCTAACTCGCTTACCAAAGTGTGGTACCCTTTCCCCTATTTCGCGGTAGTACTAAACGTGCTACTGTTCTTTGAACTTTTTCGATGTCCTCCTTCAATCCTACATGCTAAAGACACCCTACATCATAGCAGTACACTAGGAGAAGGACGGACAAGCGCAGTGCAGGCAGTCTCTTTAGTAGATCTATTGTACCGTCAAGGGGTTCTGCCAATAAAATGGTGTCATTTCTGACAACATTTGTGATGTGATGATTCAGATTGAATATATTCCTATGTGTAATCCGTAAATATTTAACTGAATCGACAACTTTTATAGTTATGTGGTTTTTGGTGCAATCGAAATACAAAGGAGTTTTCTTTAGCACTCATGTGGAGAACCTCATACATTTTATTATTTATTGACAGTTGTCGCTTTTCCCACCAACCGGATATTTACGTACATCATTTTGTAAATCGTATTAATTTACTTACGGTTTTATCAAAGGATAAACGACAGCATGACTTGCAAACAATGTAAGAGAGCTGTTCATTCGTTTATAAGGGTTAAAAATACCAGAGGAATTATAACGATTCTTTGGGGAACTATAGAAATAACTCCCATTTCAGGAGGTGACTTTGCTCTAATGTGACGTATCGTGTCAGAAGAGTTTCTGGAAATCTATAAACATGCGATGAACTTGAGATCCTCCCTCAATAGCACTCATTACTTCCTATGAATAAAGAGCAGAGGCTATGTTACTCAACATGGCTGCCATTTCGGAAGCCGACATCTTGGATGCAAATCTAATTTCCATATTGAAAATTTGTCATGTGGCTTGCAGGGTTATTCAAAAGGTGGCTCACGAACTGATGCCAAAGGAGTCGACGCACGACAACGTTGGAATTGAAAATTATGGTCTCGAAAGCATCCTGAGCTTCGACATCTCAGGAAAGACAATCAATGCACTCCGCCATAAGATACTGTACTGTTTCTGTGTATGTACAACTGCATGACATTCAGGTGTGTTCCGCAGCATTGGACTCAGTGTGAAAAACAGGGTTGCCGCTACCAATGGCAGACTCAAGTTAGTTCACCCTGTCTGCGTGCATTATCTGCCGTTAAGGTGGTCACCTGATTTTGTAACGCGGCATAATTTAGCCACCTGCTTCAACAAAGATTCTGCCGCTTTTGGTGCCGACATCGCTCGTGTTTCTAGCATCTGTGCAACCTCTGCCTGCCGACAATACATTATGCCTAAATTAATCCGCAGATTCACAAAGCAAGGACACCTATAACAAACGCTCGGACATAGTTTCCAAAAAATGATATCAGTCCTTGCGACTGATAATAACCCATCGAGATTCTAGGGACTGATGTGCTCGAGCCCATAATGTCGCCTAGTACTATACATGTCTGGTACTCCCTGCACACTCGGCAATTCACGACCCGCAAAATTACGTTACTGGCACCTTCCTCACTGTAAATAGTCCTCCCTACAGTTTTCTTTAAACAGCGACAAATCCACCGGTATGCGTGTCACTTCTGTCTACCGTGATTGTCTACAAAACAAAACAAAACAAAAAAGCCACAAAACTCACTCACTCACTCACCAATACCATCTACATCTACATCATTACTCTGCTATTCCGAATAAAGTGCCTAGCAGAGTGTTCAATGAACCACCTTAAAGCTGTCTCTCTATCGTTCACTCTCGAACGGCACGCGGGAAAAACGAGCACTTAAATTTTTCTGTGCGAGTCCTGATTTCTCTTATTTTATCTTGATGATCACTTCTCCCTATGTAGGTGGGTGCCAATAGAATGTTTTCCGCAATCGGAGGAGAAAACTGGTGATTGAAATTTCATGAGAAGATCCCGTCGCAACGAAAAACGCCTTTGTTTTAATGATTGGCATTCCAATTCGTGTATCATGTCTGTGTCACTATCTCCCCTATTTCGCGATAATACAAAACGAGCTGCCCTTCTTTGTACTTTTTCGATGTCATCCGTCAGTCCCACCTGATCCTGATCCCACACCGCACAGCAATTCTTCAGAATAGGGCGGACAAGCGTGGTTTAAGCAGTCTCTTTAGTAGACCTGTTGCACCTTCTAAGTGTTCTGCCAATGAATCGCAGTCTGTGGTTTGCTCTACCCACAATATTCTCTATGTGATCTGTCCAATTTAGGTTATTTATAATTGTAATCCGCAAGTATTTAGTTCAATTTACAGCCTTCAGATTTGTGTGACTTATTGCGTAATCGAAATTTAGCTGATTTCTTTTAGTACTCATGTGAATAACTTCGCACTTTTCGGTATTCATACTCCTGTACTGCACGTTGTGTCTGGAGACAGAGTCGTGGGCCCAACTGCACACGTGGGCCACAACATCTCATACCACTTACAGAGGACACCGTGTTATCCTCTGTGGTGGGTGCTGCAACTGAGTTGGCTTGAAGTCTGGAGGTCATTAGAATACTACTCAGGAAGCAGCAGAGTGGTGAGTGGATGCCCGGTAGTCGTCCGACGTATCATCATGAAAATATCGTTGTTAAAACACTCATTTATTGTTCATAAACTATAATAATCGCGATGATCCTCGAAGAAGCCGGCACCATCTGGACGTAAGTAGTTGGTGGCCCGCTAAGAAGTGCGCCATCAATAGGCGTCCCGCCAACGTGCAGCATTGTGCTGCCGGCGGAGTCGTAATGGCAGCAACTCGACAAGTACGCTGACCACACCAGCGGTTGGCGACCCACCACGCACGCTAGAGGCTGCACAGGATGGGACCTCTGGCATAATCACACCGTGGTTCCATAGTGAATGAGATGACTCACAGCAGTAGCAGTTCCTGTCCACGTGAGCAGAGGCAGGCAACAAGGAGTTTGTCCGCACAAGAGAAGGTGTCTGAGTGGCTGCACCTCCCTGAGTTCGGACTGAAGACCACCAGGTGGCCCTCCAGTCAGAGGGCACTGGGCTCAGTGCTAGTAGCAGGGTCGCAGCTATCAGCGGCAGAGGCCAAAGGTGGAGACTGGTCGTTCTATGTAGATTAGTAGGTTCGTAGACTATCGTAGGTCCCCCTTTGAGCTGCTGACTTTGCAATCCCTCTCATTAGAAAGGAGGAGTATTTATTTGGGCCTGAACTGCTCTAATTTTGCCAAAGCGTTGATTCTTATCATGCAGCAACCTATTACAGACCAATAGCTCAGACATAAAGCACTCAAGTCACCGACGCCGGAGCGGCTCTGCATTTTTGTTGCATGAACGCTGTTACACATCTGGTCACTCTGTTTGGCCGTAGCATGTGGCATCCGTCTCGACGCCTCGGAGACAGAGTCTGTCATATCAGCAGGCAGTCCCTTTACCTGGCTGGCCCAAATTGACTTGCTTCCGTAGCATCTGGCATTAACCATAGTAGATGTCTCAATTTTATTCAACACTGCCCAGTAAATTCTTAGCGGCGCAACAATATGAATATAAAAGAAACAAAAAGTGTTACGGCGTAAAGCGCTGGCACGCTGTTCGGGAACGACAGGGAAGACATGGCTGTGAGAAGAAGTCAGCCAATCGCACGCTGAGCGGACCCCTCTCCAGGACGACATTGCGACAGCAGCGGTCCCTATGTGAAGAGTACACAAGAGACCCGACCGACTGGTGGACGCACTTCAATAGTAGCTTCAAGACTAGTGACTTCAATACCAGCTGAACTCTAGTTACTTCGCTTGTACTATCCATGTAGCGCCGGCCGCGGTGGTCTAGTGGTTCTAGGCGCGCAGTCCGGAACCGCGGGACTGCTACGGTCGCAGGTTCGAATCCTGCCTCGGGCATGGACGTGTGTGGTGTCCTTAGGTTAGTTAGGTTTAACTAGTTCTAAGTTCTAGGGGACTGATGAGCCATTTGAACCACTTTGTCCATGTAGCACACACTTGGAACTGTTTATACTGAAGAAGATTGCTTATTTTGTTTGTCTCCCTTTGCTTGCGACACTTCGTGTAATTGTCAAAGTTAAGTATTGTTATTTAATTTGAACAGTTCTCGGGTATCCGACCGGGTAGCGTCGTAATTTCTCCACAATATTTCGGCAGACGTACACGCTGCCATCTTCAGGTGATTCCTGACAAATGCTGTGCTGTTCCTCTATGTGCCCTATATATACTAGTCGTTACCTCCTCCATCGTTCCTCTCCTGGTGTCTTCGGTGCGGCCGGCGCGGCGGCTACTGGAGGTGGTGGGCGAAGCTGCGCCTGGGTCTGACCTGGGGTCTGCAGTCTCCCTGCTGCCGCCGTCGAGGGTGGTCCTTGATCTCTGGGACCGCATCTTTCTCTCCAGGCTGAGTGCAGGGTTCCAAGCCTGACTAAGTTGAAGACCGCTGTCTTTATTAATTAGATCGTCCTGTAGTAGGATTTCGGTGGCCTATTTAGTAACGCAGTCCCAGAAGTAGGAGGATTGACAGAGTATTTTTGTTTTTTCATAGTCCATAGTATGGCCAGTCTTATACAATGTTCAGCCACGGCTGATTTAGTGGCCTGGCGTAATTCGGTATAGCGCTTGTATTCGAGGCACCCCTCTTCTACAGTGCGGACTGTCTCCCCAATGTATGATTTTCCGCACTGACAGGGAATTTAATAAACGCTTGGTTTTCGAAGGCATAGATCATCTTATACTGAACCCAATAGAGTCTTTTTGCAGGGGGTCGGGATACACATTTCACCTTGACTCTACTAGGTTCGCCGGCCGGAGTGGCCGTGCGGTTCTAGGCGCTACAGTCTGGAGCCGAGCGACCGCTACGGTCGCAGGTTCGAATCCTGCCTCGGGCGTTGATGTGTGAGATGTCCTTAGGTTAGTTAGGTTATATTAGTTCTAAGTTCTAGGCGACTGATGACCTCAGAAGTTAAGTTGCATAGTGCTCAGAGCCATTTGAACCATTTTCTACTGTGTTCAGTGAAAGATTATTTACTGTTTTGTAATAAAACCCATTAATATGACTTGTTTGTATGTTTTCATAGCGAACCTAGTAAGCAATCTTCTTAGACACCACATACACACATCACAAGTTTTGCATCACCTCAGTTCCAAGAGTTACGGAACCTGTACAGAAAATTGGAATAGAGATCGATATTAACATCATTTCCGCCCTTTTTATTGCTCATGAAAACCACACAGTACATGTTGTACCACCATACAGCGAGACCTTAAGAGGTGGTAGTCCAGATTGCTGTACACACCGGTACCTCTAATACCCAGTAGCACGTCCTGTTGCATTGATGCATGCGTGTATTCGTCGTGGCGTACTGTCCACAAGTCCATCAAGGCACTGTTGGTCCAGATTTACTACTCATGAACTGCGATTTGGCGTAGATCCCCTCAGAGTGGTTGGTGGGTCACGTCGTCCATAAACAGCCCTTTTCAATCTATTCCAGGTATGTTTGATAGGGTTCCTGTCTGGAGAACATGCTGGCCATTCTAGTCGAGCGATGTCGTTATCCTGAAGGAAGTCATTCACAAGATGTGCACGATGGGGGTGCGAATTGTCGTCCATGAAGACGAATGCCTCGCGAGTATGTTGCAGATATCGTTGCACTATCTACTGGAGGATGGGATTCACGTATCGTACAACCGTTACGGCGCCTTCCATGACCACCAGCGGCGTACATCGGCCCCACATAATGGCACCCCAAATCAGCAGGGAACCTCCACCTTGCTGCACGCGCTGGACAGTGTGTATAAGGCGTTCAGCCCGACCGGGTTGCCTCCAAACACGTCTACGACGATTGTCTGGTTGAAGGAATATGCGACACTCATCGGTGAAGAGAACGTGATGCCAATCCTGAGCGGTCCATTCGGCATGTTGTTGGGCCCATGTGCACTGCGCTGCATGATGTCGTGGTTGCAAAGAAGGACCCCGCCATGGACGTCGGGAGTGAAGTTGCGCATCATGCAACCCATTGCGCAAAATTTGAGTCCTAACACGACGTCCTGTGACTGCACGAAAAGCATTATTTATCATGGTGGCGTTGCTGTCAGGGTTCCTCCGACCCATAATCCGTAGGTAGCGGGCATCCACTGCAGTAAAAGCCCTTGGGCCGCCTGAGCGAGGCATGTCATCGACAGTTCCTGTCTCTCTGTATCTCCTCCATGTCCGAACAACATCGCTTTGGTTCACTCCGAGACGCCTGGACACTTCCCTTCTTGAAAGCCCTTTCTGGCTCAAAGTAACAATATGGGCGCGATCGAACCGCGGTATTGACCGCCTAGGCATGGTTGAACTACAGACAACACGAGCCGTGTACATTCTTACTGGTGGAATGACTGGAACTGATCGGCTGTCGGACCCCTCTGTCCAATAGGTGCTGCTAATGCATGGTTGGTTACATATTTGGGCGGGTTTAGTGACATCACTGAACAGTCAATGGGACTGGATCTGTGATACAATATCCACAGTGAGCGCCTAACTTCAGGAGTTCTGGGAACCGGGTTTGCAAAACTGTTTTGATGTGTGTATTTGACGACGAACATGGAGATACAATAAAGAGGTTGTAGAAAACAAATGTGAATACAAGAGTTAAAAGTTGTGGAATTTAAGACAATTTTTTACCACTAAATATTTCCGTTCAGTTTTGTAACTGGTTCCGATATACGTGACCGTCACCATTTCCGTTTGGTTGTTATTAAAACGCAGCATACACACAGATCCAGTGTGGGCTGTATATTATCTTACGGTAGCGTTACTTTATAGATATGCAAATGAGCTAATGCGTAACCGATTTACTCTGGAAAATATTAATTCCAATTTCGGCAACAAGGCGGAAATCAAGCGCTGTACAACATCTCATCGATGCCTCCAGTGCTGATATTGAAGAAACTGTGTAAGCGGCGGTTAATAACAAAATCAACATTTTGCCTGTCTCGCTTGTCTGACCTTTTGTACGCTAATCAATTACACACCGAAAAAAATTATGTACGTCTTCTTACAGTCAAAGCGCCAGAGATGCATTTGTTGGCCAAAATTGGTATTAATTGTTTTCCAACGTAAAGGGGTTCGGCATGAACGCTTTGGAATGTCTACCAGTTTTCGCTGCTATACGATAATTACAACCCACACTGGACCTTTGAGAGTACCTGCACTTTAATTAGGGCCTGTAAACGCTCGGACCTCTAGACAAAACAAGAGGAATTTGCATGATTATCAGTGGGAGCATTGCAGTACTACACAACAGTATTGTATGTAGCACGCACATAAAGGACATGAGAAGGATCTAGAACTCTTCATACATCACCACACCTGTCTTTCTAAACCAGTTCATAAAAGTTAAAAAGATCTTGTAATAAAGAGAGGCGCAGTCAGATGATGTAAAGATGCAGGTTAGTTAGTTAGTTAAGTGTTCCAAAATCATGTTCACGAGAAACGTCATAGTGTGGAATGTATTAACAGAAAAAAACATTGGACACCCCCCTTTTTAAAAGAAAAAGAAAGGAAAGACAGAGAGAGAGAGAGGGAAAGCACAATATACTGGCATTGGCCATACACTACGAGTGAGTTACGTTTGTTTATAATACGGTTTCATTACTTTTTACAGTTTTGACGGTGCCTATCTTTCTCAGAATCTTTTGTGTTCATATACAAATTTAGCAAGTCAGACATGACGAGTTTCAGCAGCTTCTCATGTCATTTACGTACATGCTCCTTACATTACAGTTGTATATTAATATAGTCTTCCCATTGATAACTATGCACATTCTTTTTGTCTTTTCTAGACATATCTGGCAATCATGTAGATCGAAACCGGTTAAAAAATAAGGAAAATATTTTGCGATCGAAGACTGTTTTGAATTCTACAGATTTTCAACAATCGCTGTGTCCTTCACATCGATTACCTCTTATTTTATCATAATGATATGGCGTGCACAGCCGTTGGACGTCCCCTACATTCAAATGTTAAATTCGAAAAGCAGACTTCCGCCAAGTTGGATAAATACGCTATACTTAGAAAAACATGCTGTTTCTGGACTAGAATACATAAATAAGGAAAATGAACGAAAGACATAGGACTTCGGAAAGTGAAGGCCTTCTATAGAAATAAACATTTGTTAATACAAAAAAAAGCTTTGATACCAGAGAAAGATTCATGTGGAGATGTAGATCACATGATTAGTTGTAAATAAAGAACTCTATACTAGGCGTTGATGACCTCGCCGTTGAGCACCCATAAGATCCAAACTAATTTACGATACGCGCGTTTTATGTAACCTAAGCATTGCCTTTTTGCAAGTGTGGCATTTCAGAGTACTGCTCGGTAAAAGGTTAAAAAATTCGAATGTAAATGAGAGATTATTTATTTCACTGAAGAACAAAACGTAATTTTGCGAGTTAGTTTAAATAGTTGTGAGCCGCGCTGGTGAGGAAATGGAACGCCTTCCCGAAAGAATTCCTCAGCAACCTAGTGTACAGAACGGGAACACGTATCAGTGTATGTATTGCCATCCGTAGTGATCACACACACCCTATTAAGAACCATGTTCCACCTTTTGTGCCGGCCAAAGTGGCCGTGCGGTTAAAGGCGCTGCAGTCTGGAACCGCAAGACCGCTACGGTCGCAGATTCGAATCCTGCCTCGGGCATGGATGTTTGTGATGTCCTTAGGTTAGTTAGGTTTAACTAGTTCTAAGTTCTAGGGGACTAATGACCTGAGCAAAAAAATGGCTCTGAGCACTATGGGACTTAACATCTTAGGTCATCAGTCCCCTAGAACTTAGAGCTACTTAAACCTAACTAACCTAAGGACATCACACACATCCATGCCCGAGGCAGGATTCGAACCTGCGACTGTAGCAGTTGCGCGGTTCCGGACTGCGCGCCTAGAACCGCTAGACCACCGCGGCCGGCTGACCTCAGCAGTTGAGTCCCAAAGTGCTCAGAGCTATTTGAACCAACCACCTTTTGTAGTGCCCGGAAGACCATCATGTATCGTGCTGACTTAAGTATAATTATCGTCTTAGAACAAAAGTATTTTTATGTTCGCATCATGGCGTATTCCCTGCTACCTTCTGTACCATGCTGTAAAAGTTCTTTCTACGTATGGTCAAAGTTTCATCGAGCTATATTACTTGAAGTGATGCATCATGCGAATGTCACTTTCGTCCTTAAGTTTTGCAACCCAATGTATCCTCTTGGACCACTTTTCGGGCTCGCACTGCTAGGTAACAACGTGTGTTACTTTGGATTGGAATGTGACTGTACCTAGTGACTTGCCCAGGATTATTCCCGCTACTGCCGGGTAATCACTTTACCTTGCCGAGCAATGTACTTGTAGATTCAGAATACAGTTGGCAGCATGTGGCGATATCTTCATCTGTATCTACATAGATACTCCGTAAGTAACCGTACGGTGGAGGTACCCTACATCCTAGCTAAAATCTCGAATAAGAATTCCTTGCACGACCCGTGCTTACCGGTAGAAATATCGCTTAATTAAATTCTTGCTTTTTTATAGAATACATCCAACTTAAAATTCACAGTCGTAGAGTTAGTGGCACCCATCTCCTTTGTGATACTGTGGGCACAATGACTTTCATTTCCCTAGCTGCCGTTTCCCGTGAGATTTATTCCGCTCGAGCTACATAGGAAATGGGTCACCCAGTGTTTGCTTCAACTGCAATATTCGCGGCAGGAGCAGGGGGTAGGGACAGAGCTGTAGAGAGCCTCCGGGGATGGAATCTCCCGTGAAAACGGAAGCGTACGCCTCCACCACCCTGAGGAGCGATTTGCCTGTGTCTGCCCCCCCCCCCCCTCCCCCCCCTGGCCCAACCACACAGATCACTGCGCCTGGAAGTCGATGGCGTCTCATTCAGTTTGTTTTTCCGGACGATTTCGTGCGTTAACACCCACTTTAACACCCACTTTAAACTACAACGATCGGCCGAGGAATTATACTGTACAGATAGCTTCTCGTCAATAATACAAGGTATTTAAGAAGAACTGTCATATGTTCTTTCAAGTCAAAAATTGAAGAAAAGTTCGTATAATGGTATGTCCGGAAACAATACCTGTTGGGATTTGTGACAACCTGTCTCCCATCTGTCTGTTACGTAGAAATAGACGCCATAGGCAGGGGTTTATCGTGCATCGCGGTACATCTTTCTACATCTACATCTACATCTACATGATTACTCTGCAATTCGCTTTAAGTGCTTGGCAGAAGGTTCATCGAACCACAATCATACTATCTCTCTACCATTCCACTCCCGAACAGCACTGATTTCTCTTATTTTATTTTGATGATCATTCCTACCTATGTAAGTTGGGCTCAACAAAATATTTTCGCATTCGGAAGAGAAAGTTGGTGACTGAAATTTTGTAAATAGATCTCGCCGCGACGAAAAACGTCTTTGGTTTAATGACTTCCATCTCAACTCGCGTATCATATCTGCCACACTCTCTCCCCTATTACGTGATAATACATAACGAGCTGCCCTTTTTTGCACTCTTTCGATGTCCTCCGTCAATCCCACCTGGTAAGGATCCCACACCGCGCAGCAATATTCTAACAGAGGACGAACGAGTGTAGTGTAAGCTGTTTCTTTAGAGGACTTGTTGCATCTTCTAAGTGCCCTGCCAATGAAACGCAACCTTTGGCTCTCCTTCCCCGCAATATTATCTATGTGGTCTTTCCAACTGAAGTTGTTCGTAATTTTAACACCCAGGTACTTAGTTGAATTGACAGACTTGAGAATTGTGCTATATATCGAGTAATCGAATTCCAACGGATTTCTTTTGGAACTCATGTGGATCACCTCACACTTTTCGTTATTTAGCGTCAACTGCCACCTGCCACACCATACAGCAATCTTTTCGAAATCGCTTTGCAACTGATACTGGCCTTCGGATGACCTTACTAGACGGTAAATTACAGCATCATCTGCGAACAACCTAAGAGAACTGCTCAGATTGTCACCCAGGTCATTTATGTAGATCGGGAACAGTAGGACGCTTCCCTGGGGAACACCTGATATCACATCAGTTTTACTCGATGATTTGCCGTCTATTACTACGAACTACGACCTTCCTGACAGGAAATCACGAATCCAGTCGCACAACTGAGACGATACCCCATAGGCCCGCAGCTTGATTAGAGGTCGCTTGTGAGGGTGTCAAAAGCTTTCCGGAAATCTAGAAATACGGAATCAACTTGAGATTCCCTGTCGATAGCGGCCGTTACTTCGTGCGAATAAAGAGCTAGCTGCGTTGCACAAGAACGATGTTTTCTGAAACCATGCTGATTACGTATCAATAGATCGTTCCCTTCGAGGTGATTCATAATGTTTGAATGCAGTATATGCTCCAAAACCCTACTGCAAACCGACGTCAGTGATATAGGTCTGTAGTTCGATGGATTACTCCTACTACCCTTCTTAAACACTGGTGCGACCTGCGCAATTTTCCAATCTGTAGGTACAGATCTATCGGTGAGCGAGCGGTTGTATATGATTGCTAAGTAGGGAGTTATTGTATCAGCGTAATCTGAAAGGAACCTAATCGGTACACAATCTGGTCCTGAAGACTTGCCCGTATCAAGCGATTTGAGTTGCTTCGCAACCCCTAAGGTATCTATTTCTAAGAAACTCATGCTAGCAGCTGTTCGTGTTTCAAATTCTGGAATATTCCAAAGGTCTTCCTTGGTGAAGGAATTTCGAAAAACTGTGTTCAATAACTCCGCTTTAGCGGCACAGTCGTCGGTAATAGTACCATCGGCACTGCGCAGCGAAGGTATTGACTGCGTCTTGCCGCTTGTGTACTTTACATACGACCAGAATTTCTTCGGATTTTCTACCAAATTTCGAGACAATGTTTCGTTGTGGAATCTATTAAAGGCATCTCGCATTGAAGTCCGTTCCAAATTTCGCGCGTCTGCAAATTTTCGCCAATCTTCGGGATTTCGTGTTCTTCTGAACTCCGCATGCTTTTTCCGTTGCCTCTGCAACAGCGTTCGGACCTGTTTTGTGTACCATGGGGGATCAGTTCCATCTCTTACCAATTTATGAGGTATGAATCTCTCAATTGCTGTTGCTACTATATCTTTGAATTTGAGCCACATCTCGTCTACATTTGCATAGTCAGTTCGGAAGGAATGGAGTTGTCTCTTAGGAAGGCTTCTAGTGACACTTTATCCGCATTTTAAATTAAATTATTTTGCGTTTGTTTCTGGTGGATTTGGAAGAAACGGTATTGAGCCTAGCTACAACGACCTTGTGATCACTAATCCCTGTATCAGTCATGATGCTCTCTATAAGCTCTGGATTGTTTGTGGCTAAGAGGTCAAGTGTGTTTTCGCAACCATTTACAACTCGCGTGGGTTCGTGGACTAACTGCTCGAAATAATTTTCGGAGAAAGCATTTAGGACAGTCTCGGAAGATGTTTTCTGCCTACCACCGGTTTTGAACAAGTATTTTTGCCAACATATCGAGGGAAGGTTGAAGTCACCACCAACTATAACCGAATGAGTGGGGTATTTATTTGTTACGAGACTCAAATTTTCTCTGAACTGTTCAGCAACTATATCATCGGAGTCTGGGGATCGGTAGAAGGAGCCAATTATTAACTTAGTTCGGCTGTTAAGTATAACCTCCACCCATACCAATTCGCACGGAGTATCTACTTCGACTTCACTACAAGATAAACGACTACTGACAGACACAAACACTCCACCACCAATTCTGCCTAATCTATCTTTCCTGAACACCGTCTGAGACTTCGTAAAAATTTCTGCAGAACTTATTTCAGGCTTTACCCAGCTTTCTGTACCTATAACGATTTCCGCTTCTGTGCTTTCTATTAGCGCTTGAAGCTCAGGGACTTTCCCAGCACAACTACAACAATTTACAACTACAATTCCGACTGTTCCTTGATCCAAGCACGTCCTGTATTTGCCATGCACCTTTTGAGATTGCAGCCCACGCCGTACCTTCCCGAGGCCTTCTAACCTAAAAAAAACCGCCCAGTCCACGCCACACAACCTCCGCTACCGGTGTAGCCGCCAGCTGAGTGTAGTGAACTCCTGACCTATTCAGCGGAACCCGAAACCCCACCACCCTATGGCGCAAGTCAAGGAATCTGCAGCCAATACGGTCGCAAAACCGTCTGAGCCTCTGATTCAGACCCTCCACCCGGCTCTGCACCAAAGGTCCGCAATCGGTTCTGTCAACGATGCTGCAGATGGTGAGCTCTGCCTTCATCTCGTAAGCAAGACCGGCAGCCTTCACCAAATCAGATAGCCACTGGAATCCAGAGAGAATTTCCTCAGATCCAAAGCGACACACGTCATTAGTGCCGACATGAGCCACCAGCTGCAGCTGGCTGCACCCTGTGCTCTTCATGGCATCCGGAAGGACCCTTTCCACATCAGGAATGATTCCACCTGGAATGCACTCGGAGTGCACACTGGAATTCTTCCCCTACTTAGCCGCCATATCCCTAAGGGGCCCCATTACGCGCCTAACATTGGAGCTCCCAACTACCAATAAGCCCACCCTCTGCGAATGCTTGGACCTTGAAGGCTGAGAATCATCCTCTGAAACAGGGCAGGCAGCTGAATCTGGCTCAGCCAGAGACAGTACCTGAAACCTGTTTGTCAGACGCACCGGGGAGGCCTTCTGATCAGCCTCCGGGGACGTGTTTCGCTGCCTGCCACGCCTTGGAACGACCTCCCAATCAACCACAGGCGAGGGCTCAGCCCCACTGCGGGCAGCAACCGGGGCAACCACAGCGGCAGGCCCATCTGAGGACAGACGGGACGAGGTTGACATCCCTGTGATACCCAAGTCCGGCTCCCCACAGTTTTGCCCATTGGCAACAGCCTCAAGCTGCGCACTTGAAGTCAGTGCCGCCTGCAGCTGTGAGCGAAGAGATGCCAACTCAGCCCTCATGCGAACACAGCAATCACAGTCCCTGTCCATTCTAATCGATGTTGAACAACAGTTACTGAAACACGAGCCCATGCCTAGATAGCGCAAGGGAAACACGCAAGGATTGTATGAACTATCTTGTACAAATGCCTAACGACTGCGCTACAATCTGCCTGAATTTACGATTACAGTAACTAAAACTCGAAATTACACCTGCATAACGAAACTGCAATTCATAATTAAGTGCCTGGCAAAAGGTTCATAGAACCACCCTGAAGCTACTTCTCTACCGTTCTACTCTCGAACAGGGTGCGGGAAAAACCAACACTCTCTTACTTTATTATGAAGATCATTCCTTCCTATGTAGGTGGGCGCCAATAAAATATCTTCACTCTCTGAGGAGAAAATTAATGATTGGAATTTCTTCCGAAGATTTTGGCGCAACGAAAAACGTCTTTGTTTTAATGATTGCCACTCCAATACACGTATATCATACCCGTGGCGCTCTCTTCTCTATTTCACGACAATACAAAACCGGCTCCCCTTCTTTGAACATTTTCTATGCCTTCCGTCGATCCTATCTGATGCGGATTTCGCACCGCACGACAGTGCTCCATAAGAGGACGAACAAGCATAGTGTAGGCAGTCTCTTTAGTAGACCTGTTGCACTTTCTCAGTATTGTGTCAATAAATCGTAGTCTTTGGTTTGATTTATCCACAACACTACATATATAATCGTTTCAACTTAGGTTATTCCTAACTGCAATCCCTAAGCATTTAGTTGAATATCCAGCATTTGGATGTGTTTGATTTGTCGTGCAACCGAAATTTAGCAGATTCCTTTTGGTACTCATGTGGTTCACTTCTTACTTTTCATTATTTAAAGACAACTGCCACTTTGCGCACCTTACAGATACAGTATCTTGTCTAAATCGTTTTAGTTTTGATTATCTGATGACTTTATAAGAAGAAAAATGACAGCATCATCTGCAAACAATCTAAGATTGCTACTCAGAGCGTCTCGTAAATCGTTTACATAGTTTAGCAACGATGGAAGAGGGTCTGTAACACTTCCTTGGAGAACGCCAGGTTTTACTTCTGTATTACTCAATTACTTTTCGTCATTTACGACGAATTATGACCTTTCTGACAGGAAATCATGAATCCAGTCGCACAACTGAAACGATAGTGCATAGGTACGCAATTTGATTAGAAGTCGAACACGATACACGTGCCAAAATCCTGCTGCAAATGGACACTCGCGATATGGATCTGTAATTCAGCGGATTTCTCCTATTTCCTTTGTTGGGTACTGATGTAACTTGTGCAGCTTTCTAGTATTCAGGTACGGATCTTTCCACGAGTGATCGGTTTTATATGATTTCCTCCTTCTTCGCAGTTAGCACGTACTCTCGCAAATACATCTGGCTGCATTCGGATTGCGTGACATGTATTTCTCACAGGCTCCTGTAACTTCTTCATATTCTCGATAGGCTGAGCTTATACAAAAGCCATTAAATGTTCCCAAAGACAGAAATCGAACGGATTCAGAGCCAGCGGTCGGGGAGGCCATGTTACCCGACCTCCTCGATCACTTCATCGCCAATGCAAATTTGTTGGGAAGTAGTATTGCACGATCCGTAGAAAATGAGGGGGCGCCCCGTCGTTCAAAACCGACAGTCGTATTTCTGCGAGATTAACGTTCTGCAATAGCGCTGGCAATTCACACTGCAGATGTCGGTGAGATAGCATCTGTTAATCTGTTTGGCAAAGTGTATGGCGCTATGAGTCTGTCACAGACAGTTGCCGCCCATTCATTGATACTGGAACGATTCCAATGCCTCACCTCCATACTTGCTAGAAGACTTACATCTGCCCACATTAGGCTATTGCGGTAATTTACTATGTCGTATGTTCCGACGACCTGAAGCACCGAACACTACAGGTGCCTATATCTCAATAGGTATTGGTTTACGGACATATAATCATAGAAACT
Organism: Schistocerca serialis cubense; assembly: GCF_023864345.2. Classification (NCBI taxonomy): domain Eukaryota; kingdom Metazoa; phylum Arthropoda; class Insecta; order Orthoptera; family Acrididae; genus Schistocerca; species Schistocerca serialis. The sequence goes on along the minus strand of NC_064646.1, from coordinate 326,587,805 downwards.
TTCTTCTAGTTCTGACCAGTACCACGCCCTGCAGGAAGATGTGACACTTTTTTAAACGTCCTGTAGATTTAACACTACCAATCCTATTTTTCTGACACCCACATACTCGTCAACATTACTTTGTTAGTGGTTAGTGGATTCTTTGTAATGGTTTGAGAGTCTGAAGTAGAAAATCATAAAGTGTGAGCTCGTTTTAATATTTTGATATTTATCAGCGGATTACCTACCGTTGCCCAGTTACTGAGCCTAGTTATATACACTGAGCGCCAAAGAAACTGGTGTAGGCATGCGTATTCAAATACAGAAGGATGTAAACAGGCAGAGTACGGCGCTGCGGTCGGCAATACCTACATAAGACGACAAGCGTACAGCGCAGTTCTTAGATACGTTACTGCTGCTACAATGGCAGGTTATCAAGATTTAAGTGAGTTTGAACGTGGTGTTATAGTGGGCGCACGGGCGATGGGACGTAGCTTCTCCAAGGTAGCGTAGCAATAAAGTGCAGATTTTCTCATACGACCATTTACGAGCATACCGTGAATATCAGAATCCAATAAAACATCAAATGTCCGACATCGCTGCCGCCGGATAAATGTCTTGCAAGAACAGGACCAACGACGACTGAAGGGAGTCGTTCAACGTGACAGGAGTACAACACTTCCGCAACTTGTCAAATATTTCAAGCTTTATGCTTAGCATGGGCCCATCGACACCTCTATTGGACTGTTAATGGCCAGAAACATGTTACCTGGTCGAACGAGTCTCGTTTCAAAGTGTATCGAGCGGATGGTCTTGTACGGGTATGGAGACAACCTCATGAATTCATGGACCCTGCATGTCAGCAGGGGACTGTTCGAGCTGGTGGAGGCTCTGTAATGGTGTGAGGCGTGTGCAGTTTGAGTGATATGTACCCCTGATACGTCTAGATACGACTCTTAACAGGTGACACGTACTTAACCATCCTATCTGATCAACTGCATCCAGCCGGCCGCGGTGGCCGGGCGGTTCTAGGCGCTTCAGTTCGGAACAACTCGGCTGCTACGGTCGCAGGTTCGAATCCTGTCTCGGACATGGATGTGTATGATGTCCTAGGTTTAAGTAGTTCTAAGTCTAGGGGACTGATGACCTCAGATGTTAAGTCCCATAGTGCTTAGAGCCATTTGAATCATTTGAACTGCATCCAATCATGTCCGTTGTGCATTCCGACGGACTTGAGAAATTCCACAATTCCAGCAGGACAATGCGACACTCCACACCTCCAGGATTGCTATAGAGTGGTTCCATGGACACTCTTCTGAGTTTAAACACTTCCGCTGGCCACCAAACTCCCCAGACGCGAACATTATTGAGCATATCTGGGAATGCTTGGCACGCGCTGTTCAGAAGAGATCTCCACTCCCTGCTACTCTTTTTTCTTTTTCTTTTTTTTTTTTTTTTGTCATCAGTCTACTGGCTGGTTTGATGCGGCCCGTCACGAATTCCTTTTCTGTGCTAACCTCTTCATCTCAGAGTAGCACTTGCAACCTACGTCCTCAATTATTTGCTTGACGTATTCCAATCTCTGTCTTCCTCTACAGTTTTTGCCCTCTACAGCTCCCTCTAGTACCATGGAAGTCATTCCCTCATGTCTTAGCAGATGTCCTATCATCCTGTCCCTTCTCCTTATCAGTTTTACTACTTTTTTTTATTATTCTTCCTGACTAATGTCTTGAACTTCAGCCTACTCTTCATCACTACTATATTGTGATCTGAGTCTATATCTGCTCCTGGGTACGCCTTACAATCCAGTATCTGATTTCGGAATCTCTGTCTGACCATGATGTAATCTAATTGAAATCTTCCCGTATCTCCCGGCCTTTTCCAAGTACACCTCCTCCTCTTGTGATTCTTGAACAGGGTATTCGCTAGTACTAGCTGAAACTTGTTACAGAACTCAGTTAGTCTTTCTCCTCTTTCATTCCTTGTCCCAAGCCCATATTCTCCTGTAACCTTTTCTTCTTCTCCTTCCCCTACAACTGCATTCCAGTCGGCCATGACTATTAGATTTTCGTCCCCCTTTACATACTGCATTACCCTTTCAATATCCTCATACACTTTCTCTGTCTGTTCATCTTCAGCTTGCGACGTCGGCATGTATACCTGAACTATCGTTGTCGGTGTTGGTCTGCTGTCGATTCTGATTAGAACAACCCGGTCACTGAACTGTTCACAGTAACACACCCTCTGCCCTACCTTCCTATTCATAACGAATCCTACACCTGTTGTACCATTTTCTGCTGCCTTTGATATTACCCGATACTCATCTGACCAGAAATCCTTGTCTTCCTTCCACTTCACTTCACTGACCCCTACTATATCTAGATTGAGCCTTTGCATTTCCCTTTTCAGATTTTCTAGTTTCCCTACCACGTTCAAGCTTCTGACATTCCACGCCTCGACTCGTAGAACGTTATCCTTTCGTTGATTATTCAATCTTTTTCTCATGGTAACCTCTCCCTTGGCAGTCCCCTCCCGGAGATCCGGATGGGGGACTATTCCGGAATCTTTTGCCAATGGAGAGATCATCATGACACTTTTTCAAATACAGGCCACATGTCCTGTGGATACACGTTACGTGTCTTTAATACAGTGGTTTCCATTGCCTTCTGCATCCTCATGTCGTTGATCATTGCTGATTCTTCCGCCTTTAGGGGAAATTTCCCACCCCTAGAACAAGAGAGTGCCCTGAACCTCTATCCGCTCCTCCGCCCTCTTTGACAAGGCCGTTGGCAGAATGAGGCTGACTTTTTATGCTACTCTTACGGATTTATTGAAAGTCCTGGAGAATTCATGGTGTCAATTCCCTCTAGCACTGCTTCAGACATTAGTCGAGTCCATACCACGTCGTGTTGCGGCACTTCTGCGTTTTGCTGAGGTCCTACACGATATTAGGCAGGTGTACCAATTTCTCTGACCCTTCAGTTTATGAGATGGACAAAGGGAATTAAATCGATCGATGTAAAAGCAAACGTTATTTATCTAATTGTATTCCAGTGTACAAATACACTGCACAAATTAACAAGTACAAAATTTTCCAAATTGATTATCAAATTAATTAAATCGAATATACATAACATTTTTAGTTCTCCTACAAGCAAGAAAAATGCACCTATTGAGCAAGAAAAATTAATTTCCCGCGGGAGACACTATGAGTCCCAAATTCTATTTATCTCACAATGATATTATTTTTGGATCACCCTTTTCCTCCGCACTTATTGGTGGTCTAGAGTCATCGTAGTGCCAGATTAATTGTTCCCTGGTACTAGGTCACATATGTAACAAATTTCAAATTCCTCCGCATATTCCAGGGCTATGTTGAAACACACGTATCCCTTCATAAACTTAATACAGCATTTGCCTTTAAACCATGTTCCAAGTGCAGGCATTCTATTTGCGATTTTGACCAAATAACAAATACTCAGAATTTTTTAAAAATACGTCTTGTTCCAGAAGCAGCAGTGCTTTCTATTATTACAGTATATGCGACTGCAAAGGAAGTCCAGGAGTATGGTGTACGTTGCAACAGTTACGCATCAAGTCAGACGTCTGGCCAAATACACCATTCCTCACTGACGCTGGAGCTGATAAACCGAGACCTTTCTTCAATGGACGCACCAAGTTCCTGAATTTTGCATGTGGACGAAAGACACAATTAATGTTTTGTCTTTCACAGTATTCTTCTAGTTCTTAAAAAATGTGACCGAAGTATAGAATGAAGCCCATAGGAGTAGGTACCTCAGTTCCTTCTAATTGTTCTTTGTGCTGAAGACTCCTTAGCTGAAATACGTGCTAGTTTATTTTTCATGAATACACATTCAGTCATGAATCAGGGTATGCAGCAGACCATCACGTTGTGCAAGATTGTGACAACTTTTACCTTGTAAGCGTAGATCCGTGTGCGATACTTTACTGCACACGTCACATTCCAACGCTCTATCTGCTTCACTTACCAACACTCAAAGGAAATGTTACACATCACATTTTAACTCGATATTAGGATGGAACGTATTTAAAGATGGGTAGTATTTCTTATCCGTCACGTAGTCCACCAACTGCCAAGAGCAGGAAAGTTAAAGTGCTCGAATACAATATTGTTCTTCAAGGCCTCCAGAGAAACTACTCAAAAGAAACTTCCTGGCAGATTAAAACTGTGTGCCCGACCGAGACTCGAACTCGGGACCTTTGCCTTTCGCGGGCAAGTGCTCTGCCATCTGAGCTACCGAAGCACGACTCACGCCCGGTACTCACAGCTTTACTTCTGCCAGTATCTCGTCTCCTACCTTCCAAACTTTACAGAAGCTCTCCTGCGAACCTTGCAGAACTAGCACTCCTGAAAGAAAGGATACTGCGGAGACATGGCTTAGCCACAGTCTGGGGGATGATTCCAGAATGAGATTTTCACTCTGCAGCGGAGTGTGCGCTGATATGAAACTTCCTGGCGGATTAAAACTGTGTGCCCGACCGAGACTCGAACTCGGGACCTTTGCCTTTCGCGGGCAAGTGCTCTTTGGAAGGTAGGAGACGAGATACTGGCAGAAGTAAAGCTGTGAGTAGCGGGCGTGAGTCGTGCTTCGGTAGCTCAGATGGAAGTTGGCCTTTGGCTGTGCTGCGGTGAGGACGCGCTGTTTGTGTTCCTGCCGCGGAGCGAGCGCTCGTGTTGTTTACATAGTACTCGGCCGTTTCGCGCGTGCCGTACTCAGCCTATAGATCACTATGGCGCACCAATACAGAAAATCGACGCTCAAATTTACGTTCCGCAACGAATTTGCACGGCTCAAAGCACTCGAAGTCGAACGATTTCTACGAGAAGAAGTTAAAATCCCGGCGACCGACATTCTCGGCATTCACTTGTCCATTGTGAGTAGTATCGTATATGTCAAGATCATCAACGACGCAACATGTGAACGGATCCTTCGGGACACGAAACAGGGCCTCCGTTTCTGCCATGCTGATGGCAATGTGGGGACTGTGCACGTCGATTATTCTGGCATGGGACTTCGCACGATCAGAATTTTCGAACTTCCTTTCGAACCACCGGTGGAGGACGTCGTGACAGCGCTGCGCCCCTACGGCACGGTCCATGATCATATTGCGGAAAAATGGACGCAATTCCAGACATATCCTGTGCTGAACGGCGTCCGCCAGGTTCGAATAGAACTTAAAAGACATGTACCTTCATATCTGAATATCGGTGGCTGCCGTGCCATCGTCATCTACGATGGGCAACCGAAGACCTGCTCTGGTTGTGGGAAGGAGGGACACCTCAGATCAGAATGTATGCAACGTCGCATCACTCAACTGCCGCCGGCTGAAGCGGACCCGCCATCGCAGCCGACGCTGCTTCCTGTGACTCACGACAGCTACCACTTCACCACGACAGCCGACATCCACTGTTGGGTCGCGGCTCCATGCTCCAATACAGGGCGGTGATGACACACCCGTTCCACAAGATACGGATTCAACTCCGATGCCGCCGCCCCCGTCGACTGATAACAACATACATGACGATAGCATGGCCGTAGACTCGCTTATTGTGCCTACGGCTGCTTTTGTGCCGGAACGTCGTGAATCTTTGCCATCGTCTGACACAGAAGGACACACCAGGAAGCAACGCTCTCCGAAGCGACGGAAGCGGAGGCGTAGAGCAACTTCCGAACGGGATGCGACACAGCCTCCAGAGGATGACGATTCCACCTTCAATGACGACGCTACCACAGAGGCAGCCGCCATTTGCTGCAGTGTGACACCATCGAATGAAACTGAGGAGAAACTACATGTATCTACAGTGGCAAAATCGGATGCCGAGCTGCAGGACAGATGCTGCCCACCACCTTCTGGAATGCAAGCACCCATGCCGTGTCCTGAGGAAGCTAGGGAGGCCGATCTTACTTTCAGTTCCCCGACGTGGGCGGATGACCACGACGACAACGGAACCATGCAAGTTACGCCAACAGGGCCCACGCCATTGACGCCGGCTCTCTAGCAAGGACTGCCGGTGAGGTTTGGGGGGATGCGGAGGTGTCAATACAGTCAGAAGCGTCATAGGTAATTCCAGTCTTAATGGATAACTTAACACCTGCGGTTCGGCAACAAGCTTATCGTATCGCCACGCTTAACCTTAACACGATACGAACGGCAGTGAAGATACAGTTGCTGCGTGAGATGCTTCGTTCTTCGGATGTTGACATTGCCCTGTTGCAAGAAGTCTATATAGCGGCCCTCCCCGTTTTCTACGGTTATGTGACATATGTGTCACCGGCGGACCGGAATGGCAGCGATACGGCAATACTAGTTCGCGACGGAATTGCCATCGACGAAGTGACTTACCTTCCGTCAGGAAGGGGGCTGGCGATCACAGCACTGGGAACGCGCATCATTAACATTTACGCTCCATCAGGAACTGACCAACGCCGCGAACGATCGCTGTTCTACTCGGAGGATATCGCCCCCCTCTTTATCAGCCGCTTCGATCAATATATCTTCGGCGGCGACTTTAACTGTGTGCTCCACCCCAAAGACCAAGTCCCACATTTCTCGACTTGTCAAGAACTTCGGCTCCTGGTTCGAGATCTGCTTCTCACCGACACGTGGGAGACAGTGCACGGTGAACGTCCCGGGCCGACATACCTTACTAGTCACTCCGCCAGTCGCCTAGACCGCATTTATGTATCACGAGCTCTAGCGCCGGGAGTATTGGACGCCGAACGTTGGCCGCTTGCCTTCTCTACAACAGCAGCGGATATGGCGCAGCCGAGGACCCTGGAAGCTGAATGTGGCACATCTTCAAGCCCCGGAATGCCGTCAGATTATCGCCAACACATGGCTGGATTGCGAACGTCGTCTTCCACGATACCCATCGACTCTAGCATGGTGGGTGGACTGTGCAAAACCAGCTTTTCGGCGTGTGCTAACACAATTCGGAAAAGATATCGCAGCTTGGCATCGTCACACATTGGACTTTTATTACACGATGCTTCGCGAACTCGACAGCCAACCACCATCTCCAAACCGACAAATGGAAAGCCGCCGAATTAAAGGTAAAATATTGTCTCTTACGAGGAAACGTTTGGAGGGGGTCGTAGTGCGATCGCGACGTCAAGACCGAGTGGAAGGAGAAAACCCGTCTATGCATCACATCGTGCTCGACAGCCGCCGACGCCGACAGCAGCTGATCACGGACCTCGTATTGCCAGGTGGTAGGGTCGTAATGACTCAGGCGGCAGTTACAGAAGCCTTCGCAGATCACTATCGCCGGTTTTACGACGAGGTGTATACAGAGGACGAGGGAGCGGACGATCACGACGTACTGCAGCACGTGTCGCACACCCTCGACAATGCAGCAGCGGCGACGCTGTTAGGTGGGATTACACGAGACGACATCGAGGACGCGCTTAACAAGGGAGCACTCAACAAATCTCCCGGGCCAGACGGACTGCCGCTCGAGTTTTATCGTACTTTCCACAATCTCATGATGCCCCGATGGATCATCATGTACCAAGAACTGATGACCCCCGGTTCTCACGTGCCACCTGCATTCGTGGAAGGTCTCCTAATACCGATACACAAGCCTTCCAGAGGTCGGACGGTCGAGGACTACAGGCCCATTGCAATGCTCAACTCGGACTATAAAATCTTCGCCCGACTACTCGCCAGCCGCATGAAGACGGTTGTGCCCCTACTCCTCTCAATGGAGCAAACGACACAGGGCGGAGTGACCAACATGCAAACGGCAACCAGTGAATGCAGGGATTTAATAGCCATCGCCACATCCTGTCGCCTTCGAGCTGCTCTGATCTCCATTGATTTCGACCACGCCTTCGATAGAGTTCACCACAAGTTCCTTCTGTCCGTTATGGCCCGCATGGGCTTCCCTCCTGACTTTCTCGACATCTTTCAGCGCCTTTTCCGTGGAGCTGCATCCCGTGTATTGGTGAATGGACGGATTGCGGGTCCCTTTCCGATCCGACGGTCAGTTCGTCAAGGATGCCCTCTCTCCATTATCCTTTACGCGATCGCACTCGAACCACTTGTCAGAGGGTTGAAAAACAGGCTCTCGGGCATGTCATTGAGGGATAACACCTTTCACTGCAGGATATATGCTGATGACCTTCTATTACTTGTCCGATCTGGTGACGAGGTACGCTCGGTGATACAATGGATCAATCGCTATGGTTTGGCAGCGGGCAGCCTCATGAATGTGGCCAAGTCGGCGGCGATGCCCATTGGGAGAGGTCTACAGGAGGACGCTTTAGCCCCACTCCCACTAGTTAACAAGATCCGGTTCTTGGGCATAACATTTACACGGGATGGGCGCCGCACGGCTTCCATGAACTATGCACGATTACTACAGGCAATACGCACAGAAGTTCGCCAGAACTTACTTCGACGGATGGACCTCCTACAGCGTGTGGAATACCTCAACCTTCACGTGGCAACTAAGATGATCCACATGGCCCAGGTCCTACCGATACCGACAGCGATGGCACACAGACTGCAAGCAGCGTTTGGATATTACCTTACCGCCGGACACCTATTCAAAGTCCGCTACGAAACACTCACCCTCCCTCCGCTTGATGGCGGACTGGGACTTATAAATGTACGAGCGAGGGCTACAGCATTATACTTGTGCACAATGATGAAATTGTGGACCCACCAAGATGCTTCCCTTACGGGTCGTCTGTTAGAGGAATTGCTGCCGGCGTCTCTTCTGCCACTTGTCACGGTTGCGCACATTACACCCTCACTCTCGCACCTCTCGGCATTTATTCTTGAGTATAGTTACGTGCACCCAGACCTTCCCAACACTCGCCCTCCCAAGGCGAGAGACTTTTACAGACTGCTGCTAAGGTCCATCCCTCGCAATGTGATTGAGAGGAAGAGCCATACGACCCTATGGCCTGCAGTGTGGAGAGCGGTCCAGAAGCCGTTCCTCCACACGCGGGTACGAGCCGCGTGGTACCAGGTGGTGAACGGGAAGGTTGTAACACGACAAAGGCTGCACGCTATTGGGATGGCGGATTCCCCCCTTTGTCCACATTGCCACCTCGTGGATACTGACGACCACCGTTTAACATGTGGATCGACGTTAGAGGTATGGCTGCTAGTGCAGAAGATCCTCGCCTGCTACCTACGTATCGCGCCTCGCACAATTGAGCCACGGCTCCTCCTTTGTCCAGAGGATACTTATTTCCCACCTGCGAAGACTCATGCTCTCACATGGTTTAAAGGCATGTCCATATACTACCTCTTTCGAGATGATGAGAAGATGGTGCTTGATTACTGGCAATTTCTCCAGGACAGTCATAGCACACTTGAGTGTACACCCCGATACCGACAACTATTTGCCAACTATTTACGCAGTGTCTTCGATAACACCCTCACAGTTGGGGAGTACCGGGCAGAGGATGACCGCCGTTATGGAGCTCCAAACGCTACGAAATGTTGTACCAATTTGGAACATGGAATCTGTACGCAAATGGGCCATGCACATGGAATGGCGTGCGGGATTTGGTTACGTTTTTCTTTCTTTATTATCTATCACCACACTATTGGTTTCAAACTCTCTTTCATAGTTTAGAAGAAACTCTTGTTCTGTTGTTGCTACGGATGTACATTCTAATTTTGTTTGTCGTAACTGAAAGACGCCTTTTTCCATCTATATATAAAAAAAAAGGTTAGCAGAGGAAAAAAAAATGGTAGAGCACTTGCCCGCGAAAGGCAAAGGTCCCGAGTTCGAGTCTCGGTCGGGCACGCAGTTTTGAATCTGCCAGGAAGTTACTTTCAATGTGTGTGATACTGCATTTGACTAAAAAAAAATAAAAAAAACAAAAAAAAAATAAAAAAATAAAAAAAAGATGGTAGAGCACTTGCCCGCGAAAGGCAAAGGTCCCGAGTTCGAGTCTCGGTCGGGCACACAGTTTTAATCTGCCAGGAAGTTTCATATCAGCGCACTCTCCGATGCAGAGTGAAAATCTCATTCTGGATACGCAAAAGAAGTTTTGCAACATCTGCATAGTTGCGATTATGTGTAGCATCAGGGAAGAAGGCAATGGAAAAGAACACTTATGATACGAAATAAAATTATTTTACTGAGTAGTGAAAACAAAACCATAACAACCGTTAAAGGAAAACCTGCTGCAGGCTATGTATTTGTTCATCTCATGAATTGTAACAGTCTTGGATTATGTTTGGGATGCTGTCCACAAGTCCGCCGAGCAAGCTTGTCCGCATGTTGGATGGTAGTAGCATCCTTAACGTCATCCAGTGCGTTATACTGCGTTGGGTTTCAGGCAGACCTTTACAACTAGCCGAGTGGTATGCACGCCACACAACGTGTAACTTTTCTAAATAAAAATAAATAATAATAAGTTGAATATCGTGAACTATAACATTACTGGACTGAACTGGTTTCCTATCTTTGACTTCATGTCGAGTCTGTGTTATAATCTTGAACAATGCAAGTGTTGCAATTAAAGAAACGCTATCTGATTAAATGAGTTGCCAAAACTACCAGAAATTATATAGCTGTATTTGAATTTGAATTTATTTTTACCAAACTAATCAGAAAACCTAAAACTTCACATTAAAAAAATTGTGGTAAGTTCCTGTGGGACCAAACTACTGAGGTCATCGGTCCCTGAGTTTACACACTACTTAATCTAACTTAAACTAACTTACGCTAAGTACAACACACACCCTCATGCCCGAGGGAGGACTCGAACCTCCGACGGGGGCAGCCGCGCGAACCGTGGCAGGGCGCCTCAGTTCAGACGCACAAATCTGACAGAATAATAATGCTACATAAAATTACAAATCGAATTTTTAAGGTATAAATAAAAAAATGTTTATATCGAAATTCCCGGTAAATCTGTGTGCACAAACGGAGGAAAGAAAATTCCAAACGTTAAATAATACACACTTAGACGTAACAGTGCGCTGTTAAAATGAGGCTGTCTGCATGAGAAATAAATCTGAACTGAACTCTACGTAAACTAAACCTAATATTAATTTTGAAATGCAAAACTTGACTTTGGATGATTTTATTGTTTCCTGAGTGGTGTTAAAATGGACCTAATACAGCTTCAAGACTTCCCTGAGGCAATGTAAAATCGATGCTGCTCGAAAATAATAAAATTGAAATATAGTGGAGCAGCAAACCATCTAAATAAAAGAAAGCCTTGAACAGTGAAATGCGAGGACGTGCAACTATGCTAGGAACAGTAAGCTTCAGATTTTTCATGAGGAGACGATGGAGGATACTGCATTTATGATGTAAAAGAGACTAGCATTCAAAATCTACATTGAAATACTGATACCTTCCTGATCAATTGCAAGCATCTATACATAGCTTGCATATTATTACAAATATGACTCTTACATGAAATTAGTTATTGAAATGGTAAAGGTGTGGGAAATTTGCTTTTGAGTGCAGCTACGTGAATTGATAAATTTACTCAATCACGTCCGAACAATAAAACTAATTAAACCTAGTCAATAAAGAAAAAGCCCTACTAAAACTTCCCCTTTTCCAAAAACGTAAACATTACGTGCAGGCAAGCAAAGCAGTAATAACATTACCAAAAAGCTTCATACTTCTCAAATGAATTTTCACCAAATCGTATTTCCAAAATTCAGCATTTATCTCTATCTCTATGCTCCGTAATCTGTTTCCAGTCCGCTCTGTAGTGGGACTAAACCTGAATCACTCACTCTCTTCTCACCGAATCCTACAGCAACGACAATATTACTGACAGCTAAAGATCACAGCCCTTGTACTCAGAACATCTGTTGCGTAACATATCGACTATTGAAACTACTGTTTGGAACAAATCCAGAGTACAAATATGAAATATGACAGATCGAGTGAAAATGGCGCTCCCATCACTCTCACTGCATACCAAAAATAAGCCATAAACCTTAAAACAGACATAACTCTTGCGGCTGGGAGTTGAATTAGTGCCAGAGCAGGACCATGCAATACGAAGTTCTGCGCTCTGTGATTGACTGAGTTGCCTCATCTGAATACATGATGGGAGCCTACATCCTGCGGTAACACACCTGGCCGGAGGGACCATACACTGAGGTGACAAAAGTCATCGGGTACCTCCTAACATCGTGTCTGACCTCCTTTTGCCCGCCGTAGTGCAGCAACTAGACGTGGCGTGGACTCAATAAGTCGTTGGAAGTCTCCTGCAGAAATATTGAGCCACGCTGCGTCTATAGCCATCCATAGTTGCAAAAGTGTTGCCGGTGTAAGATTTTGTGCACGAACTGACCTCTCAGCTGTGTTCTGTGGCCAAGTCATTTGCTAGACCAGAATGTTCTCCAAACCAATCGTGAACAGTTGTGGCCCAGTGTGACATACTGGAATCCATAAAAATTCCATCGTTGTTTGGAAACATGGTGTCTATGAATGGCTGCAAATGGTCTGCAAGTGGCGTAACATAACAATTCCCAGTCAATTCCATGTAAATACAGCCCACACCATTATGGAGCCACCACCATCTTACACTGTGCCTTGTTGACAACTTCGGTCCATCGCTTCGTGGTAAGTGCGCCACACTCGAACCCTACCATAACGTCAGCTATTAACAATCGAAATCTGGAGTCGTCTGACCACATCACGGTTTTCCAGTCGTCTAGGGTCCAACCTATATAGTCACGAACCCAAGAGAGTCGCTGCAAGCGATGTCGTGCTGATAGCAAAGGCACTCACGTTGGTCGTCTGCTACTATTAACGCGAAATCCGCTTGTCGCGCCAGCTAGTCAACAGTTTCGATGCGGGACCTGCAACTGCAGAGCGCCGGCAGTATTCCATCGCATGAGTCGGCCTTACGCCACCAGAGCGTCCTCCACGAGCAAAGCCACTGCCCGCCGCCAGCTGCCACTGTCTCAGCACTTGTCACGTCTACTTACTAGCCATGACTGGTTGCTTGCCCACTGCCATTTAATTACTGCTTCGTGGACATCGAATAATAAATACAATTCCTATTGAGCACGGGGGCAACGGTCTTGCTGCAGTGGATACGCCTGTTCCCGTCAGATCACCGAAGTTAAGCGCTGTCGGGCGTGGCCGGCACTTGGATGGGTAACCATCCGTGCCGCCATGTGCTGTTGCCATTTTTCGGGGTGCACTCAGCATCGGGATGCCAACTGGGGAGCTACTCGACCGAATAGTAGCGGCTCCAGCCAAATAAAACCATCAGAACGACCGGGAGAGCGGTGTGCTGACCCCACGCCCCTCCTATCTGCTTCCTCATCTGAGGATGACGCGGCGGTCGGATGGTCCCGATGGGCCACTTCTGGCCTGAAGACGGAATGCTATTGAGCAAGCGTTCCTGACTAAGTTCTTGCCGGAACAGAGCATCCCACACACGCAACTTTGCAGCCAGAATCGGCCAATCTGCAACATGATAGGAGTGGCTGTGCTGTAACAGTGAGAAGAGTCTCTTCGAGCCTGCATTGTGTTGAAAGTCCAACTGTGTTGATGTCAGCAGACAGCCTTAGGCATTCCACTGCGTTGATTCGTGCCTCCTAGTGGAAGCTTTTCGCATGATGGGCAAGGAATACTCATGCATCTTCAGCTCGAAAAACGAATCTATCATGGGAATGTTAGCTGAAGGACTGAAAAATTGGTTGGAAAAGCCTATCCCGACCATAAACAGCCTTCAAAGTCCCCTCAATATTGATGAAGGGCGTCCACCATCCCTCTATGCTACTGTCGCAAAACCTTTTTCGGCCCCCACTCTGTTGGATGCATGAACTCCCTGCATGAGATACGTATCGGCACCTGCTGGCATTAACGCAATTTCTATGAGGATGTCTCTTGCTCACTTCTTTCGAGCACCACGATGCACCGTGATGCATGATTATCAAAACATCCAAACAGGAAATTTCCGGATGTGGTTTCTTTTTCTGAACTTTATCTTCTAAGTCCCCTCAACAGCCCCTAGAAACCTGTAATAGAATTAGCGAAAGACCCTATATAACTATACATACATAAATATGTCGTATATTGTATCATATACTTTTTAACATAAGTAGTCGTACAAAATAACATGAATGTGCATCTCTTAAATAACTGCTCATTTTAAAAACAATATAAATCTGTATACATGACTCATAAATCACGCCATTTGTCGGTCTGTGTATGACAGTGTAAATATTCAAATACCAAACATTTGCAGCACTTATAAATTATGACGTGTACATGTTGCACAGAAATAATTAGGACGAGATATCTTTCGTATCTGTACAATATTTCGTATCTAGATATAATTCGTATCGGTGGGAAGAATTGTTATGCTATCATATTGTGCCTACATTACTCCATGAAGCTATAGAAATGATAATTGTAGGTTTTTTGTACACTATAATACACACTGATCAGCCAGAACATTACGACCACCAACTTACTATCGATATAAACCCGTCCAGGCGGTAGTAGCGCAACCTATCGAGAGATGACTGCTAGTGACCTTGAACCGCAACGTTGGCGTTCATAGAATGGATACGGCAGAATCATCGAAGTTGGGTGTGTGGATGGGAGAGGGCCGCTTTGGTTGGCTGCTGTAAATATAGGTACGTTACACTACAGCGAGTCCGAAACGTACTACCACGTCTTATCTGCAACTTCCGACTTTATAGATTGCCAGCCGAAATTTCCCAATTAAATTTTCTTTTCCGTAAGTTACAGAAGTTTTTCCGTCACCTCTAAGACCCCTTGTACATATTAAGCTTTACCTATGTACAGTCCTTATGTTTTGGGAGATGTAGACTACAGAAGCACATTCTGCCTACAGTGAGAACGTGGAACGAAGCTCATGTGGCCGCCTCGTTAATTATTAACAGACACACTCGCTGTGGCGAAGGCGCTCCGAGTAGCCGCTGAATTATTAAAACTTTCATTACGTCAATGATAAATAGAATGGTGGTGGCAACATACTCACTTCGTGAAAAATGTAGGCGCTTAATACGGAAAAAGGTGAAACAAGGGCTGTTAAAATACGCGGAGTAGCGTATGCTAATTTTTTACTAAAATTACTATCACAAATATAATATATAAACTTCATTGAGGCATGTTGACACCTGCATACGCTCTTCATGAGCAACATATAAAAATATGCCAGATATGACGATTTCTTATAACACGACTTCATTTTACGTCCGAGTGTTACACAATTTAACGAAATCCATTTCAAAAGGTACGATGTCATTTTTCAGGCCTCCAAAGCTGGGGAGAGACCGGGCCAGTATATAGGATGTGTGAGGGCTTCCCAGCGAAACATCTGCAGCGAAGTCGAAACAAAAGGCATGCCAGCTCCGGGAAAGTCATGATGACCTTTCTCTTTCACTGCAAAGGTCCGCTGCTTATTGACCTATTAGAACATGGCGACACAATTAACTCACATCCGTACGTGAACACTTAGCAAAAATTGAAGTGCAACGTCAACTCGAAACCCCCAGGAATGTTGACGGACGGCATTACTCTGTTGCAGGATAATGCCCGCCCACATACGGTCAAGGTTTCTACGACTACCCACAGAAGTTTTGCTGTGAAGCCCTTACACATAACCCACTCGTATAATTGCGTAGGTTTCCGCGGCCAGAGTCAGTCGACATAACAGTTTTCTGGGTGTGGTACTGTGTCGTAACGCATAAATTTACTGCCCAGAAGCAGGCCGCTGCAACCGTGGCCGAAACGTTGGTTTTTCTCGAGCAGTAGAAGTTTTATAGATTATGACACGGTACCATACCCAGAAAACTTTTTTGTCATATCCCATACAGTCCCGATGTCACCTGAAGCAATTTCCGATATTTCTGGAGCCCGTGTCTATCGGTCTTCTTCGGACGAAGAGGTGCACGCCTGAGTACGATCATGGTTCCGTAGACAACCGCAAACATTTTCCCATGAAGGCATTGACCACCTTGCCTCATACCGGGATAAATTTATCAAGATTTATGGCGATTACCTTTGAAATAATAAACAGTTTACTTACTTTTTTCCATATGTCCCGTTTTCATTCAACTCCCCCGCTGAAATTACAAGGTTCGACTTCAGCAGACGAAAATTCAGGCCAGGACATGCCCCGCCCCCCCCCCCCCCCCTCCTCCCACCTGTCACTGTCTCAGCACTTGTCACGGTCTACTTACTAGCCATGACCGGTTGCCTGCCCGCTACCATCTAATTACTGCTTCGTGGATATCGAATAATAAAGTCAATTTCTACTGGGCAAACATTCTTGACTACGCTCTTGCCGTAGCAGAGCATCCCTCACACGCAATTTTGCGGTCAGAACCGGCCAACCTTTAACATAATAGTCAGAAGTGGCTGTGCTGTAACAGTGAGAAGAGTCTCTCTCTATGACGCTGCATTGTATGTTTCAGTTGCGCCCCCCCCCCCCCTCTCCCTCCCCCCTCCCCACCACACGCACACACTCTAGAGCTGCGGCGTACTGAACATATTAAATTGGTATAAATAATTTTAATGAACTCGGATGCGGAAAACACTTGAATTGGCGTTGTGGAGTAAACGAAAATAGCATTTCTTCTATCTCTGCGCACTTCTATCAATGGAGGTCATTTCGTGGTGTGGCGGAAAGTGGAAGCAACTAACTGTGGTCAATTGAGCACTAATGTCACTTGACACGATGCTCTGTATTCAGTTCCTTTATCTGATATTCTGATAATGAGCTATGCCCCAAACACGTAAATAAAAAGAGTAGTGGCAAAAAGTGAATTGTTGTTATCAGCGAGAAACAAAGTGGCAAATTCCATTCAGAGATACACGCAGCTTTCACTGACATCAAAAAAGCTTTTCACAGTGAGAATAGAAGGAAACTATGGGACATAAGGGCCACAGATGGGTATCCTATACATGATAATGAAACTATACGAAGCTTAACAAGCACCCAATAATAATAAAAAATGTTGGCAACAATACAACTGAAGGACTCACGACCAATAAGGTACGAGTACATAAACGAGCCTGTAATCTGCACCAGTGTTATTTAATGTGTGTATGGAGACAGGTTGCTTACAGGCCCCTAACTGGCCTCCTTCTCACCAACACTCTGGCATCACTGGGCACTAGCCAGACCAGCTTTCATCAGAAAACACAACAGAGACCTCATCCCTGCCCTGCAATGAGCTCTCGCTTGACGCCACCGAAGTCGCAAATGGCGGTGGTTTGCGCTCAGTGGAACGCATGCTACAGGGCGTCCGGTCCGGATCTGTCCTTGAAGAATCTGATTTGTAGCAATTCCTTGTGTCTCTGGGTTGCCAACTGGTGCTCAAACTGATGCTGCAGATGCAGTACGATGTGCCAGAGATATATGCCGAACACGATGGTCTTCCCTCTCGGTAGTGGCCGGCTGCTGTGGCAGAGCGGTTCTAGGCGCTTCAGTCCGGAACCGCGCTGCTGCTACGGTCGCAGGTTCGAATCCTGCCTCGGGCGTGGATGTGTGTGATGTCCTTAGGTTAGTTAGGTTTAGGTAGTTTTAAGTTCTAGGGGACTGATGACCTCAGATGTTAAGTCCCATAGTGCTCAGAGCCATTTGGACCAATCGAACCTCTCGGTAGTGCCACGTGGCCGTCCGGAGCCCGGTCTTCTTGCTGACGTACATTGTCATGACCACCGCTGCCAGCCATCAGCAATCAGTGGCTACATTCTTGCCAAGTCTTCCTGTAATATCGCAGATGGAACGTCCAGCTTCTCGCAGCCCTGTTACACGACCTTGTTGAAATTCAGTGAGGTGTTGATAATGGCGAAGATTAGTGTTAACATTAAAGAACACGTTATTTTTAACTTCTACTCAAGTAACTATACTTAAAAATTTAACAGGTTGTAACTTTTTAAATAGAAATTCATCCATATTACAGAAGTGTCGTCCAGGAGAAATGATTTTAGGTTGGATTTAAAACTTGTTTCGCCCCCTGCCACACAGTTTGTGTTATTGTGCAAATGATCAAAGATTTATTTCGATGCATATTGAACTTCTTTCTGAGCCGTTACAGCTTTAATAATGGATAATAAATTTCATTTTTCCCGTTAGTGTACACGATATATATATACCACTATTCTTCTTAAACTGTGATGGATTATTTATGACGAATTTCATTAGCAAATATTGTGATGGCACAGTTAGAATGCCTAACTCCTTGAGGGGGTACCTACATGACGTCCATGGGTGATCACCACTGGGGTAGAAATCCCAAATACCGTCTCACTGCGTTCGATTTTAGGTTTACTCCTAATCCTTATATCTGTGAATGACCATGCACTTAACTTTTAATATGCAGAACTGCCACTTTCTGCAGATGATACCAGTGTTATAGTAAGTCCCCTTAGAGAGAAAACAGTAGACGAGATTGTTAATGCGATTTTTCGTAGAATTATTAAATGTTTCTCTGAAAATTGTTCCTCCTAAGTTTTGAAAAATATACTATGGTTCAAATGGCTCTGAGCACTATGGGACTTAACATCTATGGTCATCAGTCCCCTAGAACTTAGAACTACTTAAACCTAACTAACCTAAGGACAGCACACAACACCCAGTCATCACGAGGCAGAGAACATCCCTGACCCCGCCGGGAATCGAACCCGGGAACCCGGGCGTGGGAAGCGAGAACGCTACCGCACGACCACGAGCTGCGGACAATATACTATGTTCACTACTGTACAACAAATAGCGTGTAGCACATGAACTGGAGTCAGTAAATAGTGTAGAATGCTCCCAAGTTTTTGGTGTGTATATGACTCCAGTCACACGCTGTTTGTTGTACAGGATTGAACATAGCATATTTTTCAAAATTTAGGACAGACAATTTCCATACAAATAATTCTTTAAAAGATCTCATTAATAATCTCTTCTATTGCTTTCTCTCTAAGGGAACTTACTATAACACTGGTACGTCTGCAAAAAGTGCCAGTTCTGCATACTGAAAGTTCAGTGCATGGTCATTCACAGATATAAGGAATAGCAGTAAACCTAAACTCGAACCCTGTCAGACTGTCTTTGTGATTTCTACCTAGTCACTAAAAGTTTCAACTCTTCCAACATTGTTGGAATTATTCGCCACAACATTTGTCATTCTGTTTGTTAAGTATGCTTCCAACAGTTGTGTGTAAAGCCATCAATTCCACACAACTTCTGTTTTTCTAAGAGCTACGATCTACAGAATCAAACGAATTGGTAAGATCAAAAGATCACAAAAAACACCAACAGCCGATAGTACATTAAGACTGAGTATAGTTCCATGAGGCCTTGCGCAGATGATGCCGTTGCACATAGGGAAGTCACAACGCTAGAAAATTGTAGAGAAATGCAGGAAGATCTGGAGAGGATCAATGCTCGGTGCAGGGATTGGCACTTGACCCTCAACATAAACAAATGCAAAGTCTTGTGCATAAGTAGCCAGAAAGACGCTGTACTATGACTACACGATTGGAGAACGGTCACTGGAAGCATTCAAACCTATAAAATCGTACATAAGGCAAATTGCAGAATGGAATCCATTAGAAGGATCCTCAGGAAGTGTAGTCTGCTCACAAAGAAAGTCGCTTACAAAAGCCTCATTTGACCAAGACTTGAATATCAGTCGTCTGTCTGGTTTCCATACCAGATAGGACCGATAGAGCAAATAGAGAACATCCAGACCAGAGCAACGCTTTTCGTCAAGCTTTCATTTAGTAAGTGCGAGAACATCACGTACATGTCCAGTGAACTTCAGTGGCAGACGGTGCAAGAGAGGCATTCTGCATCACCAATAAATTTCCTCTGCCTACTTATATCTGGAAAAAGCCCACGAACGTAAAATTCGAGAGATTAGGACTCACAGGGAAGCTTACCACCAATCATTCTTCCCCTGAAAAGAAATTTATGGTAGAACCTGAGTAAAAGCAGGGATCGATTGATAGGACATAGGAATTTTCAATATGTGATGGAAGGAAGTATGAGGGGTAAAGTTTGCAAAGGAAATCCGAGATTCGAATACAATACACAGATTCAATTGGATCTGTTCCAATAGCTATACCGAGATGAAGCGGCTTTCACAGAACCGACTAGAATTGAGAGTTCATCAAATCGATCTTCAGGCTGAGGAGCACGACCTGTAACGTGAATTTGTATCATTCACGCTTTGTAAAAATATTCCCATCTGTATCGCCCAACACACCTCGGAAAAATATTGAACCCTTGAGAGAAGTCCAGATACAAGAGATAGAGTTCAGGAAAGTAAAATTTTATAAATTGCACCGTCAGAGTTTGTCATCCGTCATAGTGTAGCAAAAATAGTATAGTTGAGTTACACTGAGTGCCAGAAGAACGGATGCGGACATTTCGTGACCTCTGCAATCTAAGGGCGTTCGGTCAGGCACTAATTTCGTGACCTTTTTGCAGTCAAAGAGCGTTGGTAGTGGCGTGTTTCACGTTCTCTGTCTGATTACGGGCCGCTTTCTCTAACCTTTGTGCTTTCTGCCCACGCCATCCATTTTAAATGGCATGCGGACACTGACCTGAGAGTCATGATATAAACCACGATTATCATCTAGAAACTACTGAAAAAAAGGATGTGAGATATCACGATTAATATTGTGCTGTGTTACCAACAGCTATTTTTCTCCAGTGATGCGCTAGAATATCCATCATGAGCTTAAAACACAATACTGTCGCAAAATCAAAAGTTTTTGTAATTATTTTACCTGTCGAGGGACCATCAAAATTAAGGAAGGATTCTTAGTGTCAAATTTTGAATAGTTTTTTAGATGCATCATCTCTCACATACGTGTGCATCTATTATATAACATATTTTTCAGATGCCATAAGACACCGAAATGAGACGTCTGCTACGGTGTGAAGTATACAGTCTGGACAAAGTCGTATCATAAACTCAGCTCTGTAATAGACCATCGGTCTTTTCCACTTAATGACTGTTGTAAAATGTATGAGCCTAACAAATCAGACAATGCTTCGCAATTGCTAAATATGTGTGCAAATTGGATATACGTCCTAATATCCTCCTTGCTCTTTCTCTCTGTCCAGCACCTTTCTCCTCCCACTATCTCTGTCGTCGTCCCCTTTCTGCCTTTCTGCATATATCCTCATCCCGCCTCTCTTTCTCCATTCCTACTTTCCCCTCCTTTCCCTATTTTCTCCCCCTCACCGCCCCCCCACCCCCCCCCCCCTACACCCCCCACATTGATCTGTCCATTGCTCTTCTTGTCCGTGAAAGTATATTGTTCTTACAGACCAAGCCGTGATGAGGAATAGAATTTGGTAAAAAGGAATGGTTAAATCGTTTTGCGATTAATTAGTATACGGCGTATGAGGCAGAGATCTCTCCAATTGCTGGATCTGTGAGGATAGCTGCTTCAGTGACAGTATTTCACACAATTTTAATCTGCGAACAGGTATGATTCAAATGTTTCGGACGATTCAGATTCCGTAGTAGTAATATAATCATAAACCGACAAGGCATAAATACAACTTCCCTATTTTCGGTTAAAACTGACTGCGAGAAAGGAGAAAAACAGCACGTTGTTGTGAAAACCATTTCTATATAAAAAATGTTCAAATGTATGTGAAATCTGCTAAGATCATCAGCCCCTAAGCTTACACACTACTTAACCTAAATTATCCTAAGGGCAAACACACACACCCATGCCCGAGGGAGGACTCGAACCTCCACCGGGACCAGCCGCACAGTCCATGATTGCAGCGCCCTAGACCGCTCGACTAATCCCGCGCGGAAATTTCTATTTAAAAAATGGCTCTGAGCACTATGGGACTTAACATCTGAGGTCATCAGACACCTAGACTTAGAACTACTTAAACCCAACTAACCTAAGGACATCACACACATCCATTCCCGAGGCAGGATTCGAACCGACGACCGTAGCGGTAGCGCGGTTCCAGACTGTAGCGCCTAGAACCGCTCGGCCACACCGGCCGGCTTCTATTTAAAATTACATATAAGTAGAAATAAGGTATATGGGAGAAACAGTTTATCAAACAGACTAGATGCCCTCCTATAGCAAGAAAGAAAGCGAGACAACACATTTTCGCAGTACAGTACAGCCCAGCACATTCCTTTTCGTAGTCGGCTTTAACAGAAAGCCCATACATCGTTTATAAAATATACAGCATGTGTCAATCTGTTTATTAGATTAGCGAGTAAAAATTTGAAGTAAGTCGCTCAAGAACTTATTAATGCTAAGAACTTTTTTCTTATACCACATACATTAAAAAATTTGTAAGCTGTGGTCGTCCAGATGTTTCGTAAGGCACCGTGTACAAATTTGCAGCCAATCGGTCAAGAACGTTTCGAGATTTTTCCTAGTAATGTTTCCCCTCTACATGAATATATTTATGTATCATACACGTTCAAAAAAGGTAGCCTATCGCCATTCGAAGGTTTATTAAAATATCGTGTACAAATTTCAAATAAACTGATCAAGAACTTTTTGAGATTTTTGGTAACAATATCAAACAACGTCTAGTCTCTATGTAGTAGTGTAGATATAGATAAAGATAAACGATGCATGTGTATGTGAAAGTTGTTGCAATTATAAAACAGTTAAATTATGCACTGCAGAAAATGTTCTACTCACAGCTTTAAAATGGTCGCTTGAACAAAACTAGATGTTTGGAAATAAATATTTACTACCATATCCTTTGGTGGTTCGAAAATATCGTTCATTAAATACGGGTGCTGGTGGGGGACGCGGGAGCTGTCATAAATTATCGTGTCCTGACATAGAATGGAGGAAGCGTGTGAGAACTCCAAAGAGGTTCAGGTCAATCTGCCAATTCCCAGAGGTTATGAGCAAAGGCAGAAAGACAGACTTCCAGTGATGGCAGGTGATTGCTTGGATTAGCGCCAAACGCTGTCGCAGGTGACCTACGAGAGATGATGATTTTGGGACTCTATAAGGATCCTTCTAGGAGACTCAAGGAACTCAAGGGTCTGAATAATACT
The DNA here is from genome assembly GCF_023864345.2 of Schistocerca serialis cubense. Taxonomy (NCBI): domain Eukaryota; kingdom Metazoa; phylum Arthropoda; class Insecta; order Orthoptera; family Acrididae; genus Schistocerca; species Schistocerca serialis. The sequence goes on along the minus strand of NC_064646.1, from coordinate 326,564,789 downwards.
TGTTTATTGCATTCCGACAAACTACTACTACACTGAAGGCTATCTCTAAACATCAGAAAAAAATATAAAGATTCGACTATACGCACAAGAAAAGTCAACGTTTGAGTCCAGGGGATGAGAGCTAACAGAAATAGCTGTGAAACTTCTCGGCAGATTAGGACTGTGTGCCGGACCGTGCTCGAACTCGGGACCTTTGCCTTTCGCGGGCAAGTGCTCTGCCGTCTGAGCTACCCAAGCACGACTCACGACCCGTCTCCACAGCTTTAATTACACCAGTACCTCGTCTCCTACCTTCCAAACCTCACAGAAGCCCTTCTGCGAACCTTGTAGAACTAGGACTCCTCGAAGGAAGGATATTGCGGAGACATGGCTTAGCCACAGCCTCTGGGATGTTTCCAGAATGGGACTTTCACTCTGCAGCGGAATGTGCGCTGATATGAAACTTCCTCGCAGATTGTGAAGTTTGGAAGGTAGGAGACGAGGTACTGTCGGAATTAAAGCTGTGGGGACGGGTCGTGAGTCGTGCTTGTGTAGCTCAGATAGTAGAGAACTTGCCCGCGAAAGGCAAAGGTCCCGAGTACGACTGGCGGTCCGGCACACAGTTTTAATCTGCCAGGAAGTTTCATGTTAGCGCACACACCGCTGCAGAGTAAAAGTTTCATCCTAGAAATAGCTGTCATTAGCAGCGTCTTAAAGTAAAAATATTAGAGATCAGCACTCCAAGTGATAAGACAGAAGTGAATCGGAGCTTACCCGAGGTTGCTGTCGAGGGACATGAAGCTGGCGTCAGGAAGTTCTGATTCATTACTCTCCTGAATACGAAAATTCGGGTTTCTTAAAGCATTATGGCGGAGCACTGTTTCACCCAGTTTTTAGTTGACCCGCCAATTCACCAGCAGTTTGCAGGCATCGGTTCATCTGACATGCGACTCAGCATCTCCTTGGCGTCTCTGTCCAAACTTGTTCAGCTCCTTTCCCTTCTCCTATTCTGCAGATAGCCATTTTTCTGTCCTTGTTTCGTAGCAACAGCGTCCAGGTGAAAGCTAAACGTCACAGCCCTTCCTAGTGTTCCAGCAACAACAGCGTTTCACGTCACTTTGCCCCACCCTGAGACTTCTCTTCCGGGAACGGGTATTACTATTCCACCAGTTATACTCATTTCCCATCTTGCTCTAACCTGTGTGCATTCACTGACGTTGCTGTTCTCAGGAACAATCAACATGCTTGCTGTATGTGCGAAGACGTGTAGTTTGCGACTAACGACAACTGCAATACCTTACAACAGCGTCTAGACGGCTAATTCTCTGCACTGAAACACGTACTCCGACACAGCTACCACGCGTGTTCGCAATTCCCAAGCTTCTTCCATCATTACTGTTACCTAGTGTAGCGCAAACATTGCTTTCTATGGCGGCCACATGTGTTGAGTCTGAGGTTTCCTGTCTTGGAGTGCCCTAGCTGCCTTCCAACAGCCTCAAGCTCAACAATGGATATTGCAATAATACGACAATAACTGAAAAAATTTTGATTACGATCACTAAACGACCAATCAGTGACCTCATGAAATATGGTTAAGGTGTCAGTTATTACGTCGTATTTACGTATTCACCCTTCAATACAACAAAGGTTTGGCAACGATACTTGACTTTATAAAGGCCTTTGTTGAAGAAATCTGCATTTTGGGTGTTCAGGAAACGTACGATCCTGAATGGAAGGACTGAGGAGGAGGGTGCGCAAAAATTGATAGCCCAAGAAGCAGCATGCGTGGCTACGGTCTGTGCAGAAAGAGGTGGGCGTTGTTGTGGAAGAAAAACACCACCTTGGACAAGTTCGCGTACGCTCCGTCTTCATAGCCCTACGTAATCTCGTCACTCGATTCTGGTGGCTGTTTGCCTCTTATGAGCATAATTTGTAAGTACTACATATTGACAATAAAAATATCGATGTTGTTTCGGTGTGTCCCTCTTTAGGTGGTGGCGAATCCTCACGTTTCCACGGCTTGCTCTGCCCCTTTCTCTTCGGGTAGTAGTGCGATCTTTGAATGAGTGAGAGTACTCCCACTACAGCAAAATACACTCTAAGACAGAAGGAAAAGACGCACCATGAAGGAATTATTCGAACGGAACTAAAATCGGTAGATGTGGAATACATGTACAGTCAAACAAACGATAACAATTTCAGAAAAAATTGGATGATTTATTCAAGAGACAGAGCTTCACAAACTGAGCAAATCAGTAACGTGTTGGTCCACCTCTGGCCCTTAAACAAGCAATTATTCTGCTTGGCATTGATTGATAGAGTTGTTGGGTATCCTCCTGAAGTACATCGTGCCAAATTATGTCCAGTTGAGTTAGCTATTTCAACAGAAAATGCTATATACGCTTTCACTGATCAAATATTAAATGCTCTGAATAACCGGACATCACCCATTGGTATTTTTTGTAATCTCTCAAAGGCCTTTGATTGTGTAAATCATATAATTCTTTTAGATAAGCTAAATCATTATGGTTTGAGGGGGGCAGTGCACAAATGGTTTAATTCATACTTAACTGGAAGAATGCAGAAAGTTGAAATAAGTGGTTCATGTAATGTTTAAACAACAGCGATTCCTCAAACTGGGGGGCTATCAAGTACGGGGTCCCACAGGGTTCGGTCTTAGGTCCTTTACTGTTCTTGATATACATTAATGACTTACCATTCCACATTGATCAAGATGCAATGTTAGTTCTTTTTGCTGATGATACAAGTATAGTAATAACATCCAAAAACCAAGAACTAAGTGATGCAATTGTAAATGATGTTTTTCACAAAATTATTCAGTGGTTCTCAGCAAACGGACTCTCTTTAAATTTTGATAAAACACAGTATATACAGTTCCGTACAGTAAATGGCACAACTCCAGTAATAAATATAGACTTTGAACAGAAGTCTGTAGCTAAGGTAGAATTTTCAAAATTTTTCGGTGTGTCCATTGATGAGAGGTTGAACTGGAAGCAACACATTGATGGTCTGCTGAAACGTCTGAGTTCAGCTACGTATGCTATTACAGTTATTGCAAATTTTGGTGATAAGAATCTCAGTAAATTAGCTTACTATGCCTACTTTCATTCACTACTTTCGTATGGCATCATATTCTGGGGTAATTCATCACTGAGTAGAAAAGTATTCATTGCTCAAAAACGTGTAATCAGAATAATTGCTGGAGCCCACCCATGGTCATCCTGCAGACATCTATTTAAGGATCTAGGGATCCTCACAGTAACCTCACAGTATATATATTCACTTATGAAATTTTTTGTTAATAATCCAGCCCAGTTCAAAAGTAATAGCAGTGTGCATAGCTATAACACCAGGAGAAAGGATGATCTTCACTATGCAGGGTTAAATCTGACTTTGGAACAGAAAGGGGTAAATTATGCTGCCACAAAAGTCTTTGGTCACTTACCAAACAGCATCAAAAGCCTCACAGATAGCCAACTAACATTTAAAAATAAATTTAAAAAAAAATGACCAACTTAAACATTAGTGTCATGCAATATTTTGTGTAATGTAATATCTTGTACAGACATATTTTATTAACCGACACGTTCCACATCATTACGAAGTGTCGTATTCATGATCTATGGAACAAATATTAATCTAATCTAATCTAATCTAATCTAATCTTGTCAAACTCCCGTGCCCTGCCCATAATGTTCCAAACGTTCTCAACTAGGGACACATACGGCGACCTCGCTGGCCGAGTTAGGGTTTCGCAAGCACAAACACAAGCAGTAGAAACTCTCGCCGTGTGAAATGTAGGCCCAGGATGGCTTACCATAAGGGCAACAAAACGGAGTGTCAACGTTCCACTGTGCTATGAAAGTGCCCAGATGACAACAAAAGGTAGTGCTATGAAAAGAAAGCACACTCCAGATCATCACTCCAGGTTGTTGGACTGCATGGCAGGCAACACGCAGGTTGGTGTCCAGCCGCTGTCTAGGACGTCCCCAGACACGCCTTCGCTGGTCATTGTGGCTGAGTTCGAAGGAGGACTCATCACTGACGACGATTCTCCAGGCAATGAGATTCCAGGTCCAAGAAGTGTCTGGGGACCCCGGGACTGCGGTGGGATACCAGCCTGACTATGGCGCGCCGTACGGCCCGATAACCGGGAGTGATGGCCTGGGGTGTCATTTCTTTTCAAACCAGGAACTCTTTCGTAGTCATCCGCGGCATCTTTATAGCACATCGGTAGGTCGACGATGTTCTACGCCCAGTTTTGTTGCCCTTCATGGAAAGCCATCTTCGGCTTACGTTTCAGTAAGATAATGACCGCTCGTACATGGCGAGAGCTTTTAGTGCTTGCCAAATGCTACCTCGGCCAGCAAGGTCGCCGGATCTCTCTCCAATTGAGAACGTTTGGACCGTTCTGGACATGGCCCTCAAATCAGCTCGGGGTTTTGACGATATAACGCGCCAGTTGGACAGACCTTGGCACGAGACCCCTCAGGAGGATATCCAACAACTCCGTCTATTGATGCCGAGCCGAATAACTGCTTCCATAAGGGCCAGAGATGGACCAACGCATTATTCACCTTTCTTTCTCTTTCATAAATCATCCAATTTTGCTGAAATGTAATCTTCTGTTTGTCTGTGTATGTGTATTGCACCTACCGATTGCCGTCCCATTCGAATAATTCCTTCATTGTGCGTCGTTTTTTTTTTTTTTGTCTTAGAGTGTATCATAAGTGCAAGATCCATTTTACGATACACAAACAGAGACCGACAGCAGCACTCCAAGTGGCCTGGCAGTGAACTTCGAAATCGGAAAAATACCGCGCCACAATCTGTGTTCTTGCTTTGCAAAATATTAGTACTAGATGATAATATTTTTCAATTCTACTTTGTTGGTGGGTCTGATAGTCTGGAATTAAATTGTATCTAATAGTAAAACTCAAAATTGCAGTTTCTACTACGTGGACGTTATCGAGTGGAAACTATTTTCCTGATTACGACTTTCTTGTGTGCATTGCGCTCTTCAAATTGCATTGCAAATAACTTGCTCACACTCTGTTTAATATCTGCTCTTATCCGAAATATTTTGTGGGATAAATGATATCATATTTGTTTTTGTTTCATGTGAAACAGAAGTTTGTTTCCTTGAATGGCATTCTATGGACTCATGTCTATTTGTCACTGCTTACGAATCCGTATGTGAACTGCTCGATTTAAATGCACTGTGAGTATATTGCTCGTATTCTACGTTATTTTTGTACCACTCTTTCACGTAAAAGAGGCCATCGAAAGTAACACTGACCTCTTCTAAAATGTGCTGTTTGTAGTACCTGTTAATAAAGCGTGAAAACATTTGCATAACTACTTTCGAATTTTTAGCATTTGCAGGGTAGAATGCTGTAGTCACCAAGACTCCAAAGCACACTCATCTACATCTACATCCATAGTCTGCAAGCCACTATTATATGAATTGCACTCAGTGGCAAGAAACCACACTACTCAAAGCAGAATTACATACTCATTCTGCGAAAAGATGCAGTAAAGAAGAATACTAGTACTATCAATACCTGCTAACACGTAGATCTTCATGAAATGGTACAAAATAAGGAAAACAGATATAAACAACAAAAGTAGAAGAAAAGCAGCATACTTAACATGCATTTCAGTGATGTAGTTCACACGCAGATTCGTAAGCAGTAAAATACACTCCTGGAAGTGGAAAAAAGAACACATTGACACCGGTGTGTCAGACCCACCGTACTTGCTCCGGACACTGCGAGAGGGCTGTACAAGCAATGATCACACGCACGGCACAGCGGACACACCAGGAACCGCGGTGTTGGCCGTCGAATGGCGCTAGCTGCGCAGCATTTGTGCACCGCCGCCGTCAGTGTCAGCCAGTTTGCCGTGGCATACGGAGCTCCATCGCAGTCTTTAACACTGGTAGCATGCCGCGACAGCGTGGACGTGAACCGTATGTGCAGTTGACGGACTTAGAGCGAGGGCGTATAGTGGGCATGCGGGAGGCCGGGTGGACGTACCACCGAATTGCTCAACACGTGGGGCGTGAGGTCTCCACAGTACATCGATGTTGTCGCCAGTGGTCGGCGGAAGGTGCACGTGCCCGTCGACCTGGGACCGGACCGCAGTGACGCACGGATGCACGCCAAGACCGTAGGATCCTACGCAGTGCCGTAGGGGACCGCACCGCCACTTCCCAGCAAATTAGGGACACTGTTGCTCCTGGGGTATCGGCGAGGACCATTCGCAACCGTCTCCATGAAGCTGGGCTACGGTCCCGCACACCGTTAGGCCGTCTTCCGCTCACGCCCCAACATCGTGCAGCCCGCCTCCAGTGGTGTCGCGACAGGCGTGAATGGAGGGACGAATGGAGACGTGTCGTCTTCAGCGATGAGAGTCGCTTCTGCCTTGGTGCCAATGATGGTCGTATGCGTGTTTGGCGCCGTGCAGGTGAGCGCCACAATCAGGACTGCATACGACCGAGGCACACAGGGCCAACGCCCGGCATCATGGTGTGGGGAGCGATCTCCTACACTGGCCGTACGCCACTGGTGATCGTCGAGGGGACACTGAATAGTGCACGGTACATCCAAACCGTCATCGAACCCATCGTTCTACCATTCCTAGACCGGCAAGGGAACTTGCTGTTCCAACAGGACAATGCACGTCCGCATGTATCCCGTGCCACCCAACGTGCTCTAGAAGGTGTAAGTCAACTACCCTGGCCAGCAAGATCTCCGGATCTGTCCCCCATTGAGCATGTTTGGGACTGGATGTAGCGTCGTCTCACGCGGTCTGCACGTCCAGCACGAACGCTGGTCCAACTGAGGCGCCAGGTGGAAATGGCATGGCAAGCCGTTCCACAGGACTACATCCAGCATCTCTACGATCGTCTCCATGGGAGAATAGCAGCCTGCATTGCTGCGAAAGGTGGATATACACTGTACTAGTGCCGACATTGTGCATGCTCTGTTCCCTGTGTCTATGTGCCTGTGGTTCTGTCAGTGTGATCATGTGATGTATCTGACCCCAGGAATGTGTCAATAAAGTTTCCCCTTCCTGGGACAATGAATTCACGGTGTTCTTATTTCAATTTCCAGGAGTGTAGATAAACAGAAGTCCACTGAGTATGATGTGACGAAACCAGCTTCTGTTTTATACGAAACAAAACCAAATATGGAATCATTTCCCTCACTCAATATTACGGATGCCTGCAGAAATAATCAGCGTAAATATATCTACAACGCAATTCAAAGATTGCAATACACATGAGAAGTCGTAATCAGAAGCACAATGTGATGAAACAAGCTGCTGTAAGTTCTGTTAACTACGAAATGAAAACAGATACGGAAGACTAAAAATCAGCCGATAAGAACCTAAGATGGTGGGTGTTCTTCACACAGAGGTGGTATGCCATTTCGTTGTCATTCAGGATTGTTTGCTCTCACTATAAGCGCTTACACCACGTAACCACTGCGTCATATGTTAGTACATTGTTGCTATACACTTTCACAAACTCGGCGCGTATTGTTGCTGCGTTGTTCTCATTGAAATGCGGAAAATGAATTGCCGAATGAGGCTCCACTTCAAAAGTCGCCTACGTCATTTCGTGTCTGCTGCTCTACCGACGTGCTACGGTAACCTGGCCTGGGGATTTCAATGCGTACCAGATCTGCAGATATGTACTGCAAACAGACAAAAAATTAATTACATAAATTCAGTGCTAATATGAGTTTTTATGACTATAGATTGCGCATTATTTCATGCGAAGTTTTTTTTAGTTCCTTCTCACGGAGAGTGTCAGTCAACATTATACGGAGAAATATGACATACGCGTCCATTTTTCAGATGAATGTCATGACTCAACCAGATAAATCCCTTTTTCGACGCATGCAATCACTTTTTTTTAATGTCGATTGATTTTCCGAGGGAACATGAATTTGTTTCAAACAAAAATACAGCCTCGTGCAAGAAAACTGTCTCGTTTCAAGAAATTCTATGCGTTTGTGGATCAAACCGAAAAAGAATCCAATTTAATTGCTCATGAGTATACAAGGTGAACCAAAAATACTGCGACAAACTTTCTGAAAAATGTTTACATGCGCCCTAAAATGCATACATCGCATGCTTTAAAAAAAAAAAATGGCTCTGAGCACTATGGGACTCAACTGCTGAGGTCATTAGTCCCCTAGAACTTAGAACTAGTTAAAACTCACTAACCTAAGGACATCACAAACATCCATGCCCGAGGCAGGATTCGAACCTGCGACCGTAGCGGTCTCGCGGTTCCAGACTGCAGCGCCTTTAACCGCACGGCCACTTCGGCCGGCTACATCGCATGCTATGAGCACTTGTTCATCCTTGATACAGCAAGATCTTTGCATACCTTATTTTGGGAGAAGGTACGATGGACCAAAACCAGAAAAAAGTCCAGTAAACATTTGCTCTACAATCATTACCTTAAGAGCAATGAGTACCTGTTTAGTAGAAGGAATGTGTTTCATAGTAGCGAAGACGAAAAAGTGCTCATGCATGTTCACCAGAAATTTTTTCTTATTTTGGTCCGTACTACCCACCTCTGAAAGTTAGTCGGTGGGGTTCTCGTTCACTCTGTGAAACGATATTCTTCGCGTTGACAGCTATTGTCTCTCCGTACAAGCGAACCTCAGTGAACTCAAAGTTTCTCCATCAAAGGCACAAACTGTGAGACTATTTTTTTTTCTTTTTGCGGGAGGGGGGGGGGGGGGGGGGAAGGGGGAGTGTTATCAGTCTTCTAGCTGGTTTGATGCGGCCGCCGCAACTTCCTCTCATGTGCCAGCAACTTCGTCCCAGAGTAGCACTTACATCCTGTGCCCCCTATTATTTGTTGGATGTATTTATTCGCAGTCTTCTCCTGGTGCGTTTACCCTATACAGCTCCATCTAGTTCTATGGAAGCTATTTCATAATGTCTTAACACGTTTCCTGCCACCTAGTCTCTTATTCTTGTCAGTGTTCTCCACATGTTCCTTTAACCTGCGAAGAATCTCCTCATTTGTTACCTTATCATTCCACCTAATTTTCAACATCCTTCCACTGAACCACATCTCAGACCCTTCAATTCTCTTCTTTTCCGTTTTCCCGTAGTCCATGATTCACGTGGTGTGCTCCGAACATACATTCTCAGAAATTTCTTCCTCTGATTAAGACCAATATTTGATACCGATAGACTTTTTTCCGCCAGGAGCACCCTGTTTGACTATGCTAGTCTGCTTTCTATGTCGTTTTTTCTTCTTCCACCATCAGGTATTTCGCTTGCAAATGTAACAGAATTCATGTTAACTGAATCTTCCGTCAGTTCTTGAAAGAACAACATTATAAAAAATGAAAAGCACTAGTTTGCTTTTGTTCTACACTACTTTCATTGTGTTAACCGGTTTTCGGCTAATAAAGCCATCTTCAGAGTAAATGTCTGAAGACGATCTTGTAAGCCGAAAGCCGGTTACCACAATAAAACTAATACTGTAGAACAGAAGCAAACTAGTGCTTTTCATTTATTAGTAACTGAATTCCTTCATTTCGCCTAGCTCGTGGTCCTCAATTTTGATGTTACGTTTCTCGCTAATCCCATTTCTGCTACTCCGTATTACTTTCAGCTTCCTGCGGTTGACTCTCAGGCTAACTAGACTGTTCATTCCATTCAAAAAGTCGTCAGTGAATCTTATCATTCATATTCTTTCACCCTGAATATTAATCCCACTCCTGAATCTTTAATTTCCCTGACTGCTTCTTCGACATATAGACTGAACATTACGGAAGAAAGACTATATTCCTTTATGACAGCTTTTTAATCCGAGCACTTCGTTATTGATCTTCCAGTCTTATTGTTCCCTCACGATTCTTGTAAATATTGTATACTCTCCGTCTTTCCCTATACCTTACACCTGCTTTTTACATATCTTTGAAAGTTTTCCACCATTTTACATTGTCAGGTTGCTTTTCCTAGGTTTACAGATTCTATGAAAGTGTCTTCATTTGTTTTAAGTGTTGCTACCATTATTAAGCGTAACGCTAGAACTGCCCCTCTGGCCCCTTAGGTTTCCTAATGCTGAATTGGTTTTTAGTCAACAAATCCAGAATGTACTTTTCTTTGTCCGTGTGTCATTACAATTTATAATCAGTTGACGAATATTTAATACACATTTTTACGGAGAGTAAATTTCACATTTATCGGTATTCGGATATCAATGGCGACAAAATTGCTTTAAGGTGGAACATATTGACACACTATTCGACATTTATAATTTTTTTCGTAGCGTTGCTGGCTTAGGACTGTCATATCCGTGGAAGTGTTTGCAACGGTCTGACTTCACTCATTTCTTCACGGGTAGTATTAAACGAACGCCGCGTTGACCAAGGAACTCTTGCAAGAGGTAATGAAAGTCGCAAAAGTGAACTGCCAGATATATCAGATTAAATGCTTTTGCTCACTTCGGTAGACAAAGTTTCTGCCTTTCACTTTCACGCTGATTTCTCAGAGCCTAAATCAAGAATGTTTGAGTTTCTCTCGCAGAGAGCGAAGTTCCCTCCAATCGCCCTGGGGACATGTGACCTTTCTCTGCTGATCTCAGTCGCTCTTTGACATCTATAACTCTGCTGGAAATTACAGCTTCAGCTCCCAGCAGAATTTGCTCGAAAATTAGGTTGACTAACCCGATTGGGGGCTGGATTCGATATCTTGTTAGTTGATTCATCGAGTCAGCATTAAAGACAGAACTCTGCGACACACTCAGCAGCAGTTGCTACCAGCGACCCGTTTTTTACCACACTTGCGCCGCGTGCGACGTGCATAAAACTCGTATACTGCACATAGACTGTACTAGTCTCTTTCATTAGAACCTGCTTTGTGTTTTTCTGCGTTTATCTTCATATTTTGGTTGCGTATTGACTGATAGTGTCGCCATAGCAGTTCCTTTTCGGTCTCAGTTGCCAGTTCATTCATGGAGGATTTCGTGGAAAAGACGCTGGGATCTGTTACCATAAAACTCACGATACTTCGGATCAATGTTGATGGCACGTTTATAGGGTGGTCCTATGGTGAGACTGAATTACATGAATTTTTAAACCATCTAAAATCCATTATGAAAATTTTCAGCTCACAACGGAAATCCAAAAGACTGCTGCATTCCAACTTCAATGTTTCGGTTCGTCGCAAAGATTGTGCCACATCTACATCTACATCTACATTGATACTCCGCAAGCCACCCAACGGTGTGTGGCGGAGGGCACTTTACGTGCCACTGTCATTACCTCCCTTTCCTGTTCCAGTCGCGTATGGTTCGCGGGAACTCCACCTTGGGACACGCACTTTATCGCAAGCCAGCTGTCACTGGCTTATATTTTATTTGCAAATAGTTGCTTCCATAGCTCCCGGACGTTGGTTGTTCTTATAACTTTTCTTTTGTCCTCAAAGCTACATGTCCTACGAAGCGATCCGTAGCATGAGGTTTTACAGTTACGAAGAGATTTTGAAGCAAATGGGTACTCTTCACAAGAGATACGCAAGATGCTATGGATGAAACCCGATCCAGGAAGATGAAATAGTGATTTAAATCAGTGGATTTCCTGCCATATGTGTAAAGTCCGTCATCAGGAATAAGTCGGATTCTCACCAGTTATAAAATTAGCGTAATGTTTCGCCCTCCAGCGAATACATCAGCACTTTTGGGTTCCCTCAAGGACGACGTGCAGCTCCGCAAAGCTGAGGTATACAAGATCCTCTGTGAATGTGGCCCTTTATAGATTGGGCAGAGGATTCGTGCACTTCATCAGAGGAGCACGAAACACTGAAGTTACAACCGCCGGCTGTTACAGCCCAACATATTCGCTGTGGTTCAGCGCTGCATCGACGCTAGACTCCCTATGCTGTATGACAACGTCGAACTTCTAGCGTCGAATTCATATTCCCGGAACTCAGTAATGAAGGATGCAGAGAAAATTCGTTTAAGCGAAAGATTTACTTAATTGTTTCCACTATCTCTCTTACCACTGAAAGTGTGCTTTAGCATGCCGTATGAGATCCCGCTCTAAATTTGCTGCAAGGGACTGGCTGTATAGTGCTCTACCCACAGGCAGTCTTTCGAATCTTTTTACCAGGGGAAAGTGACTGGTGAACGTAAAAGAGAAGGTGTCTGATCGCTGTAGCGCGCTGTCTTGTAATACAACTGCTCTCTCGGTTCTCAAAGCGCCTTACACTGTGTGGCGGATAGTAACTATGGCATCATTGTTATTTTCCTCCTTCAGTGCTCCATTTACGATTGGTGAGTAGGAAGAACGACTACATATATAAACTTAAGAATGAACTCTGATTTCTCTGATTTTCGGATCGTGTCATTTTGCGAGACATATATGGTTGAAAGTGCCGGGTGGCTATAATTAAACTTTTCGTAGCCGGCCGCGGTGGTCTAGCGGTTCTAGGCGCTCAGTCCGGAACCGCGCGACTGCTACGGTCGCAGGTTCGAATCCTGCCTCGGGCATGGATGTGTGTGATGTCCTTAGGTTAGTTAGGTTTAAGTAGTTCTAAGTTCTAGGGGACTGATGACCACAGATGTTAAGTCCCATAGTGCTCAGAGCCATTTGAACCATTTTTGAAACTTTTCGTATTTAACACGTTGTTGTTGTTGTTGTTGTTGTGGTCTTCAGTCCTGAGACTGGTTTGATGCAGCTCTCCATGCTACTCTATCCTGTGCAAGTTCTTTCATCTCCCAATACGTACTGCAACCTACATCCTTCTGAATCTGTTTAGTGTATTCATCTCTTGGTCTCCCTCTACGATTTTTACCCTCCACGCTGCCCTCCAATACTAAGTTGGTGATCCCTTGATGCCTCAGAACATGTCCTACCAACCGATCCCTTCTTCTAGTCAAGTTGTGCCACAAGCTCCTCTTCTCCCCAATCCTATTCAATACTTTCTCATTAGTTACGTGATCTACCCATCTAATCTTCAGCATTCTTCTGTAGCACCACACTTCAAAGGCTTCTATTCTCTTCTTGTCAAAAACTTTTATCGTCCATGTTTCACTTCCTTACATGGCTACACTCCATACAAATACTTTCAGAAACAACTTCCTGACATTTAAATCTATACTCAATGTTAACAAATTTCTCTTCTTCAGAAACGCTTTCCTTGCCATTGCCAGTCTACATTTTATATCCTCTCTACTTCGAACATCGTCAGTTACTTTGCTTCCCAAATAGCAAAACTCATTTACTACTTTAAGTGTCTCATTTCCTAATCTAATTCCCTCAGCATCGCCCGACTTAATTCGACAACATTCCATTATCCTCATTTTGCTTTTGCTGATGTTCATCTTGTATCCTCCCTTCAAGGCACTGTCCATTCCGTTCAACTGCTCTTCCAAGTCCTTTGCTGTCTCTGACAGGATTACAATGTCATCGGCGAACCTTAAAGTTTTTATTTCTAATCCATGGATTTTAATACCTACTCCGAATTTTTCTTTTGTTTTCTTTACTGCTTGCTCAATATACAGATTGAATAAAATCGGGGAGAGGCTACAACCCTGTCTCACTCCCTTCCCAACCACTGCTTCCCTTTCATGTCCCTCGACTCTTATAACTGCCATCTGGTTTCTGTACAATTTGTAAATAGCCTTTCGCTCCCTGTATTTTACCCCTGCCATCTTCAGAATTTGAAAGAGATTATTCCAGTCAACATTGTCAAAAGCTTTCTCCAAGTCTACAAATGCTAGAAACGTAGGTTTGCCTTTTCTTAATCTCGCTTCTAAGATAAGTCGTAGGGTCAGTATTGCCTCACGTGTTCCCATATTTCTACGGAATCCAAACTGATCTTCCCCGAGGTGGGCTCCTACCAGTTTTTCCATTCGTCTGTACAGAATTTGCGTTAGTATTTTGCAGCCGTGACTTATTAAACTGACAGTTCGGTAATTTTCACATCTGTCAACGCCTGCTTTCTTTGGGATTGAAATTATTATATTCTTCTTGAAGTCTGGGGGTATTTCTTCTGCCTCATACATTTTGCTCACCAGATGGTAGAGTTTTGTCAGGACTGGCTCTCCCAAGGCTGTCAGTAGTTCTAATGGAATGTTGTCTACTCCCGGGGCCTTGTTTCGACTCAGGTCTTTCTGTGCCCTATCAAATTCTTCACGCAGTATCATATCTCCCATTTCATCTTCATCTACATCCTCTTCCATTTCCATAATATTTTCCTCAAGTACATCGCCCTTGTATAGTCCCTCTATATACTCCTTTCATCTTTCTGCTTTCCCTTCTTTGCTTAGAACTGGGTTTCCATGTGAGCCGTTGATATTCATACAAGTGGTTCTCTTTTCTCCAAAGGTCTCTCTAATTTTCCTGTAGGCAGTATCTATCTTACCCCTAGTGAGATAAGCCTCTACATCCTTACATTTGTCCTCTAGCCATGCCTGCTTAGCCATTTTGCACTTCCCGTCGATCTCATTTTTGAGACTTTTGTATTCCTTTTGTGCCTGCTTCATTTACTGCGTTTTTATATTTTCTCCTTTCATCAATTAAATTCAGTATTTCTTCTGTTAGCCCTCGTCTTTTTACCTACTTGATCCTCTGCTGCCTTCACCACTTCATCCCTCAAAGCTATCCACTCTTCTTCTACTGTATTTCTTTCCCCCATTCTTGTCAATTGTTCCTTTATGCTCTTCCTGAAACTCTCTACAACCTCTGGTTCTTTCAGTTTATCCAGGTCCCATCTCCTCAAGTTGCTACCTTTTTGCAATTTCTTCAGCTTTAATCTACAGTTCATAACCAATAGATTGTGGTCAGAGTCCACATCTGCCCCTGGAAATGTCTTAAAATTTAAAACCTAGTTCCTAAATCTCTGTCTTACCATTATATAATCTATCTGATATCTTCTAGTACCTCCAGGGTTCTTCCGTGTATACAACCTTCTTTCATGATACTTGAACCAAGTGTTAGCTATGATTAAGTTATGCTCTGCGCAAAATTCTACTAGGCGGCTTCCTCGTTCATTTCTTAGCCCCAATCCATATTCACCTACTATGTTCCCTTCTCTCCCTTTTCCTACTCTCGAATTCCAATCACCCATGACTATTAAATTTTCGTCTCCCTTCACTACCTGAATCATTTCTTTTATCTCATCATACATTTCATCAATTTCTTCGTCATTTGCTGTTTCCTTCTCTCCCTTTTTCTACTCTCGAATTCCAATCACCCATGACTATTAAATTTTCATCTCCCTTCACTACCTGAATCATTTCTTTTATCTCATCATACATTTCATCAATTTCTTCGTCATCTGCAGAGCTCGTTGGCATATAAACTTGTACTACTGTTGTAGGCGTGGGCTTCGTGTCTATCTTGGCCACAATAATGCGTTCACTATGTTGTTTGTAGTAGCTTACCCGAACTCCTATTTTTTTATTCATCATTAAACCTACTCCTGCATTACTCCTATTTGATTTTGTATTTATAACCCTGTATTCACCTGACCAAAAGTCTTGTTCCTCCTGCCACCGAACTTCGCTAATTCCCACTATATCTAACTTTAAGCTATCCATCTCCCTTTTTAAATTTTGTAATCTACCTTCCCGATAAAAGGATCTGACATTCCACGCTCCGATCCATAGAACGCCAGTTTTCTTTCTCTTGATAACGACGTCCTCCTGAGTAGTCCCCGCCCGGAGATCCGAATGGGGGACTATTTTACCTCCGGAATATTTTACCCAAGTGGACGCCATCATCATTTATCCATACAGTAAAGCTGCATACCCTCGGGAAAAATTAAGGCCGTAGTTTCCTCTTGCTTTCAGCCGTTCTCAGTACCAGCACAGCAAGGCCGTTTTGGTTAATGTTACAAGGCCAGATCAGTCAATCATCCAGACTGTTGCCCTGCAACTACTGAAAAGGCTGCTGCCCCTCTTCAGGAACAATACGTTTGTCTGGCCTCTCAACAGATACCCCTCCGTTGTGGTTGCACCTATGGTACGGCTATCTGTGTCGCCGAGGCACGCAAGCCTCCCCACCAACGGCAAGATCTATGGGGGTGTTTAACACGTTATAACACGGAAACTAATTACCATACGAGGACCAGACTTGGTAGCATTAATGTCAATGACATGGGGAAGAGAAATAATACAGAATCAAATCAACTGAAATACTTTTAATGTGATGCTACTGTACCTCATACCATTACGTACCGCTGCTATTACTCTTACAAAATGGGCTCAATATGTCGTCGTGCATCAGTATCCAGAAGAAAATGAAGGCGCAGGATTGCATTCTGCTCAGCAGAACGAAGCATGTCCTTGGGTATGCTGGCTACCTCTCTTGATACGCTCCACTTCAGATCAGCACGTGTATGAATGTTCGTCTGGTAAACCTTGTCCTTCAGGTAGCCCCATAATAAGAAATCACAGGGAGTGAAATCAGGTAATCGTGCCGGCCAAGCATTTGGATGCGATCGGCTGACATTTCGATCGTTTCCAGCTGTATTTTAGAGAAGCAAGTAAACTTCACGAGCGATGTGCGGTGGGGCTCCAACGTGCTTGTAAATTGTTGAGTTCAATGCGTCTTTTTTCTGTAGGGCGGGAATAACATAATGGCGAAGCATATCGCAGTAACGCTGGCCAGTCACATGCATGTCTTTGGCCCTTGAGCGACAACCTATTCAAAAAAGAATAGGCCAGTGATGAACGTAGCCGTGAAGCCACACCATACAGTGATACGTTCACCATACAGAGGAACTTCATGCACAGTAACTGGAGGTGAATAACTGTGTGTTCCTCGCCCGTCAGAAAAAAATGAGCTTCGTCCGTCCATAGGATGGTCCAGGGCCGAGCCTCGTGAACTTCAATCCTTGCGAGAAAGTGGAGCGAAGTCAACACATCTTTGTGCGTTCCGTGGTGCAAGCTGCTGTACGATATGGATCTTGTACGGATACCATTTGAGAATAGTTCGAAGTACCTTCCGTACACTGGTCCACGGGATGTTCAACTGTCGTGACACAACACGCACACTGCCTGACAATTGGGAATTGCGCTTAGCATTGTTTGCCATAGGAACAGCGATTTCATCAACCATCTGTGGTGCAACCGGTTGTCGGCCTCTTCCCAGGGCGACGCCCAGTTCTACAATCGATTCGAACTTCTTCATCATGCTCCGCACAACAGGTGGAGAAAGAGGACCCTTCAGTAATCCTTTCAGCCGGCGATATTCTGGAAGTCCAGCTGCAGCATTACTGTTGTTTTGATAATAGAGCTTAACCAATAACGCTCTGGTCCTTTGTCCAATCTCAAGTTGACACGTCAACAAGTTAACTGCGACTGATCAGGTGTGTGAGACTATGAACCACGATGACTGATCACGGCACCTGGTGGCCGTAGTTGAATCTGGACGGTAGCGCCTCTGACGCATGGAAATGCGCTCCATACTCTGAAAATTAATGCTACCGAGTTTGGCACTCGTACGGTAATTAGTTTCCGTGTTATAACGTGTTAAATTGGGAAAGTTTAACTATAATAACCCGATAATATGTTAGATGACTCTCTTACTGCTGTGCAGTTGCTCTTGGTTAATTTTGTTGATGATCGAGTCCTTCTAGACAAAAGTAACTATCACGTTGATGTTATGATACAGCTTCCCTGTGAGAAGTATGATAAAAGGAGACTACAGAGGAGTCGAACAGAAACAGAAAATTTTGGAATGACTAGTGAAGCTAGTGTAAAATAATCATCAGTGATGATGCATATATTACCCATGCCAAAGCATATTAAATACTTTGAGGTTTGTACTGATGATAATGAATAGGGATTCATTGCTTCTCGAGTCCATTCTTTTGTCACGTATTTTTCTTCAATTTCGACCTCATACAATGAGCAACAAGAAACGAAACGTCTCACATTTTCGAGACCCAATAACTGTGTCCCGTTACGAAGCATAAGTTTGTAATTTGGCTCAAATGTACCTACTGTGGCTTCACTGCACACACGATACCGCACAGGCGGCCATCATCATCGAATACTCCGAAGCCGCAGCGTAAGTGAAGCGGTTGTCCACCCAGCGGCTTCGGGAACCCAGCCAGTCTAGTCCCAGTAGTCGTCACTCTTCGAGTTCTACGTCACGGCGACGCTAGCGGAACCACTTCACAGTGCAGTGACGTACATCCTCATTCATTGTTAGCTCGCCTCAGAGACGTCAGCACACGGCTAGAACAGTTTTGCGAAACTTTGACTTCAGTCAGGCTCAACGGAACTGTTGTACAGTGGCTTATAATTGTGCATAGCAATAGCATCCGTAGGTAAAGGACTTTTTACTAAACCACATGCAGATCTTCAGTGTATAAGTTGAGTATTTACAATATATCTGTTTTACAGCGATTTTCATTTACTTAAGTTTGGTTTGTGCTTCAGTTCCCGTGCACCTACCTGAACAGAACTGTATTTTCTACGCGTGTCTACCACTCCTACACATATCGTTTGGCACCAACGCTAAGAGCCATAACACCTACAACCTTCCTCTGTAAAGGTGGAATAGCGTGGCGCCCTGCGACGTCACCCTTGGGCTCGACAACGCTTCAAACAGCAAGGTGGCGATACATACGAAAAAAAGCCATACCTCAGAAGTTCGTGTGAGGTGTAAGGTGGGTTAATGATGTCACATTAACACAGTTCCGCCCAACTCCATTGTGGACGTGCCATACAATGAAAAGGCCGTCACCCTTTCTCTTACACACATTTCACCCCTTCCTTTGACATATCTGCGGTGGAGGTCAGAAGCACAGCACACAGCGTTGAAATCCTGGAGGTTTTTTGTGAGTGTCTAAGGAAACGTTTCAGACATACCGCCGGTCAGAATCGACACGGAAAGCACTCGGGATATGACATAAATGGCGTCACTGAAACCCCAGCTTCCCTTGGAGCGCTGGTTCCCATATATTTCCTGGTCGAAAATGACGCCGAAGGGCGACGTCGTACAGCGCCATCACATACGAAGGTTCTAGACACTTTTCTTCCAAATTTCAATCTTATTCCTGGCGATGGGAGACAGTTATAGGGTTTCAAATAGTGATATTGTTTTTGCTCATTGTTCGATCATTATTGTTTAATCTGTCGCAGAAAATTCCAACATTTGCTTTTGCATCCTCCAATTCGTTCATTTGGATGAATCTCAAACAGAAGTAGTGCTGCACACATTCTGTTTATGTTTTGAACCAGCCACGTCCACTCGCCACGCCCACCTGTCACTCCCCACTGCCAACTACTCTTATCACACCAGATAATCTGAGTTCTGTGCTGTGTCGCTTGTTTGACAACATTACGTAAAGATACCTCATGTTGGTAGCCAACAATATATAATGTCTGCCTGCTCTCCAATATCAAATTCACAACATAAACCAATAATCTGCCATATATTTTCTGCTGTTAGACATCAAATAATCCCATTTTAGTGGAGGCTTGACTTTAGAAATGCTAACCGGTCGAGATTCGTAGATTTACTGGATGCCGAAGTGCCTTCTATAGGGCCGACACCAGAACGGCACGACGCCTTCACCACGGACATAAGGAGATGTTCCAAAGTACCTATCCCTCGTGGCTGTCGAGCATCTTACACCCCTGGGCTCACATGAGATCAGTCGGCCTTTATTTACAGAATATAGCAACTGACTTAGAGAATAGTCTTTTAGTGAAACAAGTGTAGAAACTGGAAACAAACTCGTTTCGCCTATAAGAGTGTCAAAAAGGAGACAATAGATTAAAACAATATAAAACCTGGATCTGAAAAGAGACATTCGTAAGGCTTGGAGACTTCTGCGACGCCTGTCCATAACGATATTGATAATACTGAGGTAATAATTTACAGATTGAGCAGAACTTTTCAATGATGTTAGTTTGATTATTGTACCACGGTTATGGAGCCTCAGATTAAATATTGCCACATCTAAACTGTCAGTATTATTTATCAAAAATACTGCAGCACATACAGTGTTTATGTCAATATTATTTCCACTTCAAAAATACGTAAATATATTCACAATACTGGTGTACATATGCATGCCAGAAACGTATGATTTACTTTATATTAACATCTAAAATGCATTTCAAGAAATACGAGTCAACACAATGTTAACTTCAAGTGTCAAAAAGTTATTTTCATATCTAAAATGTCAGATGAAATCGATAAAGAGTGTAATTTAGAGCACTGTTTATGTTACTTATGCCACCGACATAATTTACAGTTTAGTTGACTAGCTTAGTTCGACCTCTGCACACAGTTCAAAGAAACCAAAAATAGTGTTTATTATTTGTCAAAATATATAAAGATTTGTTCTATAATATTAGAAAACACGCAGGGACACTAAAGGGTACTTGTTAACAAAAATAGTTCAGTCATTGAACTACAAAAAATGGTTCAAATGGCTCTGAGCACTATGGGACTTAAGATCAGTCCCCTAGAACTTGGAACTACTTAAAACCAACTAACGTAAGGACATCACACACATCCATGCCCGAGGCTGGATTCGAACTTGCGACCGTAGTGGGTGCGCGGTTCCAGATTGAAGCGCCTAGAACCGCTCGGCCACAACGGCCGGCCATTGAACTACACTTAAGAGAAGCTAAACATCATCTTTATTGTTTTTATACCACAAATGGCACTGCAGATCTACCTTACAGGTTAAAGTGTACTTGTCATGGGCGGCCTCAAGCTGTAACACAAAGGAGACTACATGATGCTTCGATGTAGTGGTTTCCTATGCTTTCAGCTACAGACTTTTAAAGTTACCTAAAGAATATAGCATCTCCATATTAGCGTGTTAAAGTTGCCTTGCTGTGAAAAACCTTTGTCATCTTCTAATCACAATACTAACGTATACTGTCGTACAGTGAAAACTACATGGTACTTTCCCTCCTATAAATCATCATGTTACAGCAAAATTATAACAAGTTGCTCCATAGATCGCTATAATACAGAAGAATTCTTGACAGAAACAAATAATCTTGAATACCGATAAAATCATGTAAGCCATTGACACGTAGCTAAATTTAGTAGATTTATGCTACATGTGTTTATTGTCCTCACTGCAGTTTTCCATAGTAAGCTGGATATGTCTGTAGGTTCACTGAGTGCTAGGGGCGATGCTCTCAGTGCAGCTGCTTAAAATGATGTGCCGGCCAATAAGAGTCGCAAGCAGACTGGTCATGTAAATTTAGTGAATTATAAAAAATAAAGAAAAAGCCAGAGACGGCAAGTGGGTTGGACCAGCAGTTAGATGTAAATGTGCTGTCTCCCGCAAAGCAGCGTGTGCCACGCGGTGCGCCAGGTGCAGTCAACGAATATAATGCCCACACCGAAAATACTGCGTCAGTTTGCAGACATTTTCCGGGCCTGTTTTATTTTATGTACCCTGTAGACCGCGTGTGGGCAGCCGGTGGCTCGCAGGCTACGTGCAGCCAGCGACTGCTTTCAGTCTAGCAAGCGGAAGAAGTTCCTGGCATAGCGAGGAGCTCGCATTGTACTCCGCCACTGACGCATTTTCAGATATTCCCCATTCTGTTGTTCGTATTCTTTCAGTTTGGCGTCTGTGTAATACAGCCAATATACACTGAAGAGCCAAAGAAAATGGTACACCTGCCTCATATCGTCTACAGCCCCAGCGAGCACGCAGAAGTGCCGCAACACGACGTGGCATGGACTCGACTAATTTCTGAAGTAGTGCTGCAGGGAACTGAGACAATGATTCCTGCAGGTCTGTCCATAAATCTGAAGAGTACGAGGGGGGTGGAGATCTTTTCTGAACAGCACGCTGCAAGGCATCCCAGATATGCTCAATAATGTTCATGTCTGGGGACGTCTGTGGCCAGCGGAAATGTTTAAACTCAGTGTTCCTGCAGCTACCCTGTAAGAATTCGGGGCATGTGGGGTGTCACATTGTCCTGATGGAATTGCGCAAGTCCGTCGGAATGCACAATGGACATGAATGGATGCAAGTGATCGGACAGGATGCTTACGTACGTGTCACCTGTCAGAGACGTATCAGTAGTCCCACATCTCCCCAATTGCACGAGCCCCACACCATTACAGATCCTCCACCAGCTTGAACAGTCCCCTGCCGACATGCAAGGTCCATGAATTCATGAGGTTGTCCCCACGCCCGTACACGTCCACGCTCATCAGCTCGATACAATTTGGAACGAGACTCGTCCGACCAGGCAACATGTCTCCAGTCATCAACAGCCCACTGTCGGTACCGACGGGGCCAGGCGATGCGTAAGGCTTTGTGTCGTGCAATCGTCAAGGATATCCGAGTGGATCTTCGGCTCCTAAAGCCCACATCAAAGCTGTTTCGTTGAATGATTCGCACGCTGGCACTTTTTGATGGCCCAGCATTGAAATCTGCAGCAATTTGCCGAACGGTTTCGCTTCTTTCACCTTGAACGATTCTCTTCAGTCGTCGTTTGTCCCGTTCTTGCAGAATCTTTTCCCCGCCGCAGCGATGTCGGAGATTTGGTGTTTTCCGGATTCCTGATGCTCAGGGTACACTCGTGAAGTGGTCATACGAGAAAATCCCCACTTCGTCGCTACCTCGGATGTAATGTGTCCCATAGTTCGTGTGCCGACTATAACACACCTTTAAAACTCACTTAAATCTTCATAACTTACCATTGTAGCACCAGTAACCGATCTAACAACTGCGCCAGACACTTGTCTTACATAAGCGTTTCCGATAAAAGCTACGTATCCTTCCTGTTTACATATCTCTGTATTTGAATACGCATGCCTATGTCAGTTTCTTTGGCACTTCAGTGTATTACAGACGGGCACGTTAGGCAGTAACGGATAGAGAAGGTCATGTGGCAAAATAATGGATTGTTAACGGTGCTTAGAATATACGATACGCTTGACGCTGAGGTAGCGCTCAGTAAGTTACTTTGTCGTTACATAACAGTTGTTTGCAGGATCTCAAATGGCTCAAATGGCTCTGAGCACTATGCGACTTAACTTCTAAGGTCATCAGTCGCCTAGAACTAATTAAACCTAACTAACCTAAGGACTTCACACACATCCATGTCCGAGGCAGGATTCGAACCTGCGACCGTAGCGGTCACTCGGTTCCAGACTGTAGTGCCTAGAACCGCACGGCCACTCCGGCCGGCTTTTGCAGGCTCTCCCCAGCGTAAAGTTCAAAAGAGAGGTCTCAGGCAGCACCAAGTCTAATGAAGCCCTTAGTCAAAGGACTACGCTCAAGCGAAGATGCCTCGACCTCTTTAGAAGGTCGACAGAACCTTAACAAACACACAGCCAAGAAATATCATGTGTTCCTGTTCATTCTGCAAAAGTCATATATTGAGATGTAACACTCGACGATATCACAGCCTGCTACGATAGGAGTGGTTAAGGAAACTTCGAGATGTTTGAGAAAATTTTCGGTCTTTACGTTCATTCCATCAGTGTTTGCTACAGACGTCTGCAATCTTGATGCGAGAAAACTACGATCATCTAAATATTTTAATGACTAACATTTTATTACACTGCTCAGTGTATATTATTTGTCTTTTGTTTCATTTTTGTTGCTGTACTTTTAATTGTTAGTAAATAAACTTGTGCATATTTTGGAGGGGACTTACCTCGTATTACGTTGTGTTCTGTTACATCATGTCCTTCGAAACGGTCACTGGAATGCAATGGGATAAATAATAAAACAAACTATAAAAGTGTAAATTTAAAAATATTAAAGCCAAAGTAACAAACGTAGGTCGTTGTGTTTCCATTCACCGTTTGTATGTGATATATCCTTACATGTTATAAAAATCACGTACGTACACTAATCAGCCAGGACATTACTACCTCGCATGGAAGCAGTCAGGCCTTGGTACGTCGTTGGAAGGACTTGGGGCCACATCTGCACACACAAGTCACCTCATTCCTGTAAATTCCGGCGAGGGGGCGATGTGTTCTGACGCCACGTTCAGTCACATTCGAGATGCTGGGTGGGGGGTGGGGTGGGGGGTGGGGGGGAGGGCAGCACACCAACTGGAATTCGCAACCTTGATCCTCAAACCATTCCATCACACTCCTGGCTTTGTGACATGGCGCGTTATCTTGTTGAAAAATGCCACTGCTGTCGGGAAACATGATCGTCATGAAGGGGTTTACGTGATCCGCAACCAGTGTATGATACTCGTTGCCGTCATGGTGCCTTGCGCAATCTCCACTGGAGCCACATATGCCCACGTGAATGTTCCCCGCGGAACAATGGACCCACCTTCAGCTCGTTCCGCAGTACAGGTGTCAAGTAGCTGTTCCGCTGGAAGACGACGGATTCGCGCTCTCCCATAGACATGATGAAGAAGGTACCCATCAGACCATCCTCATTCAACGCTTTGTTACTGCGCCAACATCCAGTGAGGATGTTCACGTGCCCATTTCAGTTGTAGTTGCCGATGTCGTGGTGTTAACATTAGCACATGCATGGGTCATCAGCTGCGGAGGCCTATCGTTAGGTGTTCGGAGCGCTGTGTGTTCAGACACCCTTTTACTCTGTCCAGCATTAAAGTCTGTTGTTATTTCCGACGCAGGTGCGCCGTGCGTGTATATGACTAGCAGTCATTCCTCATCAGCTGACGCTGCTATCTCCTGGAGGGATTTGTATCGACAGTAGGTCGGTGGTCACATTATATTGACTGATCAGTGTAGGTGTGTGTGTGTGTGTGTGTGTGTGTGTGTGTGTGTGTGTGTGTGTGTGTGTGTGGTGTGTATGTTCCACGTCTACCAGTAAACCACCGATTTCCACCAAGCTTGGTAAAATGTCGTGTGACTATGGCCTCCCGTCAGGTAGACCGTTCGCCGGGTGCAAGTCTTTCGATTTGACGCCGCTTCGGCGACTTGCGCATCGATGGGGAAGAAATGATGACATTAGGACAACAAAACAACCAGTCCCAGAGCGGATAAAATCTGCAACCCAGCCGGGAATCGAACCCGGGCCCTTAGTATTGACATTCAAATGGCTCGGAGCACTATGGGACTTAACATCTGAGGTCATCAGTCCCCTAGAACTTAGAACTACTTACAGCTAACTAACCAAAAGCCATCACACACATCGATGCCCGAGGCAGGATTCGAACCTGCGACCGTAGCGGTCGCGTGGATCCAGACTGAAGCGCCTAGAATCGCTCGGCCATTGCGGCCGGCTAGGATTGACATTCTGTTGCGCTAGCAACTCAGCTACTGGGGGCGGACACCAGGCTTAGTACATGTATCCCTTACTACCAGACAACAGCCGCTGTAGGGGTAATAACCATATACATATCATACATACTCCAGGTGGTAAGATGTCATAAACAATGAGATGCCTGAAAAACTATTACATCATCAACGAGGTATAAATTTATTTCTTCTTTGCTGCTAACACTATTCGCAACATACACACATCAAAAAAAGTTTTGCATCACCCCGGTTCCCAGAACTCCTAAAGGTAGCCGTTGACTGTCGATATTGTATAACAGATACAGTCCCTTTGTACAGAGATGCCACTAAACCCGCCCAAAGACGTGAACAACTATGAATGAGCAGCGCCTATTACACGGAGGGGGTCCGACAGCCGAACAGTTCCAGTTATTCCTCCAGGAAGGAGGTACACGGCTCGTGTTGTCTGTAGTTCAACCATGCCTAGACGGTCAATACAGCGGTTCAGTCGCGTCCGCATTGTTACTTTGTGCCAGGAGGGGCTCTCGCCAAGGGAAGTGTCCAGGCGACTCTGAGTGAACCAAAGCGATGTTGTTTGGACATGGAGCAGATACAGAGAGACAGGAACTGTCGATGACATGTCTCACTCAGGCCGCCCAAGAGCCACTACCGCAGTGGATGACAGCTACCTACGGATAATGGCTCTGAGGAACCCTGACAGTAGCGCCACCATGTTGAATAATGCTTTTCGAGCAACCACAGGACGTCGTGTTACGACTCAAACTGTGCGCAATAGGCTACATGATGCGCAACTTACTCCCGACGTCCAAGCCGAGGTCTATCTTCGCAACCACGACACCATGCGGTGCGGTACAGATGTGCCCAACAATATGCCGAATGGACTGCATAGGACTGACATCATGTTTTCTTCGTCGATGAGTGTCGCATATCCCTTCAACCAGACAATCGTCGGAGACGTGTTTGGAGGCAACCCTGTCAGGCTGAACGCCTATCCAGCGAGTGCAGCAAGGTGGAGGTTCCCTGCTGTTTTGGGGTGGCATTAGGTGGGGCGGACGTACGCCGCTAGTGGTTATGGAAGGCGCTGTAACGGCTGTAGGAGACGTGAATGACATACTCCGACCGATAGTGCAACCATATCAGCAGCATATTGGTGGAACATTCTTCATGGACGACAATTGGCGCCCCCATCGTGCTCTTCCCTCTGGATAACGACATCGCTGGACTAGAGTGGCTGCCATGTTCTCCAGACATGAACCCTATCGAACACGTCTGTGATAGATTGAAAAGGGCTGTTTATGGACGACGTGACCCACCAATCACTCTGAGGGATCTACGCCGAATCGCCGTTGATGAGTGGGACAATCTAGACCAACAGTGCCTTGATGAACTTGTGGATAGTACGTCACGACGAATACAGGCATGTATCAATCCAAGAGGACGTGCTACTGGGTACTAGAGGTACCAGTGTGTACAGCAATCTGTACCACCACCTCTGAAGGTCTCGCTGTATGGTGCTACAACATGCAATGTGTGGTTTTCATGAGGAATAAAAAGGGCAGAATTGATGTTTATGTTGATCTCTATTCCAATTTTCTGTACAGGTTCCGAAACTCTCGGAACCAAGGTAATGCAAAACTTTTTTTGATGTGTGTATTTCGCAGACCGGTAACCACATATGCTCCTGAACTTCCCTATACAGACAATCATTTACGAAATGTATTTCAAGAGATATGACGTCATAGTGCATAGTGCATACTTCGTCATGCACGAAGTTTTATTTCCTTTATTCATTACTGCCAACACATTCCTACAATCGAGTCAACTTACGGAAATCCCTGACATCTGTCAGCGCTTTTGACAGATTTCAGCAGCGAAGCGCAAACGGCCGGAGGCTGAAAGAATATCCGTGTATGGAGCTATGAAGAGAAGTTGCCATAGGGCCGTTCACAAAATCGTGTTATAGACACTTGAAATAGCCGTTTTTATACATTTGTACATTATGCATATTTTTCTGTACGACTGTTACATTATTGCCGGCCGGAGTGGCCGTGCGGTTCTAGGCGCTACAGTCTGGAGCCGAGCGACCGCTACGGTCGCATGTTCGAATCCTGCCTCGGGCATGGATTTGTGTGATGTCCTTAGGTTAGTTAGGTTTAATTAGTTCTAGGCGACTGATGACCTCTGAAGTTGAGTCGCATAGTGGTCAGAGCCATTTGAACCATTTGTTACATTATTTCAAAGATGTTTCCACAAACACATAGAAATGAATTTTTTATATATATTACACTAAAAACACAGCTCATTATTTGGTTTCGCTTCTAACAGGAAATTGGCAAAATGAATACCCAGGTAGTGCCTGGTATGTCAGCTAGCACCACTATAAAACATCGATTTGACCATGAATATTTTTGGCAAGCGTGTGCTGTTTGAAATAATAGCATTGTATACTTAAACCCTAAAGATATTTATTCGGAAAAGATGTCGAGCGTCCAGAGGGAATAGCGGCACAACGTAGCAATTAATTACTCCGCAACTGAGAAGGACGATCTTTGGCCGTATTTCCAGATTCATGTTTATCCTAGCTGTATCAAAGCGTACCAGAGTTCAAGACAATGAGTCACGAAACTCTCAATGTTTTTCTGCAACCTCGCTTCTGCAGCGCCATCAAGCGGCTGACGTGTATAGACGCACTCCGAAATGACTGTGTACTGGGGTGGCGGTGGAGAAGCACATTGAAAACGCAAATGGGGTCGTATTTCGCAGCTTATTGTGGCGGTATATATATGGAAAGGTATTTTATAATATGGAACGAAATAAAATGTTTTTCCTTTTTCAGGCCGTGTGGTATCGATAACAGAGAGGGGTATAAACCCGCTCTCTTTCTTCAAAGCGAATTATAGTAGTTTTCACAGACAGATTTGTACACAAAGTCAAAACCAGGAAAAGTGTAGTGCACGTTCTTCCACCCCGCTGCAGGTGTGCCTCTCTCCACTTCTATGTGTGCTATATACCGCTGATATGCCAAAGCCATGTCCTCCACCTCGACCAGTTTGCCGATGACACCGTCTTGCTAGCCCCCTACCCTACTCTCCAGAAATGCCAACGATCTCTCCAGATCCACCTCAGCCATTTCAGCTCCTGGGTCATCCTCAAACTCAATCTCACCAAAACCCACGCAATAGCTGTCGGGCAAATCACACTCAGCTTCCGCCCTCACAAATTTTACCTTAGCATTTACGACAATCATATCCAATTAAGTAACACTAAAGTACCTCATAATAAGACTTGATCGCCAACTAAGATGGAAGTCCCATCTACTAACCATTTAACAGAAAGCACACAACTGACCACCTTTAGCAAAATAGCTAACTGGCACCCTTCCACAATCCTCCACGCCTATAAATCGCTGATCCCACACATCCTCTCCTATGCAAATGTGGCATGGATTTCCGCTCTTCTTTCACATCGCAGCACGCCACGCAGTCCACGTATCTTTTTGCATCCTATTACCATCTCTTGCCCATATCCTCTACCAACTTTACAGAATTCCCCAACCTACTCTTCCATCTTCAACACCTCCAAATATCTTACGTTACCGGAGAACTTCACACTCACCACCCGTTGGTTTTCTTCCTGCTCTCTGATCCTGGTACTCCGCCGCGCGTCTACCACCACATTCCGCCGACACTACACCTCCACACTCTCCAAGTCGTCTCCCAACGAAACGTTAGTCGTCTCCACTTACCCGACCATGAAATCCATCTTGATATATATCCATCCTGCCACATTGCGGAGAACCCACCTTTTCTTCCCTTGTCTGGGTTGCTGTCCTCACCACTGCCCTCAACCCACATCCTTAGGCTTTATTTTCAACCCCACTTTCCTTCACTATCCCAAATCCCTCCACCAACATGCACACACAAAAACCTTATGCACAACCTCGGATCCTACAAATCCCATGATACTCCTACCGCTTTCAAAAAATGGTGCAAATGGCTCTGAGCACTATGGGACTTAACATCTATTGTCATCAGTCCCCTAGAACTTAGAACCAGTTAAACCTAACTAACCTAAGGACATCACACAACACCCAGTCACCACGAGGCAGAGAAAATCCCTGACCCCGCCGGGAATCGAACCCGGGAACCCGGGCGCGAGAAGCGAGAACGCTACCGCACCACCACGAGCTGCGGACACTACCGCTTTCAGTTTACATAGCTTGTTGATTCATTCATTTTTGCATCTAGGTTAATCAACGAATCAGCATTTTATCTTTTGATTCACGCAACGCAAAATCAGTATTCTATTTTGTGGAAACATTCAGTTTTGTGGGCCATGTACGTTCTTACTATGTTTTAAATTTTTACATCGTTTGGCTGAAGAGCGGCGAACTGTAACCACTGACAGCCCATCTTCCACCCGTATTGGGCTGGGGGAATGAAACAACAATAAAGGAAGGTACGTTCAGATGGGTGGATTCATTGATGATACAGCAGTCGTAGTCGAAAGCGACCAGGAAGTGGGTTTTGCGCCAAGTACAATGGAACATATGCTGGCTGTAGGCTAAGACATGCACATAAATAAGCAGAAAGTGTCACGGGTGGACGCGGTGATTGCTAATTTGATTGTATAGTACGATATGGTTAGGAACTACGTTTAGCGTGATTCATGAACAACGACGAGGATGTAATAATTTTCGCTGGCCCATGTGGACGAGCGGTTCTAGACACTTCAGTCTGGAACCGCGCGACCGCTACGGTCGCAGGTTCGAATCCTGCCTCGGGCATGGATGTGTGTGATGTCCTTAGGTTAGTTAGGTTTAAGTAGTTCTAAGTTCTGGGGTACTGATGACCTCAGATGCTAAGTCTCATAGTGCTCAGAGCCATTTGAACCATTCTTGTAATAATTTTCAATTCCTATCGGGATGCTTGATTTTGGTGAGTTCCCATGCCTCACACCACTGGGGTGCTTTATTTCGGTGAGTGTCAATTGCAGGTGCGTCTGTCACTAGTACTACATGGACATTTTACCTCAGTACATTGAGTGTGGTTCGTATTTCGCCCGTACCCGCGTAGCGACGAGCGGGGGATTTACGATGCTTGGATGGAAACTCAAACAGAAATCAGTCACCCTGATGGCGAGGTTCGAGGAAGGCCGCCAAAATCCAGCATTCTGATGGTTTGGAGACTCTATGCAATCACTCCGGTAGGGAACAGAAAACTACCATATTACACAACTAGCATATTTGCCAGAAATGTGAATCTCTAGCCATATTAGCCTATTTGATCTGTGGAATTACATTTGGTACACTAAAGTAAAATTCCAACATAAATATCAACATCTGGAGCACTAAGATTTGTATTTACTTCGTAAACGTAAAATCAAATGGGTCCGTTCTTAAATTGTGAAAACAGCCGTAATTAATATTTTTCGATTACAGCGCCATCTACCACGAAAGGGAAACAATGCTTTCAGTAAACCGTATGTATTTTTTGGGGTAGAATTTAATTATGCAGTATTATGGGAGTTTGCCATTTGAAAATACAAAGCTGACACCGCGTACGCAGGAAGGGTCGTTAGCCGCGCGGTTAGAGGCACCATGGTACGGATTGCGAGGGCCCTCCCGCCAGAGGTTCGAGTCCTCTCTGGAGCATGGGTGTGTGTGTTGTTCATTTAAGTAGTGTGTAAGTCTAGGGACCGATGATCTCAGCAGTTTGGTCCCTTAGGAAGTCACACGCATTTGAACATTTTGAAGGGTGATTAGGAGGTTGCCAGTTGTTGCACAGACACGGGTCTCCTTTACTAATAAAACTTTTTTATTCCTGAGATATTTGGTTTACGAGATATTTAGTTGTCTCAAGTTAAAACAAACATCGTGCACGTTTTGATACCTGAAAAGCGGAACAGATAAACTTGGTAGGTACAAGCAAAGCACAGAAGCAAAAACAAGGCCAAAAAGGTCTTTTATCAGAATAAATAGCTTCTAATATCCAAGAACGTAAAAATCGTGCCTAGTTTTGGATGTATTAAAATGAGTCCGAAATCCGAAAAAAGAACACGCGAAACGAAGCGCAAAGGGTCAGAAGGTATATGCTAAGTGCGTCGACATTATCATGGTCAGTTTCTTTCGAACTTACACATCAGGTCGTAATTGGTTTCTAATGTTAAGTGATTTTTGATTACGCGATTATTGCTCAGCCACTGTGAACCTTTTATGTTACATTGCACTCTGATTTTGTTATTGTATGTTAACATCGATACTAGTAGGAGTGGAATATTAATTTAATTGCATTTTCCTATTCGTATTGGAAAAATTTCAACCCCTTAAAAGTGACTGGGGAATACGGAAGTAACAGCACTTCTTCGTTGACATCATCCCACTCTTCTATATTCCATGCCAGTCGTTTGTAGAGCTAGCATTGCGGCAACTGTCATAAGGTTGCGTTTCTTTGATCTATAGAGTTCTGTGACTGTTTGTCATAGACTGTGTGCGTGCGATGGTGCTCATGGTTCCACTCAGAGGCGCAGTTCGTCAACGCGCCTCGACCGCGATCCCTCCTCCTCGTCGCGAGAGGCTGCGTTGATGGGTTACAGTACTAGGAGAAGGCCGCAAAGGACCACAACAGTAATTCACACGACTGTACCGTCTGCGAACGTTACCTTTTCGTTGCATTTGAATGCAATACTCATGCCCAAATCCTGATGCTGCTGTACGGCTATGAGTGAAGAGAACACTACGTCCTTAGTTTCTTCATACAACCGAAACCTGAAACAGTAAGCTGAGAGCATTTAAAACATCGTCGTACTTGGTCCAACGTCATATTTAAGGCAGTCCTTACGTGAATCATTCATAACACAGTTAACAGAGGAGTACGTTGCAATGAGTACCATACATTTGCATAAGTTATGTCATCTTGGGGAAACGAAGTGGAACAAAGTGTGTTATGAATTGCAGTATTTGGGTATATTATACGAAGGGCTTTCAATAAGTAAAACAACACATTTTTTTCTTGGCCAGTTTCGGTTAAAAAATGCAGAACTTGTTGTTGGACATCGTGAGATATTCCCGCTTCAGCCACTATAGTTTCATGAAGTTCCAAAAGATAGCGGGGCTATACGTGGACTTCATAATGGCGTCGGTAATGGAGGTACGTTTCAAGTGGAGAGCTATGATTCAACTGAAGGAGGAGGCGGCAGAAAGGAACGGAAAGGAAAGCTACAGTAATACTTTGAGCGACATCAGCGGCCAAGAGTGAAAATGTTTTCCAGGCTGGAATTCGATTCCGGTATCTTTTGCTTACTAGGAAGTTGCGTTAACCACTGCGCCAGCAGGGACACAGTGTTTATTGCACCTGCTCGGACTGTGTCGGCACTCATCACAGCCCACCCATGCCCCCACCGAGCATCCCGTATCCACAGTCACGATCCACTTCGTCCATGCTCGCTACTCATTCTGAGGAAGATGGACCCATCGGCCATTTTCGTGAATTAATTATATGAATGCGTGCTGTCTTTTCTTTTGGACATGTCCGAAAGGAGGAGGAGGAGGAAATTAGTGTTTAACGTCCCGTCGACAACGAGGTCATTAGAGACGGAGCGCAAGCTCGGGTGAGGGAAGGATGGGGAAGGTAATCGGCCGTGCCCTTTCAAAGGAACCATCCCGGCATTTGCCTGAAACGATATAGGGAAATCACGGAAAACCTAAATCAAGATGGCCGGAGACGGGATTGAACCGTCGTCCTCCCGAATGCGAGTCCAGTGTGCTAACCACTGCGCCACCCCGCTCGGTATGTCCGAAAGAACAGACACTGTGCACACATATAAGTAGTGAGCTGTCATTGAGTTTCTTTGGCAGAAAACTAGAGCTTTGTAGATATTCATAGGCACTTGCAGAATGTCTGTGGAAACCTGTTAGTGAACAAACGCACGATAAGTCGTTGGGCAAGGCATCTGTCATCATTGCAACAAGGTCGCACAAACCTGGCCGATCTCCCGCGTTCCGGCTGACCCCACACAGTCGTGGCCCCTGCAGTGTTGGAACGTGTGGAGAATTTCATTAGAGGTGATTCATGCACCGTAATCGAACAGCTCGCCACACGACTGGACGTCCTGTTGACAGCGGCAGGCCGCGGTGGCCGTGCGGTTCTAGGCGCTTGAGTCCAGAACCGCGGGACTGCTACGGTCGCAGGTTCGAAACCTGCCTCGGGCGTGGATGTGTGTGATGTCCTTAGGTTAGTTAGGTTTAATTAGTTCTAAGTTCTAGGGGACTGATGACCTCAGAAGTTAAGTCCCATAGTGCTCAGAGCCGTTTGAACCATATTTTTGTTGACAGCGTTGAGACATGCGTCCACCAGTTGTGGTATTCAGATATGTTACCCACTGAGTTCCTCATCGCCCCAACAGAAGACCATAAAGAGCAAATAAGGTCCATGTGTGCGGAATCTGTTGCATGTTATGAGGTTGATCATGACAAGTTTTGTTGAACATCGCCACAGGCGATGAAACAAGGGTTCGTCACTTCGAACCTGAACCAAAACGGCAGTCCATGGAGTGCCGCCAAGCCACCTCTCCTGTGAAGAAAAAGTTCAAAGCCGTATCCTCAACCGGTAAAGTCATTGTAAGGGCCTTCTGGGACTCTGAAGAGGTTATTCTGTTTATGTCCTCACTCATGGTGCAACGATCAACTCTTAAGTTTATTCTGTTACCCTCAGGAAACTGAACAAACAACTTCATTGTGTTCGTCATAAAAAAGCAAAAGGACTTATCCTCCGTGAAAACATAAGGCCTCATACAGGTCTGCGCACCCAAGAGTAGTTCACTAGACTTCATTGCACTCTTATTCATCATCCACCCTACAGCCAGGACCTCATACCTTACGACTGCCATCTGTTTGTCCCAATGAAGGATGCACTCCGTGGGAAGCAGCGCGTGGATGATGGGGAAGTTATTGATGCAGCAAGATGTTGGCTCTGATGTCAACCAGTAGTGTGGTACCATGCAGGAATACAGGCCCTCCCAGTGAAGTGGTGTAAGCCGTCGCTTTGAGAGAAGATTATGTTGAAAAATAGGTTTCCGTAGCCGAAAGAGGGAGGAATAGAGTGGTGAATTGCAATCGTAAATAATACTAACCCACTTTCAGAAAAAAATTGTTGCATTATTTATTGAAAGCCCCTCCTACAATAAAGAGCAGAGCCATTTTGCCACAAGCGACCTACCGAAACTTATAAGGCTCAAAAAAGGTTCTAGTACGTTTCTGTCTTTGCTTAAAATTAGATGGCACAGCGGTAAGACCCTGGACTCCCATTCGGAAGGATTGCAGTTCAGATCCCCTTCCCACCATCCAGATTGAGGTTTTCCGTAGGTTCTCTGACTCATTGAACCAAATTCCGGTATAATTTTTTTGAGAAGAACACCGCCGATTTCCATCTTCATCCTTCTCCAATCAGAGCTGGTGTCCCATCTGTAATGAGCTCATTGTCAATGGCACTTTAACCATAATCCGTCTTCTTTCAGTCTTATGTTAACAACTTGATTTCAGTGAGGTCAAATACGGGGCCAAGATGAGTTGGTAGCAGGTGTAGCATCGGTTTTTATTATTATTATTACTTCTGGTGAACACAGGTATAACCGCTGAAGACTATGTAGGTGATATCGTAGGTTCACTTTCAAATTTATACCACATTTCATCGTCTCCGTTGCATATTTATTTCTATGATCATCTTCAGATCTCGTGTTGCTGCCATTAATGGAGAGGAGTATGTTTGCACTATCTCTAACCTAACAGTTCAGTTCAAATGGCTCTGAGCAATATGGGACTTAACATCTGAGGTCATCAGTCCCCTAGAACTTACAACTACTTAAACCCAACTAACCTAAGGACATCACACAGATCCATGCCTGAGGCAGGATTCGAATCTGCGACCGTAGCGGTCGCGCGGTAACAGTTCAGTCAAAAAACACCAGAATATGAGTAGTACACTGTCCTTATTAAGATACGGAAGCAGAACACGACAATAACGCTCCTAATGGTTTGGCAGTGAACTTCGAATATAAGAAAATATGGCGCGAAAATACGTATTCTTGCTTTGAGAAACATGAGTGTTAGATTATAATATTTGAAACAATGGAAACTCCAGGTGTGAATATCGACAATATATCAAGGGGTAGATTAGTACAGACGGTAAAGATGACCTATTGTGTTG
The DNA here is from genome assembly GCF_023864345.2 of Schistocerca serialis cubense. Lineage (NCBI taxonomy): Eukaryota > Metazoa > Arthropoda > Insecta > Orthoptera > Acrididae > Schistocerca > Schistocerca serialis. The sequence goes on along the minus strand of NC_064646.1, from coordinate 326,529,358 downwards.
TAATCAGTCACAATGGAAAGATTGTTACATGTTACACCTTTCAGCCAAAGCCGCATTCAGCAAAGAAAATACACATACATTCACACACGCAAGCACACCTCATGCGCTCATGACCGCTACCACCGGCGGCTCCAGCCGATTTGCGACTCTCATGCAAACAGCAACCTGGAGAGGGGTGGAGAAGGGGGGAGGGGGGGAGGCTGGATGTGGGTGGGGGAGAGAAGAGCGCTGTCTGCCGCAACTTGCAGGGACTAGATTGCGGCCTGACGAGATTGCTCCACACGCCACCTCCCCCTGCTTTCCCTCCCCCTCCCCCTCCCCCACCACACTCCAGATTGCTATTCATGTCATAACCGCAGTGGTAGCGGTCATATGTGCATAAGGTGTGCTTTCTTGTGTGAATGTATGTGTGTTTTCTATGTTGAAGAAGGTTTTGGCCAAAAGCTATAATGTGTAACAGCTGTTTCATAGTGTCTGTCTGCAACTCAACAGGTCATCTTTATGGTGTGTAGTACTCTATCCTTTTCCTAATAAATATTATATTTTTCGTTTATCCTTTATGTGTCGGCCTCATAGTCTAGTGGTGAAGTACGTGCTTGGACACGTTTTCGTGACTTTACAAAGTAATATCCCAGAAATTTCAATCAAAAACTAAAATTAATATCTCATACTTGGGGTTCACAGTGATGTAAAATTTTGTAAATAGCTCTGTGGTCGCCTTGCGATGAAAAGTATGAGCATGTAATGCATCCTGAAACATTCTTGAACCTGATCATTTTGGTAGTCCAGTTGTTATGCCTTGGGGAGGCAAAAAGTTTTGCTTGGGGGCACTCACCTGTGAACGTTATTCTGACACTGCGCTCTTTCCTCAAGCGTGTCTTTTCAGGCATGCATTTGGCGGGCCCTGGCCTCACTTTTATTGCGCTGAACGTGCGACCACGTCGAACTGTGAAGTTGCAGGAGCTTTTCGAACGTGAGGATACTCGCAAAAGGACTGGCCTGCCTGCTCCCACAACTTAAATACCATTGAGTACGTGTGGGATGCATTCAGGAGACGTATTGTAGCATGTCCACTTGAGCCATCGATTATCCAGCAGTTGGTAACCGCACTGAATGAGGAATGGAAAGCCCTATCACAGAAACACCTTACCGACCTTGTGGTCAGCATAGCATGAGAGCACGTTGTGGAGCATGTGTTACTGTTCTTGGTGGTAACAAACCCTACTACAAACTATGTCCCGCCTTTCGTAATGTCCAGGGGACCTTCATACATCACAGCGACTTCAGCGTAATTATTGTCTTTGAATAAAAGGACGGCTGTTAAAATCCATGTCAAATGCATTCACAAAAATGCCTGGAGGATTCCTTTTAAAAGATACTGCCGATTTTCAGTCGGTTTGTTTTGGCAGTAATTGTGGATAGACCCTGTCCAGTGGTGCAGACTAACTACTGACTGGAATACCGTGCATGCTTGTATCTACGTGTGGTGGGTGGGCGTTTACTGTGGAACTATTTGTGTGGCTTCAGGGTGAAGCGTAACGTAGTTGTTTGTCGAGTGCAACCTCTCTGAAATCTAGCCTAAACTACGTTGCCCCAGAGTGCGTAGGCAGCTCAGTGAACTTCTACGTAGGCTGTGTGCCGTATCTTCTGGAGGATGCAGCATGGTGTTATGCTGGAGCCAAGGTAGCCCCTGTGGGACGGCAACCCATATTACACCACAGAGGATGGGGTTGTCTATGTCCAAGGCGTACCAAAAGCACCATTGTAAACACCGGCTATTTACATACAAGATAATGGAAACAGACATTTCGAGAACTACTTCCTGCAGGAAGTATCACTACGCAAAAACCTAACTGGCTGGAGACAGCTATTTAGAGGCTAGAACCAGCCCCAAAGTTCAGTTCACTCTGCATGCTGATCTCGTGGATTTAGACCGCTGAAGATTACGTCTTCGTCTCTGAATTGAATAGTGTGTATGTGTTACCACGAACCGTTGTAGAAAATTAGAAGTAAACTTTTTGTTTGCCTCAATTAGAAGACTTTTACTAGCATCGTTATTGTTGCCTTTCTTTTGTTGTTCACTCATCAACCTTGTAAACGTACATAAGTAAAAGTTGTGTTTGTGAAAATTGCGAATTACCAGTCACTACATATAGATCAAAAGAAAATCAAGTTTCTAGGATAGAGGAAGCTATATATAGGAGGTGGTGAAAAATAAAGAAGCACCAAAAGCACAACACTTTACCGTGCCTCAAACAGTGTAGGAAAACTGTTGGCATTCAAAACAGCTTCCAGTCATCCCAGAATGGATAAACACAAGTTTTCAAGGGGATCTTATACCGTTCTTCCTGCAAAATAGTGACGCGATTAGATAACGATGATGACTGTAGATACCGATCACTAAACCTTGTTTCCAAAGTACACGACAAAGGCTGAATAACGTTGAGACCTGTTGACTGTGGCGGCCAGGGGCGATGGGAAAATTCATCCTGGTGCTCCCAAACGAATTCTGAACGATGCGGGCTGTGTGAACATGGACACTGTCGTCTTGGAACACTGTGTGATGAGATGGACATGATCAGCCAAAACGGCCAGACAACCATAGGCAGTAGAACGACCTTGTGGAGTAATCAAGGGGTCCTTGGAATACCACGATATGGCTGCCGTGTTATTTTTCATCACAATCCTCGTCGGCGACCATCTACAACGATCAGTCAACACGCACTTTGTCCGCGTTGTGAGGTAGCAGACTATGTTTTACAGGTTTCCCTGTAGGCGCAGTACATCTTCGATGCTGCGCCTCTTGAAAGACCAAACACTCCGGCTCACTTGGTTATGGAAGCACGCACCATACGAGCACAAACGATATGTCCATGTTCGAATTCACTTAGCGCTCACATAATGCGCTCACAACTACACGGAACGCTTGTCTGACCACGACAAACACTTGCAATATTCAGAGATCATTAGGCCGGCCACTGAAACCGAGCGGTTCTAGATGCTTCAGTCTGGAACCACGCTGCTGCGACGGTCGCAGGTTCGAATCCTGCCTTGGGCATGGATGTGTGTGATGTCCTTAGGTTAGTTACGTTTAAGTAGTTCTAAGTCTAGGGGACTTATGACCTCAGATGTCAAGTTCCATAGTGCTTAAAGCCAGTTGAACGTATTTTTTTTTTTTTTTTTTTTTTAGAACATTAGACAGGTGGCTTTCGTGGTCAAATACAACAACAAACTTGCAGGCTTAACTAGCATCTGAATTTATGCTCAAGGACGCATTTCGCGTGGTGTTACCATATTTTTGTCCAACTTCTGTACATCATCACACTGAAGAGCCAAAAAATTGGCACATCTGCTCAAATGGTTCAAATGGCTCTGAACAGTATGGGACTTAACTTGAGGTCATCAATCCCCTAGAACTTAGAACTACTTATACCTAACTAACCTAAGGACATCACACACACCCATGCCCGAGGCAGGATTCGAACCTGCGACCGTAGCGGTCGCTTGGTTCCAGAATGTAGCGCATAGAACCGCTCGGGGTACATTTGCCTAATATCGTGTTGGACCCCCGAGAACACGCAGAAGTGCCGCAACACGATCTGGCATGAACTCGACTAATGTCTTAAGTATTGCTGGAGGTAACTGACACTATGAATCCTGCAGGGCTGTCCATAAATCCGTAAGAGTACGAGGTGATGGAGATCATTTCTGATCAGCATGTTGCTAGGCATCCCAGCTGCGCTCAATAATGTTCATGTTCGGGGAGTTTGGCGGCCAGAGAAAGTTTTTAAACTCAGAGGAGTGTTCCTGCAGCCACTCTGTACCAATTCTGGGCTTGTGGGGTGTCATATTGTCATGCTGTATTTGCCCAAGTCCGTTGGAATGCACAATGGACACGAATGGATGCAGGCGATCAGACAGAACGCTTACTAACGTGTCACCTGAGAGTCGTATCTAGACGTATCAGGGGCCCCATATCACTCCAACTGCAAGCACCTCACGCCATTACAGAACCTCCATCAGCTTCAACAGTCCCCTGCTGACATGCAGGGTCCATGGGTTCATGAGGTTGACTCCATACCCTTACACGTCCATCCGCTCGATACAATTTGAAACTCATCGGCCCAGGCATCATGTTTCCAGACATCAACAGTCCAATGTCGGTGCTGACGGGCCCAAGCGAGGAGTAAAGCTTTGTGTCGTGCAGTCATCAAGGGTACACGAGTGAGCCTTCGGGTCCAAAATCCCATATCGATGATTTTTCGTTGAATAGTTAACACGCTGACACTTCTTGATGGCCCATCACTGAAATATGCAGCAATTTGCAGAAGGGTTGCACTTCTGTCACGTTGTACGATTCTCTTCGGTCGTCGTGGGTCCGTTCTTGTATGATCTTTTACGGGCCGCTGCGATGTCGGACATTTGATGTTTTACCAGATTTGTGGTATTCACGGTACACTCGTGAAACGTTCGTACGGAAAAAGGCCCTCTCCATCGCTACCTCGAAGATGGTATGAACAATCCTTGTGCGCCGACTATAACACCACGTTCAAAATCACTTAAATCTTAATATAACCTGCCACTGTAGCAGCAGTAACCGATGTAACAACTGCGCGAGACACTTGTTGTCATATATAGGCGTTGCCGACCGCAACACCGTATTCTGCCTGTTTACATATCTCTATATTTGAAAAATGTTCACATGTGTGTGAAATCTTATGGGACTTAACTGCTAAGGTCATCAGTCCCTAACCTTGCACACAACTTAACTTAAATTATCCTAAGCACAAACACACACACCCATGCCCGAGGGAGGACTCGAACCTCCGCCGGGACCAGCCACATATATTTGAAAATGCATGCCTATATCAGTTTCTTTGGCGTATGAGTATAAGTGCAAAGCTGTTGTACCACACGGAATAAAGTTCAAACAAACAGCAGTTTACATGAATTGTTGTATTAAGTGAGACGAGGTGTATCCAGTGAGTCAATCGGGATGGATGAATGTATGAAAAATCGAATGCAAATTTGTTTTGCTTTTGTTGTTATGATTTGGATTTGTGGTCTGCAAAGAAGAGTTTGGTGTGATTGTGCATAGTTGCGAATCAATTCGATTACTTCATTCTACCCATTAGTTCTCTTTGTCACTTCACGAATGTCGTGCCCACAATCCTCAGCCACTATGCACATGTACTCTCCCTCAGTTAAAAAAAGTAACTAATGGGTGAGTGATGATGCAACTACATTTTGTTATGAGTATTTCCTACAGCCCATCACGACTTAAGATCAGGGAATTCAGATCACAATTAGTGTGTATTTCAGTTTTATCAGTATCTCCCACTTACGGTGTCCAGCGCTACTGCTTCTTTGACAGGGGACTGTAATACTAATCGTCTAAGATTTTCCTGAAGAGGATTTAATTTCTTGAGTAAAAAACTGGCCCATGTTCATACCCTGAATTTCTAGAAAACACACGGTCCTGCAGTTATTCCCCATTTTCGCTGAGGATAATGTCAACAGCGAATCTTATAACTGACATTCTTTCAGCTTGAATTTTAATTCCGTTTCTGAATTATTTCTGCAATTTATTTAGTTCAAAAAATGGTTCAAATGGCTCTAAGCACTATGGGACTTAACGTTTGAGGTCATCAGTCCCCTAGACTTTGAACTACTTATACCTAACTAACCTAAGGACATCACACATACCCATGACCGAGGCAGGATTCGAACCTGCGACCGTAGCAGTCGCGCAGTTCGAGACTGAAGCGCCTAGAACTGCTCGACCATAGCGGCCGGCTATTTATTTAGTTATCACTGTATATACTGGACAGTAGGGGCCACAGACAACATCCGCGTATCTGACCTTTTCTAATTCGATCGCTTCGGCTTATGTCGTCCAGTCTTGTAAATCCAGAAATCTGATAACAGGTGGTCACTAAATACGCACTCCAAACCATGACCTTTCATTTTTGTTATTTTTAATAGCTGACAAATGTCTTTCTCGACTGCAAGAAGCAGTACTCAGCTCAAAATCGGCAAAATGTAACAGGGACCATTTTTCGACTCATGCGTCCATTTAAACGCTTCCGCGACCGATTATGCAATTTTGTTAGTGTTTCGAGTCCTTATACAGTAGACGTGACAACAGACTCAAAGACATTCAGAGCTGCGCTTCTGCCATTGTAACAGGGCTATATAACCCACACGAAAGTGTAACAGAGATGGTAAGGCAAATTAAATGGGAATCTTCGGAAGAAAGACGCGAAACCTTGTGTTAGAAGGAAACTGTGCAACCTTTACGTTGCCACAAACGTTTATCTCGCGTAGGGATCAAGAAATTGAGAGTGGCAGCGCAGGACATTTTGCTTTCGCTCAATACGATAATGGAATAATAAATAGAACTGCTAATAATAGCACGACGTACCTTCCGTTACACACAGTACTTTGGCCTACGGTGTATTTGTATAGATGCAGAGATTCAGATTAGTTCTTCATGTTCTATGAAAAAGTATGTTAAAATAATGGCAGTTGTAGAACAATGGAGTCTGACTCAGAGCAATCTCTCGGGGGTATGTTTGCACGCGCGCTTTTCGCGCAGGCGTGGACGGCGTCACGGTGCTCGTATAGCATCGCACGCTACGCCCAGCGGCGATGAGCTCCGAAGGTAGCCGACTGCCGCCGAGGCCGGCGAGAGCACATGCCGGCGCCACCGACAGCCAGTGTAACGCGCCGCTCAGCTGTTCACGGAACACTGCGCACCAGACAGTCGTCAAGACGAGTCCAGCACCAGCTGCGCTGCCCGCTGGTCCCTGCGGACGCCTACACCACCCCATCCAACATTATTTCATCCCTTCTTCCAAGTGCCCACTGTACAGTCTAAGTACTTGGCCACATTAACTTGCTCCTTATTTCCCACGAGGCTCACCAAACATCGATAACATTAGAGCATGCCAAACTGAGTTTTCCATACGACTTCGAACGTGTAGTTTCATTTCTGAGCTTACTACTCCAAACCTGCCAACAGTAAAACAGGAATTCTGTGGCTTACGCTCACCACTTGGAATAAACGTCCTGCACATTCCTTCTCAGACAGAACCGGAGGGATCGCGCACAAGAGTCGCAGTAGAGTAAAAAGGAGCATCGAATCCTGTAGTCTCCATCTCCCACCCGAGAAGCCTCCTACTAGGGACTCTGCTCCAAGTCGGCGCGTGTAGAGCACACAGCGAGTAGCTTTCCGGCGACACCATGGTGCAGGTGGAACAGCCATCACCACAGCCTCCAGTTGCCACAGCATGGGTCCCAACCATCACCGTGGTGCAGGGACCGCATCTAGTAAGTCGACTGCCAAACTCATCTAGTCTATCAGATTATTCATCAATTATAGCTTCGCATTCACCTAACGAAACTTAAAATCAGCCCTTCCAAATCTTCTTTCTTCTCTCCTGACAGCACTGCTTCAATATATCTGTTTCTCCACTTTCTTCTGCGTATTCTTGTAGTTTTTCTTATTCCGCTTTGTATTACGCAGCTTGCCCTTCGCCTGTTACCTTTCTTGTTCGTAGAAGACGGTACATCACAACTACTTATTTTCTCCTTCACGTCAGCAACGTTATATTTTAGCGTTTTTGCAATACTATTGTTGCAGTTTTACTAAAATAAAATAATAGTTCGGTTCAGTCACTTATTTTTTAACGTGGCCTGACATGTTGTAAAGTGCACGTGTAGATATTTTACCATTTTTACCAATTTATGTACTTCGCGTCAGACGAATAGCAGTCAACAATTGATTGCATCCAAACCAGATCCTCATGTGCATTCCAGGAATCGCATAGAAACTGCTATATCCATCTGAGGGTAAGAGCACACGGATCGTGAGTGATATATAATTTAAAAAATCTGACTAAGACACCTGTTTCATATATTTGACGGTGTAATCACAGCTTTCCGAATAACTTAATCTCATTGATCGTTCTAGATTGTTTTAGGAAGTCTGCAATTATAATCAAAAATTAATTAAATTATAAACTACTTTTTGTTCATGTATGGCACGACACTTACCACGAATTTATTCAAATTTTTAAAGACTGCTATTTCCACAGGTACTATATATCTTACGTGATGTCTACACGTGTGATATTCTGCATCTCTTGCCCTGAAGTCGTCTGTTAATGGTTTTAGGTGTTGTCTTTCCTTCACTGTGTAGAAATTCACACGCATCGTATTCCGATTTTACATGAACTAATTGTGTGTGTGTGTGTGTGTGTGTGTGTGTGTGTGTGTGTGTGTGAATTTCTGTGCAACGAAACAAGCGCAGTACCTAAAGCAACAACCGAATGCAGAGCAAAAGAAGCGTAATAACACATACGGACGATTCGCATACAATGTCAATATAACTAGTAGCACTTGAAAATGGGAATAAATCCTTGAAACCCTTATGCATGAAAAAAAAGTAACTGGTGCGGTTTTGTATTATTTAAATCTTTTATGAACAATTTCGAATTGCACGAAATAATATTGTGTACCATTTAATAATTAGTTAAGCTATATGTTGCTCCTAACTTTTTATGTAGCTTTACTTATGATCTCCACAATCTGCGGTAGACATCTTGGTTTCTCTAGATCATCTACAAAAATATTCTAAATTGACTAATAAAGATGGAAAAGTATGTAGCTGGATAACTAATGTGACTACAAATTCGCAATCCGCGCGTGAGCAATGTACTGGTTCTTAGAAATATGTTCTTTCTCCCCTAAAGTGGTTACTAAACGGCTGGCACAATTAACCGCTGTCCAGTAAATTCAGAGCGATATTAAATGAGCTCATCGTCTTCGCACTGTGCCGCACGAAGGATTTACCTTTGTGATTCTTTCACAATGCTGACACGAAAGCGCTCAGCATTCTTTGAAAGAAAATTTAAAAGGTAATCGGTCAAATGTTTTGTGAAATGACTTGTCTAAATGCGATTTCGAACATGATTCAAAGGCGCTTCAAATATTTCTCTAATCCATTTTATTTCTTATTTTTAGACCAATAATTGACAAAAAATTTGATTGATTTTCAAACTTCCCTTTATTTTGAAGTTTTGTTCAGAAGGTATGATCTTATTGACACCTTATCTGCTTTCCTAGCGCATTCTGTTCTCGAAACGTCGTGAATGTAGTGTTTCATTCGAAAGAAACCATTTCGACAGTTAAATGCCATAAAAATATAACTTCTTGTGTGCAAAATAGTGAGCCCTCGAACAGAAGAAATTCTTGACGCCTCATGTGTCTATCTGCAGTTCTCGAAATGTCTTACATCTGGTCATTGTTTCGAAGGAAATCACGCAAAATGCAACTTTTAAGCAAAACAGCTGCGCCTGGACGAGATGAAATTTTGGACACATAATTTACCTTTCACCTGTCGTGTTCTCGAAATGTCGTAAATTTAGTTTTTGATTGATTGGAAGACCTTTAGACAGTTAAATGATACACCAATAAAACTTTTTAAAACTTTTTATGTGCAAAATAGCAAGACCTTAAGGAGATGAACTCTTTGATATTTCACTTGCATATCTATGAGCAACTGTTGTGAACGATTTGAATTTTCTCTCAAATCATTCAGTTTCTCTTAATTACCCTGATTACTTTACGCAGTTAAATATTGTTTTGTGAAACTAGACCTCATGCTTGTTGACTTGGTACCCCATTTGTCCGTTTCCTACTCTCCGTTTGACTATGAAATTCGGACAAAAATCCATTGTGTAATTTACAGGGACTCTTGTTTTCGTTCCTTTCAGACGTTCACTAATAAAATATACGATAAAAAATAGCAGCTATTGGACTGACGCATTTGCAAAGAGTTTGTAGGTCGCTATGTTAAATGACGTCTCTTGTACACTATCGTAAATTCCGTTCACCCAATAGCAGTAATATTTAGGAAATGTCGTTTTAGAATTTAAATGATTCCGTTCCGTGAGAGGTGCGGTTTCAGTTATTAGTTATTTCTAGAATAGTCTTATCATTGTCGTTATAAACTTATACGGACTATTTACAGGTTTTCAGGTAAATCATGACGTTCTACAGCGCCCACAACTTTAGTGCAGAAAGAAATGGGAGTTGTATACAATAGAAGTTAAAGCACATTATTAATATTTGAGCGTGGGACCATTCATACACACAGACTTGTTGTGTTAGTGATTTTAATTCATTCAGATGTTTTGTATCACTTTTTATTTCATAGCGTAATCTAATAACAGTACTCCAGAGTATAGCCAGAAGATTGTAGTCAATTCGATGGCACAGTTAGAGAAATTAATTATTCTATCAATCAGACTTTCAGCAGCAGATGCGGCACTAATGATACCACAAAGAAAGCACTTAATCAAATACTGAAATTTACGATGAGACTATGTTGACGATGTTAAGTCCCATACAGCTTAGAGCCAATTGAACTGCGTTGACGAAGTATTGCGGGCTCCTTCAGTAACAACACTATTAAGAAAGGTAGTAATGATATCGACAGTCATCAAAAGAGGCGGTGAAACTCTGTGGACTACAAAAATACAATAATTTTCTACAAAAATTTATGCCGTGGAAATTTATTGCAGCGACTGAACCACAAAGCCATGTCGAAAATTAAGCTTCATGGAACCGACTTCATGCACAGGAGAATGTTTACAACTACTTCCTGCCACCGTCGTTATGATCTACCTTTACATCTACATCTTTATTCCTCAATTCACCTTGCCTTGTAAAGAAGTGAAACGTGGACGATTAACAGTTTGTACAGGACGAGATTGAAGCTTTGGAAACGTAGTGTTTCAGAACAATGCTGAATAGTGCACTGATGGATCGTATAACTAGTAATCAGATACTGAATTAGGAAGAAAAGTAACTTATGCCACAACGTAACTAAGGAATCAGTTGATAGGACACATGCTGAGTCATCAAGTGATTGTCAGTTTTGTGTTATAGAGGTAGATCAATGTGTGACTATAGCAGGCAGGTTCAGATGAATACAGGTTGCATTTTTTATGCAGAGATGATCAGGATTCCACAGGATAATGTAGCGTGGAGAACTGCAACAAACCAGTTTTCGGACTGCAGCCCACTGCAACAATAAGATGGAATGATTCAGTTTGAAGTAAGAGACTTATTATTACAGGTTTTCCGTCTTCATCGATCTTTACTACATTATGCTCTGTGGAGTATGCCGTATTTGTTCAAACTCGCAGCAGCCCTAACACGATTCTCTCGCACGTGACAAAGATGGTAATTTTCTTAAAACTGTTGCAAAACATTATGGAACCATCTTAGCTTATAGTGAATGCTTACAAAATCACGAGATTGAGTGGCAGAAAGTGTGATTCCCTCCGTAGATGTAACTAACTGTGATCAAAGTCAGAGAATAAAAGTTTCAAACGTCGATCGCCATGTCAAATAGCTTTCACTGATTATTAACTGAGTCTGTTCGTGTACTGTAATAATTCAGACTAATAATGTGCGTTTCGGAGTGAGATTTGAATACGATTTGCGTAATGTGAGGAATTATTATTTCATTGCAACAAGAAAAGTTCAGAAATTGGGTTAAAATACAGAATGAAAGAGTGTCAAGAGTACGGTTCGCTGATGACATTACTATCGTCACTGAAAGGGAAGAAAAAATACAGAAACTATTGAATGGAATGAACAGTCTAACAAGCGCAGAACTGAGATAAACCGAAGGAATACGAAAGTAATGAAAGGTAGCAGAAATGACATCAGAAATAAAATCACCAACAAAATTTGGAATCACGAAGAAGATGAAATGAAGGAATCGTGCTAATCTGGAAGCACAATAACAGCTTACGGACGAATCAAGGAGAATGTAAAAAACAGAGTAGCACAGTCAAAGAGGGCATGTCTGGTCAAAAGGGCTTTACTAGTATCAAACGTCGGCTTTAATTTTAGACAAATGGTTCAAATGGCTCTAAGCACTATGAGACTTAACATCTTAGGTCATCAGTCCCCTAGACTTAAAACTCTTAAACCTAAGTAACCTAAGGACATCACACACATCCATGCCTGAGGCAGGATTCGAACCTGCGACCGTAGCAGCCGCGTGGTTCCGAACTGAAGCGCCTAGAAGCGCTCGGCCACAGCGGCCGGATAATTTTAGAAAGAAATTATTTAGAATGTACGCTTCGAGCACAGTTATCTATGGAAATTAAGTATTGGGTGTGGGATAATCGAGGCGTTTGAGATGTGGTGTTGCAGAAGAGTGTTGACAATTACACTGATCAGCCAGAACATTATGACCACCTACTTAATAGCCGAGATGTCCAGCTTTGGTTCGGATAACAGTGGCGACGTGTCGTGGCATGGAAGCAGTTGAGGCCTTTGCAGGTCGCTGGAGGGATATGACACCACATCTACACACAAAAGTCACCCAGCTCCAGTAATTTTGGGGGAGGGGGGCGATGTGCTCTGACGCCACGTTCAATCACATCCAAGATGCCTTCGATCGGGTTCAGCACATCAACTGAAACTCACCACTGTGTTCCCTGAACCACTCTCGGCCTTGTAACATGGCACATTATCTCGTTGAAAAATATCACTGCCATAGAGAAGCATGATCGTCTTGAAGGGGTGTATGTGGTCTGCAACCAGTGTACGGTACTCATTGGCCGGCATGGTGCCTTGTTCGATCTCCACTGAACTCGTGAGTACCAACGTGAGTGTTGCCTAGAGTGTAATGGACCCGCCGCCAGCTTGTCACCGTCCTCCAGAACAGGTATCAAGGAGGTGTTCCCCTGGAAGGAGACGGACTCGCGCACTCCCAGCGGCATGGTGAAGACCATGCAACGCGTTGACAGTTCACCAACGTCCAGTGCCGATGGTCACGTGTCCATTTCAGTCGTAGTTCCCTATGTCGTGGTGCTAACTGTGGTGTCACCGCCAGACACCAAACTTGCTAGGGTAGCCTTTAAATCGGCCGCGGTCCGTTAGTATACGTCGGACCCGCGTGTCGCCACTATCAGTGATTGCAGACCGAGCGCCGCCACACGGCAGGTCTAGAGACTCTTCCTAGCAAATGGCTCAAATGGCTCTGAGCACTATGGGACTTAACATCTATGGTCATCAGTCCCCTAGAACTTAGAACTACTTAAACCCAACCAACCTAAGGACAGCACACAACACCCAGCCATCACGAGGCAGAGAAAATCCCTGACCCCGCCGGGAATCGAACCCGGGAACCCGGGCGTGGGAAGCGACTTCCTAGCACTCGCCCCAGTTGTACAGCCGACTTTGCTAGCGATGGTTGACTGACAAAATACGCTCTCACTTGCCGAGACGATAGTTAGCATAGCCTTCCGCTACGTCATTTGCTACGACCTAGCAAGGCGCCATTACCAGCTACTATTGATGCTGTAAAACATGTACCGTCAAGAGCGATGTTCACCAATTATGGATTAAAGTTAAGTATTCCAGCAGCTACGTACGTTTTTTGTTAGTCTCATTTCCTTGACCTGTTCCAGACCTCACGCCAGCCTGCGTGAGCTAAAACGCGTGCCTTTCGGCTTCCTCTCGTAGTGGATTGGCTGTCTTGCCAATCCACAACACTAACATTGCCACATGCATCGGTCGTTACCTGTGGAGGACCGCTCTCGAACACCTGATAAGTCGTGCAGTTTCCGAAATGCTCGTGCCGAGCCTCCTGGCCATCGCAACCTGCCCACAGTCAAACGCGCCATCTCCATTCCACACACTCGTAATACACGCACCGTGCGTGTGTCTGACTAGCAGTCATTCCTGGCCAGATGACACTGCTGTCGTCCGGACGGGTTTGTATCGATAGTATATCGGTGGTCATAATCTTCTGGCTGATCAGTGTAGGTGGACTAATAAAGAAAGGAACAAGGAGGTTCTCTGAGGAATCGGAGAAGAAAGGAACATAATGAAAATGCTGACAAGAAGAAGGGGCAGGACTAAGGGGCATGTGTTAAGTTAATGTGAAGCTATTTTGATTATTTTCGACCGTGACTGTCTCAAGAAATATGTAAAATTTTTTTTTAAATTACCGCTACCAGTCACAAACTTTGTCAACTATTGTATTACTTATTTATTTACCGACATGTTTCGAGGCAATACCTCATCTGCAGGCTAAATGGCATTACAAAAACAACTTTACAATGAGGTTATACTGATGTTACATAATCTTTTCGCAAATGCTGTGGTCTTCTTTGTTCTTCTGGCGTGGCAGTCTCGTTGTGATGGACTTAGGTGTTTCCATTTCGCTGACTCTCTTGGTCACTGTTCTTAAATTGTCACTAACATAGCAGTAACTTGTAAACACGATCATAAACAGTACTGTAGTGCAGTGGACAAGATGTCGGTCGAAATACAGCTGCTTTCGATTTGACTATCGAATTGGCGATCTATGTGGTGTCAGATGTTTACATGTCTTCTGCACGTCATGTTATCGTATTACAGATGTAGGGTGACGAAATACATTACAAATTGAGCACCTGTTACAATATTATTGAACACATCATGATTTAAACTATTTACTTTCGTATTTCTGTACTACTGCTGGGGCTAGAGTCAAACGACTAACATGTTATGTATCTTTTATTCTAGGAGTACTGTAGTGAAATTGGAAAAGATATGTGGATTTTTCAAATCTGTCATTTTATTTAGGATTTCATTATTCCCCATGTGGCCGTGGATGAATATTTCCAAGATATCCATTTTCCAGCTCTTTTCTAAATTATGTAGTACTTTGAGATTGTTGTCTATTGTAATACTGTGTCATGACCATGAAATAGACACACTATCACAACGCACAACTAAAAGTAACAACAAGCAATGTGACAAAGCTTCCTCACACAACATCCAAACATCCAAGAACATAACACTACCATATTTAGGTGTCGTATCAGATAAAATAGCCAAGCTGTTTTAAAAAAACAGACATCAGGATCAACTTTGCCACCGACAACAACTTAAAAAAGCAGGTGTTCAATTTGTAATGTATTTCGTCAACCTACATCTGTAATACGATAACAAGACGCGCAGAAGAAATGTAAATATCTGACAAATCGATAGTCAAATCGAAACCAGCTGTATTTCGACCGACATCTTGTCCACTGCACTACAGTACTGTTTGTGATTGCGTTTCCAAGTTACAGCTATGTTAGTGACAATTAGTGAACAATGACCAAGAGAGCCACCGAAATGCGAAAACCTCAGCGCACCACAACGAGACTGCCACGCCAGAAGAACAAAGAAGACCACAGCATTTACGAAAAGACTATGTAACATCAGTATGACCTTACTGTAACGTTGTTCTTGTAATGCCATTTATCCTGCAGATGAGGTATTGCCTCGAAACATGTCGCTAAATAAATAATACAATAGCTGACAAAGTTTACGTAAGTGTTAAGAAATCGCGGATTTCCATTGTACTAAAGGGAGCTGTGAAGGCTAAAAATAAAGAGGAAAATAGAGATAGGGATACATCAACAAATCGCTGAAGACGTTGGGTGATGTGAAGAGACCATCAGATACCTACAATCTGGCCTCGGCAGATTTCTCACTTGTCCTGTCCCAGTGTCTACCTGGTCACGCCATCTTCATACTGGGATGTCTCCACTGGGATGTGTCCACTGGGCGCCGGCCGGTGTGGCTGTGCGGTTCTAGGCGCTTCAGTCTGGAATCGCGTGACCGCTACGGTCGCAGATTCGAATCCTGCCTCGGGCATGGATATGTGTGATGTCCTTAAGTTAGTTAGGTTTAAGTAGCTCTAAGTTCTAGGGGACTGATGACCACAGATGTTAAGTCCCATAGTTCTCAGAGCCATTCGAGCCATTTTTGTCTCCACTGGTGCAGAAGCAAGGTCACCGTATGACGACTAAAGGAGGTGGTGCGTGCGTCACACGGCAGTGCTGGAGTAACTCCCATAAGAAGCCAGTCACGCCCACGTGTTCCTAACGTGTTTGTTGTAGGAGGAACGATCATCGTGGCCGTCAAGTTTCCAACTTCTGTGGCAGTTGCAGGCAAGAGCACGCAACACACTTCCGGTAGCACTGGGCACAAACTTCACATAAACGACCGACAAAGGACCCTTGAACTTCTCAAGCTTGCGTGCAAACGCAGTCTCTCTCTCTCTCTCTCTCTGTAATTACCTTTTCCCTCCCTCCTTCTTCCTTCTCTCTTCAGCGTCCACCCTCTTTCCACCTAGTACCCTAACTTTTGCACTGTTTAACCACTACAATATTCTACACGTGGCCTCGATAATTAAATACAATACTAAAGCTTGCAGGACAATTAAAAAGAATGAATAACTGTGTGACAGTTCCAGGCAAGTTAACATTGCTTGAGTTAAAACCAAACTTAATAAAATAAGGCTCTTACACGCGGAAGAATGAAACCTTCCTGGGCATGCGCGTGCGTGCTCGCGTGCACGCTCCTGTGTGTGTGTGTGTGTGTGTGTGTGTGTGTGTGTGTGTGTGTGTGTGTCCGTGGAAACTTATTTCACCACCATGTAAAAGCACCTCTTGAAGACCATAACATCACTTTGATATGAATACGAAAACGAGGAAGTAACTGTTCTGGTGGATTCTCATGCATTCATCATTAAAAAATTCATGTATTATTGTCAGACTTAACACCAAACTAATTCTATAAACAGAAAAATAATACGTTTCTCTCTATGCACAATGTATGGTGTGCAGACTTCCTGACATTTTATGTCAGTGACGCACGCGAACTGGAACCCATGCGTATGAGAGATTTTCCACTTATAACGCGGTGGAAAAGAAAGATTCATATACTGCTGCCGGTCAGGAAAATCATAAATATTGTTCAGTAACCTAACCTCATAATTGTTCTATAATTCGAACCGCTGTTCATCAAATATTCATGTTGTGTCATAAATGCGTCATTCCAGGGAAACCAACATTCACTCCTTCATGTTGGTGTGTTGTAAGTGTTTCAGGGACGGAGGCAAGAGACAGGAAAATGAACTGATATCGGCAGGCACGCAAACCAGCTATATGACGTCAACAGTGGACTTCAATTTGAAAGTTTTTACCAATCAATTTAGACGAGTGAGTTTGTCCTCCGGTAGTGGAATTTTTTGTGATGCATCAGAAATATTTGAGTGTACAGTTTAAGGGATTCTGATAATTAGTAGGGGCATAGCTGTTCGTTTTTCAACAAAATTAGCTCAGAACTCGCCACTGACCAGGTATATATTTATTGCTGTTTTCTTTTATTCCATTTCCTCACTCCTCCTTCATCTGTCCAACTCCTCCACCCTCTTTCTTTCTCCATATTATCATATTATCACGCTCACCCCAATTGGAAGCTGGTGGTTTTCACACCGACAGAATTATTTTCCAGATCGTAACTAATTATGACGTGCTTTTACCCGTTACACACATTCCAAATATATTTCACATACATTTAACATGTTTCACACGTATCTGCACACAGCATTTCATCTTTATCTCTAGCGAAATTCGTGCAACAGTTTGATTTTCGCGCAGCTCAATGTTTACGCGGTATTATCTCCTGAGCTATGAGTTGTACAATGATATAATTTTGCTGGGACATTCAATGGTATATGAGAATGTTGTCTGCAAAATGTGTCGAGCACGAAGTTAGAAGTAAAGAACTAATACATTAAAAAAGTCATGCCTGATGTGGCGGTTTTACTGCATGAACAACGAAAATGTAGTAGGCGACAAACATTTTTCTCTTCATCATTTTGTTGGAATTGAGAGCGAGAAAAAGTTTCTTAAAGGTTTAAAATGATGTGTAAAGTTTGTTGCAAGTCAGAAACCGCTATCTCTCCTAATTACTAAATGAATAAATTATGGACATTCGCGCATCGTGGGCTACACTTTCTTTTTACGTCCAGCTCCAACCCTTTTAATCTATAGGTCGTTCTTACCGTCACAGCAATTATCTCCAGACAGTAAGTGATATGTGTGCCAAGTTTGGTTGAAATCGGTCCAGTGTTTTAGGAGTCTTGGTAGCACATACATATGTAAATACAGAGTGACTCAACTGAACCTACCGATTCGTTTTATGCAAACTGCAGTGCTGTATCTAGCCTTCGTATTCCACGCACGAGATTTTCATATCCTGTCGCTTTTTACACGAAAATTATTAATATACAGGGCCTTTTTGTGGAAATTTACTGTACTTAAGTTTTATACTGACATACTTTTTCGCTAGAGGCCGTAGTTTTCGAGTTATTCAAGAAAAATCTACAAAAGTGACCTAAAAACGCATCCCCACTCTCACACTCAGCCCCCATCGATCAGGACTTCTTGTATGTTGTTCATCACACTCCTTCCTACCACAGCACAAAAATTTGCGACTTCATGAATTATTTCCCACATTCGACCTTTCTTGGTCTTCACCAACTGACAGGAATATGATGTAAAGTGTCTCCCTTATCATCAGAAGCGTTCTGGGAGCTCCACGTGGTAATACTGAAGCACATGCAAAATTTTTATGCACCTAAAATCCGGTCTGAAATGTAAAATGAGGTTTGCGTTATTACAATTTCACATAAGCAAACTATCAAAATTTTACTGACCCATCAAATTCTTTTCCTATCAGCAACATGCCTACTGTAGCAGGGAAAATAAGGTAACCAGCACAAAAATACTGTTATCGGAGCACAACAAAAGATGAGTATGTTTTTGTTTAAAAAAGATTCTGACTGAAAGGTGAGGTACCAGCTCCCTCATTCTACCTTCCTCAGCACTTTAAAAACTTTCCCAAAATTGTTTTCATGCGAACGTTTCTGCGCATTTTTATACTGAGAGAGAAGGGGACGGTGTCAGTGGGAAAGAAACGGAAAAGTGGCAAATACTGGGAGATAGCAACAGTGGCTGGGGTATAGAAAGAGCGAAGGAGATCATGGCAGTGTGAGAGAAAGAGAAGGACTCAGTGGCAGTGGACAGAGTTCACACTGAACGAACAGAGCTAGGGAAAGAGTGGAGGGGACAGCGCCAATGGGAGAGGAATAAAGAGAAGGAGAAAGTGGAAGTAGGTAAGAGCCAGTTATAATGAGAGACAGTGTACGACAATGATAACAAGGAAGAGAGAGATAGTGATTGAGAAGAGGAAGCAGCATTGGGAAGGAATGAGTGAGACAGCAGCGGCAAGAGAGAACAAGAGGAAAACAATGATAGTGAGAGGAGACAGTAAAAGTAGGAAAGGACGAAGACGACTGTAGCTTTGGAGATGGTGACGACTGGAGAGGCACAAAGAGATAATGACAATGAGCTGGACCTAATGAGTGAATGGGTAATTGGGAGTGGATGAGCATGAAAGACTTACAGCGATGGACTAGTGAGTGCGGGTGAATTACAGTTAGGCCAGCTTTTGGGAGTGAGTGGTGAGCTGCATGTTGAAAAGAGCGCGAGTATATTCGCATCCCAAGGAATTGCGAAAATTTTTGAAGGTCTCAAGAATGTAGAATGAGGCAGCTGATACTCCACTTTTCAGTCTCTTATTAGAGCATATTCGTATTTTTTGTGCTCCAGTAGGAGCATTTTTCCTAATAAGATGTATGGATTAAACAACGAAACTATCATTTGCTTCAACGAGAAATAATAAAGTAAATAGAAGACGCAACATCGTCATTAAAATCATGTGAAGGAATAGGCAGAAAAACGTAACAGACATGCGAAATGTTGGTACAAATAAAACATTCCTATTTTGAGTTAAAAAAACGTGCTAGTGACGATATATAGGATGAACGAGAGCAACACTGACAAAACTTCATAGATTATTGGTGGATATTTTCTTATTATTTTTATATAAGGAAACTTTAGTCTCCGGTCGCTTGTTACAAACGAACTGCATCTCGTTTCATTTCTGCCATTATTTATCTTTGTATCTGTTTTGCACTGAAAATATTCAGGCCCTTCATCTACATCTACGTGATTACTCTGCTATTCACCATAAAGTGAAGGGCAGAGAATTCAATGAACCACTTTCAACCTGTCTCTCTACCGTTCCACTGTCGAACGGCGCTCGGGAAAAACGAGCACTTAAATTTTTCTGTGCAAGCACTGATTTCTCTTATTTCATCGTGATGATCATTTCTCCCTATGTAGGTGGGTGCCAACAGAATGTTTTCTCAATCGGAAGAGAAAACTGGTGATTGAAATTTCATAAGTAGATCCCGTCGCAACGAAAAACGCCTTTCTTTCAATGATTGCCACTCCAATTCACGTATCATGTCTGTGGCACTATCTCCCCTATTTCGCCATGATACAAAACGAGCCTCCCTTTTTTAGACTTTTTCGACGTCATCCGTCAGTCTCACCTGGTGCGGATCCCACAGCGCACAGCTGTACTCCAGAATAGGGCGGACAAGCTTGGTGTAAGCAGGCTCTTTAGCAGACCTGTTGCACTTTCTAAGTGTTCTGCCAATGAATCGCAGTCTTTGGTTCACTCTATCCACAACATTATCTGTGTTATCGTTCCAATTTATGTTATCTGTACGAGGGGGAGTCAAATGAAAACGTTAAATATTTTTCAAAATACTATTTATTGTGCAGAAGTGGTACACAGCTGTATCACTTTTCAACATAATCTCCCCCACGCTCAATGCAAGTCCTCCAGCGCTTACAAAGTGCATAAATTCCTTTAGAAAAAGATTATTTTGGTAGTCCGCGCAACCATTCATGCACCGAGTGGCGTACCTCTTCATCAGAACGGAATCTGTAAACATGCTGCAATGTCATTCAGTGTCACTCGGCAGTTTTCCGTCACTATGGGTTCAACTGCTGCAATCTTCTGTGGAGTCACAACTCGTTGTGCCTGACCTGGACGAGGAGCATCTTCCACTGGAGTCACGCTATTTGCGAACTTCCTACTCTATTCGTAGACTTGCTGCTGTGACAAACATGCATCACCGTACTGAACCTTCATTCGTCGGTGAATTTCAATAGCTTTCACACATTCACTACCCAAAAACCGAATAACAGAAGGTTCTTTTTCCTTGGTGCAAGTCGAAATTGGGGCGGCCATCTTTAGACTGATACTGCGACGGTATGTGTGCATCTGCACTCTGCTGCCATCTACAGGACATTCTGCACGCTGTTTGTAGCACGCTTACCAACTTACAGGATAACGGCGCGAAATTTCGATTTGTTATTACAAAATTATGGTTTTCATTTGACTCACCCTCGTAATTGTAATCCCTAAGTATTTAGATGAATTTACAGCATTCCGATTTGTGTGACTTATAGCGTAATCGAAATTTAGTGGATTTCTTTTAGTACTCATGTGAATAACTTCACACTTTTCTCTATTCCCTTGGTCTCCGGTGGTTCGTTACAGATAAAATGCATTTCATTTGATTTCATCCCCTGATTTATCTTCGTATCTGTATTCCTCTGAACTATATGCAGCGTGTGTCTTGTTTGGAAACACTTGTTCCATTCACTCATGGTACATATTGTTGACAACAGTAAAGCCCACTCTATTCTTCGACCTCAAGTTTGCATTCAGAAGTGGTGGTTGTGGGGATGTTTAAGGGGGACTAAACAGCTAAGGTCATCAGTCCCCCCATTCAGAAGTATTGAATTCTGTCTTGTCGGCTGAGTTAGTTGTTCTTTAGCAGTGATACACGGCATTGCGGAGAGGTTTACTGATGGAAAGTTTGCGAAATGCATCTGCTGTGTGGGTTCACAACATGCAATGGAGCCGCGCGGAGTGGCCGCGCGGTTTTAGGCGCTATGTCACGGATTGCGCTGCCCCTCCCGCCGGATGTTCGAGTCCTCCCTCGGGCATGAGTGTGTGTGTTGTTCCTAGTATAAGTTAGTTTAAGTAGTGTGTAAGTCTAGGGACTGATGACATCAGCAGTTTGGTCCCTTAGGAATTCACACACATTTCAACACACACGCAATGGAAGAACGGAACAACGGGAATATACTGACGTGAGATGTTCGCCCGCCTGTGGCAATCCCATTACACTATTTTTGCATGTGTTTGAAGGTTGTTACACTACCGTGTTTTGCATCGTCTTGTTACAGATTTTTTCACCATTGTGAGGTATTTTCTCAGAAAGAAGGGTAATTGTGGTAACGACTGAATTTTGTTGTAGACATTGCTCTGTAACAAGCCACCGGAGACCACAGTTTCCATATACTAAAATATTCAGAATACATCCCTGTACAACCTCAAATATTTTGTCGGAGGACTTGTTGTTCATCCAGTACGCTCTGCGTCGCAACCTGTAGCTGCAACAAAATCACCTCCATGTGGAGTCATCCCATTTCCTGATTTCCAGAGGTCGTGCGTACCATGGTCCATGTTTTTAGGTCTACTGTTCACTGGAAGTATTTTTCGCAACACTCCTTGAAGCCGGCTGTTAAGGGGTTGTAACTCATAAGCTTCTACTATCCATGCGGTGCTGACAGTTTCTTTGCCGTATAAGGCATCGATGGCTCAGCCACGTTTCACTTTGTGTTTTCGGGCGAGCTGTCAGTTATTATTGAACTCGAAGCTCTATCAGAGAGGATCCTCTCAATCTTGAAGAAGTTCTAGAATCCAAATGACATCATTTTTTTGCTGCAGCTTTATGTGACCTCGTACTCTCCCAATAAATGACGAGATCAAAAACAAAAAAGTGAGTAGGAAATTATGAAAACTAGATTTTAATACATTACAGTTACAGCTACCTATTTCTGAAGAATAACAAGGACCAGAGCATCACCACCATGAGCGTGGTTATATTATCTAAGAGGGCTGAAGACTATGAATATAACTCAGTAGGAACCATGCAAACACGGAAGATCACAGCGCTATAGACAAAGAGACAGAGAGTAACTGTTATCAGGACATAGCAAAGTGTTGGCTTCACGGTGCCGATGGTGCCTCTCGCAATGTTTCAACACTGACCATTATACGCTGGATAGCCACCCGGACTAGTGAAAGCATTGCCGGTATCAGGTAGATAAAAAAAGAGAATAGCGGTGATAGGAAGAAGATCAGTAGCATCCAGCAACAAGCAGTACACGTCGTGACACAATAGCCGTTCTGCAGTACCTGTCTGTAGGTGAAAAAGTATATTTCGAAGTTATACCCAAAATACTAGCAATACTAACAACTTGGGTTAACAGCGCTGGAATAAAGTGAAGTGAGAGAAGTAGCACAGTGTCAATAAATGGTTCTGTGTTTCATAACGTTTACAGGTGCTGGAAAATGGAATTCGACCGAAACCAGTCGCTCATGGAAGAATAACAGCAGCTTATGGTGTTACATGATGTCATTTCTTAATGTTATCAGAACTGTGGATCACAGCCAACAGGAAATGTTGTCTGTATCTTCAGCCGCCTACCTCGTTACGAGCACGCTACTCTGGCCAAGCAGTGTGTAATCGGGCACGCGACGCGGCTCTGCGCATTGCGCCGCACATGAGGATTTTCTTTCTTTCTTTCGCTTACGCCATAGTCCCGCAGCGATCACAGGGTCGGCGTGGTTACAACGGATTTGGCAGTGTTAGTGTTGGCCAGATGCCCTTCCTGCCGCCACCCCGTACCCCCAGGGATAGAATCAGTGTACCCCAACTGTCTGAGTCTAGCGTAAATCATGAAATAGTGAGGACGTGTTTCAAATGTCTGCGACGCGTGTAACAGAGGCGGAACGTGGGGACCAGCCCGGTATTCACCTAGCGGGTTGTGAAAAACCGCCTAAAAACCACATCCAGGCTGGCCGGCACACCGGCCCTCGTCATTAATCCGCCGGGCGGATTCGATCCGGGGCCTGCGCGCCTATCCGAGTCCAGGAAGCAGCGCGTTAGCGCGCTCGGCTACCGTGGCGGGTGCTGCACATGAGGATATTGCATGTAAAAAGTTGGTCGAAATTAGTATTTGGCATTTTCTACACTGTGAGACCCTACAAGACGTATTTGTAGGATGATACTGTATTACATACTTTGTAACATGAAATAAAACAACCTTAAGGCACTTTTATTAGAGTCCTTATGTCTCAGCTACAGTACTATGTATTATTCAGGTAACGCCTCCATATCTTTAGTAGCGAGGAGATGATATTGCAGGATTTTTCCAAATAATAAGTTCTTTATTCTTACGACTAATATGTTGGAGAGGCACTAAAGATGACTGAAATATGTTCACATCGGAATCCTAGTTGTTTTCAAATTTTTGTTTAATCTGAATTGCTGTGAACCATCACAAACCCATTTGTAGATAATTTCCAATGTGTCTCTCATCATTTGAAAAATCATTGAAAACCTCTTCGAAACATAACATTAATCGGTCACATGTGCGAGAAGCAAGGCTGGATTTTCCAAATAATAAGTTCTTTATTCGTACGACTAATAAGTTGGAGAGGCACTAAAGATGACTGAAATATGTTCACATCGGAATCTTAGATGTTTTCAAATTTTTGTTTGATTTGAATTTGCTGTGAACCATCATAATCCCATTTGTAGATAATTTCCAATGTGTCTCTCATCATTTGAAAGATCATTGAAAACCCCTTCCAAATATAACATTAATAGGTCACATGTGTGAGAAGCAAGGCTGGAAGTTGAATCTCCGATGACGTGGCAGGCACCTGACAGGATTCAGTCGAAGGGCAACACAGCTTCTTGGCCTCTTTAAGGAATGCTGCCGAAGGGATAGACCTTCTTATCAGCTGTTCGGATTATTTCGCACTGTTTCCTTATCACCGAGGCTTCCACAAAGATACAAAAGTCTTGGATATGTGAAAGTCGTTTATTTGCTTGTAAATCTCTGCGACTCCGGTATAACGCTTGTCTGTACTTAGCTCCTCGTGCAGGAAACGAAGTAATGTCTTTAATCACTTTGGAACCCTCAACAGTTACAGATTCTCGGAGCTTTATTTGACTGGCACTCGTTAACCCTATGGCTCCAAAATTGTTTCTCAATAACTGCGCCCTACGTGTTTTACTGCGTCCGTTTTACTCTACGAGCCGCTTTGATGGCCTATCAACTCGAGTTTTGCCACGTGGAACTTTAATGGTACTTTGCAGCCAGGTGTTTTCAAGTCTGTGTGAAGCAGGCCGTCGTTTCTATAATGGAATGATCGTATGGCACCAGTGGCCGGGAGTTCCCAGGCGCGAAGTTCGGCCAGCAAGTGCAGGTCTTACTGAGTGCAACACCACATTGGGCGACTTGCGCGTCGACAATGGGTATGAAATGATGATGACAGTACAACACACAGTCCCTGAGAGGATAAAATCTCCCACCCAAGCCGGGAATTGAACCCGGACCCCCGTGCGTGGCATTCCAAAGCGATGATCGTTCAGCTATTGGGGGAACAGTTTCTTTAATTGTGACTTTATATAAGACATTTCATGTTTAAAAGCATTCTTTTTCTAGGTCCGCAGCTCCTGGTCGTGCGGTAGTGTTCTCGCTTCCCGCGCCCGGGTTCCCGGGTTCGATTCCCGGCGGGGTCAGAGATTTTCTCTGCCTCGTGATGACTGGGTGTTGTGTGATGTCCTTAGGTTAGTTAGGTTTAAGTAGTTTTAAGTTCTAGGGGACTGATGACCATAGATGTTAAGTCCCATAGTGCTCAGAGCCATTTGAACCATTCTTTTCTTCAGCATGGAAGGTAGGATCTGATAATAAATAATGTTTCCACAAAGTCGAATCATTTTACAAACTCTTTATCAGAACATCTGTTCATAAGGTCAAATAGACATTTTCTTGTCATAACTTTGACTTTTGAAGGACGCACTACAAAAACAATATACTTTCAGAATTCATTTCGATGATGACATTTCTTATATTTGATAACTCATTAACGTAAGACAATCATACAAAATAAAACTGCAGTATTCAGCGACTACGTTTTTTTTTTTTTTTATTTTCAGTAGAGGAAAGACTTTTCTATCACGTTGTAGTAACAAAAATGCAGAGAAACATCCTGAAGTATCACAAAAACGATTATTAATAAAAGTAAAAAATAATATGAACGAAAATTATAAATAGCGGCACAGAAACACCCTGAACTATCACAAAAAACGATTACTAATAAAAGTAAAAAACAATACGAACGAAAATAATTATAAATAGCGGCACATAACCGGATCTTCGGAATCCATTTTGCTTTTCACCGTACTTCAAGTAAAAACACGCTTGAGTACATTCAGAGACGCAGAGAGATTTCAGGCCAGTAGAAAAGCTTCAGATGCACTGCAAGGGAGACGTGAATACAGACTAGCTCTACCGCCCACCAGTGCACAATAAGCAAACAACGCCCTGCCTCAGCAATGCCCCTTCTATCAGACTACCGCAGGAAGTTATGCATTCCGGGAATTACTCGCATTTGAAAAGTGAACTTTTCGCCAGATTGTAGGGCAAAATATACCTATGTGCACCGTATTGTTGGGGTAGACACACACTTGTAGCAACATTCTAGATTATCTTTATCGATTTCCCAAATGAGTGAGGGCAGGATAGTTCGTTTCACGAAAACCAGGTAACTCTAGCACGAAGTACGGCGCTTACAAGCGCAAGAAATAGTTTGATTTCCTCAGTATCAATAGTCACTCCCACTTGCACAATTCATAGCTGACTGCAGAAGCCTGGACTAGAAATTCAGAATTCTCGTCACATTTAACTATCATGAGTCAACTAAATGAGAAACATATGTGGCTTGATGGACGGCAATCACCGAAGTGCGCTGTTAATAGATATTCCCACGTGGCAACGTACAGACAAATACGTTTATTGAAGCCATAGTGTGTACAGTGAAAACACAACACAATAGTTAGTTCCGGACGTAAATACACACAACTCTGATTTGAACTGCGTATCATCATCGTCTACGTTACATTCATTCGTTATACTGATTGGCCACTGGTGGTGCTATGAAGTTATGACGCTGTAGCGTTCGCAAAATTCCTTTTGTATGTGCCACCTTTCATACTGTGATTTAGATATTTTATTTTTTGTGTAAAAATCTGAATTGTATACCATTACGTACGCGATAGTCCTTTTAGTGTTCTATTGACTGGCCACTGGCGGCGCTACGATACGTGACAGGTTTGTGTTGGGAAGACTTGTTTAACACATGATTTTTTTTATATTGTGACTTTGTTTAAAAGGAAAGCTAAAATGTATATTACTTATGGTAACGTGCAGCAGGCGTTTTGTAATTTTGTAAAATAAAACAAAAAACCAGCTGATGACGTACTCCGTTCAAGGCCCTCTATCTCAGTTTACCTAATGAAGTTCAATAGTGACGTAACATTATTTTGCTGCACGCAGAACTGGACTGTCGTGTTCAAATAGTACCTTGCAATTAGCCACTCATACAATCAATGTGACCAACGTACGAAAATTGTAGTGTTACGGTAGCACTTGCGTGGAATGTGATCATATTGTCAAACGTAGTTTTACGTTGCTCGGCCGTATGTATTATGTTGATTGTAACACTGTACACTCTGTCGTACAGGATGGCTTGAAACCGGTTACCATTTAAATAAAACAAACATCTGTGCATTTTAAACGGTTCTGTAACACAACAGAAGCTTAAGAAATGATTGTTCCCAATTGGATTCAAAAGCAGAAGTTAAAGTTCACTTGTTGAGCCAAGGCAAAATAAGTAAGTTCATTAATCAGTGAGAAAATTAAGTCCTGCTGGAAAGCTGGTCACTGAACCGCGTACGATTATCTTTTATATGCTCGCTGCAGCGTTCATTTTCACGATGTAGTTGATAACGCAAGTAAAATACAGATTGCACATCGTATTATTAAAGTATTTCAGGTGAGCTACTTAAAGGAAAGAAATAATAACAGGTCGTTTTCCGATGTTCTTATATGTCACACCTTCCTATCGCCATCCTCATCCCTAACGGTATTAGGGGTATCGTTCCCCCACAGTATTTTTTATGCAAGTGATGTATCACACATATACCATGTTTGGTTGAAATTGCTCCAGGAATTCTTGATTTATCTATTAATGTTACACCCCTTCCATAGGAGTACTTAGGGTATCTTACAGTCAGAGTAAATTTTTCCAGATAGCAAGTACATGTGTGCCAGTTGTGGCAGAAATTCTTTCAGACATTACAGAGATATGCTGACACGTCACTGTCTTTGCGTTCTCCCCCTCCGCTCCTGCCCTCATCTCAAGAAGTGAAACGTCATCGGGGCTGTCACAACGACCCGAAAACTATGGATTTGATACTAATTTTAGTTGTAACCGAATATGTTTACATGTCACATCACCACCACTACAATCCCCCAGGGTTATTGGGATATATCACCCCACAATATTTTTGTTACAAATAATGAATTTTGTATACACAATATTTGATCGAAATTGCTCCGGACGTTCCTGAGTTAAGCTTCTATGTCAGCCCCTTTTCACTCCCACCCCATTGGGTTGTAGGTGGCCTTTACCCCCACAGAAACCTTCGTGGCGTACGCAAAACAACTCACGAAATTTTGCATCGTAATGAATGGGATAGGAACACATAGAAGGCGAATAAACAAAGAAACAAACATTTATTTTTATGTATTGGATTAATGTTAAACTTTAACAAAAATTATCCATCATAAATCTATCTCGTATTGGACGCTGTACGTGTCACACTCTGTGCATAAAGTACCACAATTTTTAAAACAAATCTAGACGATGTGGACGATACGTAATTCGAGGAAACTGGCCGTAAAGCAGCAAAATTTATTCGTTCAAATTCTGAAGAAGCAGGCTCAATATGTTTCGGTTAAAGCCATCTCACAGGCGAGTATTTGGCTAATAAGAGTGCCAAATGAAGTTTCAGTCTCTTGAGTACTACTATCCTGAAAACAGCCATGTTAGGGAGAAGTGGAGGGGGGACAGTGAGCAGTCAGAAGGCCACACAATCAATTGAGGGGTAACAGAATAGATTAAGTATGCCCGGTTCGCTGCGCTTTTATCGACACAGCTGGCAAATCGTGCTGTTGAAACCGTTCTACTGGACACGCAAAACGCACATCAGCACTTCACACTGCTACAGCAGAACGTTTTACTGCAGTACCTGACCTGTCCTTGTGGCACGGAAAGTGAGCAAGTGCTAGCGCTAACAGTATTCAGCAGCACGGATTGGGCGTACTGCAAAAAAGTGTTGCGGCGACAGGTCGCCTGGGCTACCGAAGTAAACATTCTCACCGAAGGACGTCGTTCCTAACCAAAAGAAAAGGTTAAAACGATTTCTGCATAAACATTTCGCTAAGCAGTGCAAACACGAAAATGAGGTGTCACTCGAGAGTATCATGACATCACAGTCGAGATGTGAGAGAGAAGAGGATTTTCAGACAACTGCAACCACCTCCCTGCTACCATGGCGTCTATCTTCAAGCACCTGACTAGGTCTCACAGCAGTTCAGAGGCGCTCGTCCGTGAGCACTAGCGTCTTGCTTCAGTCGTGATTAAACTGTAAAAATACATCTACTTTTTGTTAATATATTCATTATTCTCAACAAAGCGATGTGTAGCGAAAATGTGGAAATATAAGATAAACAAAAGATATACAGGATGATTTTTTTCCACTGTGTGCAATCTCAATGAGAGCATAAGGAACAAAAACTGTCTAATGAACTTATGTCCGGAAATGCATGGCTTCCATGCTAGAGATCATTTATTCAATAATACATTATTACAGAGGCTGCGGTCTAATACGCGCTTTACTGTGCAGTTCAGGTATGTACTGAAATTAAGCCCTCTCGGTTAGCCATGCGATCTAATCGACTGCTTTCCGGGAGGGAAGGCGTGCCGGTCCCCTGCACGAAACCGCCCGGCAGATTGGTATCGAGGTCTGGTGAGTGGATAGTTTTTAAGGCGCTTTTCCATCTACCTCGGCGAATGCGGGCTGCTTACCTTTATTCCGCCTCAGTTACACTATGTCGGCGATTGCTGCGCAAACACTTTCTCCACGTACGCGTACACCATAATTATTGTACCACGCAAACATTGGGGCTATACTCGTCTGGTGTGAGAAGTTCCCGGTAGGGGGCGGGAAGGGGGGGAGGGGTTCCACTAGGGGCCGAACCACATAATAACACTGGTATCGGTGTGGGGCGGCGGTGGGGTGAGTGGACTGCTGTAGCGTGTTGTGGGGTTGTGTATCACAGTGGGCTACGGCGGGAACGAAGCCTCTCCGTAGCTTCTAGGTCCCCAGTTCCATACAACCATGCAATACAATATAATGTACTGAAAATGGATTGCATGTGCCTCGACGCATGCGTGTACGCACCGTAAATTGTTCTGTCTCACACGTTCACATCGGCCGGGCAGCATCCGAGCAGTGTCAAAGGTAGCATGAATACGCTGCTCCAGTGCCTAGACATCTGAAATGAACTCTGCATACACGATAGTTTTGAGATGGCCCCATAACCGCAAATCGCACGGGTTGCGATCCGGTGCAGCCCATGCAACGGGACCCCCTAGTCCCATCCACCGAACAGGGAAGACACGACTGAGATGCTTCCGGAGGTTAACGATGAAGTGGGCTGGAGCACCATCATGTAGCAGTCACATAAGCCTTAGAATTATCAATGGGATTTTTTCCAGCAGGGGAGGAATAGTCTGCCGCAAGAAACGCCGACAGTTCCGGCCTGTTAAGTGACGTGGAAGGGAGACTGGTCCCAAAATACGATCGCCCGTTATCCCGGCTGCACCGATGCTAATGATTCACTGTTATATATCATGGAGGTCCTGCATTCTATCCCACAGATAACTGTTGTGGAAGTTGAAGGTACCACTCCGCACAAAGGTGACCTCTTCTGTGAATGGGATGGATAACAGAACTTCCGGAATCGTGGTTGCCTGGCTAAGAAACCAGTGACAAAACTGCTCCCGATGTGGAAAGTCTGTCGCTAGTAAGCCATGCATACGCTGTAAGTGATAAGGGTAGTAACAATTGTCGTGGAGTATGTTTCACATGGTCGTCTAGCTTATCCTGTACTGACCTGCCAACTGCCTGATACTGACACGGCGGTCACCTTCCATGGCTTTAATCACATTTTCCTCCAAATCTAGTGTCCAAACATTTCGGGTACGTCCTTCCTGATTTCCTGCTTCCTGAAACGACCCTATCTCAGACAAATGGCGAAACACTGTTGCAAACATTGAATGCTATGGTTGTTGTCGGCAAGGATAGATCTCCTAATATACCTTGCTGCTCGCCGCCCGTTGCCATTTGCCTTTCCGCAAGTAAACACTATGTCGGTAAGCTCTCGATTCGAATACGGAACAGTTGTGTAGAACGCCGAATCACATCCACTGAAAGGTGAGTCAGTTAGAGAAGTGAATCAGACACAGCATTACCAATTACTATACCAGGAGAGGGCGCTAGGACATGACGTATGAGGTTCACTACCCACCCTCTAGGAAGAAACCTTGCGTACTGTAACTGCATGGTACAGCGCGTATTAGACCGCACTCTCTGTAAAAAAGTATGATTGAATGATTGGTCTCTAGCATAAACCCATGCATTTCCTGACATAAGTTCATTAAACCTTTTTATTATGTATCCTCCCATCAATCAACCTCTACAGTTTGTTACAGGTCGGAAAAAAATCACCCTGTATATAAATTAAAAAAAAAAAAAAACGATTCTCCCCTTGCCACCGTCTCTTACACTGTTCAGCTGAAGGAATTACGTGTCCTCTGTGCAGCTTACTCTAGCGTAATGTTTAAAAAATTATGAATTCTTGTTTTTCCACTGTGGGAATTTACTTACGCCGAGGTGACAAGTCATGGGAAAGCAATATGCACGCATACAGATAGCTGTAGTATCATGTACAGAAGGTGTAAAATAGCAGCGCGTTTACGGAGCTGTCATATTTACTCAGGTGATTCATGTGAAAAGATTTGCGACATGATTATGACCGCACGCCGAGAATTAACAGACTTTAAACGCGGAATGGTAGTTGGAACTTCCGGAAAATGTTAGGATATTCAGTGTTCCCACACCCACAGCGTTAAGAGTCTGCCGACAATACCAAATGTCAGACGCTGCCCCTCACCACGGACAATGCAATCTCCGACGGCTTTCACGTAACGACCGAGAGCAGCGTCTTTATCGAACAGTAGTCAGTGCTAACAGACAAGCAGCACTGCGTGAAATAACAGGAGAAATCAAGGTGGGACGTACAACGAATTATCGGACAGGACAGTAAGACGAAATTTGGCTGTAATGGGCTATGGCAGCTGGCGACCACCGACTCGAGTGCCTTTGCTTACAGCACGACTTCGCCTGCAGCGCCTCTCATGGGGTCGTGACCATATCGATTGGATACTAGACGACCGGAAAACCGTGGCCTGGTCAGATGAGTCCCGATTTCAGTTGGTAAGAGCTGATGGTAAGGTTCGAGTGTGGCGCAGACCTCACGAAGCCATGGACTCACGTTGTCAACAAGGCACCGTGCGAGCTGTCACTGGCTCCATTAGGACGTGCACTGTGTTCACATGGAATGGACTGGGTCCTCTACCCCAACGGAAGCCATCATTGACTGGAAATGGTTATGTTCTGCTACTTGAAGCCTTTACAGCCATTCATCGACTTCATGTTCCCAAAACAACTACGGAACTTTTATGAATGCCAGTTCGCCGTGTCGGTCACAACTGGTCGCTACTGGCTTGAAGAACATTCTGATCGAACGACTGATTTGGCCACCCAGATCGCCGGACATTAACCCCATCGAACATTTACGGGACACAATCGGGAGGTCAATTCGTGCACAAAATTTTGCATCGATAAAATTTTCGCAATTATGTACGGCTATAGAGGCAGTATGGTTCATTATTTCTGCAGCGAACTGACGATGATTTGTTGAGTACATGTCACGTTGAGCTGCTGCACTTTGCCGGGTAAAAGGAGGTCCGACGCGATGTTAGGAGGTAGCCCAAGAGTTTGATCATGTCAGTGTATTGTAACATCTACGATGCAGAGCATCAGCAATAAGTCTGCTAAGAATGAATCTTAATTGTACAATGAGTATCATATACAATAGGCAATGAGCCAGATTGAACTGATGTTCTTGGCTGTTGGGTATCAAGACTAATCGCATGTAAACGCTTATTCCAAGATCAACTATACCTTACAGGATGTGGTTATTAGGATCCATTTTTTTCTTACTGAGCTTTGTGTTTCGGTTTCGTCCCTGCTTATAGGTCTATGGTGTAGCGAGTCAATTAGTTGACAACCCAAAGATACGGGAATTGTTTGTAATTTCATTTAGAACTACTTTCCATTTGTCCGAAATATTTTAACCAGAATGGAATTTTCACTCTGTAGTGGAGTGTGCGCTGATATGAAACTTCCTGGCAGATTAAAACTATGTGCCGTACTGAGACTCGAACTCGGGACCTTTGCCTTTCGCCTCTACCGTCTGAGATTCCCAACTATCAGCTGGGCTGTGGTCATAATGTTTTGGCTGATCAAGTATTTTTATCTAATAGGCATACAAACAATATCGACCGCTATCCTTCTTAACATTCAGTACTGCCCGTCCTTAAAGTCTTAATTCCGCCAGTATCTCGTCTCCTGCCACGCAAACTTCATCGAAGCTCTCCTGCAAACCTTGCAGAACTACCATTACTAGAAGAAAGGATATAGTGGAGACATGGCTTAGCCACAGCCTGGGGGATGTTTCATTCTAGAAACATCCCTCAAGCTGTGGCTAAGCCATGTCTCCGCAATATTTAGCACCTAATGGTAGTTCTACTGTCAATCTACCTATTTCCGTAGATGCTCACGACAGTAACATGCAAACATTCAATCAGCTTCGCTGTTTCCGAGATACCCGTTCACAGACTCTGCGTAACAATAACCTGTCAAAGTCGCATATCTCAATGGATTTCCCAATTTTCGGCCCATATCTTCGATAGGCTGATTCTCGTCTGTCCTCACGCCGGAGGTTCGAGTCCTCCCTCGGGCATCGGTGTGTGTGATGTTCTTAGCATTATTCAGTTTAAGTTAGTTTAAGGAGTGTGTAAGACAAGGGACCGATGACCTCAGCAGTTTGATCCCTTAGGAATTCACACACATCTGAACTTTTTTTTTCATCCATGTCTGTTCCGCTTACATACCTTTGTTACCGCGTCACGTGCCGCAACGCCAACGGGCGCACCCAACGTCGCGCTGGGTTGTGGTCGTAATGATTTGGCTGATTATTGTATATAATACGCATGCAAACAGTGTCGACGGCTGTCCTTCATAACATTCAGAACATGT
The DNA here is from genome assembly GCF_023864345.2 of Schistocerca serialis cubense. NCBI lineage: Eukaryota > Metazoa > Arthropoda > Insecta > Orthoptera > Acrididae > Schistocerca > Schistocerca serialis. Next base: position 326,495,142 of record NC_064646.1, on the reverse strand, counting down.
ACAACATGGGAGAAGAACTTCTAACAGATGTAGTTATGGACTGGAGGAAGGAAAAGCCTTAGTACTGTATTTCCAGTTACTTAATCAAGGATTTACTGGTGGCAGCAGTAGCTGTTGTGGTTGTGGAAACACTGAAGTTGTCGGCATCGCATCGTGGCGGTTGCTAGGACTCGGGCCTCAATTACACAAATGTATTTTTCAAAGCATTAAGTTAGGAATGCTTCTGTCATGTTCTCCAGCTTCTACGAATATTTTTGAATGTTAAGAAAAGTTCTCGAATGTAATGGGACGTATCACTTTGATCCGCACTCCGGAAAAATCGTTTTAAGCGATGAGTTGTGCAACGTGATGGCATAGTTCAACAAGCAAATCAGCGAATACAGAATTATAATACCAGAACGGAAAAATATTTAGATTATTGATGCAATGATCAACAAAGACGGAAGCGTAAATTTTCGAACAGAATTCATAAATCCGGTTAACGTTCCGGGTATGTCCTCGCAAACACGCTTCCAAACACAGAAGTGGAAACATTAACCGGAAGGAAAAAGGGAAGCCTTTATTCATTTCACTCATTTCAACTAACTTACCATTAAGTTCTAAAATGCTCCAATTTCCGGTAAGATTAGCGCACGGTATGAGTACCAATAAAGGAAGCTCCAACATTTTAGTGTTGCTGATTGAATTTAAATGAATCTTGTTTCTCGCACGGATCATTAAACGTTGCATTTTTACGTGTTGGACGGCCACAAAAGTTATTCAGACTAAAAGACCAAAATTTGTTCATAAGAATATGCTTGGAATAAGTTATATGCAACAGAAATGAGATTCTTAACTGTACATCGTTTTCCTATTGAGAAAACAAATGAAAAAAACACCATGTGAAACTGGTCCTTTTTTTATAAATCATGCATGTTCCTAAATATTGTCACGGTTGTCTCCCTAGGCAGGCAACTGCGCACAGTTTGCGAACCACCCCTCGTAAAGTAGCAGCTCGCATTGTGGACACGGAAGGAAAACATTACAGCGTGTATCGATGGGTCGATGAACGAGGCCAGTCAACAGCCCATTGCAGCGTCGTATAACGCCTGTCCTTACAGCCGCACGCCGCTCGTACAACTTGTTTATAGCTCATGAAAATTGCAATGCAAACTCTACTAAGCAATTGAGTTGCTGCTGAAAGAAATTTCGCTCCGTAGAACAATGTGAAATTGGCACCAACGGCCACATTAATAATGCGCTGTATAATCTCACTAGTGAACGCTTACAAAAAAGAAAATGCACAGCCCAGTGGCGTTATTCTGATAAACTACGTTTTTACTGTCCGCATTGAGAGCTGTAGTAGAGACTGGACAAAACAGAAAGATTGCATTGGTATAAGCACCTCAGTTTTGGAATCTCTTAGCTGTAAGATTGTTAAATACACGAAATATTACGAGTGAAGTCGACCAATTGTTCTTAATTTGGTGCCCCTGAATTAGAAACTGACTTAGAACGTCGCAATTTACGTGCTTCAGGTGTATGTCAGTTTTTCTCTGCCGTTCAGTGCACATACATTAAAAGTAGCACATTATGTGCGAACGGTCTGGGAGTCTGTATGATGTGAATTGCTGTATCTATGCTCTTCGTTGCTATTACATGTAACGAAATGTGGCTGTGTCATGTAATTAGTTGGTCCAGAGATCATGCGAGTGATATCATTCTAGTGAAACAGTCTTCTACGTATATTCTGCTAAACGGTAAAAATACCTAATCTTATTCGATCATCAAATTCCATAAAGTAGTGGATACGAAAAAATTCGAAAAATATTGCCATGTTTAAGCCTCTCGATGCCACATTCTCTTCTGTTAAACTGTAGAAAAATCAGCAACTGAAATGGAACTGAAAGGTGAATGTTAACGGCACCTAACAATTCCACATTTTTTCCCGTATTGCTTGCGGATCTTTGTTGGATATTTATCTTTTCCTTGGTTTGCTTTTGCGCTGTTGCCTTTCCTGATATCAGTTACAACCTGCCCGTGACGAACTGTTTAATGGATAAGGAGTTTTATTTCCTGTGTACTTGCTATTGTGAGTGGTGTCTAACTAGGAACTAGACGAATCCGCATCAGTCTTCAACCAATTAAACTCTCCTTCTATTAAATACTATTTTTCAATAGCAGATTTTTTTCGCTAACAAGGAGGAGACCCCAGGGACAAATTATATTGATTTTTGTTCATGGAAAAAACTTTGCAGTTTCGTGGAAAAAAAAACGAAGTATCGGTCAATCGATATTTGTACAATTCGTTAATCTCTGTTGCAAATGTCTTCTTTAACGTTTATTTAGAATGAAAGTTCCTTCCGATAATCCTTTTCAGAGTCGATACGCATCTAAATAACTGTCTATCATTTGATATCCGAACTTCGTTCAAAATGGTTCAAATGGCTCTGAGCACTATGGGACTTAACATCTGTGGTCATCAGTCCCCTAGAACTTAGAACTAAGTAAACCTAACTAACCTAAGGACATCACACACATCCATGCCCGAGGCAGGATTCGAACCTGCGACCGTAGCGGCCACGCGGTTCCAGACTGAAGCGCCTTTAACCGCACGGCCACACCGGCCGGCTCCCAACTTTGTTAATACAGATTAAATACCACAACAGATACGAATCTCAGTAAGAGATAACGTTCTCATTGATAATCGGTATAACGCTTGTTAAAATAAAACCTCTATTTTCATTTTGGTAGGCTTGAAAGAAAATATCAAACGTATAACAGTCACAGTTCGGTCATATAAGTTCCTCACCAAAGCCTACTTGCGGTTAAGAAGCCAGTTCAGATCACTTGGGAAAACTCACTTGCACTGGATTCAAATGGTTCAAATGGCTCTGAGCACTATGGGACTTAACTGCTGAGGTCATCAGTCCCCTAGAACTTAGAACTACTTAAACCTAACTAACCTAAGGACACCACACACATCCATGCCCGAGGCAGGATTCGAACCTGCGACCGTAGCGGTCGCGCGGCTCCAGACTGTAGCGCCTAGAACCGCTCGGCCACTTCGGCTGGCTGCACTGGATTCGTAACTACCGAAAAATAGTTATCTTTGCTTCCTTTAACTATGCATGCACTATTACCGATGGCTAAATAAGCTTCAAGAGTTCATCAAACGCCTGATTTCATACCAACGCAACAAGTAATCAATCAAGTCTTCTCACTGTTATCCTCCAGAGATATTGTTTTCACTTCCGAGCACTCACAATGCATAATAAAGATTATTGTCATTAAACTTCCATTTAGTTTCTTTGAGGTTTCGTATGAGCTATGAGAATTTCCGTTAAAGTTGTTTGCGAATCTTTGTGCAACTAGAAACCCTCAACATTAAACATCCTCGCATTTCGTATCCCTCCTATCCAAAATACCACTATACAACTTCTGAGGAATTTTACACACCTCGAATCTCTAACAGGGACATGCAGATATATAGTATTAAGTAACTCCTTAATCTTCACCGTAACCGAGCGAGGTGGTTTCAGTGGTTAGACACTGGACTCGCATTCGGAAGGACGACGGTTCAATCCCGCGTCCGGCCATCCTGATTTAGGTTTTCCGTGATTTCCCTAAATCGTTTCAGGCAAATGCCGGGATGGTTCCTCTGAAAGGGCACGGCCGACTTCCTTCCCCATCTTTCCCTATTCCGATGAGACCGATGACCACGCTGTCTGGTCTCCTTCCCCAAACCAACCAACCAACCAATCTTCACCGTTTGACATCACGTACGGTAGTGGTTACAATTTAATCGTTTCATTTATTTAGCGCAAGACATTTTACTAGTCAGATTGAGTCCCGTCAGTGTCCTTCAGGTCGTCTGCTGCCCGCTAGCCGCCGGTTCGACACCACCAGTGTCCGCTATACCCGTTGCCACCCTCATCAGAACAGCACTAGCGTGGTACATCTTGCATGACGCTATCGTAGAGCATGAAGTAAAGAACAAACATCTCAGTTTTAGTACGATTAATTAACATCTATAATACAAAATTATAACACATATTTATACTTGCCGGGCTCGCTCAGCAGAACATGTCAGTGTTTACCACTATATATGGTGAATAATTCAGTTTGCATTTTTAGTATTATTAATATATATTTTCCACATCAAATTCTGAAACCTATATTTCTACGCTATTTTTATTAGATGAGATGAACGCTACATACATGCGGCGAGATCCGGACGAGGCAACTCAACTTCCGCTTGCTTGGTATAGAGCAGGAACTTGTAGCGCACTGGGAGTGCTACGGAAGTTGGTACCAGTGAAGCCTAATGACTTCTGGGACCACTACGCCGCTACGGAAGCAGGTGGCGTAAATTGCCTTTAAACCGACGACAGCCCCAATGGATAGCGTCTGCTTACCTCCATCACAACAGATTTCATGCTCATTAGAGAATGTATTTATTATTTACCTGCTGGCATTGACTTTTGAGGGGCTGCCTACATACTACTGGAGGCAGAGTCACATGCATTAGTAGAGCCTCAACTGAGTTCAAATGGTTCAAATGACTCTAAGCACTATGGGACTTAACATCTGAGGTCATTAGTCCCCTAGACTTAGAACTACTTAAACCTAACTAACCTAAGGACACACATCCATACCTGAGACAGGATTCAACTGAATGTTCATGTATTAGAATGCTCAGTAAAGTGATGTCACATCTAACTATATTTTGTATCGTATGGTAATAGCCGGACGGGGTGGCCGAGAGGTTCTAGGCGCTACAGTCTGGAACCACGCGACCGCTATGGTCGCAGGTTCCTCTAAGTTCTAGGGGACTGATGCCTGAGATGTTAAGTCCCATAGTGCTCAGAGCCATTTTTTATGTTAATACGTCAGTATTATAATATTGCAACTAAGAATTACAATACAGACTAAACGTCTGTCAATATAATAAGTGCCGGTCGGAGTGGCCGAGCGGTTCTAGGCGCTTCAGTCTGGAGCCACGCGACCGTTATGGTCGCAGGTTCGAATCCTGCCGCGGGCATGGATGTGTGTGATGTCCTTAGGTTAGTTTGGTTTAAGTAGTTCTAAGTTCTAGGGGACTGATGACCTCAGAAGTTAAGTCCCATAGTGCTCAGAGCCATTTGAACCAATATAATAAGTGTTCTATGTTGTGTTATGTACGAGGGTCGTTCAATAAGTAATGCCCCACTTTTTTTTCTCAGAACATATTTATTGTAAAGAACCAGAATTTGTTGACATATACACCAATATGTCGTGTCCATGTTCTATTTTTCTGCGTAGTCTCCATCACGTTCTATGCCCATACGCCAAAGTTGTGGTAGAGCATGTATTCCTTGTTGGTAAAATGGTTCAAATGGCTCTGAGCACTATGCGACTTAACTTCTGAGGTCATCAGTCGCCTAGAACTTAGAACTAATTAAACCTAACTAACCTAAGGACATCACACACATCCATGCCCGAGACGGGATTCGAACCTGCGACCGTAGCGGTCGCTCAGCTCCAGACTGTAGCGCCTAGAACCGCACGCCTTGCTGGTAAAAGCTGTTGTCTGTAGGCTTAGTCGTGTTTTCACTGCATGACTGACACTCTCGTCATCTTCAAAATGTGTTTGCTGTAGAGAATCTTTAAGCGGACCAAAGAGATGGAAGTCCGAGGGTGCCAGGTGTGGATTGTAGGGTGGATGAGGCAATGACGTCGAGCCCAATTTGGCGATGTGTTCCCGGGTTATCAGACTTGTGTGTGGGCCTGCATTATCGTGTCAGAGCAAGATACCTGCTGGATTCTTGTCCGATCGGACATATTGGAAACGGTTCTTGTATTTATGCAGAGTCTTCATCTATGCCTCTGAATTAATAGCTGACCCTCCTGCCATCGCATCCGCGAGAATGACGCCATCACAATCCCAGAAGACTGTCACCATGATTTTTCCGGCAGAGGGGGTTGTCTTAAACTTCAACTTTTGTGGTGAATGAGGATGATGCCACTCCATGGACTGCCTTTTTGTCTCCGACGCAAAGTGGTGTACCCAACTATAATCCTCCGTAACGATTTGTGGCAGAAAGGCCTCTCGGTCGGTCTGAAAAAGTTCCAAAAGTTCAGATGAAATGGCCTTTCTGTGAATCTTGTGGTCCGCTGTGAGCATTCGTGGAACCCGTCGTAAGCACTTCTCTTTGAAATCCAAGAGTCTCGATCATTGCATACGTACTTCCAATCATAAGCGACAACTGTAGAGCCAGTTGTCGAGTTGTGATGCGCCGGTCGGTACGAATAATGGCATCCGCATGATTCAGCGTGTCTGGAGAAGTGGCTGTACAGGACGTCCAGAGCGTGGTTGATCATGAAGCTCTGTTTCTGCATTTCCTGAGGCTGTAACTTTCTTTACCCATCGCTCAACTGTACTCATATCAACTGCAGCATCGCCATACACTGCACGCAAACATTTATGGATCTTCACCACGGTTTCTTTTTCTGCACACAAGAATTCAATAACGGCACGCTGTTTGCAACGTGAGTCGTATGTAGACGCAATTTTGACTCGGTACTGCGGCTCTTCCACTTGCCAGAACGGTTCGAAGCATTACCGGCGCACAGAAAAAACATCAAATGTGAAGCACCAACAAGGACGTTAGTCGATGTATATTAATGGCTTTTTAAAAATTTGTGGGGTGTTACTTATTGAACGACGATCGTGTTTTCATGATTTTATTACATGTGAGTAATATTTAGTACCTGGTATTCCCATATCAATTTACTAAGCAATCCATGCCTCCTTATGCAAGGGGCCATGAAAATGTATGCGGGTTTCTAGACCTCTGTTTCATCCCGGATAGTAGCTCGTCTCAAATCGTTTGCAAGCAGTGCCTACTGTTCTACTGCTACAGTGAACGGTGATGCGATCGGATGATGATGCGTACATTTGATGTAGAACACAGCCTTTCCACTTTTACCTCATCCCCTCGCAGCAATCCACTCTGTTATACAACCATTCGGCCGCAAGCTACCATCTTCGGATGGCCGTTCTCTAACTGATATCAATATTCTCTAATGCTTTTACAAAAATATTTGAAATTCTCTAAGTATTCAGTACTCTCGGAAAAAAAACTATTCTAGGGGCTGTGAAATGAAATTGCGACAAGGTATTATTCACTCTGGCTGTTTCATTCAGTCGCCTACCTTTAGGGACCCCGACAACACTCCCGAGCGCTTTCACATTAGAGTAGGGACACGGCACCGAACAGAATACATAGGTCCGCTGCTCATGAGTAGTATCACAAAAAAGCTATCGTACCCATAAGATAAATGAACGAAAACTATCGATGCCTTGAGGTACCAATACTTCTCTAAGTATTCAGTACTCTCGGAAAAAAAACTATTCTAGGGGCTGTGAAATGAAATTGCGACAAGGTATTATTCACTCTGGCTGTTTCATTCAGTCGCCTACCTTTAGGGACCCCGACAACACTCCCGAGCGCTTTCACATTAGAGTAGGGACACGGCACCGAACAGAATACATAGGTCCGCTGCTCATGAGTAGTATCACAAAAAAGCTATCGTACCCATAAGATAAATGAACGAAAACTATCGATGCCTTGAGGTACCAATACTTCTCTTTGACAACAGACTTGGACACTATCGGCTCCAATCTCTCCAGCTATGTTTTTGATGGCTGGCTCTGAGCACTATGGGACTGAACAGCTATGGTCATCAGTCCCCTAGAACTTAGAACTACTTAAACCTAACTAACCTAAGGACAGCACACAACACCCAGTCATCGATATGTTTTTGAAATCTGCCTGTAACAGATTGAAGATTTTCGCCAGTTTTCAATAGAATAATACAAGTTTTAAATCAAACAATGTTTTTATTTTCATTAAAGATTACTTTTTTGTCTTGACGCTAGAAATATGAAATTACAGAGCAAATTACCATAAAAACTGCTAAATAGTAGCCAAAACTAAATAAATTAAACGTTACTAAAGCTTCCCACTCTTCCTCCATACAGTCACTAAAAAAACTTCCCATAACTCCAGAATTTGTAAAGGTATTTAAAATTAATTCTTCTAGATAATCAAGCTTGTCAAGACAAATCACACTGCTACAGTATGATTCTCCAGAACAATTTTTAATACATAATTTTTTAATATCTATATCAAAACCACCGTCTTCTTTAGTAAAAGTCTTCTTCCACCCATGTAGTCATACGTTAATACTAAAACATACTTAACGCTCGATTCCTCCTCGTATTATGTTGCTATATAAACAATTCCACGTTTCTTTTGTTGTGGGTATTTTTCTTAAATGCTTTTTCATGTTTCAAGTATGACCTGAATACGTCAGTTTTTTGAAATATGTTTTGCAATTCATTATTATCCATTTTTCACTATTTAAAGCCTCCATTCTGTCTGCTGATTCCTTAACTCTTGCACTTAAATTATTTCTAACAACAATAGAAAACAAACAAGTATTGATAGTTTTGAATTGAGTTATGTGGCAAAATTTTTCCGTAAATAATGAAATGTAAAATCATCGTAAGATCATTCGATGCGTCTAATACAGAATCGAGATGGCCGTGTAAACTGTGTAACATCCCACTAGACAGTGTTGTTACAATTATGATTGCATCTAACTACCTATCAGACGATTATCAAGAACAGATTCTGGCAATCAGTTGCCAGATGTACACTAGATTCCTTCCATTAAATTCGGGCTACGTAAAAATATGTTTCCTGGAACATGCCTTGAATAAACACCCTCTTCTACACAAAGTTCAGACAACGAAATTATATCACAACGCCATCTGTCTACAACTTTTTGAAGAATTGAATGGTTTAGCTTCTTTCGAACAAGGAAAACATAGCAGGCATAAATGAACAATTGAATGAAAGCCATGATCTTGCTAATATGCTATAAATTCAGGGTTTACTTCAACAGCGGGAAAGAGACCAACCTTCTGCGCAAGCTACATTCGTTGAGCGTGCTTTACTCAAACTGTTAATCTAACCTTTCCTATTCATAAATCTGCAAAAACGAAAGACGCCGTACATGAAGTGATAAACCACAGCTCTCTTCATGTTCATACTGATGACTTACCTTCTACCCTGATAAACATGCAAAGAAATGTCTGAAGAATGCTAGCGAGTACAGACTAGAGAAATCTGTATGTTGGTCGTAATAGTGGCACAGTAGGACTGATATCTCTGCTGAACATTATGTGAGACACTTGACGCACACTGCAAAGTACACACTGTATTGCAGAAATAATAGGGTCTTAAAGCAGTGACAAGAGACCATGAATAAACCTCATAAACATTGATTCAATAGAATATACACTCACACATGCATGAAATAAGTGGTACAAGAGATCACCGCAAATGAAAGGTCCAAACGCAGTAAAATCCTGCTGCAAGTCGACATCAGTGATATGGCTCTCTAGGTCAGCGGATTACTCCTATTGCCTTTCTTGAGTATTGGTGTGAGCTACGCAACTTCCTAGTCTTTAGGTACGGATCTTTCGTCGAGCTAGTGGTTGTATATGATTGCTAAATATGGAGCTACTGTATCAGCATACTCTGAAAGGGACCTAATCGATGAACAATTTGGACCAGAAGACTTGGAATAATTAACTGAATCTATCTGGTATATATCAATTCCCACGAATACTATATCTTTGAATCTAAGCTACGTCTGGTCCTCGTGCGTATGAGGCAGCTTTAAATAAACCGATAGTTGTCTCGCAATACAAATTGTAAGAAAAGTAACTAAACCTTGAACACGGTACGACATGTTTGTACATTTGACCAGCAGTTCCTCACTCGATACATTTTTTGAAACAGGACAAAGATTAAATGGCTGACAGCTGTGTGGAAATGTGTACTTAAGACTTGTGCTCATTTAGACTTCGTTCGAACAGGCGTTGAAGGCTCAACGGTACTAACCGACCACTGTGTCATTCTTAGTCCATAGGCATAATTGGATGCGAATATAGACTGGTATATGGTTAGCACAACGCTCTGCCGGCCGTTGTCAGTTTTCGTGTCCAGAGCCGTTACTTCCGTCAAGTGTCTCCTCAACTGGCCTCACAAGGACTGCGTGCAGCCCATTTGCCAAAAGCGATTGGCAGCACTGAACGGTCAACCATCCAAATGCTAGCCTAGCCCAACAGCGCATAACTTCGGTGATCTGATGGGAACCGGTGTTGCCACTGGAGCAAGACAGTTGGCATTTAGCTATATATAGATTTCCTAAATTTAGGGCAAGCTTTGATTGAAATAGGAAAAAGTATAGCTCAATGAATATTAAAAAGTCACATTAGGTCGGTATGTAACGTAGTGAATAGAAGGCTTAGTGTGAAATAAAAGCTTCTTTCGGGCTTGTACTTTTAATATTAATATAATATGAAAAACGAACTTCGTGTTTGCTACAAGGCATTTTCGGAATTTACAGTGAACTATTCTGGTTATTTAGAATGTATTCAAATGGTTCAAATGGCTCTGAGCACTATGGGACTCAACTGCTGAGGTCATTAGTCCCATAGAACTTGGAACTACTTAAACCTAACTAACTTAAGGACATCACAAACATCCATGCCCGAGGCAGGATTCGAACCTGCGACCGTAGCGGTCTTGCGGTTCCAGACTGCAGCGCATTTAACCGCACGGCCACTACGGCCGGCCTTAGAATGTATTCACCGAGCCCGCAATACACATTCTGGAAAAGGTATTTACAACTGGTGTAACTGTGGTCATATTTGGCTAAAACAGGCTGTCAAAAAAATGGTTCAAATGGCTCTGAGCACTATGGGACTCAACTGCTGTGGTTAAAAGTCCCCTAGAACTTAGAACTACTTAAACCTAACTAACCTAAGGACATCACATACATCCACGCCCGAAGCAGGATTCGAACCTGCGACCTTAGCGGTCGTGCGGTTCCAGACTGTAGCGACTTTAAACGCTCGGCCACTCCGGCCGGCAAACAGGCTTTCAAAACCTTACTTAAGTTTCTTAGATGCAACGGATCTCAACCTTCAGAGATGATTCTGCGTACTAGAGGAAACATGTATTAAATCTGACCTGATGCTGGTTCGAACTGGGAGGAGCCACTACTAGTCGAAACAGGGCGAAGCTACAGAGAAAACTGTTCATATCGAAATAAATAAATAAGCCCGGAATACGCCAAAAAGGGGAAAAGGATGTATAAAATCCATCATTTTCTGGCCCAAAATTATCAAGAACGAATATGTGTGTAATTGAGCCTTGCCTTGTGATACTCGGGTCAAAAGACTTTTTATCAACTTCCGAGCCCCACTCGTAACACAATACTGAAAGCGTACAAAATCAACTGCGACCTAGCGTAGCACTGCGGGAAGACGGCCAGGCAAACAGAACTCCTTTCACCTGTTTGGGTTGGATGTAACATGGCTTGGATGGGAGTAAAGCAGCTTGTCTGTTCAGCTGCTAACGTGTGGCTACTTGCCTGTCCGACTGACAGGCAAGCATGGGCAGGTTAAAAGGCGAGTGTGTACTCCTCTGGGCAGTATTGTCGCCTTTGCACCTCATGAAGACGACTGATGTCCACACTAGAGCTCGGCAAGGACTCAGTGGAACTCCGGTGGAAACAGTGATAGCTACGCGTTGGGCGGCGGGTTATATACACGCCCTGCGAAGGATTAGAGAAATGGTTTTCCAGGCGGGACGTGGCCGCTGTAGGGAAAAAATTCCGTGATTGTGACGCCATCTGGACAGAAGTTAGCGCTGCGGTATCGTATGGAGCTTTCCAAAAGTCTGCTGATAGATATCCCTATTTTCACCAGCAGCGGAGCCAGCCGAAGTGGTCGTGCGGTTAAAGGCTCTGCAGTCTGGAGCCGCAAGACCGCTACGGTCGCAGGTTCGAATCCTGCCTCGGGCATGGATGTTTGTGATGTCCTTAGGTTAGTTAGGTTTAACTAGTTCTAAGTTCTAGGGGACTAATGACCTCAGCAGTTGAGTCCCATAGTGCTCAGAGCCATTTGAACCATTTTGAACCAGCAGCGGACATGGAGCCTCCAATGTTTATTACTGGCTGTAGAGTTATCACCAGACAGTCGCCAGCTGGCTGAATGTATTGCGGTACAGCCGAATTTGCAAGGGCTAGCGCACCGGGATACCAAAGATGGGTAATAGCAGAGTACGTTACGGAACCTCGCCATCTCTATAATTACATCTCTACTCCGAAATCCACCTTACATTTTGTGGAAGAGGGTGCTTCTGGTACCACTATCCGTTCCCGCTGTCCCTGTTCTATTCGCGAAAGGCGCATGGGAAGAATGATAGACGGTAAAGTTCTGAATAATCTCCAGTTTCTATTATTGTGTGGTCATTCCGCGAAATGCATTTTCCCGACTCTTCCCGGAAAGTACTCTCCTTGAATATCAACAGTAAACCTCTCCTTGAAGTACAATTATTCTCTTGTAGTGTTTGCCACTGGAATATGTTGAACACATCCGTAACACTCTCACTCATTTCCACTAAGCTATCCTGTGACGGAAAGCGCCGCACTTAGTTTGATCAAATCGTAGCGCACTGCGACGTCATACTCGGGCTCAGAGACACTTCGAACAGGTAGGTGTCGACGCATGCGAAAAAGGGGCCACAGCTCAGAATTACATGTGAGATGTAAAACGTAAATGTCGTGTGGCTAGGGCCTCCCGTCGGGTAGACCGTTCACCGGGTGCAAGTCTTTCGATTTGACGCCACTTCGGTGACTTGCGCGTCGATGGGAATGAAATGATGATGATTAGGACAACACAACACCCAGTCCATGAGCGGAGAAAGTCTCCTACCCAGCCGGGAATCGAACCCGGGCCCTTAGGCTTGACATTCTGTCGCGCTGACCTCTCAGCTACCGGAAGCGGACGTACATGTGAGATGAGTTAATTATGTCACATTGGCACAAAATTTCACCAAAATTCTGTCCAACACTAACACGATCGCGTCACACGTTGAGTAGGTCGTCACACCCCCTCACACCCAAATTTCAGCCCTTCTTTTGCCGCCTCTGCAATAGAGGTTAGAAAAGCCGCACCCAGCGTTGAAAACGCACAGGTTTTTTTTTTATGGGTTGCCGAGGGAAGCATTACAGGCGCACCACTGATCAGAACCGACACCAAAACGATTTAGGTAGTAGCATTAAGAGTGTCAATGAAACCACCCATTCCCTAGGGTCGTTGATTTCCACACATGTCACCGTCTAAAAACAAACGTTTTCAGTGCGATGAGAAAGGATACAACGCTCTTGACAACGTTCGATACTGCTGCCATCCCTGGGAATTTCAACCCAACTCTAAGGATACTGTGGGGTTCCAACGCTACTGAACGTGATCTGACCACTTACGAGTCTAAAGCGATTAGGGACCAATCAAAACCATTCGACGAAATTTGATCGTGATCTGAAACAGCAAAGGAGTTTTATGCTTTTTTAGCGCTCCTGTATCGTACTCCCCTGTGACGTGATCACAGGAGGTGCTATATTATCATGTACATCAACAAAACGGCAAAAGGTTCCTCTAAGACCACCAACCCCCCACCCTCCCCAACCTCAGTTCGGCAACATCTTCAATGTCACTTATGCAACCTTTGCTAAGCGCTTTAAGTATGTATTTTCTGGAAAGTCTGACACCAGTTTACTCTCGTAGCTGATAGACAAACCCTACTTAACGGATGTCGAAGGGGTTACCTAACCCTCAGGCGTTAGAACTGTTGTGTTGGCAGAAGAGCCAACACCGTGTTACTAGTGGAGGCCGAAATGCACGCGTTTTAGCTCACGCAGGCTGGCGTGAGGAGGGAAGGCCTATACTGACGTGAGGTCTGGAACATGACAAGGAATTAGAATTCAGAAAGTGGACGTAATTAGTTTGATGCTTAACTTTAATCCATTAATGATGAATTTCGCTCTTGACGGTACATGATTCACACTATTATCTGTTCAGAAAACATTCATAGTAACTGAATATGGCGCCTTGCTAGGTCGTAGCAAATGACGTAGCTGAAGACTATGCTAAACTGTTGTCTCTGCAAATGAGAGCGTATGTAGACAGTGAACCATCGCTAGCAAAGTCGGCTGTACAACTGGGGCGAGTGCTAGGGAGTCTCTCTAGACTAGACCTGCCGTGTGGCGGCGCTGGGTCGGCAATCACTGATAGTGGCGACACGCAGCCGATTTAAAGGCTACCACCTAGCAAGTGTGGTGTCTGGCGGTGACACCACAAGAACAGCTGTGAAAGTAAATTGATGGCAAAAGTTTCCAGCCGACACATTTTTAAAGTGCTCAACAAAGATACATGCGTGAAGGAAGCGCAATCGGTTTCTGTTGTGACAGTATCCACAATTTAAGATCTTGCACTTAAATTTTTATTTTTGATTACAACCACTGTTCTCGATCATCAAGGCCAGTTGCCAATGGTTATCTAAAGAAAACTGAAAAACAACGTACAAAGGAACCAGTTACATGGCAAAGAAAGTAACAACAAACCGTGGCTATCGTCATAGCATTACACAAACAAACTGGTGACGTGTGTGAAGGGGCAGTGCTTCAACAGGGGAGAAGTGGATTACGGGGAGGATCTATGGAGGCAGGGAATGTAAACTGATGGAAGCAAGTAATAATGACAGAAGTACAACGCTATAAAAGTTAAAGAAATTAGAGAAATAGGAATACGACACATTTGAAAGGCTGCAGTGCAGTGCCTGAGACACTGTGTTCACGATACATACTCGGAAACTGTGATTATGGTTCCGCATCAGTTGCAGAATATTTCAGAACAAAAGAAAATTTGTGTCATAGCGGGACTCGAAACTAAATTTCCGTCTGATTGCGACCGGTCGCCTCAACTACTTCGGCTATCCCAGAGCGCTTCCAGGAGCGGTTAGGACAAATGGAAATTTGAGCCACTCCTGGAAGCGTTCTTGGATAGCCGAAGTAGTTAAGGACGACCGCTCGTGATCAGTAGGAAATTTGGGTTCGAGCCTAGGTCTAGTACAAATTTTCATTCGCTCTGAAATATTCCACAGCCCATGTGGAACCACAGATGCTGTTCGCAAGTTCATTCTTAACATTTGAACGGTTTAGATAATTGCACAACAAATGATTCTAATAATTGATAAAGGAAGAATTATTAACTGAGACTTCCCGAATTTTAATAACCATCTCTCCCAAACTAATCTATTCCCATTTATGTGCAAGTTTTCAATTATTTTGGTTCAAATGGCTCTGAGCACTATGGGACTTAACATCTATGGTCATCAGTCCCCTAAGAACTACTTAAACCTAACTAAGCTAAGGACAGCACACAACACCCAGTCATCACGAGGCAGAGAAAATCCCTGACCCCACCGGGAATCGAACCCGGGAACCCGGGCGTGGGTCAATTATTTTGCTGTAGCATTTGTTTTTAGTGTTAAGTATGTGTGAACTGTGTTTTGTAAATCCGCTAATCGAGTTAAAAGCGGGCGCTAGTTGTTCTAAAGTTTAAAAAAGGGCCTATTGTGTTATAATCTCTGGAAGTGGTACATCTCTATATTTCCATGTCAGCCATGTAGGCCACCGTCTGAAGCGTCTACTCATGTTGTTGCTGTTGTCGTGGTCTTCAGTCCAGAGACTGGTATGATGGAGCTCTCCATGCTACTCTATCCCGTGCAAGCTTCTTCATCTCCCAGTACCTACTGCAACCTACATCCTTCTAAATCTACTTAGTGTATTTATCTCGTGGCCTCCCTCTACGATTTTTACCCTCCACGCTACCCTCCAATACCAAATTGGTGATCCCTTGATGCCTCAGAACATGTCGTACCAACCGATCCCTTCTCCTAGTCATGTTGTGCCACAATCTCCTCTTCCCCCAATTCTGTTCAATAACACTTCATTAGTTACGTGATCTACAGATCTAATCTTCAGCATTCTTCTGTAGCACCACATTTCGAAAGCTTCTATTCTCTTCTTGTCCAAACTATTTATCGTCCATGTTTCACTTCCGTACATGGCTACACTCCATACAAATAGTTTCAGAAACGACTTCCTGACATTTAAATCTATACTCGATGTTAACAAATTTTTCTTCTTCAGAAACGCTTTCCTTCCCATTGCCAGTCTACATTTTATATCCTCTCCACTTCGACCACCACCAGTTACTTTTCTCCCCAAATACCAAAACTCCTTAAGTACTTTAATTATCTCATTTCGTAATCTAATTCCCTCAGCATCACCCGACTTAACTCGACTACATTCCATTATTCTCGTTTTGCTTTTGTTGATGTTCATCTTATATCCTCCTTTCAAGACAATATCCATTCAGTTTAACTACTCTTCTAGTTACTTTGCTGTCTCTGACAGAATTACATTGTCATCAGCGAACCTCGGAGTTTTTATTTCTTCTCCATGGATTTTAATACCTACTCCGAATTTTTCTTTTGTGTCCTTTACTGCTTGCTCAATATATAGATTGAATAAAATCGGGGAGAGGCTACAACCCTGTCTCACTCCCTTCCCAACCACTGCTTCCCTTTCATGTTCCTCGACTCTTATAACTGCCATCTGGTTTCTGTGCAAACTGTAAATAGCCTTTCGCTCTCTGTATTTTACCCCTGCAACCTTCAGAATTTGAAAGAGAGTATTCTAGTATACATTGTCAAAAGCTTTCTCTAAGTCTAGAAATGATAGAAACGTAGATTTGCTTTTTCTTAATCTAGCTTCTAAGATACGACGAAGGGTCAGTATTGCCTCACATGTTCCAATATTTCTGCGGAATCCAAAATGATCTTCCCTGAGGTCGGCTTCTACCAGTTTTTCCATTCGTCTGTAAAGAATTCGCGTTAATATTTTGCAGCTGTGACTTATTAAGCTGATAGTTCGGTAATTTTCACATCTGTCAACACCTGCTTTCTTTGGGATTGGAATTATTATATTCTTCTTGAAGTCTGCGTGTATTTCGCCTGTCTCGTACATCTTGCTCACCAGATGGTAGAGTTTCGTCATGGCTGGCTCTCCCAAGGCTGTCAGTAATTCTAATGGAATGTTGTCTACTCCCGGGGCCTTGTCGACTCAGGTCCTTCAGTGCTCTCTCAAACTCTTCACGCAGTATCATATCTCCCATTTCATCTTCACCTGCATCCTCTTCCATTTCCATAATATTGTACTGCAGCACATCGCCCTTGTACAGACCCTCTATATAGTCCTTCCACCTTTCTGCTTTCCTTATTTGCTTGGAATTGGGTTTCCATCTGAGCTCTTGATATTCATACAAGCAGTTCTCTTTTCTCCAAAGGTCTCTAATTTTCCTGTAGGCAATATCTATCTTACCCCTAGTGAGGTAAGCCTCCACATCCTTACATTTGTCCTCTAGCTATCCCTGCTTAGCCATTTTGTACTTCCTGTCGATCTCATTTTTGAGACGTTTGTATTCCTTTTTGGCTGCTTCATTTACTGCATTTTTGTATTTTCTCCTTTCATCAATTAAATTCAATATTTCTTCTGTTACCCAAGGATTTCTACTAGCCCTCGTCATTTTACCTATTTGATCCCCTGCTGCCTTCACTACTTCATCCCTCAAAGCTACCCATTCTTCTTCTACTGTATTTCTTTCCCCATTCCTGTCAGTTGTTCCCTTACGCTCTCCCTGAAACTCTGTACAACCTCTGGTTGTCAGTTTATCCAGGTCCCATCTCCTTTACCGAGCGAGGTGGCGCAGTGGTTAGACACTGGACTCGCATTCGGGAGGACGACGGTTCAATCCCGCGTCCGGCCATCCTGATTTAGGTTTTCCGCGATTTTCCTAAATCGCTCCAGGCAAATGCCGGGATGGTTCCTTTCAAAGGACAAGGCCGACTTCCTTCCCCGTCCTTCCCTGATCCGATGAGACCGATGACCTCGCTGTCTGGTCTCCTTCCACAAACCAACCAACCAACCAACCAGTCCCATCTCCTTAAATTCCCAACTTTTTGCAGTTTCTTCAGTTTTAATCTACAGTTCATAACCAATAAATTGTGGTCAGAGTCCATATCTTCCCCTGGAAATGTCTTACAATTTAAAAACTGGTTCCTAAATCTCTGTCTTACCAATACTCTGTGCAAAATTCTACCAGGCGGCTTCCTCTTTCATTTCTTTTCCCCAATGCGTATTCACCTACTACGTTTCCTTCTCTCCCTTTTCCTACTCTCGAATTCCAGTCACCCATAACTATTAAAATTTTCGTCTCCGTTCACTATCTGAGTAATTTCTTCTATATCATCATAGATTTCATCAATTTCTTCGTCATTTGCAGAGTTAGTTGGCATATAAACTTGTACTACTGTAGTAGGCGTGTGCTTCGTGTCTATCTTGGCCACAATAATGCGATCACTATGCTGTTTGTAGTAGCATACTCGCACTCCTATTTTTTTATTCATTATTAAACCTACTCCTGCATAGCCCCTATTTGATTTTGTATTTATAACCCTGTATTCACCTGACCAAATGTCTTTCTCCTCCTGCCACCGAACTTCACTAATTCCCACTATATCTAACTTTAACCTATCCATTTCTCTTTTTAAATTTTCTAACCTTCCTGCCCGATTAAGGGATCTGACATTCCACGTTCCGATTCGTAGAACGCCAGTTTTCTTTCTCCTGATAGTGGCGTCCTCTTGAGTAATCCCCGCACGGAGATCCGAATGGGGGATTGTTTTACCTCCGGAATATTTTGACCAAGAGGACGCCATCATCGTTTAACCATACAGTAAAGCTGCATGCCCTCGGGAAAAATTACGGCTGTAGTTTCCCCTTGCTTTCAGCCGTTCGCAGTACCAGCACAGCAAGGCCGTTTTGGTTAGTGTTACAAGACCAGATCAGTCAATCATCCAGACTGTTGCCCCTGCAACTACTGAAAAGGCTGCTGCCCCTCTTGAGGAACCACACGTTTGTCTGGCCTGTCAACAGATACTCCTCCGTTGTGGTTGCACCTGAGGTGCGGCTATCTGTATCGCTCAGAGACTCAAGCTTCCACACCAATGGCAAGGTCCATGGTTCATGGGGGGAGGTGTCTACTCATTTGGAAGCTTTCATGGAGTCTTATAACAGTACTAAAGGATTAAGCCTTCAGATGAATGTGGTGTCGCGATTTTTCGTACAGGCTTACAAACAAATGCCAATTTTTGTGTATACAACCGTATGAAAGGTTTTTATTTTGGTACACATCGCAATACACTCTGTTGATAGCAGAAGAAATTTCAGAAACTAACTCTGTCTTGCCCGTAAGCAGAAAACGACCGTTGCAGCATCATTCGAATCTGAAGTATCAGACATCAACAAATTGTCCGTCTAATGGAGAAGTCTAGAATATTTCTTAAAAAAACATCATCGTCGCTTGTCATTCTTAAAATGACTTTATTTAAAAAGGTCATATTCTTATTTCAGCCTCTGAACAATTTACAAGTGGAATAATTTCGTATTTTAACGCGTGTGTAGACTGAAATAGTCGTCGAAATATTTTGCCCGAAAGATGAGACGCCGAAAACCACAGTGCCATGATCCTTAACGGAATAGTTTGATCGGCGAAAGGGTGGAAAGATGTTGAGATCTATCCATTAATGCAGCACCAAAACATTTAGTTCAACTGGAGACGCGCTCGCATAGCCTTAAACGTTTTATTTCATCACTTAAACTAATTTAGTAAGCAAGTTCACCAGTAGGGTGATTCTTTTAGTCCCCATTCTTTCCTTGGTTATCATTAACTACACACAAGTTTTGGCACTATCTTAGTTCCTCTAAGGATGCGCTTCCCAAGCTAAGACATAAAAGAATTTGTTTTTCCTTTTCTTCGAGATTTAGTTCTTTCTTCCAAGAAGCGTTTTAATTACGATACGAAGTCTTAATTTTGGATCCAAGAAGATGAAATTGAACGGCCAAAGACCAAACAACGAGCAAGGCAAGGCGAGTTGAAAAGTGAGGATTAAAGCCATCATTAAAAGAAATAAGATTAGTATTACTGCCCCCTAGAAGTAATAAATCCCAGATCAAATCCGAGTTCGGCACAAATATTCATTTGTCACCAGATTCATTATACAGTGCGTTCAGCGGATTTCATTGATATTTCGTGTTATTGCGTTTCACTGACTTAATCCTCTCGTATCGTCACAGTACAGTACCAGATCGGTCTGACGGAGGAGATAGAGTAGATCCAAAGAAGAGTGGCGCGTATCGTCACAGGGTTATTTGGTAACCGTGATAGCGTTACGGAGATGTTTAATAAACTCTAGTGGCAGACTCTGCAAGAGAGGCGCTCTGCATCGCGGTGCAGCTTGCTCGCCAGGTTTCGAGAGGGTGCGTTTCTGGATGAGGTATCAAATATATTGCTTCCCCCTACTTATACCTCCCGAGGAGATCACGAATGTAAAATTAGAGAGATTAGAGCGCGCACGGAGGCTTTCAGACCGTCGTTCTTCCCGCGAACCAAACGCGACTGGAACAGGAAAGGGTGGTAATGACAGTGGCACGTAAAGTGCCCTCCGCCACACACCGTTGGGTGGCTTGCGGAGTATAAATGTAGATGTAGATGTAGATGTACATTTAATTCAGTTGGTAAACAAGAACATTTACGGAATGATTCAAATGTAGGGCTTTGCTTTCCCTTATTTGCAGTTTTATTTTTCGGTTACGCAGCTTTTATTCGTTACAATTATAGTTGCCTTTCATCTGCATCAACTTAATTAATCCGAACAGTCTGTTGAAACAGAATAAAAGTCGGTTTGTACATGTTTTGCGTGGGTTGTTGCGAAAATATTGTCCGTGCTTCCAGCTATCACACACATTGCTATGACAGTGTGAATGTTCTCCACGAGAAAATAAAGCAATAAAACCATTGCACTCTTAGTTTTACTAATATGGCTCTAATATATGATGCTGTACGGAGCACAAGCTCAAAAATGCTTTTGTGTCCATGTATCCATTAAACACGGCAGTTGCATTTGATGTTCATTTTTTTCTCTTCTCTCCCTCTCTCCCTCCCTCCGTCTCCCTCCCCTCTCTCCGTCCCCCTCCCATCTCTCCCTCTCTCACACGACACGCACACGCCCAAAGTGGACTGTAATTATCATAGGATAGCGAAACTTGCTAGATATACTAATGTATTAATGTGAAACTGATTTAAGCTGGAAAAAAATTGTTCCAATTTTGCCCACTAGGTATAAATCCGACGCTCTGAATACAAGAAATATTTCAATATGTGATTGATTAGGAACGGCATGTGGGGAGAAAAGGTGAGACGAGTGAGAATGGCATAATATTGATTTTATTATTAACCATCTTGCCTGAAAACAGTGGTTTTCACACTTGTTCTCTCCCACAACGTGAATCACATGTTGTACAAGGTGGTCTCAATAACGTGTAGATGTGTCTGTCACCTGACAGGCCTTCTGGATGTGTTCTTTTCAAAGAAGAACGGACCTTAAACCCCACCATACAGTCAGATATGTTGGTTGCAATGGCTCTTCGTGCACAGCACGCGTCTTATCAGTACCCCAAAGTCGGTAGTCATCTTTGTTTACTGCACCCTTGTCACTCTATAGAACATTGGCCGCCCTCATGTCATCAACGTCGACATGTGACAGAAACTGAAGAAAAAATTCAAAATGTTGCTGCGGATCATGGGATTCTGTTGCTGCACCTTCTGGATCTTGTACGGGTACCAGTGTAATACAGTTCTTACAAGAGGGGATAGTCAAGGTAACTTTAAATTCCATAGTTGGCCAAAAACGATAACTATGACCATTTGCGCCTTTATTTCGAATAACGTCCTCAGTATTTTTAGGCTTCTTTTCTTTCGACGTTCTTATATTGTCACCCCAGTTTTGCGTCCCGATCTTGCACACGATTTGGATCAGTCAGGTAGTTTCAGATCAGTGCAGACTCCGATACAGAGTGAAAATTCATTATCGACACCTATTACTCCGTGAAATATTTATTCCCGGCCAAAAATTTTTAATTTGCATAATTTTGACGTTAAAGGTTTCGAAGCACATGCATGTTTCTGAAAAAGAGACGATATCAGTCGTAAATCATCTGTGACTGGAATGTTGTGGATTTCCTGTTATTTCACATCATTGATTGTCTCATAGAAAGTGTTTGTGCTTGAATTAAATGAAAGATTTTTTTCTTTCAGAATGATTTCAGTCATTAGCTTCAAATACATTTTATCATGTTTTACTGTTTTCGATAAATTAATTTTTCATCTTCCTAAGCCTACAAAATTAGAGATATTATAAATCTTTAGGACCTTGGCTATATATCTACGAGAAGTGTAAAAAGTGAACCTTGGACCTTGCCGTTGGCGGGGAGGCTTGCGTGCTCCAGCGATACAGGTAGCCGTACCGTAGGTGCAACCACAACAGTATCTGTTGAGAGGCGAGAGAAACGTGTGGTTCCTCAAAAGGGGCAACAGCCTTTTCAATAGTTTCAGGGGCAATAGTCTAGATCATTTAATGAGCTGGCCTTGTAACATCAACCAAAACAGCCTGCGAACAGTGAAAGCAATGGGAAACTACAGCAGTAATTTTTCCCGAGGACATGCAGCTTTTCTATATGGTCAAATGATGATGGAGTCCTCTTGGGTAAAATATTGCGGAGGTAAAATAATCCCCCAATCGGATCTCCGGGCAGGGACTTCTCAGGAGAACGTCGTTATAAGCAGACACAAAACTGGCGTTCTACGGATCGGAGCGTAGATGTTAGAACGCTTAATCGGACAGGTATATTAGAAAATTTAAAAATGGAAATGATAGGGCTACAGTTAGATATAGTGCGTATTAGTGAAATTCTGTAGCAGGAGAAACAAGATTTCCCTTCATGTGAATACAAGGTCATAAATGCAAAATGAAATAAGGGCGATGCAGGAGTAGATTTAATAATGAATAAAAAATAGGAACGTGGATAAGCTACTACGAACATCATAGCGAACGCATTGTTGTAGTCAAGATAGACACAAAGCCCACGCCCACCACAGTAGCACAAGTTTATATGCCATCCCAGCGCAGGTGATGAAAAGACTGAATAAATGTATGAGGCGACAAATGATAATATTCAGATAGTTAAGGGAGACAAAAATTTAATACTCATACAGGACTGGAATTCGATAATAGGAAAAGGAAGAGAAGGGACAGTAGTAGGTGAATATGGACTGGGAGTAAGCTGCCTGGTAGAATTTTGCACAGAGTATAACTGAATCATAGCTAACACTTGGTTTAAGAATCATGACAGCACCTTGTGTACGTGGAAGAGGCCTGGAAACACTGGAAGGTTTCAGTTAGATTATATAATGGTAAGACAGAGATTTAGGAAACAGTTTTTAAATTGTAAGACACTTCCAGGGGCAGAAGTGGCTCCGACCACATTTTATTGGGTATGAACTGTAGACTAAAAGTGAAGAAACTGCAAAAGGGTAGGAATTTAAGGAGATGGGACTTGGATAAACTGAAATATCCAGAAGTTGCAGAGAGTTTCAGAAAGAACATTTGGGGACGGTTGACAAGAACAAAGGAAAGAGATACGGTAGAAGAAGAATGGGTAGCTTTGAGAGATGAAACAGTGAAGGCAGCAGAGGATGAAGTAGGTAAAAAGACGAGGAGTATTAGAAATCCTTGGGTAAAAGAAGACATATTGAATTTAACTGATGAAAGGAGAAAATATAAAAATGCAGTAAATGAATCAAGCAAAAAGGAATATAAACCTCTCAAAAATGAGATCGACAGGAAGTGCAAAATGACCAAGCAGGGATGGCTAGAGGATAAATGTAAGGATGTAGAAGCATGTATCACTAGGCGTGTGAAAGATGCTGCCAACAGAAAAATTAGAGAGATCTTTGGAGAAAAGAGAAACACTTGTATGAATATCAAGAGCTCGGATGGAAAACCAGTCCTAAGCAAAGAAGGGAGAGCAGAAAGGCGGAAGGAGTATTTTTGAGGGTCTATATAAGTCCGATGTACTTGAGGGCAATATTGTGGAAATGGAAATATTGTGGAAATGGAAGAGGACATAGATGAAGATAAAATGCGAGATATGATACTACGTGAATAATTTGACAGACCACTGAAAGACCCAAGTCGAAACAAGGCCCCAGGAGTAGGCGACATTCAATTAGAAGTACTGATAGTCTTGGAAGAGCCAGCCCTCACAAAACTCTGTGTGAGCAACATGTATGACAGACTACTAGAAGAATATAATAATTCCAAACTCAAAGCAAGCAGGTGTTGACAGGCATGAAAATTACCGAACTATCAGTTTAATAAGTCACGCTTGCAAAATACTATCACGAATTCTTTAGAGACGAGTGGAAAACTGGTAGAAGCTGACCTCGGGAAAGATCAGCTTGGATTCAGTAAAAATGTTGGAACACGCGAGGCAATACTGACCCTACGACTTATCTCAGAAGATAGGTTGCAAACCTACATTTCTAGCATTTGTAGCCTTAGAGAAAGCTTTTGACAATGTTGACTAGAATACTCTCTTTCAAATTGTAAAGGTGGCAAGAGTAAAATACAGGGAGCGAAAGGCTATTTACAACTTGTACAGAAACCAGATGGCAGTTATAAGAGTTGGAGGGTACGAAAAGGAAGCAGTGGTTGAGACGGGGATGAGACAGGGTTGTAGCCTGTCCCCGATGTAATTCTATCTGTATATTGAGCAAGCAGTAAAGGAAATAAAATAAAAATTTAGAGTAGGAATTAAAATTCATGGAAAATAAATAAAAACTTTGAGGTTTGCCGACGACATTGTAATTCTGTCAGAGACAGCAAAGGAGCTAGAAGAGCAGCTGAACGGACAGTGTCCTGAAAGGAGGATAGAAGATGAACATCAACAAAAGCAAAACGAGGATAATGAAATGTAGTCGAGTTAAATCAGGTGATCCTGAGAGAATTAGATTACGAAATGAGATAAAGTAGTGAATGAGTTTTGCTTGATAGTCGAAGCAGGGAGTCTTGCAGAGTGGCAATGTCAATAAAAACATTTCTGAAGAAAAGAAATTTGTTAACATCAAGTATAGATTTTATGTGTCATAAAGTCTTTTCTGAAATTATTTGTATGGAATGTGGCGAGGTATGGAAATGAAGCATGGACGATAACTAGTTTAGACAAGAAGAGAACAAAAGCTTTCGAAATGTGGTGCTACAGAAGAATGTTAAAGATTAGATGGGTAGATCACGCAACTAATGAGGAGGTACTAAACAGAATTGGGGAGAAGATGAATCTGTGGCACAAACTGACTAGACGAAGGGTTCGGTTGGTAGAACACATTCTGAGGCATCAAAGGATCACCAATTTAGTGTTGGAGGGACAAAAGCTTTCGAAATGTGGTGCTACAGAAGAATGTTAAAGATTAGATGGGTAGATCACGCAACTAATGAGGAGGTACTAAACAGAATTGGGGAGAAGATGAATCTGTGGCACAAACTGACTAGACGAAGGGTTCGGTTGGTAGAACACATTCTGAGGCATCAAAGGATCACCAATTTAGTGTTTGAGGGAAGCTTGGAGGATAAAAATCAAGTGAGACACCAAGAGATGAATATACTAAGCAGATTCATAAGGATGAGGAAGAAATGTGTGTGAATTCTTATGGGACTTAACTGCTAAGGTCATCAGTCCCCAAGCTTACACACTACTTAACCTAAATTATCCTAAGGACAAGCACACACCCCTATGCCCGAGGGAGGATTCGAACCTCCGCCGGGACCAGCCGCGCAGTCCATGACTGCAGCGCCCCAGACCGCTCGGCTAATCCCGCGCGGTAGATTCATAAGGATGTATGTTGTACTAGTTATTCGGAGACGAAGAGGCTTGCACAGGATAGAGCAGCATTGAGAGCCGCATCAAACCAGTCTATGGAGTGAAGACCACAACAACAACAACATAAAAAGTATATTACAAAAAAATGGTTCAAATGGCTCTGAGCACTATGGGACTTAACATCTGTGGTCATCCGTCCCCTAAAACGTATAGCTACTTAAACCTAACTAACCTAAGGACATCACACACATCCATTCCCGAGGCAGGATTCGAACCTGCGACAGTAGCAGTCGTGCGGTTCCGGACTGAGCGCCTTAACCGCGAGACCACCGCGGCCGGCAGTATATTACAGAAACTGACTTAGTTTAGCGAGAGTCAGTATTTTCTTCATAATAGAATAATGCCGTAGTATGTTCACTAATTTATATATTGTATGTGCTTATTTTAAATATTATTCGACAGTTTACAATAACTCAATCACATCTATGTATTTGTTGTGCTAGCAGCAGGGAACATACACTGAAGCGCCAAAGAAACTGGTGTAGGCATGCGTATTCAAATACAGAGATACGTAAACAGGCAGAATAAGGCGCTGCGGTCGGCAACGCCTCTATAAGGCAACAAGTGTCTAGCGCAGTTGTTAAATCGGTTACTGATGCTACAGTGGCAGGTTATCAAGATTTAAATGAATTTGAATGTGGTGTTATACTTTGTGCACGACCGATGGGATTCAGCATCTCCGAGATAGGTATGAAGTGGGTATTTCCCCATACGACCATTTCACGAGTGTACCGTGAATATTAGAAATCCGGTAAAACATCAAATCGCCGACATCGCTGCGGCCGCAAAAAGATCCTACAAGAACGGGACCAACGGCCACCAAACTCCCCACTCATTAAAATTATTGAGCATATCTGTGATGCCATGCAATGTGCTGTTCAGAAGAGATCTCCATACCCTCGTACTCTTACGGATTTACGGACAGCCCTGCAGGATTCATGGTGTCAGCTCTCTCCAGCAGTACTTCAGACATTAATCGCGTCCATGCCACGTCGTGTTGTGGCACTTCTGCGTGCTCGCGGGGGCCCTACACGATATTAGGCAAGTGTACCAGTTTCACTAGCTGTTCAGTGTATATAAAAACATATATGAAAATAACCAAGGCATATAAAGAGATTATACACACATCAAAAAAGTTTTTCATCACCTCAGTTCCCAGAACTTCTGAAGATAGACGTTGACTGTGGATATTTTATCACAGATACAATGCCTTTTACTGTTCAGAGATGTCACTAAAGTCTCCCAAAGATATAAACAACCATCCATGAGCAGCGCTTATTAGATAGAGGGGTCCCGACAGTTCATCAGTTCCAGTCAGTCCAACAGGAAACAGGCACATGACTCGTGTTATCTGCAGATCAACCATGCCTAGACGGTCAATACAGCGGTTTGATCGCGTCCGCATTGTTACTTTGTGCCAAGAAGAGCTCTCAACAAGGGAAGTGTCCACGCGTCTCGTAGTGAACCAAAGTGATGTTGTTCAAACATGGACGAGATACAGAGAGACAGGAACTGTCCATGACATGCCTCGTTCACGCCGCCCAAGTGCTACTACTGCAGTGGATGACCGCTACCAACGGATTATGGCTCGGAGGGACACTGACAGAAGCGCCGCCATGTTGAATAATGCTTTTCGTGCAGCCACAGGACTTCGTGGCACGACTCAAACTGTGCGCAATAGGCTCCATGATGCCCAACTTCACTCCCGACGTCCATGGCGAGGTCCACCTTAGCAACCACGACACCATGCAGCGCGGTACAGATGGGCCCAACAACATGCCGAATGGACCGCTCAAGATTGTCATCACGTTCTCTTCACCGATGAGTTTCGCATATGCCATCAACCAGGCAATCGTCTGAGACGTGTCTAGAGGCAGCTTGGTCAGGCTGAACGCCTTAGACAAACTGCCCAGCGACTGCAGCTACGTGGATTTTGTATGTGGTGTGAAATCTAATGGGACTTAACTGCTAAGGTCATCAGTCCCTAAGCTTACACACTACTTAACCTAAATTATCCTAAGGACAAACACACACACCCATGCCCGACGGAGGACTCGAACCTCCGCCGGGACCAACCGCACAGTCCATGACTGCTGCGCCGTAGATCGCTCTAATCCCGCGCGGCAAGGTGGATTTTCCCTGCTGTTTTGTGCTGGCATTATGCGGACCGACGTACGCCGCTGGTGGTCATGGAAGGCGCCGTAACGGCTGTACGATACGTGAATGCCATCCTCCGACCGACAGCGCAACCATATCGGCAACATATTGGAAGCATTCTTCTTCATGGACGACAATTCGCGCCCCCATCGTGCACATCTTGAGAATGACTTCCTTCAAGGTAACAACACCGCTCGACTAGAGCGGCCAGCATGTTCTCCAGACATGAATCCTACGGAACGTGCCTGGGATATATTAAAAAGGGCTGCTTATGGGCAATGTGACCCACCAACCACTCACAGGGATCCGCGCCGAATCGCCGTTGAGGAGTGGGACAATCTGGACCAACAGTGCCTTGATGAACTTGTGGATAGTATGCCACGACGAATACAGGCATGCATCAGTGCAATAGGATGTGCTACTGGGTGTTAGAGGTACCAGTATGTACAGAAATCTGGACCACCACCTCTGAAAGTCTCGCTGTATGGTGGTACAGCATGCAATGTGTGGTTTTCATGAGCAATAAAAAGGGTGGAAATGATGTTTATGTTCGTTACTCCAATTTTCTGTACAGGTTCCGGAACTGTCGGAACCTAGGTGATGCACAGCTTTTTTTGATGTGTGTATGTAATATTTTTGCAGTACATAACACATAATTCCAATATATGAAAGGGATTCACACTTGTGAACTACTTATGAACATACCATGGCATTATCCTGCTATGAAGAAGGTGAGTACTTGGTAAGCTAGGTAAGTTTTTGTAATATAATCTTTAAACTTAACATAAATGTATAAGAAAGGTCTAAATATTTGTAAGACCCCTAATTTTGTTGGCTTCTGAAGATGAAAAATTAATTTGTCGAAACCGGTAAAGCATAATACAATTTATTTGCATCTGATGACAGAAATTTCTCCTGAAAAAAAGATACAGCAGCTGCTTAAAATTACAGTCATGAATGAAATAATGAATGAAAGTTAACTTTACGACATTACTAGTTCAAATTGTGATCAAAGTAAACAGTCGTGTAATGCGTTAAAGGTTTATTCCCACCCAGCTAATGCTGTTACTGGGCGAAACAGATGACGTTGCGGATGAATTCAAAGATAATATGCTATGGCTGCAGTCAAGAAACTGCATCCGAGCCCGAGCAAAACTTTGTGCTTGGAGGTGGCTGGCCCGTGCGACCCACAAGTTAGCGGCGAACTGTGGCCACTCGCACCTGGAGGGTGAAATTCCGTCGGGAGCGGGGCAGCTTGAGCGTCGTATTTCACAGCCGGCAGCAGGTGCGGCTGGCAGCTCCCAAAACGGGGTCTGCGCCGAGCACCCGAGGAGTCGGGAATCGATACCAGTGGGCACCTGCTCTTGCCTCGGCCCTTCTTGTCTCTGCTGCAATCCCCACGTCTACCTTACACGACTGCTACGACTTACAACACTAGCAAATCTTCCAGTCAGTGACTGTGTACTGTTACCTTACGGCACGCACTTGCAGAGCCTTTGATACATCCTTGTTCTTGCTGCTGATTGAAAAATGCATATGACAGGCTTGGATCTCATACTGGAGTACTCGATTTATTACTCAATACACTGCATGAACTATTATTTATATGGCTACATTTCGCATTTATTATTCAATATTATTTTGAGTATTGAAGATTATCAGTTTATTACTTATGTAATCCACTTATTTCTTGTATGAAATTATTGCTTTGAAAGTTTCAGAAAGTTGGCACAGAAACGTGAAGACTGTTCGGTAATGTATAGTTTGAGGTACAAAGTAACTTGGTGTACTAAGAAACGTAATTCCCGGACAGAATATGTTCATATGTTAATAACTGAAATAATGATTTTATTTAGCAGAAAAATTGTTTTTAGGCAAATTTCGTACAAAAAATAAAAGTACGTAAAAGATCAAATTGTGGCAAATATTTTCCTTTCTTAGTAAAATATACTGTTATGTTTAAGTTTTTATGAACACGTTATTTTCCGTTATAACGTTAGTAATATTCCAGAAGCAACAATCCACTTTTCATCATAAATGCCGGCCGTTGTGGCCGAGCGGTTCTAGGCGCTTCTGTCCGGAACCGCGCTGCTGCTACGGTCGTAGGTTCGAATTCTGCCTGGGGCATGGATGTGTATCTACATCTACATCTACATTTATACTCCGCAAGCCACCCAACGGTGTGTGGCGGAGGGCACTTTACGTGCCAGTGTCATTGCCTCCCTTTCCTGTTCCAGTCGCGTATGGTTCGCGGGAAGAACGACTGTCTGAAAGCCTCCGTGCGCGCTCTAATCTCTCTAATTTTACATTCGTGATCTCCTCGGGAGGTATAAGTAGGGGGAAGCAATATATTCGATACCTCATCCAGAAACGCACCCTCTCGAAACCTGGCGAGCAAACTACACCGCGATGCAGAGCGCCTCTCTTGCAGAGTCTGCCACTTGAGTTTATTAAACATCTCCGTACGCTATCACGGTTACCAAATAACCCTGTGACGAAACGCGCCGCTCTTCTTTGGATCTTCTCTATCTCCTCCATCAAACCGATCTGGTACGGATCCCACACTGATGAGCAATACTCAAGTATAGGTCGAACGAGTGTTTTGTAAGCCACCTCCTTTGTTGATGGACTACATTTTCTAAGCACTCTCCCAATAAATCTCAACCTGGTACCCGCCTTATCAACAATTAATTTTATATGATCATTCCACTTCAAATCGTTCCGCACGCATGATGTCCTTAGATTAGTTAGGTTTAAGTAGTTCTAAGTCTAGGGCACTGATGAACTCAGATGTTAAGTCCCATAGTGCTCAGGGCCATTTGAACCATTCATCATAAATTTCTACTTTTCTACCTAAAGGCTGATGTCTGTCCAAATGCGGAGAGTCCAGTTCAGTTGTTCTTCATGGCAGTCAAAGAAGTGTTGTACAGTCATTGTTCATAAAACTGTTATTTCGTGATACACTCTAATGTATAATACTGGATACGAATTTGTCAGTAAAAATGGAATTCATGATGGAGGAAAACTGTGCATTTATCTGTTGCATCTGGAAAAAATAAATTATAAGATATACACAAATATCGTCAGCTTATTATTTAACAATCAATAACCGTAAACATGTTTATTCTGCTTGGAAGGTATGTAGAAATGTTACGTTTCTTGTTATAACGGCAGCGGATTAAGTAATGATAAGTAGTATTAGTCTTGTGTAAATGTACCAACAAAACCACGTGATAATTGATACCATGCTTCATGGTTTTAGAACAGTCGGTCTGGAAAAAGCGTTGGACGATGTAAAGTGGTTCAAGATGTTCGACATTCGTAGAAAAATAGGTGTAAGTTATAGGGAAAGACGGGTAACGTACAATATGTACAAAAACCGAAATGGAATAATAAGACTGGAAGTCCAAAGACGACGTGCTCGGGTTGAAAAGGGTGTATGATAGGCGTGTATTCTTTCCCCCTTCTCTTGAGTCTACACAGAGAAGAAGCAATGATGGAAATAAAAGAAACGTTCCAGAGTGGGATTTAAATTCAAGGTGAAAGAATATGAATGTTAAGATTCACTGATGACATAGCTATTCTCAGTGAAATGAAGAAGAATTACAGGATCTGTGGAACAGGATGGACAGTCTCATAAGTACAGAATATGGACTGAGAATAAACCGAAACGAAACGGAGTTACTGATACGTATTAGAGATGAGAATAGCGAGAACTTACCATCGCGATTTGGGATTACGAAACGACATTAAGGAATCCTACAACCCTGGAAGCAAAATTACCCATGACAGACGAAACAACGACGCTGTAAAAATCAAACTAGCACAGTCAAAATGGACATTACTGCCAATGAAAGTTCCACTGACATCAAACATGGCCCTTCACTTGATGAAATTTCCGAGGCTGTACGTTTGAAGCATTGTAATATATGGTAATGAAACACGGACTGTGAGAAAACCTGAACAGAATAAAAGCAAGGGAGACGTATTGCTACAGAAGAATGTTAAAAATTAGGTGTATTGATAAGATAAGGAATGAGAAAGTTCTCCGCAGAATAGGTGAGCAAAGGAATACATGGAAACACTGAGAAGAAGGAGGACAGGATGATAGGACATCTGTTAAGACAACAGGGAATTATTTCCATGGTACTAGAGGGCGCTGCAGAGGTTAAAAACTATAGAGGAAGACAGAGATTGGAAAACATATAGCAAATAATTACGGAGTTAGGTTGCAAGTTCTACTCTGAGGTGAGAAGGTTGACACAGGAGAGGAATTCTTGGCGGACCACATCTAACCAGTCAAAAGAATGATGACTCAAAAAAGAAAAAATCATATGACATTCTGTTGAAACAATCGGATAGTTAATTAGACGTGATAGCTTGACAGGCTTTCGGTCGTAGCGACTAACAGTGTTGTGGAAATGTAATATTCCAGCAAGGCAGCTGCTCGTAATCTTTCTGCATACATGATGTGCAGATACCTAGTTGAAATACACAGAGGCGATAAAACTCGAGGGATAGCTATATGAACATATACAGATGGCCGTAGTATCGCCTACACAAGGTATAAAAGCCCAGTGCATTGGCGTAGCTCTCATTTGTACTGAGGTGGTCCACGTGATTGTCAGGAGAAACGTTACATTCCGAAGTCCCATCATTATTATTGACAAGTCCACTGTAATTTTATAGTGTAAGTACCCTCTTAGGCAGCCTGATAGTGATGTCATTGCTTTTAACCCAGTGATAATAGAGGGACAAGTTCCTTACAGTGGAACATGAACTTGATCTGTAGCAAGAGTCTATCTATTGCAATATGCAAATTGTTTAACATGGGACATCGGTTTATTTGTTAAAATATCTCACTGCGCTAATTGTTTAACGTGGGATATCGATGTATTTGTCAAACTGACACACTGTGGAAACATGAGACATCAGTGTATCTATTAAAACGTTTCCGCCGTAATTATGGCCGCAAGGGGGGAATTAACAGATTTTGAAAGCGGAACGGTAGTTCCATTCGGAAATCGTTGGGAAATGCAATATAGCGAGATCCACAGTGTCAAGAGTGAGCCGAGAATACCAAATTTCGGGCATTACCTCTCACCATGGACTACGCAGTGGCCGACGGCCTTCACTCAACGACCGAGAGCAGCGGCGTTTGTATAGATTTGTCATTGCTAAGAGACAACCTACACTGCGT
Organism: Schistocerca serialis cubense; assembly: GCF_023864345.2. Lineage (NCBI taxonomy): Eukaryota > Metazoa > Arthropoda > Insecta > Orthoptera > Acrididae > Schistocerca > Schistocerca serialis. The sequence continues at coordinate 326,461,940 of NC_064646.1, read as the reverse complement.
GAAATAAGCGCAGAAATTTAATGTGGGACGTGCGACGAATGTATCCGTTAGGACAGCGCGGCGAAATTTGGCGTTAACGGGCTATGGTAGCAGACGACCGTCGCGAATGCCTTTGCTAACATCACAAAATAACCTGCAGCACCTCTCCTAGGTTCGTGACCATATCAGTCGGATCCTGGGAAATCGTGGCCTGATCAGATGAGTCTCGATTTCAGTTGGTAAGAGCCGATGGTAGGGTTCGCAGACCCCAAGAAGTCATGGACCCAGAATATCATTAAGACATTGTCAAGCTTACGGTAGCTCCCTAAGGGTGTAGGCTGCGTTTACATTGATTGGACTGAGTCCTGCTCGACCAGAGCAGAAGCTGTAATTGACTCGAAATAGCTACGTTCGGCTACTTGGAGACTATCTGCAGCCATTTACGGATTTCATGCTCCAAAACAACAATGGTATTGATATGGATTACAATGCGCCATGTCACAGGACCACAATTGCTCACGATTGGTTTGAAGAACGTCCTGAACAACTTGAGCGAATGACTTAGCCATCCAGATCACCTGCCATAAATCCCATCGAACATTTATGGTACATAATCCTGAGGTCAACTGGTGCACAAAATCCCGCACCGGCAAAACTTTCGCAACTGGGGATGGCTATAGAGTCAGTATAGCTCATTATTTCTGCAGGAGACTTCCAACGAGTCATTGAGCCCATAGCAAGTCGAACTGCTGCACTACGCCGGGCAAAATGCTGACCACACAATATTAGGGGGTTTCCGTGTTTTTTGTCACCTCAGTGTTTGTGCAACACCTGGAAACTTTTCAGGTAGTTATTACATCAGAAACACCTCTAACAGCCCAGTCTCATGGCTGCTTTGGTACACTTCTACAGTCCCGTCGACTTAGAAGTGAGCTAATTAACCCCAGAGTAACTGCTACAACGTATGAAGTGTGCTCATAAAGTTTTAACTATCACCTCATAAAAATAAAGTTACACAATCAACTTTTTGTTTACTTGTGCAATTCTGCAGTTGCTATGCCACAGCATCGTATCACGTTGCTACACAAAACAAATCAAAACACATCGCCCGTTGATAAAGTGGGGTCTTCGTATTGTGCTTCGTGTCGCTAGCGTTTATCCAGTTTAGTACAGGTCCTCTTTATCGGGATTAGGTAAATTTTATTTCGTTATTTACTGTGGCCATATGGCCTCTGCCTGACAACTTGTCCTGTGTCTCAACAGCGAACTAACTGCATTTAAGGGAAACTCTATGTTACAGGCAGTCATATGTTGAACTGAAGTCCTTATACTGAAGGTGTACTAGCCCACTGCCTACGCCTTTAGGTAATTAACCTGTATTGATATTCAGATGTCTGATGTAGACTTTAAAACATAATTTATTGCACAAGGATTTTTAATGCTAAATTATGGTCATACAAACTTCAAAAGAGTGGTGGAATTTAATTTTGTAACCAGGTGAAATATGTATATAATGAAGCTCAAAGTTACTGTAAGTTCTATTGTTTAATATAAATCCTCACAGGAAACGAGTGCAGTAGTTGCACTCGAGTATAACACGAACATGTTTACTAACATCCTGGTCAATGACAAATTATCACAACATGAAACAGTTACAAAAACAGCGTCGTTGAGTTATCCGCCAGTGCTCCTGCCGGCGGCCACTGTGGACGATGCCTGTTAATCCTGAAAAGCTATCTAACATAAACATTACATTAAGCTCCAATTGGAATTGCAAAGTGAAATGCTTACTCCTCACACCGAATTCTGTAAGCAGAGTTCCAAATGATTCTCTCACTTGCAGTGGACCAAGAGTCACCTTAGTTCCTCCTGTCATCCTTAGTAACATTCACCCCTTCTTCGAGAGCTAGTCCTATTCTCTCACGGATACTCATCCAATGATACGTGTCATTTCTTCTGGAGCGTCCTAACACTTCTCAATAATTTTCAAAAACTGCTACGTCAGAGGAGACTGACCAATGAAATTCCCCGCATTTACGCGCCCAGATGCCTACATTTAAGCAAAGGAATTTGTTTTGGCTCTGTTCCGTTGGCGCCTCAAAGGAGCGTGTTAACAAGTTTTTTCCTACTACCCTTCTAAGATTCCTATCTGATTTATTTATATGAGGAGCCCATTACAGGTAACTTTGGGAAAAGAAAGTTGCAGCCTCACACTTATTGTCCGACCAAGGGATATTCTTGCCCGCCTTCCCGGTTCTTTACTGCACTGTACAACGCTCTCACCGCAGGAAAATGCTTTAGGGACGTGGGAGCGGCGGTCATCTCATGCAAAATTCCAACGAGTCCTCTAGATGGCCGCGAGTTATCTGCTGTTCGCATTGGTGTCGGCTCGCGACGGGCGCCTATCGCCCTGTCCAGTACGCACATCAGCCTTGAGCGAGCGCTGTCCTACCTGACGTCGTCGTCACCTTTTACAGCCTGCGTTAATTTAATGGACCCCTGCGGCATACTTTGATCTGCTGTCTGTGAAATTGCCAGCCCAGCCAAACATAGTTCTCAAGAAATAAAACGCCTACAAGTACTTCATGTACTGGTAATCGTTATCGGATAACCTTTAATAAAAATAAAGGAATACACCATTTTCAAATCAAATTAATTCGATCTACATATCACTCCATATAACTTGCATCTCAAGTGTCGATAATATGAAGTCGACGAAAACCGTCAGTTTCGCCGTCTTTCAACGGAAGCCCATTTATCTTTGGTCACTCAGCCGTTAATGATTGCACGCCTCGGAAATTACGCCTAATATTTCTACACAACGCGTCAGTCTTTCTTCGACCATCATTTTTTTTTACTTTTATTACATGTCTCCCTCTACCATTTTCATTTTGTTACTTCCCACTCATTTTTTGTCTTATTTCCAAGCGCCCTCTACGACGGGCTTTGTGTTCAATTAATTTCATCTGTAAGCTGGAGTTTGTCTTTTGAATTACCCATAAATTTTTTACCTCCATCGTTTCTGCATTTAACTTCTCTTCCTTATCATGCTAAGTTTGTAACACGCTTTTATTAGGTTGTTTTCTTGTCTGTCTGCCTGTTGGGGTACAAATTTTGCAATTGATTTTAAACTATTGTCCCGATGATGTAGAGATTTGAAATTTTAAACATCGCTCAGAAATGGATGACAAAGTGATATTACCTCTCTTCCTTGTCCACCTAGCCGGCCGCGGTGGTCTCGCGGTTCTAGGCGCGCAGTCCGGAACCGCGCGACTGCTGCGGTCGCAGGTTCGAATCCTGCCTCGGGCATGGATGTGTGTGATGTCCTTAGGTTAGGTTAGGTTTAAGTAGTTCTAAGTCTAGGGGACTGATGGCCTCAGATGTTATGTCCCATAGTGCTTAGAGCCATTTGAACCTTGTCCACCTGATCTACCTAACTACCGCTGGCCGACTTAACATCCGACATCTCAGCTGCCCTGCAGACCAGCATCTTGTACGGGTAGAACCTGAACGCGTTCCCTGTGGTATGATGATGGCCATTAGATGCCCTAGTTGGCCTCTCGCTGTGGCCGAGCGGTTCCAGGCGCTTCAGTCCGGAACCGTGCGGAGCTGCTACGGTCGTAGGTTCGAATCCTGCCTCGGGCATGGATGTGCGTGATGTCCTTAGGTTAGGTTAGGTTTAAGTAGTTCTAAGTCTAGGGGACTCATGGCCTCAGATGTTATGTCCCATAGTGCTTAGAGCCATTTATGAGTTGGCCTGCCGGCCGGAGTGGCCGAGCGGTTCTAGGCGCTACAGTCTGGAACCGCGCGACCGCTACGGTCGCAGGTTCGAATCCTGCCTCGGGCATGGTTGTGTGTGATGGCCTTAGGTTACTTAGGTTTAAGTAGTTCTAAGTTCTAGGGGACTGATGACCTCAGCAGATAAGTCCCATAGTGCTCAGAGCCATTTGAACCATTTCAAATGAGGATCCCTAAAGAGATGGCGACGTTATTTTCGAGAAACACTTGAGAAAATTTAGAGAACCAGCGTTTGAAGCTGACTGCACAACGATACTATGGCCCCTAACATATATTTCGCATAAGGACCACGAAGGTAAGATACACTCCTGGAAATGGAAAAAAGAACACATTGACACCGGTGTGTCAGACCCACCATACTTGCTCCGGACACTGCGAGAGGGCTGTACAAGCAATGATCACACGCACGGCACAGCGGACACTCCAGGAACCGCGGTGTTGGCCGTCGAATGGCGCTAGCTGCGCAGCATTTGTGCACCGCCGCCGTCAGTGTCAGCCAGTTTGCCGTGGCATACGGAGCTCCATCGCAGTCTTTAACACTGGTAGCATGCCGCGACAGCGTGGACGTGAACCGTATGTGCAGTTGACGGACTTTGAGCGAGGGCGTATAGTGGGCATGCGGGAGGCCGGGTGGACGTACCGCCGAATTGCTCAACACGTGGGGCGTGAGGTCTCCACAGTACATCGATGTTGTCGCCAGTGGTCGGCGGAAGGTGCACGTGCCCGTCGACCTGGGACCGGACCGCAGCGACGCACGGATGCACGCCAAGACCGTAGGATCCTACGCAGTGCCGTAGGGGACCGCACCGCCACTTCCCAGCAAATTAGGGACACTGTTGCTCCTGGGGTATCGGCGAGGACCATTCGCAACCGTCTCCATGAAGCTGGGCTACGGTCCCGCACACCGTTAGGCCGTCTTCCGCTCACGCCCCAACATCGTGCAGCCCGCCTCCAGTGGTGCAGTGGTGTCGCGACAGGCGTGAATGGAGGGACGAATGGAGACGTGTCGTCTTCAGCGATGAGAGTCGCTTCTGCCTTGGTGCCAATGATGGTCGTATGCGTGTTTGGCGCCGTGCAGGTGTGCGCCACAATCAGGACTGCATACGACCGATTCACACAGGGCCAACACCCGGCATCATGGTGTGGGGAGCGATCTCCTACACTGGCCGTACACCACTGGTGATCGTCGAGGGGACACTGAATAGTGCACGGTACATCCAAACCGTCATCGAACCCATCGTTCTACCATTCTTAGACCGGCAAGGGAACTTGCTGTTCCAACAGGACAATGCACGTCCGCATGTATCCCGTGCCACCCAACGTGCTCTAGAAGGTGTAAGTCAACTACCCTGGCCAGCAAGATCTCCGGATCTGTCCCCCATTGAGCATGTTTGGGACTGAATGAAGCGTCGTCTCACGCGGTCTGCACGTCCAGCACGAACGCTGGTCCAACTGGGGCGCCAGGTGGAAATAGCATGGCAAGCCGTTCCACAGGACTACATCCAGCATCTCTACGATCGTCTCCATGGGAGAATAGCAGCCTGCATTGCTGCGAAAGGTGGATATACACTGTACTAGTGCCGACATTGTGCATGCTCTGTTGCCTGTGTCTATGTGCCTGTGGTTCTGTCAGTGTGATCATGTGATGTATCTGACCCCAGGAATGTGTCAATAAAGTTTCCCCTTCCTGGGACAATGAATTCACGGTGTTCTTATTTCAATTTCCAGGAGTGTATGATAAATTAGAGCTCATGTGGAGGCGTATATACAGTCATTTTTCCATCATTCTATCTGCAAGTAAGACACGAAAGGAAATGACTAATAGTGGAACAGGGTACCCTCCGCCACGCACCGTATGTTGGCTTACAGAGTGTCTATGCAGATATAGATGTAGAGCCAGAAATTACTAAACCCTCGTAAAATATACAGCTGTAATATGGTATAAAACAGGACCTTTGAATTTCATTTGGTGTGTAACACACCAATGGAGATTTAATAATTATAATTAACGAACTTATAACCTTTAAATTATAACTTCCTTTGAATAAAATGTGGAGTAGTAAACTTGGCCGCAGTGTAACGTCCCCCCCCCCCCCCCCTTTTACTGTTCTAGAGTTAATTTCCTACATCGCCTTTAGTTTTTAGACTCATTCCCCTTTAAGGCGCTTCGACTAGATACTCCTTTCTCTTCAATTTTTCGGACTGTTGAGTATAGGAACAGTGGTTAGTTTGGGGCACATAGTGTTTCATAGATTCGCCACAAAACAGCAGGCGCATACAATACTTGGAATAAAGCGCAGATATCACTCCGCCATTTGGTAACATTTGAATGACGTAGCTATTGAGTTTGTTTTTATGTATACTGAAGCGGCGAGTGAAATTTGTACCAGGGTCGGGAATCGAACCCGCGTCTCCTGCTTATTAGACATGTGCGTTAGCCATTAATCCACCTTGGCACAGCGGTTCACACAACTGCACAGATTACCTTGGGATGCCTCCCTAAGTAATATCATCATAATAATATTAGTATTTAATTATTCTAGCGTTGATGGATCGTAATGACGAAATTCCGCTCACTCAAGCTGATATCTGTTACCGCCACGTTTTAATGTGCAATGTCAGTCTGATAGTGCAGGCAATACAGAAGCCGTGTGGTATGGGCCATATAACAATTTCATGTTTTGTTTTTAGGGCACATTGCTAGGGCTGGGGAAGTAGCCTGCAGGTGAGAACTGAGGGGAATGGCACGAAATTGCAGTGAGGCAAGCGGTTTCTCTTATTTTGGAAGGCTAAACGACCAAGAGGAGGGCTGGCGGTCGTATTAATGTCCCTAGAACTGCTGTGCGAAGGACATTAATATCAGTTGTACAGAATCCGCGGACTTCTGAGACACCTCAGATGGGATTTTCCAAATCAACATTTGAAGAGAATTACGAAGAAATAGTTTTAGCAAACGTCAGAGATTTATATTCCAGGCTAATGTTGCTAGCTAAGGGGTTTTTCAAAAGCTGACTTATTATTTGTCGAAAAATTTAAATCTGTCTCAATGAACTAACAGAGAAAACAAATTGGCAGGTAAATACTTCTATCAAAACTTTACAAAGAAGCACCCAGAACCGTGTTGCATACAACTTCAGACGTCAAGTTTAATGCATTTTGTCGAGTTCACTCGACCAGATGTTGAAAGTTTTTTAATCAACTGTTTTTAAATATAAGTATTAGTTTTTTGTGAATCCCTAAACAACTTTTTTATTTAAAAACCTATGTTTTGTTGTACGCCCAATACTACCCAGTAATTTTCTTATCTTCTCGAATCGTAAGTCGTAGAAAACCTTTTCTTTCAGTGTCTCCTTTTGATTAGAATCTTTTTTTTTTTCAGGTAAAAGTTTTATGCAGTTATACGTTATTCCAAAACATCAACAAATATTTTACACCAGTTTTGGCTAAAATGGCCCGTACTAGCTGAAGTTTCCTCTACTTTTCGTTACTACTAGAAGTGACACAAATTCATATTCTTATTTGGCTAAGCTTTGTAGTCAAGCATGCTTTCCGAAATTCTCGTCTAGCCGTAATATAGTCCAAACTGAAAGCAGAAATGGGAAGAAAAGTCTCCGCATTTCATATAACAAAGTATTATAAATTTCATTTAATAGTTACAGGACTATGTTGGAAGTGAAGTGCCATGTTACCATTATTTCAAGTGGCAAAACATTACTTTTAAAGACAATAATGTGTAACTTCCTAAATTTCACAATGCAGACTTTTTTGCAATATGGAACTTGAAACATAGAACTTTTAAGTTTATAAGATTGTGGCATGCGGGAAGACTGAAAATAAGTTAGGAGAACCTTGGCATTACTAAGCTATCCGTGAAAAGTTCTGCTCAGTATCACTAGGAAAAGACTTAAAACTAAAATTAACCTAAATCTATGAGAATACCAATTTGGATTTAAGGAAAGAAAAGGGGTGAGGGAAGCTACAGTGGGACTACGGATGATTTCAAAAATAAGAATTTAGATGAACAAGAAAAGGTGTGCCTCACTCATTGACCTAGAGAAGGCTATTGATGGAGTGTAATGGAAGCTAATGCTTGGAAAACTATAAAATCGGCATACATTGAGGAGATCAAACATTGTACAGAAAGATATCCCTGGCACTAAAAAAGAGACCATGATAAGAAGAGAGACTCGACAGAGCTGTCGTCTATCATTATTTATTGAATGAATTAGTAGAAAGTGCAGTACAAACAATTGAAAGAAGCACCAAAGAAATCAAAATTAAACGCACTGTATTCTATTTTCTGAGTACATGGCCGTCTTAACAGATTCTAACACGGATATGAAATGTGCAGTGCTGGAAAAAGAATTACTGCATCTTGAAAGACGAGGTCGATTTTGTTCCGTTGACGGCGTATGCCACCTGGGGGAAAGCAGACGTACTGATAATGTTTTCAACGTCGTTGTCGTCGAGAACGTAGTGGCACGGCTACCAGAACGACTGTGTGTCTACCCTTTAATAGGGAACGCTTACAGCCAGAAAGCTCAGTGCGGTTCAAACGTGTGAAGCAGGCAGGGAACCATGCTACAGAGACGCACTCATGCTTCCCACAAACTAATCAGCGAGTCTGAAAGACGGTCAAACTGTGGCCTTATGAGTGGCATAATGGTCGTTTTGAAGAATTGAAACACATTTTGGACGTGTGGCGTCAGTTGTGCAACGTCCCTGGTGTCAGTGGTCACGTGAACCTTCTCACAACCGTAGACGAGACTCTGGACGTCTACGCAGCACAGACGACTGCCGTCGTATCGTAAGGGCAGCAGTGGTAAATCATACAGCTACCACAGGACAGATAACAGGCCTTTTCACCTCAGGTGTGTCAATGCAAACTGTTGAAAACCAGTTATTAGCAGTTAGACTACGTACACGCACACCTCTAGCCCGTCTTCCATTCACGCCACAACATCGGCTTGCACGGCTCGACTGGTGCCGTCAGATAATCATTTGGAAGATGAAATTGAGTGCCGTAGTCTTCAGCAATGAACACAGATTCTGCCTACACGCAGGTGATGGTGCACATACGATGTAGACCCGGTGAGTTCTGTCTCACAGAGTGCATTCGTCCAAGACTCACTTGCACCACCCTAACCTTATGGTCTTGGATGCGATAACCCACAACTCTAGCTCACATTTGGTGTTTCTGGAGGGTCGCTAACCAGTGCTCGGTACGTATAGAATGCTATTAGACCTGTTTCTGCAACTTTAAGGTGATGTGGTGGTCCAACAGGATAATGCTCGCTCTCACACTGCACGTGAAATTCAACGTGCTCTGCAAGACGTGGACAGCTTCCCTAGCCAGCATGAACATCGGACTTGTATCCAAACGAGCACGTGTGAGATATGATGGGACGAGAAATGACTCATGCCACTCATCAACCATCAACTCTTACGGAACTACGTGAACAGGTCGAGCAGGCGTGGCATAATGTATCTCTGGACTGTATTCACCGTCTTTACCATCGGCTGGATGCCAGAGTAAACGCCTGCATTGACGCCTGTGGAATCTGCACCACGTACTAATATGGGTCGATACCTGCTATCTGAGAACCGCCTGTGCTATTTATCTGCAAATGTAATTATTTCATGTACTCCGTATGCGCTATTGCAACAATAAACGTTGAGTGGATTGGAAGATTTTAAAAGAGTGTACTACTTTTTGAATTCCGTCTGACGACTTACCAATGAGACTAAAATAACGGCGATACATAAATTGAATAGACAAATAAGACCAAAACTTATGATAGGAAATTAAATGCTAATATAAGTAAAAGAAATTTACTACTTGGGAAGTACAGCAACAAACGACATAGAAGAAGAAAGGAGGAGGATAGGAAGATACGGTTTAAGATCTCGTCGACATAGAGGTCATTAGAGATGGAGCACAAGCTCAGATTGTGTCAAGGACGGGGAAGGAAACTGCCCGTGCCCTTTCAAAGGAATTATCCCAGCATTTTCCTGGAGCGATTCAGGGAAATCACGGGGTGGTCGGACGCACGTTTGAACCACCGTCCCCCGAATGCGAGTCCAGTGTGCTAACCACTGCGCTACCCCGCTCGGTAACAAAACAGAGTACCGGATATTAAAATAACTGCAGTTTGTAAACAACACAACAGATAACTGACACACCGATCGACCCAAACTCACTAATCGCGCCTTTACCACACGCAGGCATACTGGGTGAACGCCACGTCCCTCAAAGTGACCTTCTCCGGGATTAGATGGGGAGGTGAAGCAGAGGAGGACTAGGTTCGTATATCCTGAGGAATGTTCCGGACGTGAGGGCCAAGTAAAAAACTCCTTCCCCCCCTCCCAACCTTTAATCCCAAGCGTCCTACCCCGTCGCTGCCCCACCAAGTCTGACGTCAACGCTCAGTTACTGTTCTCAGACGTGTGCTAAAGAAGATCTTTATTTAAAACAAATTTGAGTATTATTTTCCTTCTAGAAAATGAAATGCATCTTTATTTGTTATTTTATGTGTCTTTATTGTAGAATGTTAGCTTAAGTAGTTATTATAATACATAATAATAAACTCCATGTAATAGCTGAGTGTGTGACCGGGATGGTGCCCCTTTCGTATTTTGCATCATTCTAGTCTCTTTCTGCTGCTATAGTACAAAAAACGGCGCACCACGAAGAAATTATCCGAATGGGACAGAAATCCGTAGATGTAAACTACATGTATAGACAAACAAGTGTTTACCATTTCAAAAAATTTGGAGGATTCCATCAAAAGTAAAAGCTTCACAAAGTCGTTAACGCTTTGCTCCACCTCTGGACATTATGGAAGCAGTAGGCAGCTTGACATTGATTGATAGAGTTGCTGGATGTCCTACTGAGCCGGCCGCTGTGTCCGAGCCGCTCTAGGCGCTTCAGTCTGGAACCGTGCGACCGCTACGGTCGCAGGTTCGAATCCTGCCTCGGGCATGGATGTGTGTGATGTCCTTAGGTTAGTTAGGTTTAAGTAGTTCTAAGTTCTAGGGGACTGATGACCTCAGATGTTAAGTCCCATAGTGTTCAGAGCCATTTGAACCATTTGTCCTACTGAGGGACACCGCGCCAAATTCTGTCCAATTGTCGCATTAGACCGTTAAAATACCGAGATCGTTGGAGAGCCGTGCCTATAATGCTCTAAACGTTTTCAGTTGTACAGAGATCCGGCGACCTTGGTGGCCAAGACGAGGAAGAGCATCAGAAACTCTCTACGTGTGCGAGTGGGCATTATCTTGCTGCAATGTAAGCCCAGGATAGATTGATATGAAGGGCAACAAAATGTGGCGCAGAGCATCGTCAACGTACCGCTGTCTTTTAAGGGCGCCGCGGGCGCGGATGACAACCTAAGGGAACCTGCTGTAAGAAGAAATGGACCATCACTCTTGGTTGTTGGGCCGTTTGGCGGACGACGACAATCTGGTTGGTTTCAAAGTTCTTTGAAAGTTGTATACGCCAGGAGAAACTCAGGTCTCAAATCTGGTTGGTACCCACTGCTGTCCGGGGCGTCTCCAGAAAGGTCTCCAGTTCGAAGCGTTCGAAGCAGGGCTATCACATTAGTATGGGCAGAGATCATTGTTGGCAACCGGAATAAAATAATAATTGGATCCCTTTACCGACCTCCCAATTCATATGATACAGTTGCTGAAAGGTTCAAAGAAAAGTTGAGTTTGATTTCAAACATGTACCCGACCCATACGATAAAAGTTGGTGGTGACTTTAATTTATCCTCGATATATTGGCGAAAATACATGTTTAATTCCGGAGGTCCGCACAAAATATCATCCGTTATTGTGCTAAACGCATTTTCTGAAAATTATTTCGAGCAGTTAGTTCATGAGCCCACGCGAATAGTAAACGGTTGTGAAAACACACTTGACCTCTTAGCAACAAATAATCCTGAGTTAATAACGAGCATCAAAACCGATTCAGGGATTAGTGAACACAGGGTTGTCGTAGCGATATTGAATATTGCAGTCCGCAAATCTCCGAAAAAATAAGCGAAAAATATACCTACTCAAAAAATCAAATAAAAATGCACTTGACTCCTTCCTGAGAGACAATCTCCACTCATTCCAAATTAATAATATGAGTGTAGACCAGATGTGGTTTAAATTCAAAGAAATAGTATCGGCAGCAATTGAGAGATTTATACCAAATAAATTAACAAACGACGGAGCTGATCCTCCTTGGTACACAAAACGGGTTAAAACACTGCTGCAGAAAAAACGAAACAAACATGATAAATTTAAACAGACGCAAAAATCTCCAAGATTGGCGATCTTTTACAGAAGCTCGAAATTTAGAGCGGACTTCAATGCGAGATGCTTATAACAGATTTCACGACGAAACTTTCTCTCGAAACCTGGCAGAAAATCCAAAGAAATTCTGGTCGTACGTGAAGTATGTTAGCGGCAAGAAACAATCAATGCCTTCTCTGCACGATAGCAATGGAGATACTATCGAAGACAGTGCTGCCAAAGCAGATTTACTAAACACAGCCTTCCTAAACGCCTTCACAAAAGAAGACGAAGTAAATATTCCAGAATTCGAATCGAGAACAGCTGCCAACGTGAGTAACGTAGAAGTAAATATCCTCGGAGTAGTGAAGCAACTTAAATCACGTAATAAAAGCAAGTCTTCTGGTACAGACTCTATACCAATTAGGTTCCTTTCGGAGTATGCTGATGCATTAGATCCATACTTAACAATCATATACAACCGTTCGCTCGACGAAAGATCCGTACCCAGAGACTGGAAAGTTGCACAGGTCACATCAATATTCAAGAAAGGTAGTAGGAGTAATCCACTAAATTACAGGCCCATATCGTTAACGTCGATATGTAGCAGGATTTTGGAACATATATTGTGTTCGAACATTATGAATTACCTCGAAGAAAACGGTCTATTGACACACAGTCAACACGGATTTAGAAAACGTCGTTCCTGTGAAACATAACTAGCTCTTTATTCAAATGAAGTGTTGAGTGCTATTGACAATGGATTTCAGATCGATTCCGTATTTCTGGATTTCCGGAAGGCTTTTGACACTGTACCACACAAGCGGCTCGTAGTGAAATTGCTTGCTTATGGAATATCGTCTCAGTTATCTGACTGTATTTGTGTTTTCCTGCCAGAGAGGTCATAGTTCGTACTAACTGACGGAAACATCGAGTAAAACAGAAGTGATTTCAGGCGTTGCCCAAGGTAGTGTTATAGGCCCTTTGCTGTTCCTTATGTATATAAACGATTTGGGAGACAATCTGAGAACCGTCTTCAGTTGTTTATCGACTAATAAAGTCATCAGAAGATCAAAATAAACTGCAAAAAGATTTAGAAAAGATATCTGAATGGTGCGAAAAGTGGCAGTTGACCCTAAGTAACGAAAAGTGTGAAGTCATCCACATGATTGCTAAAAGGAACTCGTTAAACTTAGGTTACACGATAAATCAGTCTAATCTAAAAGCCGTAAAGTCAACTAAATACCTAGGTATTACAATTACTGCGTTTTATTGTCAGGACACTTAGAAAATGTAACAGACCTACTAAGGAGGCTGCCTACACTACTCTTGTCCGTCCACTTTTAGAATACTGCTGCGTGGTGTGGGATCCTTGCCAGATAGGACTGACGGAGTACATCGAAAAAGTTCAAAAAAGGTCAGCACGTTTTGTATTATCGCGAAATATTGGAGCGAGTGTCACAGAAATGATACAGGATTTGGGCTGGACATCATTAAAAGAAACGCGTTTTTCGTTGCGACGGAATCTTCTCACGAAAATCCAATCACCAACTTTCTACTCCGAATGCGAAAATATTTTGGGGATGAACAATCACCACGATAAAATAAGGGAAATCAGAGCTCGTACGGAAAGCTATAGGTGTTGACTCTTTCCGCGCCCTATACGAGATTGGAGTAATTGGGAATTGTGAAGGTAGTTCGATTAACTCTCTGCCAGGAACTTAAATGTGATTTGCAGAGTATCCATGTAGATGTAGATGTAGACTGAAGATAATTGTATTCCAGTCAATGAGATTCCAGGCCGAAGTAGTGGGATATAAATCTGACGGTCGCCCACCGTAAGGCCCTACAATCCGTTACGAGGGCCTGAGGTGCCATATCCTTTCATAGCAGGGCCCCTTGGATTATCATCTGGGAACCGTTGCAGGAAACCAGTACGTTGATGATGTTCGACGTTGCGTTTTGTTACCCTTAATGACAAGTCATACTGGGATAACATTTTCTCAAAATAATGCCTGCCCACGCAGAGTGAGAATTTCTGTTGCTTTTATTAGTGCTTGTTAAACCCTACCTTGGTCAGCAACGTCATCGGATCTCTCCCCTATCGAGAACGTTTGCTACATTATGCGCACGGCTCTCGTCATATCTACCTCTTTCCGTCTCATTCGGATACTTCCTCTGAGGTGCATGGTGTTTTGTCCTCTTACAGCGTATGATGCTGAAAAGTTTTTAAGTTGAAAGTAGAATAGATAAAACACTGGGAGTGAAATTTTATCCATATCTTGTACACGAACCAGACTGCAGTTGTACGAGTAGAAGGACATCAAAGACGAAAAGTAGTTGAGGACAAAATAAGACAGGTTTGTAGTCTGTTCAATTTGTTTATTGAGCAAGCAGTAAAGGAAATAAAAGAGAATGTAGGAAAGGGATTTAAATTTCAGAAAAATGAAATACAAACTCTGAGGTCTGCCGACGACACTGTAATTCTGTCAGAGACGATAAGTAACATGCAAGATCAATTGAACGGAGTGGATAAAGTCTTGAATAGAAATTATAAGACGAATGCCAACAAAAAGATACAATGGTACTTTAATGTAGTGAAAATGAATCACGTGATGTCAAGGTAATTAGAATAGCAGACGAGCTTTGCTATTTTGTCGGAGAAGTATGTGTCGATAGCTTCAGTACAGAAGACGAAAAATGCAGACAGACAGTAGCAAATTTGCTTCTGAACGTGTTTGTGTGGATATATCCTTGTATGGAAATTAGCCCTGGATGATAAACTGTTCAGACAAGGAGACAATTAAAACTTTCAGAATTTGGCTCTACCGAAGAACGCTAAAGAGTAGATGTGTAACTCTAACAACTATGAACAGACAATGGATAGAACTGGGAAAAAAAGGAATTTGTAAAACAATTTGATTAATCAAAAGGAGATTAGTTATAGAACACTTCCCGGGGCATTAAGAAATCGTTATCTTGGTAATCGAAGGAAGAGTGTGTATTGTGGGGCGGGGGGGGGGGGGGGCGGCGGGGAGGAGGGTTAAGCCTGAAGAAGAGGGAAGGGAGAGGTGAAAACTATAGAAGGAGACCAACGCATGAGTACAGAAAGAAAGTTCAAGCACGAATCATGCACAAACGATTCAGAGCCTTGTACACAATAAATTGGCAGGAAGAGCTGATTCAAATCAGTCTTCGGCCTGCAGACCACAACAGTAATATTAGCTTAAAACCATTCACCCAGTCTTTAAACTTTGCTTCTGGAACCGAGAGACAGTACCTGTACTGTTTATACCGAAATATTAAGAATGAAGTATTGGAAATGACTTAATAACTCGTATTAAACAGACATCGATTACTGTTCTAGCAACTACCAACCTCGACATTACATCAGAGGAAAAGGAAGTTTAGGGTTTAACATCAGTCGACCACGAGATCATTAGAGACAGAGCACAAGCTTAGATTGGAAAATGGTGGAAAAGAAAGGCTGCCAAGTTCTTTTCTAAGGAACCATCCCGGCATTCACCTTAAGCAGATCATAGAAATCACGGAAAACCTAAATGTGGATGGCCAGATGGAGATCTAAAACACCGGTCTCCCCTCTATTGCCTAACCAGCGCATCATTTCCTTCTGTGAAATCACTTCGAAGAAAAGTGACGGTTTTACTAAAGGCAGCCTGCAGTGAATTCTTCCTTTCGCAAGAGATTCAATTAACAGCGTGCAACACTTTTGCCGGTGACAAAAGTATGGGACAGCGATATACATACACCCCTGGAAATTGAAATAAGAACACAGTGAATTCATTGTCCCAGGAAGGGGAAACTTTATTGACACATTCCTGGGGTCAGATACATCACATGATCACACTGACAGAACCACAGGCACATAGACACAGGCAACAGAGCATGCACAATGTCGGCACTAGTACAGTGTATATCCACCTTCCGCAGCAATGCAGGCTGCTATTCTCCCATGGAGACGATCGTAGAGATGCTGGATGTAGTTCTGTGGAACGGCTTGCCATGCCATTTCCACCTGGCGCCTCAGTTGGACCAGCGTTCGTGCTGGACGTGCAGACCGCGTGAGACGACGCTTCATCCAGATCCGGAGATCTTGCTGGCCAGGGTAGTTGACTTACACCTTCTAGAGCACGTTGGGTGGCACAGGATACATGCGGACGTGCATTGTCCTGTTGGAACAGCAAGTTCCCTTGCCGGTCCAGGAATGGTAGAACGATGGGTTCGATGACGGTTTGGATGTACCGTGCACTATTCAGTGTCCCCTCGACGATCACCAGTGGTGTATGGCCAGTGTAGGAGATCGCTCCCCACACCATGATGCCGGGTGTTGGCCCTGTGTGCCTCGGTCGTATCCAGTCCTGATTGTGGCGCACACCTGCACGGCGCCAAACACGCATACGACCATCATTGGCACCAAGGCAGAAGCGACTCTCATCGCTGAAGACGACACGTCTCCATTCGTCCCTCCATTCACGCCTGTCGCGACACCACTGGAGGCAGGCTGCACGATGTTGGGTCGTGAGCGGAAGACGGCCTAACGGTGTGCGGGACCGTAGCCCAGCTTCATGGAGACGGTTGCGAATGGTCCTCGCCGATACCCCAGGAGCAACAGTGTCCCTAATTTGCTGGGAAGTGGCGGTGCGGTCCCCTACGGCACTGCGTAGGATCCTACGGTCTTGGCGTGCATCCGTGCGTCGCTGCGGTCCGGTCCCAGGTCGACGGGCACGTGCACCTTCCGCCGACCACTGGCGACAACATCGATGTACTGTGGAGACCTCACGCCCCACGTGTTGAGCAATTCGGCGGTACGTCCACCCGGCCTCCCGCGTGCCCACTATACGCCCTCGCTCAAAGTCCGTCAACTGCACATACGGTTCACGTCCACGCTGTCGCGGCATGCTACCAGTGTTAAAGACTGCGATGGAGCTCCGTATGCCACGGCAAACTGGCTGACACTGACGGCGGCGGTGCACAAATGCTGCGCAGCTAGCGCCATTCGACGGCCAACACCGCGGTTCCTGGTGTGTCCGCTGTGCCGTGCGTGTGATCATTGCTTGTACAGCCCTCTCGCAGTATCCGGAGCAAGTATGGTGGGTCTGACACACCGGTGTCAATGTGTTCTTTTTTCCATTTCCAGGAGTGTATATACACATGGCGGTAGTATAGCGTACACAAGGATAAAAGGGCAACACGTTGGCTAAGCTGTCATTTATACTCAGGTAATAGATGTAAAGTGGTTACGACGGGAATTAAGACTCCGATCGCGGAATATTAGTTGGAGCTAGACGCGTGGGACATTCCGTTTAGGAAGTCGTTCGGGAGTCCAATATTCCGAGATACACAATGCCGAGAATACCAAATTTCAAACATTACCTCCCACTACGGACAGCACAGTAGCCGACGGTCTTCACTTAACGTCGAGAGCAGTGGCGTCTGCGTAGAGTTGTCAGTACTAGCAGACATGCAACAATGCATGAAATAACCGCAGAAATCAAACTGGGACTATGGAGAACGTATTTCTTAGAACAGTGCGGTGAAATTTGGCGTTAATGGGCTATCGCAACGACCGACGCGCCAGATGTGACGCAGCATGTGAAGGTTGCTGTGTGTGGACGGGTTACTCCTCTAGCCGAATTTGCAGATCTGAAGATGGCTCTAGAGGAATCGAAACCGGTCATGTGAATAAACATTTTTGCAATCAAGACGGATTATAAGTAATATTATACGAAATAAATATATGTTTCAAAGTTTTACTACCCTTCGAAGTAGTCGCCAGCATTGTGTACAGCCCGTCACAAGGAACGTGGAAGTCACAGAAAACCCTTACCACTACCATTTGTGCTGATTGCTAGAATGGAGCTATCTCTTGCCCGAAGAATTCAGTTACAATTCTGAAGCGAATACCACGAAATGTTTTCTTTAATTTCGGAAATAAGTTGAACTCTCAAGGGCTTAACTATGGGGAGCGTGGTGGGTAGTACAGCGCTTCCGAGCACTATCATTGATCGAACAAAACAGTAACTACTTATGCCATATTTGTTAGTGGATTGCCCTGCAAAACGGTGGTCGGGTCCTGCAGAAAGCGCCGCCGCTTCTTTATCTATATTGTTCATTTTTGGAACACAACTTCCGACCACCTTAGTGAAAGAAACGGCAAACTTCCCGTGGGACCGACCCATAATTTTGCTGGGGCTTGGGCGCGTATGGCGCAAGTTGTGATTGATTTGTTCGATCTATGGCGCTGGGAAGTGTTGCACCATCCACTGCAATCCTTGTACTTAAGCCCTCGTGACTTCAGCTTGATTCCTAAACTGGAGGAAGCACTTCATGGTATTCGCTTCAGAAAATTTACAGAGATTCGTTGGGCAGTGGACAGCTCCCACTGAACTATCAAGGCAAATTGCTCTGCTGAGGGTATCGTATGGATATGACATCGCTGGCAACGGGCATACACAATGCTGGTGACTGCTTTTATGGACAGCAAAGGTTTGAAACCTGTACTACATTCTGATAGAAAAAGAGACGCATCACGAAGGTATTATCCGAATGGGACGGAAGTCGGTACATGTGATGCACATGTAAAGGCAAACAAATGATTACAATTCCAGAAAAATTTGGATGATTTATTCAAGAGAAAGAGCTTCACAAATTGAGCAAGTCAATAACGCGCTGGTTCACCGCTGTCCCTTATGCAAGATAGTATTCGGTTTGGCAATTATTGATGCTGTTGTTGGATGTCCGGAGGGATATCGTGTCAAATTATGCCAAAATCCTCAA
Source organism: Schistocerca serialis cubense (assembly GCF_023864345.2). Classification (NCBI taxonomy): domain Eukaryota; kingdom Metazoa; phylum Arthropoda; class Insecta; order Orthoptera; family Acrididae; genus Schistocerca; species Schistocerca serialis. Next base: position 326,443,079 of record NC_064646.1, on the reverse strand, counting down.
CTGGTTGGAGGGCCCTGTCCGTAATTCTCCACACTCTCTCAACTGCGGAGACATTTCTGGCAAAGGTAGGCTTTGGCAATAAGGAAGACAAGCTGTAGGAACTCTCGCCGCGTGCGGACGGCCATTATCTTGCTGAAACCTAAGGTCACGATGACTTGGAGAAGAATGTGGTCGAAGTAATGCTGTTCTGTGAGTGTGACGCGAATGACAACCAAATAGGTCCTGCTACGAAAAGAAACGGGACTTCAGACCATCGTTCCTATTTGTTACGCAGTGTGGAGGGCACCGTCAGGTAGATATCTCACCGCTGTCTTGGGTATCTCCCTATATGTTTGCGGCCTCGAAACTCATTGACTGGAGTAGAATTGTCTTAAGTGATGAGTCCCGCTTCGAACTGGTTGCCTAAGACCAACAACCAGCAAAGATGAGTCTGGAGATGCGCCGGACAGCTGTCGGATACCGACTTGACTGTGGCCCGTCATATGGCCTGCAAGCCAGGAATTATGGTCGGAGGTGCCATTTCTTTCATAACGGGGTCCTTTAGGTTGACGTCCGTGCCACCACTACAGCGACGTTGTCCTTCGTCCCATTTTGTTACTATTCACGGCAATCCGTCCTACAGTCATGCTCATAAATTAAGGATAATTGCAGAATCAGGTGCCACACAACGTGGCATTACACAAAACTGGCGCTAATAGCATAGGCACATACGGAACACACACGACACAGATCTGTAAGTCCACGGTATTGGTGATAAGTTGAGAAAACCGTCCCGAAACACATGTGCTAAAAAACGCCACTGTTTCCTGCGCATGTACCCCGATATCAATATGGGATATGATCACTATGCACATGTACACAGACCGCACAACGGGTTGGCATACTCTGGATCAGGTGGTCGAGCAGCTGCTGGGGTATACTCACATTCTGGCACCAGTGCCTGTCAGAGCTCCTGAAGTGTCGTAGGGGTTTTAAGACGTGCAGCGATACATCGACCGAGAGCATCGCAGGCGTGCTCGATGGGGTTTGGGTCTGGAGAACAGGCAAGCCACTCCATTCGCCTGATGTCTTCTGCTTCAAGGTACTCCTCCACGATGGCAGCTCGGTGGGGTCGTGCATTATCATCCATCAGGAGAATGGTGAGACCCACTGCACCCCTGAAAAGGCGGACATACTGGTTCAAAATGTCGTCCCGATACACCTGACCTGCTACAGTTCCTCTGTCAAAGACATGCAGGAGTGTACGTGCACCAATCATAATCCCATCCCACACCATCAAACCAGGAACTCCATACAGGTTCGTTTCAAGGATATTAAGAGGTTGGTATCTGGTTCCTGGTTCACGCCAGATGAAAACCTGGCGAGGATCACTGTTCAGACTATACCTGGACTCGTCTATGAACATAACCTGGGATCACTGTTCCAATGACCATGTACTGTGTTCTTGACACCAGGGTTAATGGGGTCTCCCGTGACCAGGGGTCAGTAGAATGCACCTTGCAAGTCTCTGGGCGAGTAAACCGTGTCTGTTGAGTCGTGTGTAAGCTGTGTGTCTGGAGACAACTGTTTCAATAGCTGCATTTAGGTCCCGAGCAAGGCTACATACAGTACTCCGTGGCCGTCTGTGGGCACTGATGGTGAGATATCGGTCTCCTTGTGGTGTTGTAGATTGTGGACGTCTCATACTGTCGCGCCTGGACACGTTTCCTGTCTGCTGGAATCGTTGCCGTAATCTTGAGATCACACTTTGTGGCACACGGAAGTCCCGTGCTACGAGCTGCTGTGTTTGACCAGCCCCCAATCATCCTAGTATTCTACCTCTCATAACGTCATCAATTGTGTTCTTTGAGCCATTTTCAACACACAATCAACATTAGCACGTCTGAAAACGTCTGCGCACCTACTGGCTGCACCGTACTCTGACGTGCACCAACACGCCCCTGCGTATGTGGATTGCTGTCAGCGCCACCGTGCGACGACCGCAGGTCAAATGCACCGCATGGTCACACCCCGAGGTGAATTAAACTCGCAAACCGCCCAGCAGAGCATTGTTTCACGATGTATCAGCATTATCCTTAATTTATGAGCATGAGTGTAGTTCATATTTCAGCAAGATAATGCCCGCCTGTACACGGTGGTAATTTCTACTGCTTGTCTTCGAACTTTCCAAACCCTAGCTTGACCAGCAAGGTGGCCAGATCTGTCCTCAAGATCTGTACTTCTTTACTAATACCTCTATTTGCAACTCATATTGCTGGCAAAATCCACATGCACCACTGAATGTACCTGCAAAATTATATGATTATACGACACATAGTACAGGAAATATGACGCCATAATAATTCAGATGCGTGAAAAAATATATTTTCTTTACGGAGAGCAAATTGCCCAGACTATACTGATACAGTGTATGAAGCTGTGTTACACATGGTAGTTCACTGCTTTAAATAATATGGTGTAGATGGTTAATGGTTTGTATCCGAGACATGAAGGCTTCGGAATTTGATACTGTGGGGAAATTATGTATGTGTGTGTGTGTGTGTGTGTGTGTGTGTGTGTGTGTGTGTGTGTGAGGAGGTGGGTGTAAAAACTGTAGAGAAGAGCCAAGGCATGACTGGGGTGAGCAGCTGGATGCCGTCTGAAGGGGGTTTGGCTGAGATGAAGAGACTTGCCCAAGATGGACTAACGTGGGCAGCTGCATCAAATCAGATTTTGTACTAAAAACCTGACCAACGCCAATTACAAATCTGAAGTTCCGGTTTCTGGTCCTATACTGGATGGTCGACCCGACCGACTGCCAAGTCATCGTCTGCCAGTGGCGTCTCTGGAAGCAGTAAGAAGAAGCGCCGGCCGCTACGGCATTATGCGTAGGGTCCTCCAATCAGCTCGGGATTTTGGCGATCTAACTCGCTAATTGGACATAATTTGGCAGCCAATCCCTCAGGAGAATATCCAATAACTGTTCAATTAGCGCCAAGCCAAATAACTGCTTGGATAAGGACCAGAGGTGGATGAACGCATTGTTGACTTGCTCAGGATCTGAAGCTCTTTCCTCTGAGTAAATCATCCAACTTCTCATTTGTTTGACTGCACAAGAGCATAACGTCTTCCGATTTCCGTCCCATTCAGGCAATTTCTTCGTGTTCTTCGTGGGGGGGAGGGGGAAGGGGGGGCTTTTCTTTGTTTTTTTTCTTGGTGTGTTTTTTATAAATTGTAAATAAATTTTTACCTTAACTAAACCTCGAACCCTCGTAGTTTTTCCCGTAAGCTTCTCTAAGTATTTGTATACTCTCCTAAGTAGTGCCGCGTTTTTTGAGGTACTCAGCGGTTCAAACTATGGACGTGAGCTCGCTGGGAGCCGTCCCTCTGCTGTGGGACGTAATCTGGTCTGCGTGCGGCACGGTGAGCGCTACCGCTGCCTGCGTCTCAACATTACGAGTCCTCCGGCGTCCGCTGCAGTGCCGTCCGGCGATCAATGCCGCCCCTAAACCGGATGGACGTCTCGCGGCCGCTCGCCTGGGATTAGGCCCGCCTCGGCCCATCTCCAGCAGTTTCGAGGCGAAGTAGGCCGGCCGTGGGCGATAGGAGGAGGGGGAGGCGCAGCGCGCAACTTCTTTCATTAGCCGGAACGGGCCGAAGCGAAGCGCCGGCTGCGTGGTATAATAATAACAATCCCCCAGCTGCGTCCCAGGCTGTCACCCCGTCTTAGATATTGCACTGCTGCCTCGTGGACCCTGCAGAAAGTCTTGAAATTAAAACTAAAAAAAGCTAATGTCGTTGGTGTCCCGTTTCGTAGCAGAATGGTTAGAGTGGCCGACTCCATTGTGGGGGAACCAGGTTTTCTTCCCGGTTCTGTCAGGGATTTTTCCTTGATGGAAATACTGGTGCAGTGAGTCCTCAGCTTCGTGAGACCAACTGAGGACCTACTTGACGGATTGGTAGTGGTTCCGAGGTCAAAAAGGCCAATAACGACCAGGAGAACAATGTGCTGCCGGCTGGAGTGGCCGAGCGGTTCTAAGCGCTTCAGTCTGGAACCGCGCGACTCCTACGGTCGCAGGTTCGAATCCTGCCTCGGGCATGGATGTGTGTGACGTCCTTAGGTTAGTTAGGTTTAAGTAGTTCGAAGTTCTAGGGGACTGATGACCTCAGAAGTTAAGTCCCATAGTGCTGAGAGCCATTTGAACCATTTGAACAGTGTGCTGGCCGCACGCTCGTTCTTACTGCGTCCAGAGACGCCACTGGCAGACGATGGCTTGGCATTCGGTCGGGTTGACCATCCAGTCTAGGACCAGAAACCGGTACTTCAAATTTGTAATTGCCGTTGGTCTGGTTTTCAGTATAAAAACTGGTTTGATGCAGCTCCCCACGTTAGATCCTGCGCAAGTCTCTTCATCTCAGCCAAACCCCTTCAATCGGCATCCAGCTGCTCACCCCAATCAACCCAATTTCCCCTCAATACCAAGTTCCGAAGCCTTCATCCCTAGTATACAAACCATTAACCATCTACCCCTTGTTATTTATAGCAATGAACTACCATGTGTAATAAGCTTCAACACTGTATTAGTATAGTCTGGGAAATTTGCTCTCCGTAAATAAAATATATTTTTTCACGCATCTGAATGATTATGGTGTCATATTTCCTGAACTCTGTGTCATATAATCATATAATTTTGCAGGTACATTCATTCAGTGGTGCATATGGATTTTGTTAGAAATATTTGAGTTGCAAATAGTAAAGAAGCAATAAAAAAGTCTGGTGCTGATGTTTTACTGAATGAACAGGGAAAATTAGTAAGCAATACACATTTTTTTCTTTTATTATATTTTGGAGGCTATCAGGGAGAAAATGTCTCGAAAAGATTTGAAATTATGTGTACAGTTTGTTTGAAGTCGCTAAGTACTCTCATTCTCAAACACTAGGTGACTACAGGGTGAGTCAGGAGGAAAGGTAAATGCTTTCAGGGGTGTCAGTATTAGTGATTCTGAGTATATAACCTCACATGGACGTATGCCGCATTCCGAATGATTTCCGAGACAGAACATACTTAATTTTTATTATTTATTTTCTGTTCAAAATGGTTCAAATGGCTCTGAGCACTATGGGACTTAACTGCTTAGGTCATCAGTCCCCTAGAACTTAGAACTACTTAAACCTAACTAACCTAAGGACATCACACACATCCATGCCCGAGGCAGGATTCGAACCTGCGACCGTAGCGGTCTCGCGGTTGCAGACTGCAGCGCCTAGAAACGCTCGGCCACTCCGGCCGGCTATTTTCTGTATTATTCAGCCCCAACAAAAACTTCCCAAGCTACAACGCATGCACGTCGCGCGAGATGTTCAATATTCTCGCACTCTCTTCGCACAAGCTATCACTTTTAGAGAAAAAATGAATAGGGCCTTTTTTCGTAGAAAAATTGATTTCGTTTAATTCTGTACCGTGACCCGTTTTCACTGGAAAGTGCGATTTTCGAGTTATTCAATAAATACGTTCAAAAGTGATGTTAAATGTAAATGTGTTCTATGTCGCAAACCATCAAAATACGGTATACGTCCATGTGAAGTTTCTTCCTCAGCATCACAAATGCTATTGCCCTTCAAAGCATGTGACTCACCCTGTATAGTTTGGCAATTTGCGAACCATGTTTTATGCTGCCTCATGGACATGATTTCTAGCATAAATATTTGAATAATTGTGTTAAACCGTTGAAAACTCGAATTTCTGTTGCCCCTTGGAACCGTCATGGAGGCAACTTACAACTGGTCTATGTGTTTTAGCCGTTCACTAATATAGATCTCCTTTTCCTCCGGTTGGATTGAGTACCTCTTTATTAGTTACTCGATCTACGCAATCTTCAGTATTCTTCTTTTCTAGCGCATTCGAAAAGCTGCTATTCTCTGATTGTCTGAATTCTTTGTAATCTCCCCTCTGTACGCGGTTACATTCCGCATAAACGCCTTCAGAAATCGCTTCGTAACAATAAAATTTGTATGTGATGTCATCATATTACTGTTTTTCAAATATGCTTTTCTTGCTATAGGCAGTCTGTATTTTATATCCTCTCTACTTTGGTCGTCATGAGCTATATTCGTGCTCAAATAGCGCAATTCGTCCATTACTTTTCGTGTCTCATTTCCTTATCTAATAGCCTCAACATCGCTTGATTTAATTCGACTACATTGGGATTGCCCTTGTTGATACTCTTTTTATGACCTCCTTTCACTACATTATTCACTCCGTTCAACTGCTCTTTCAGGTCCTTTGGCATCTGTGACTTCTGTCACGTCATCGACAAACCTCAGTTTTTCAAATCTTCCTTCCAAATTTCATTTCCATTCCAAATTTCTCCATCGTTTCCTTTACTGATTGCTCTGCCTTCAGGTTGAATAACATCCGCGATGAGCTGTGATCCTGCTTAACTCAGTTCTTGCATGCCCTTCCACTGTTATAACTGTAGTCTGGTATCTGCACAACACGAACAAAATCTTTTGCTCCTTTTCTTTTATGTCTGCTACGTTCAGCATTTCAAAGAATGAATGACGGGCAACATTGTCAAAATCTATAAATGCTGTGAAGTAGGAGTGTTTTTCTTCTCAGGTATGTCGTAGGGTCGGTGTAGCCTTTGTGATTCCCATTTTTCTCCGGATACCAAACCAATATCTGCTGAGGTCGGCCTCTACCGGTTCTTGAATTCCTCGGTAAGTAATTCTTGTAAGCATTTTCCAACCATGACTATTAAACTGACAGACCTGTAACACATCTGACGCCACCTGCTTTCTTTGGAAGTTGAAGTACACTAATATTACGAACAACTTAAGTTGGAAGGAACACACAGAAAATGTTGTGGGGAAGGCTAATCAAAGACTGCGTTTTTTTGGCAGGACACTTGGAGAATGTCCGTCCTCTTTTAGAATACTGCTGCGCGGTGTGGGATCCTTACAGATATGGCTCACGGAATACATCGAAAAAGTTCAAAGAAGGGCAGCACGTTCTGTATTATCGCGAAATATGGAAGAGAGTGTCACAAAAATGATACAGGATTTGGACTGGACATCATTAAAAGAAAGGCGTTTTTCGTTGCGACGGAATCTTCTCACGAAATTCCAATCGCCAACTTTCTCCTCTGAATGCGAAAATATTTTGTTGACAACGACCTACATAGGGAGAAACGATCACCACGATAAAATAACGGATATCAGAGCTCGTACGGAAAGATATAGGTGTTCGTCCTTTTCGCGCGCTATACGAGATTGGAATAACAGAGAATTGTGAAGGTGGTTCGATGAACTCTCTGCAAGGTACTTAAATATGATTTCTAGAGTATCCATGTAGATGTAGATGTAGACAGAAATTTCTTTAATATAGTTTTTGAGCACTCCATTTACACTCTTAAGACAAAACTATGCAATTCACTGTATACTGTTATTTCTCCTAAAGTCTGAAATTGCCTACGGAACCACGCATTCACCTCTTCGTCCGAAGCAAAACGACGGCCAAGAATGTCTTTCTTTACGGCTTCAGAAATACGGAAATTCCATCGGGAGGGATCGGGATTGTACGGAGGATGAGTAAGAACTTCCCAGCAAAACTTCTGCAACGTGATCGAAACGAACATGGCAACATGTGGACCCGAAGAGGTGCACACCTGGGTACAATCTGATTCCTTGGGCAAACGCAAACATTTTTCCATGAAGGCATTGATAATCTTGTCTCACAGTGGGATAAACTTATTAACAGTCGTGATGATTACTTCTTAAATCCATCAGGTCCGTTGTTTCTTGAGTGCCCATTATATTTGAGTTTTCAACCAAAATCCACAATTCAAATTCCTGTGACGGACTTGTGCGCCAGCGAGCGGTGGTCGTTTGTGGCCGCTTGAAGAGCTCACGACAAAACGCTGAACAGTAACCGGTGACTCAACAGGAACATTAGCTTATTACCCAGTTCACCTGATAATTTGACGATTCGGAATTTACCTCCCTCGGATGATCACTGCCTGCGACATACATCTGGTCCCGAAATATGTAACATTGAACGTTAGCAATATATTCACGGCAACCATAGAAATGGAATGGAGGGATGTGAGAATTACCTCAATAGCTGACCAAATACACATCAGATGGTCGCTTGTTGTTGTTGTTGTGGTCTTCAGTCCTGAGGCTGGTTTGATGCAGCTCTCCATGCTACTCTATCCTGTGCAAGCTTCTTCATCTCCCAGTACCTACTACAGCCTACATCCTTCTGAATCTGCTTAGTGTACTAATCTCTTGGTCTCCCTCTACAATTTTTACCCTCCCCGCTGCCCTCCAATACTAAATTGGTGATCCATCGATGTCTCAGAACATGTCCGACCAACCGATCCCTTCTTCTAGTCAAGTTGTGCCACAAGCTCCTCTTCTCCCCAATTCTATTCAATACCTCCTCATTAGTTATGTGATCTACCCATCTAATCTTCAGCATTCTTCTGTAGCACGACATTTCGAAAGCTTCTATTCTCTTCTTGCCTAAACTATTTATCTTCCACGTTTCACTTCCATACATGGCTACATTCAAATACTTTCAGAAACGACTTCCTGACATTTAAATCTATACTCAATGTTAACAAATTTCTCTTCTTCAGAAACGCTTTCCTTGCCATTGCCAGTCTACATTTTATATCCTCTCTACTTCGACCATCATCAGTTATATTGCTCCCCAAATAGCAAAACGCCTTTACTACTTTAAGTGTCTCATTTCCTAATCTAATTCCCTCAGCATCATCCCACTTAATTCGACTACATTCCATTATCCTCGTTTTGCTTTTGTTGATATTCATCTTATACCCTCCTTTCATGACTCTGTCCATTCCGTTCAACTGCTCTTCCAAGTCCTTTGCTGTCTCTGACAGAATTACAATGTCATCGGCGAACCTCAAAGTTTTTATTTCTTCTACTTGGATTTTAATAGCTACACCGATCTTTTCTTTTGTTTCCTTTACTGCTTGCTCAATATACAGATTGAATAACATCGGAGAGAGGCTACAACCCTGTCTTACTCCCTTCCCAACCACTGCTTCCCTTTCATGTCCCTCGACTCTTATAACTGCCATCTGGTTTCCGTACAAATTGTAAATAGCCTTTCGCTCCCTGTATTTTACTCCTACCACCTACAGAATTTGAAAGAGAGTATTCCAATCAACATCGTCAAAAGCTTCCTCTAAGTCTACAAATGCTAGAAACGTAGGTTTGCCTTTCCTTAATCTTTCTTCTAAGATAAGTCGTAGGGTCAGTATTGCCTCACTTGTCCCAACATTTCTACGGAATCCAAACTGATCTTCCCCGAGGTCGGCTTCTATCAGTTTTTCCATTCATCTGCAAAGAATTCGCTTTAGTATTTTGCAGCAGTGACTTATTAAACTGATAGTTTGGTAATTTTCACATATGTCAACCCCTGCTTTCTTTGGTATTGGAATTATTATATTCTTCTTGAAGTCTGAGGGTATTTCGCCTGTGTCATACATTTTGCTCACCAGATGGTAGAGTTTTGTCCGGACTGGCTCTCCCAAGGCTGTCAGTAGTTGTAATGGAAAGTTGTCTACTCCCTGGGCCTTGTTTCGACTCAGGTCTTTCAGTGCTCTGTCAAACTCTTCACGCAGTATCATATCTCCCATTTCATCTTCTTCTACATACTCTTCCATTTCCATAATATTGTCCTCAAGTACATTGCCCTTGTACAGACCCTCTATATACTGTTTCCACCTTTCTGCTTTTCCTTCTTTGCTTAGAAGTGGGATTCCATCAAAGCTCTTGATATTGATGCAAGTGGTTCTCTTTTCTCCAAAGGTCTCTTTAATTTTCCTGTAGGCAGTATCTATCATACCCCTAGTGAGATAAGCCTCTACACCCTTACATTTGTCCTCTAGCCATCCCTGCTTAGCCATTTTGCACTTCCTGTCGATCGCATTTTTGAGACGTTTGTATTCCTTTTTGCCTGCTTCATTTTCTGCATTTTTGTATTTTCTACTTTCATCAATTAAATTCAATACTTCTTCTGTTACCCAAGGATTTCTACTAGCCCTCGTCTTTTTACCTACTTGATCCTCTGCTGCCTTCACTATTTCATCCCTCAAAGCTACCCCATTCTTATTCTACTGTATTTCTTTCCCCCATTCCTGTTACTTGTTCCCTTATGCTCTCCCTGAAACTCTGTACAATCTCTGGTTTAGTCAGTTTATCCAGGTCCCATTTTCTTAAATTCCCACATTTTTGCAGATTCTTCAGTTTTAATCTACAGTTCATAACCAATAGATTGTGGTCAGAGTCCACATCTGCCCCTGGAAATTACAATTTAAAACCTGGCTCCTAAATCTCTGTCTTACCATTATATACTCTATCTGATACCTTTTAGTATCTCCAGGGTTCTTCCATGTATACAACCTTCTTTCATGATTCTTCTTAGGGCCACCTAAAGCTGGTATCGTAACACTTAGGTGACACAAGCGTTAGTATAGAGATATGCACATATACAGATGGCGGTGATATTCCTTACGTAGTGTATAAAACAGCAGTGCATTGGCGGAGTTGTCATTTGTACTCTGGTGATTCATGTGAAATGGTCTCCGACGTGATCATAGCAGCACGACAGGAATTAACAGACTCTGAACTCGAAATGGGTGTCGCAGCCAGACGCATGGGACGTTAACGAATTCAATATCCCGAGATCCACAACGTCAAGAAAGTGTCTAGAATACAAAATTTCAGACATTACCTCGTGCCACGAACAACGCAGTGGCCGACGGCCTTCACTTAACGACCGAGAGCAGCGGCGTTTGTGTAGAGTTGTCAGTGATAACAGACATGCAGCGCTGCTTGAAGTAAACACAGAATTCAATGTGGGACATAAGGCGAACGTATCTGTTATGACAGTGCGGCGAAATTTGACGTTAATGGGTTGTGACTGCAGACGACCGACGCGAGTGCCTCTGCTACAGCACGACGTCACCTGTAACGTCTCTCCTGGACTCGTGACCATATCGGTTGGACCCTAGACGACTGGAAAAACGTGACCTCGCCAGATGAGTCCTGATTTCAGTAGGTAAGAGCAGAGGCTAGGTTTAGAGTATGACGCAGATCCCAAAGCCATGGACTCAAGCTGTCAAGAAGGCACTGTGCAAGCTGGTGTTGGCTCCATAATGGTGTGGATTGTGTTTACGTGGAATGCGCTGGGCCCTCTGGTCCAAGTGAACCGATCATTGACTGGAAATAGTTATGTTCGGCTACTTGGAGGCCATTTGCAGCCAATCAACCATGGAATTTTTATGGATGACAATGCGCCATGACAGTGGGCCAGAATTGTTCACTATTTGTTTGAAAAACATTCCGGACAGTTAGAGCGAATGATTTGGCCACACACATGGCCCGACATGAATGTCATCGAACATCTGTGAGACACAATCGAGAGCTCAATTCGTGCACGAAATTCTGCACAAGCAACACTTCCGCAATTATGGACGGCTGTAGAGGCAACATGGCTCATTATTTCTGCAGGTGACTTCCAACGACTTGTTGAGTCCATGACAGGTAGAGACGCTGCACTGCGCCGTGCAAAAGGAAGTCTAACACCACACTGGGAGGTATCCCATGACTTTCAACTCAGTTTATGCCCTGGATGCTCTCTTTTTGACTACCTACGTTGTCAAATTGGACATCTTCGGTGCTTAACTCTGACTAGATCTTTTTGTAACAGTAAGACGGACTTGTGTTTCATTCACAGATTTGCAATTTGTAGTTCGCTCTGAATTCTCAACATGTACCTAACTCGTAACTAGTTGTTTGTTCATGTTAAGGGAACGGTAGCACCGATCCCACAGAGTGAATCCGTATCACCTCTCATTCGTTCACTGTACTATCAGCTTTCAACACATCAGGAATACGGAGACACCCAGGAGTCTTCATCTTGTGAACAGAACGTCAAATGTGATTGAGCTACAGTACAGAACTTCGGGACTCTTTCCCATGGATAACTGCGCGCAAAAGTTTCAACAGAAGAGTTCGTTGACTTCACTGGCTAAGGACGCAACGCACAATAGGTACTCACTCATCCACTATTTCAGTGAATCTGATACATACCTGACCTTAAAGGACGGACGTGTAACACAAACAGTGCGAGAAGAAGCATGACGATAGAGAAGAGTCCATCCCACCAGTACTATAACTGCTACATGCTTTCTCCCAGGATATTGTGATTTATGAACTGGACCTGGGGGCAAACGACACCTAACGTCCATCACACTGATGCATTTTCATCACGGATTCTTCCCTAGTCACCTCACTGGGATGGACGTCAGAGACTCCCGAGCTTGTTTGTGCTACTCAGCAGCAGGACATTATTTAAATGGCCTTTCGTGTCAGGGTTGCCGCGACCAACAAAGCAAGAGACTATCGAAACTGAAATTTCTCGTTAGTGTCATCGAGATACTTTTATGAGTAACTGGCCTGGTGCAAACCGTAATGTTGTGCAATATGGCTTAAATACTACTATTGCGTCAGTGTCACAGCCTAAGGCATGGCTGTTCAAGTGCAGACAGTCTCTCCTCATTGGTTGATCGTAACATGGCCTCATAATATGGTATTGTTGCTTTTCCTGGCCCCTGATTGACCAGAATTAAGGAACATAAACTCCTCTTCAGGTTAACGCTCGGTTGAGTGGTGGCCATAGCGGAGAATAGTCTTGAGTTAGGCGCCACTGCTTGTGGCCCGAGCAGAAGCATATTCACTACTCGGGATATGTAATTAACTTCAGATCGATAAGTTCATGACCTGCATTCGAACAATACAGTCGAATGAAGCAAGCATTTATGTGGAGATACTACATCGTGCAATCAGCTGGAACGACATAGCAGTAGGCAATGATGATTGTATCATTAATTATTAAAACTGTTGCGGTGAGCACTGTCGAATAAACTCCGTTAAAATTTTACGTACTCATTATTGGAAAGTAACCCAATTTGTTCCTGTAACAGTTTCGTAGAATGAAATCACCAATGGAACCACGATCATCTGTTGATCTTCTGTGAAAGAGACTTAATTTATAAGACGCAAAGTGACCTATCAGAATCTGCTGACGTTATAGATCATCTATAACTTCCATGTGTACTCAGGCTTTTACAACCAGCTACACTCTCACGCATTTAAAAAGGTGCTGGAGTTGCTATCCTCACAAGATAAAATTCATCAACTTACAGAGTCATGATCACCTTTCTAAGAGAGTGAGAAAGTAATACTAAAACGTCATATATGAAATGTGGCACTACAGAAGTCATAACCTTCGACCGTAAGAAAAACTGATAGAAAATATTCAGATAACGTTAAATTCCAGCGTTGAAAAAGGACAGTGAAGATTAGAACAGATACGATAATAAATCAGCAGATGCTGTAAAGTGTTGGTGAGAGGAAAGCTGTTTAGATACATATCCTTCACAGAAAATTTAATTTAATAGGGCACATTTTGCAACGTAAGTGTCTTCTACATGATGCTAGAGAAGGTAAGATTGAAGGAGAAAGTGGACTGAGTAGCAGAAAAGCAAAATTGACTGCCGATTTAAATATCAACATAAAATACTCGCAACTGAAGGATGTAACAAAGGATAGTGCTAAATGGGAAAGACAATCAAAACTTGTTGCCTGCCTGAAGAAGAATGAATTAACTGAAGGAAGAAAGGCAGGAAGGAAGACTGGGTTTAACATACCGTCGACATCGAGGTCATTAGAGACGGAGCAAAAGCTCGGACCGTGTCAGGATGGGGAAGGAAGTTGGCCGTGCCCTTTCAAAGGAACCATTGCGGCATCTGCCTGGAGCGATTTAGGGAAATCACTAAAACCTAATTCTGGATGGCCGGACGCGAGTTTGAACCGTCGTCCTCCCGAATGCGAGTCCAGTGTGCTAACCACTGCCCCACCTCACTCAGTAATGGACTTACTTTGCTGACCATCCACGGACCTGTGAGCTGGCAGAGCACTATTAATGATGATGATGATGATGATTTGATATACTTCTTCTCATAGCTACATTGTTTCATAACAACGTCGCTTTTCTTCACATTGTTATAGCGTATTGAAATACGGGAAGAGGTTTTGTTGGAGGGGGCAGGGGGGCGAGATGCAGGTACCGGGAGTCATCACTCTTTGGACTGATTTGATGTGGTCCGTCACATCTACCTATTCTGTGCCAACCTCTTCATCTCAGAGAAGCCATTACAACCAATGTCCTCAATTATTTGTAGGATATGTTCCAATGTCCGTCTTTCTCTACTGTTTTTATTCTTCGCAAATTCTCCTAGTACCTCGGTAGTTATTCCCTGACGCTGTAACACATGTTCTTTTACACCATCCTTTCTGATCGTCAGTGTTTTCCACATGTTCTTTTCCTCGTCAGTTCCGTGGAGATCCTCTCCATTTGTTATATTATGTAGTATGAAGCAGTTATGAATACAACTTACTTTTCGCAGATAGATTAAACTGCCTCACTATGTGCTGCGAGTTGAATCTCTACGTGTCAATTCAGTTCTAATTTTCGTTAACTTGTCCAACCGCATTAGCCCAACATGTCAGTATCATACCTAAGATGAAATATCATACGCACCTTAATGTTCACCGGAAGGTTATCTTGAGTCTTCCTGATTTTAGTTTTAGAGACTTTACTATATCATAAATACCGAATGCGAATGTGTTTCTCTGAATAAAGGTACAACCAAATTCTTCCTTCATACTTCTCGAAATGGAATTTAGTGTCCCGTCTCTCATAGCCTCGTTGCGATGGAATGTTAAACCTAAAAAGAACTCACAAAATTAAAGAACGCTCTTTAGAATCTTCGATTTTAGCTGGAGGTGAATTTGTGGTTGTGAAATGTTAGTTACATTGTTGAAATTAAATTCAACCACATAAAATTCGCGACGAGATCACAAGTCACACGATGTTTTTCGAGAGGAAGTTCACATGTTCACGTAAACTATACAACAATTTTTTAAAAGGCTTATACTTAAACAACATAAAAGACAGTATAGTCGTCATTCTCTAGCAGACCATGAAGAGAAGCGAATATAAAGTAAAACGGCTTCACTGTTTGCGTCGTTAAAGTATTGAGAGACTGCTCTCGAAACGCCTCATGTGACAATCATATCACGAATTTTATGTATTTGAGCTGAATTTTTTTCACTAAGTTTATGTACTTTAGCCTGAGTCCAATATTTTTTGCTAATTAAAGAACAATTGTTAACAGTAATGTAATAAGACCCGAAAGGAAAGGGTGCTGAAGGAGAAAACTATTTGCGAGGGCACAGGGTTTGAGAGACGAGCATGCGTAGACTAGCAGAGAGGAACCGAGGCACATAGCGAGTGTTTATCAAACCCTCACAATAGTCTCCGACACTCTGCATATCTCCCACAAGACAAGCGGTAGCGAAACAGCTCTATAGATTTTGCGTAGCACACTGTTGATTTTCTGTGCTTCAATGAACCATCGAAGAATATTTGAGTGACCTAAGCGTAAGGCAACGCATTCCGGTAGCCACCTGCGAGTCAGAATTGAGAACTTACAAGATGGCATGGTATTAATGCGTTTCACCGTATCTGGGTCTACCACAATCATTTAAATGGACATCCACGTAGTCCCAAGTGATTACAACTCACTCACCCCAAACCATATTTCCATGTTCAGCCATAAACGTCCTCAGCTTTAACAGCCACTATCCATAATTAGGAGAAGTGAAGCGCCCCCATTAAATGTGGAAATCAGGCTATATGGCGCCTCCGCAGGTTCCACTTGACACAGCAATGCCCCTGAGACGCACATACGAAACTCGTGGCGACATTCTTAATCCAACGGAAGAAATAATGATAAGCAGTTGGACTGCTCTTGCATCTAATGTCAAAACGTCACCTGACGCACATTCTGCGATAACTGATCTATGCACGTGTTTCAATAGGCACTGTGTACCAAGTCAATGCCAGACCACACTCAGTACAGTTATTATGTTCCCTTTTAGCACTATTATTTCAAATGAGTCTGCTCTAAGTAATCATCGAGTGATGTGCATGAAACAGTCAAATAAAGCTCCATGTCGGCTGTCTACGCCGCTGTATGATTGAATTATGTGTACAGAGTGACTTGTACAGTAGTTGGACAAAAATATGAGAGCGCTGCGAGAAATGCATACTACAACGTAAATCCAGAAGCTAGCTAAGCCTGCAGGATGCGCTGTTGTATCTGAGCACGAATGGTACCTGTACAACGTCCTCAGTATGTTAATGTCAGTCATAGTCAGAACAATACTCTGCGCAGTTGTGAGAGCATTATGCTGGAGCCAGGTGAATTAGAATGTGGGCAGATTCGTGGGGCTTGTATGGTGAGTGCTTCTGAAGCATAGGTAGCCGAAAGTAGTAGGAAAAACTATGTTTCAGCACATTTTGTTAGTGCGAGTTGCCTACATCATGGGGAGGGATGCACTCAGGGGCAAACCTATTGTTCTCATTTGCTTAACCTATTGTTGTCCTTTGATTGACAGTACCTTAAACTGTTGTTCCACTAAAAGGATCTTCCTTTTTGATTGACAAGTCCTTAACCTATTGTTCTCTGACCCCCTCCCCCTCAGGAAACCTCCAACTCACCCCATCCCCCTTGCTGCTACAGGTGCACTTTCAGGTCTCAGTTACTGGAATAGCCCCTTTCACTCTTATCAATTGGATCTACTGCTTAATTAAATTGATCAATTAATTAACCTCTCCCCCTCTGATACACCCCCTCCACTCCCACCACCCCCCTCCCAGAAATTGGCAGGAAAAAGACAGTTGATCGGTCATTTGGAGGGAATTCGATTGCAGTGTATGGAACATTGTTTAAACAATTTAGGAAATGAACAGAAAATCGTTTAATTACTTATAGCAGTGTATGGAATATATATTTTTTTATTTAGTTAAGGAATTTGTTCAGAAATCGATTGCAGTGTATGGAATATTGTTTAAACGATTTAGGCAGTGTGTGGAATATTGTTTATTTAAACAATTTAGGGGATTCAAGGCAGTGTATAGAATATAGGTTATTTATTTATTTATTTAAAGAATTTTTTAGGAAATCGATCACCGCCCATGCCACCTCATTCCCACCCCCCTCGCCTCTCTCCCCTTTTCCCCTCTCCTCTCTCCTCTCTCCCCTCTTCCCCTCTCCTCCTCTGCCTGGAAACTGGCGGCTCTGCGGTGCAGAGGAAGGATCTCATGAAGGGAAATTCAAGGGTATATTGTTTATTTATAAAAAATCAGATTGTGGGGGATGGATTTCTCATGCTCATCATTCTCTGCTGTTTGGAATGATACAGGTCTTGTAAGAGGTAACTAAATCGATAGCCATTCTTTTTATTCAAATCACGCAAGGAATACTGTCATGAAACACACATCACACGTAACTGCACAGTTAAAAATCTTTCGATTGCGAAGCACACACTGCCTACCGTCCCCTGTCCACTGGATCACACGGAACGCCACCGCACACACTGCCAGAAGTCAGGATGCACTGGTGGCGTCCGTGAAGTGACAATGCGGCCATCAGCTGCTGAACCACACGCAGGTGTCAGTTCGGGTGGCGTCTCTTCCATGCTTGATGTCTGAGAAACACCTGTTGAAACACGTGTTCACCTAAGCATTGTTGCTTGCATGATGACGCATAGCTTTGTAAGTGCAGTCCAGCGAGATGCTCGCATAGCAGATCACCCTCAGTGAGATGTTAGTATAGTGGCTCACCCTCACAGGCACAGCTAAAAGTTTGTCAGTATTCTACTGACCAGAATAGCACAGGGTGCATAGTTCCTAGCGATCCTAATGGAAATTAAAACACGTGTCAGCTGCGTGCACGTGTTTACCTACCCAGCGAGGCTGACACATCGCCACGAGATGTGTGCACAGCGATGCTGGAATTTTTGGTGTCCTACAGCTACTGGTCTGCAGATGTCCTAATACCATAATGCCGGATGAGGGACAGCATTACGCTAGAGATGGATGGTCTGCTTCAACTTGTCTTTGAACACCTGAGCAAAGAATACATCACCTTACTCTCAGAACTTTCTGTAGATAACTTGCCCCCACCCCCCCACCCCCCAATATTGTTCGAACCAGTCTGTAGAGGCTCCTATGTCTCAGCACAAAGGATGTCTTGTGAATGAATGGAACATTCTGATGGGCGCTTACTGAATTTACCTGGCAAATTACTGATGCTACCAGTGTGGAAGCACAGTCCGCCTTTCAGAAACAAAACTATTTTGTACAGATCTCCATATTACACTGACATTTAAACCCTGCAAAAGTGGTCTACCGATTGTCAAATACAACCCACATAGTCAATGTGCCGCTGTGCAGCGCCGACGGAAGAAACTGCCAACATAAACGCGGTCCATGACTGCAGCCGCAGAAGAGTGTCAGCCAGAGAGATGCCAGCCGGCTGTGGATGCTGGCTGTGGATGACCCCACATCGCAAGAAGACCTGAGCGATAGTTCAAACGCTATCAATACTCCCAGCACAAACACTCGTCATATTGAATCTTCTCAAATTTCCGCAGAGTATGCACGCGACAGATTCAGTCCCGAAGGTGGCTCAATGCAGACTAGGTATCAGTTCACTATCAATCCATCCCCCGCGAGCCAAATTATCAGAAGCCAGAAACTTTCTCAGATTCTCTGAACTGGTGTATAAAGGATGGGCAAGACCCAGCTCAGAGCAAAGGCGTCCGCAGAGATGCTGTCTCTGGCCCCGACCTACCTGCTTGCTTGCTGCTGTGCTTTCTACGGCCATCTCCAGACTCACAAGAATATTGGGAAACAGGCACATTTTTATCAGTGTAGCTACAATTAAATAATAGGATTGCTGCCACAGTCTGTCACCGAGCAATGTACTCGGTATGTCTCCTCTTTACGACTGTGGTTCTGGAACGAATCTCGGTATCTATAGTGCACATAATTTCCCACATAAAAGAAAAATCTTTCATTCCTCTTACAGCTATCGATGTGCTGAATCTATACCTTCCTCACGATAAGACATGCAGCAGCGACCACCAGACACCGTACATATACCGCGAAGGCAGTTATACAATGGCTGCGTTGGTTCCCCTCGGCACAAAAGCGTCACGGTTTCTGGCCCCGACCTGTTTGCTTGCTTCCCTGCTTGCTTTCTACACCCATCTCCAGACTATGGAATTACAGGAACATGTGTAATTTCACATGGTTTCCCAGAATATCGTAGCATTTACGCGATACTTCTCGATATCAAGCACACAGCAATATCGCTTGCATAGCAGTATCGCTTGCGCAGTATAATTACGAAGATATAGACTCGAAATTATTTCTCTAGAAACCCGAAAGTTAGGGAGGTTCAGCGTACAGCAGCATTTGTACGAAGCCCATAACTTGAAAACGTGGGAGTGGTCGAGGGATCTGAGGCGCCATGTCACGGACTGCGCTGCCCCTCCCACCGGAGGTTCGAGTCCTGCCTCGGGCATGGGTGTTTGTGTTGTTCTTAGCATAAGTTAGTTTAAGTAGTGTGTAAGATTAGGGACCGATGACCTCAGCAGTTTGATCCCTTAGAAATTCACACGCATTTGAAAATTTTTGAAAACGTGTAATGGAAAGCATCAAAATTGGACTAAGCAGCAATGGAAGAATGTCATTAGGTCGGCTGAATTTTGTTACACATCTGACAGAATTTCCGTCTCGAGAAATGGAGTAGCCATGTCGTGGTATCCCATGGACACCATGGTTTCTCTGGCATTTCGCATCACTGCGAGGAGTATGTGATCATTTGGCTATCAGTTCCATCCCAAGGCATAATTATTGTTCCGTAGTGGTGATCCTGTGTTCCAAAACGATAGAGCCCCTGTTGACACACCCCGTATTATCCAAGACTGGTTCTGTGAGCATGGGATGCAGTTTCACATCTACCCTGGCCAGCACACTCACGAGACCACACGGTTATTTAGCCTTTGCAGCCTACGTGGAGAGAAAGGTACATGATTGGCCGGCCGAAGTGCCCGTGCGGTAAAGGCGCTACAGTCTGGAACCGCAAGACCGCTACGGTCGCAGGTTCGAATCCTGCCTCGGGCATGGATGTTTGTGATGTCCTTAGGTTAGTTTGGTTTAACTAGTTCTAAGTTCTAGGGGACTAATGACCTCAGCAGTTGAGTCCCATAGTGCTCAGAGCCATTTGAACCATTTGAAAGATACGTGATTGCTATCCAATGTCGTTATCAGAAATTGCCATCCTTTTGCAGGAATAGTGGTATAAAATTCCCTTTTAAATGATACAGGAATTGTTTACGTCCATTCCGAGACAACTGGAAGCTCTTTTCTAAAAGCTAACGGTTTTCCTGCTCCGTATTAGAAATGGTAACGTGGTGTGTTGTTGATGTTATTGTTACAGAGTTTTCGCAGCGATGTTATTGAATAAATGTTGCGTGGAGTTCTTGTAGCTTCAAATTTGTCAGTCTCGAGCAATCGTTGTTATAGGCAGTGAAATATGGCTTCCCGGCTAAGACACAAGTTGAAAATATGGTCACTATTTTTTATTTACTTAAATTTGCCATATTTCGTGACAGTACCTTTTCCGTTAGACGTTTGCAAGGCGATATTAGTCTTGGCTTCAGTTGTCTAAGTATGATTCAACAATGCATCTATGCCAGCTGCAGAAAAGACGTGGTTCAACGTGTTTCTCTCATTTTGGTGTTTCAAATACAGTTTCTTCAAATGCAGTTTCTTCTTTTAGTTAATACAAAAATAATAGTAACGTAATTCAAAATTATTTATGACTGCGATCTTCACATTGTTCTTCCGTCAACACACACCAAGAGTTAACTGCCGACTGACTATAGTCAAAGACGACTCTAATGTCAAAGATATTTTACACAATTCACAAGTTTCCACTTGTAATCAGTCTCTTTGCTATTCTTCGATACATTTTCTAATAGTAATCAATATGCTTTTACTCTCAAAAACAGAAGTAAATTAACATATAATAAGACAAATTATAATAAATTCTGACAAAAATATAAGAAAACATTTACAATTCGGTATCGACAAATACGGTAAAAAAAATAACATCTCCCCGATCCATTACAACAGCTCCCCAGGGCTTTTGTTGTTATGGACATATACAACAAAATCCCGACCACACTCAGTGATGGATCTGTATTACACAATTAGTACACTAATGATGCAGTCTGATAACCTCTTCCAAATTTGGACTCTTTGAATCTGTGGACTTGTTACTGGCTGTTGTTGTAATGATACTTCCCCATCAATCTCATACACAAAAAAAAATTCAAGTAAAGAAATTATTTGACATGACAAATATACATGGTATAAAACATACATGAGAAATATTCTAACATACAGATTGAAAATAATAGGAAGGTAAATCTCATTTCCTAGAATAAGATCTAATTAATTTTTTTATATTAATGTTAATTTCATTATGCTTACATATTGTAACAGTAAAAATGATACTGGACATATATAGTGTAGTGTTTTTTTTTGTATATTTTTTTTTGCTTATGATTTTCTTTTTAAATTTTTTTTACTCATGTTTTTTTATTTTGTAATTTTTTTTTTTTTGCTTATGATTTTCTTCTTTTAGTACAGCTAAAGATACATTAGTATTATCTAAAAAATTTTGCAATTATTTATGTACACTTTCCTCTCTACTACAATATTACTACAAGTCACATTCTTGTGAAGAGTACTTTTGCTCCCCACAACATCAGTATAAACAACAATAAACTGCTCATATATCATGAGGCTTTATCATAAATTGGTTTTGAAACTTATACCTTTGCATGCATGTCCTCACATGCATGCCTTCACCCACAGGGAAGACTTAGCTTCCAAAAATTAGAAAAATTCAGAAATGCTCACTATGGAGACTTTTTTTTGTAAAAAAGTAAAAATAAATCTTTCTCTCATTCTTTGTTACAACAGTGTTTTTTCATCAGTTTCAATTAACATGTGACTTCAAATTATTAATTTATACATGCAAATATACACACTTGGTTGTACAGGCAGTTTTGTTCTAACAAGCGTATTCCAGTGGAGGACTTTTGTTCTAGATGATAATAGGTTGTTTAAATTTTTGAAATTATGATTTCTGTTTATACAGTTTTAAAGAGACAACATTCCTGAGACCAAATAATTTCTTTGACTTAGGATACACCAAACGATAAGCATTAGGGTGTGGATTTTCTATGACTTCAAAAGGCCCAATATAGATATCAAAGAATTTTTTAATTTCTGAAGTTAACATTTTTGATTTTTCATGAGATTTGACCAGAACAAGATCCCCAATTTTAAAAGTGGTTAATCTTACCCTATTGTTATGACTTTTATTCCTCTTTTCCCCTTGTTTCCTCATAGTTTCCCTGACAATATCTTCTCTCTCTTGCATAGTTAAAGGTGTACATTTAGGAAATTCAATAAGTTCTGATATAAGATTTGGAGGTCTAATATTAAACATAATCTCATACAGTGAAAATCCTGTGGAACTATGTTGTAGGCTATTCATAATAATTCAAAATTTCGAATGTGCTCAAACCAGGTTGGATGTTTATGGCGACAATAGATTCTACAAAGTCTCCCAATTTCCCTCACATATCTTTCTGCAGGATTGGTAGACGGAGAATAAACAGATATAAGTATATGCTTCAATTTTGATCTTTCAATAAACTTTTTCCAAATTTTAGAGGTGAACTGTGAACCATTATCTGATAATATAGCTTTTGGTTTACCCACCTGTGCGAAATAACCTCTTTCAATTTTTATTATAATTTCATGGCTAGTAGCTGTTTTCACTGGATATAGTTTAATTAATTTTGAAAATACATCTACCATAACAAATATGTAACAGTGACCACCTTTACTCTTTGGTAACATTCCATATAAGTCCACTGCGATAAGATCTAAAGGTTTTTCCGGAATAATGTTTTGCATCTCTCCACCACATCTTTGATTGCTCACTTTAACTCTCTGACATTTGTCACAGGTTGCCAATTCTTTTCTTACCTTCTTTCCAATATTGTAAAAATAAACATTTTCTTGTATCTTTTGAATGCACTTCTGTATCCCACAATGACCAAAACTTTCATGTATGTAAATGATCAGCTTATCAGCATCTGCCTCTGACCAACACAGTTTCCAATTATCAGAATCTACATCTGTTCTCCGAAATAAAATCCCCTTATGCAATTTGTAAAATTTATCAAGTTTCTCATACCCCTTCTTGCCTAAACATTCTTTGATTAATTTCCAACTCTGATCTAAATTTTGATTTTTTTCTAATTTTGTTACACATAGCTCTAATTGTTTTTTCATTTTCCACCCCTTTCAAGTATCTAATTTTAAATTGCTTTTCCTCCTCTTGTTCAAAAATCTCCTTTTCTCCCCCAACTGGTAACCTTGAAAGCGAATCAGCTACTACATTCTCAGAACCTTTTATGTGTTTGATTTCAAAGTCAAACTGTTGCAGAAAAATTGCCCATCTGGTCAATCTACTGTGGTATAATTTGCACTCTTGTAAGTAACTCAAAGCTTTGTGATCCAAAAATACTATGGTTTTATGTCCAATAAGGTAAATTCTAAATTTTGTAAAAGTCCAATGAATTGCCAAAAGTTCCTTCTCTGTGACTGTATAATTTTTCTCATGCTTGAGTAACATTCTGCTTGCAAATGCTATGGTACAATGTATCTTAACTCCATTCTCTACTCTTTCTTGAAATAACTCTGCTCCAAGCCCATAATTACTGCTATCAGTGTTCAAACAAAATGGTAAATTAAAATCAGGTCTGTGTAATAAGTGTTGCTTCCTCAACTCTTGCTTAATTTTATCAAACTCTTCCTGACAACTGTTATCCCAAACCCAAACAGTGTTTTTCTTAAGTAATTGACTTAAACATGGTGCATTCAGACTCTGATCACTAATATGTTTTCGGTAATAACCGCATAACCCAAAGAACGACTTTAATTGTTTTTTAGTCTTAGGAATAGGAATTTCTGAAATTGCTTTAATTTTTTCTGGATCTGCCAAAATTCCCTTGTCTGTGACAACATGACCCAAAAATTTTAATTCAGAAACTGCAAATTTACATTTCTCTAATTTCAATGTCATCCCCCCTTTTCTAAGTTTTTCACAAACTGACTTCAAAATCAAAAAATGTTCCTCCCAATTTTGCCCTGTAACCAAAATGTCATCTACATAAATTATCAGTTTAGACGCAAGTTCTTGCCCCAGTACATGATCCAAAGCTCTTATAAATTCGGAAACAGAAGAATTTAACCCAAATTGCACAACACAATATTGGTAACTCTTACCATTGTACAAGAAAGCAGTATATTTTCTAGAATTAACCGAAAGTGGTACCTGATGAAAACCCGAAGTTAGATCCAAACTTGACGTATATTTATAGAGTAACTCATCAATATTTTCAGGATGGTCTGTCTGTCTGAACAAAATTTTGTTTAAGTGTCTAGAGTCCAAAACCAATCTTACTCCACCATTTTTTTTCGAAACTACTACTAGAGGATTATTATATGCACTGATACTCCTTTCTATTATATTACATCCTTCCATCTTTTTCAGCTCTTTCTCAACAGCAGGTCTTTTTGATATTGCAATACTGTATGGATTTATGAAAAATGGTTCATGAGGTTTTACCTGAAGCTCACACTGATAACCCTTTACCCTTCCAGGTATGTCACTGAAAACATCACTGTATTTCCACAGCAGATTTTCTAACTGTTGTTTTTGCTCCCCAGATAAATTTAGCGTTTCTGAAATTTTCAAATTTGCTAAATTCCCAAATTCAACTCATCAGTATCAAATCTATGAGTTTCAATATTCTCTAATCTATTTTCTTTTAGTAAATTGATACTGTCAAAATTTCCATTACTCTGATCACCAAGTGTGTTCACAAAACTTGTCTGAATGTATTCCCTTTCACTAGTTTCTATCAAAAGTTTTCTTCCAAACCAATCAAATGCTGTATTTACTTTTACTATCCAATTCATACCCAAAAGAAAATCCTCATTAAATTCCTGAATTACAAAACATCCATGTGTGAACAACTTGCCTTCAATTAAAAATGTCACTAAAGCCTGGCTTTTTACCAATTTACTGCTCTTCCCAGTAGCACCTTTTATCTTTACCCCAACAACTGGCATTTCAACATAATCTTTCCCCACTTTCAGTTTCTTGCTTAACCTTTCAGATATTCCCGAGATCTCACTTCCTGTATCAATTAAACATTTACCAATCCATGACCCAATTTGAACTTTTATATAAGGACTGCAAAATTGATCACTTTTCTCAGAACCTGTATCCTCATGTAATAAATCACTTTCAATTTCCCCAAACCTATACTTATCAGAATCATATGGTATATCATTACATGTATTATTTGTCACAGTTATAAAATTTGCACAAGACACAAAATTGTCATGAGTACTCTCTATTATCTCAAATAGCCAAGAATTTTCATCCAAATCACATTGTATGCTACTGAAGTACTTATCCTTCAGCTTTTCAAAAATAAAATATCTCATCTTTTTCCACCACTCAGGACATACAGTTTCACATACATTAATAAGCATCTTTCCAAAGTTCTTATCAAAAGAAATAGTTTCACTGTTCAGCCATATATTCATAAGAAATGTGTGTGTATCATTAGTATCTGTAAAAGTTTCACTTAGGTTAGATGTTATACATGTGTCATCGTTATGTGTGTAGTCAGATTCTTTACCAACAACATCAAAATTCACACTTTCACATACATCCAGCTTGTGAGATTTATTCACCCTGGTAACATCCCTGGGAATTTCTATAATATTCTCACTATTTAATCCATTTTCAACCATGTGTATACTCAACTCCC
Source organism: Schistocerca serialis cubense (assembly GCF_023864345.2). Classification (NCBI taxonomy): domain Eukaryota; kingdom Metazoa; phylum Arthropoda; class Insecta; order Orthoptera; family Acrididae; genus Schistocerca; species Schistocerca serialis. The sequence goes on along the minus strand of NC_064646.1, from coordinate 326,417,149 downwards.
TATTTAAACTAATGAAATACCTTTCCTCAACATCATCATCAATACCATTACCATCATTATCAACTTTATCAACAACATCATTGTCATTACACATATTCACGTCATACACATTCAAATTATCCCCCAAAATATTATTTTCCCTTTCTAAAGTTACCAGATCCCTTTCACCAACATTTTCATTCTCACAGCATGCATTCTCTCTTTCATTCACACACATCTCTGAACTGCTACAAATTACATCATCTGACAAAGTGTTGTTCTTTTCCGCCCAAGTGTAAAACTCTGTTAAATTAAATGAATCACAATTACTTTTATCTACTGTGTGTTCTTGTGTACTGAAAATGTTATGTTTATCATCATTATTTTCCTCTTGTAATTTCTTCAATAAGTAACAACTAATGACCTGATGTGATAGCTTAGGTTTGGAACTGTCATGTTTGGGTTTATGATAGTCACATCCACTGGTCCTTTCATCATGCTCACCTTCTGCCTCAACCTTGCGGACCTTCAAGGGGGCGTCTACTCGTTTTTTATTTCTGGTTCCTGTTTGAACTGCTGATTGTGCTTCTGCCAATGTCTCTGATCAACATTTCTGATCCCATTCCTATGCCAAACATTACCTGATTGTTGGTAGTTTTTATTGTACTGATCTCTAACAAAATTTCTGTGATTTTGATCCCTAAAGTGTTCTCTATTTTGTTGATTATTACCGCGAAAATCATGTTCTTGTTTTGGATAAAAATTATGGTCCTTCTTTTGAAAATTGTTATATCCCCCTGAATTTTGACTGACACTATGGTAATTGTTTTGTTCCCTTTTTTGAAAGTTATCATTTCCCCAATTTTGACCATTACCTTTCTGAGTAAACCCACAGTGTGTTCTTGTTGTTACCCTATCCAACTTTTCAATATAATTGAGAAACTGCTCTACATTACTATCAGGACAATGAACTAAACTCAACTGCATTGCTGATGGCAATCTTCTCTTTAAGGTATCAATTTTGATCAAGTCATCCAAAGGTTTTGTTAAATGAATGAGTTTTTGAAGTTCACTTTTGCAAAATTGTTTCATGTTCCCATCTGATTCTCTATAGTTTCGCCCATTCAAAAATTCACTTTTTATTCCAGTTTAGGATCATCCCATAAATTTTCCAGAAATTTTGATTCAAATTCTGAAAAGGTCATCCCCAAAGTTACAATCTGGTTTGCCCAAGTCAAAGCTTCCCCTTCCAAGAATTTTTTAACAAATTTAATTTTTATTTCATCTGGTGAGTGAGGTAAAAAACAATCCTTACAATACTGCATAAAATCAACGGGATGTAAGGGTCCATCTACCGAAAAGTGCTTCACTGGAATATTAGATACAAGATTACATGTGTTGACATTGTGATTTTTGCTTTGAAATTCAGTGTCAAACCTTTCAAGTTTTTCGCTAAGTTCTTTGACAGATTTTTTGTTTTCTAAATCATTGCATTCTACTTTTTCTTCTAGAGTAACCAAACGATTGTCAGTTTTTTGTTCTACATTTTTTACTAAAACTTTTGTATTCTCATCAAAATTTTAAATTTCCCCTTTTATCTCATTAAAATCAATTAAATTTCTTTCCCTATCTACCAGTAACTCATTTTTTACAGTATTAATTTCACCGCTCAATTTAGAATCAATTTCATTTACTTTTGCTTCCACAGATTCAATTTTTTCCTCAACACTGCCAACTCTGTTCGAAAGCTCACCCACTTGGGTATTGACTGCTTGGACTTGCAACAAAATGTTATCAATTTTTTCATCCCAGTAAGTCTTATTGTCATCAACTGATTGTTTAATTTCTTTCGTTAAATTTACAGTAAAACTTTTTAAATCAAATTGATCGGTTCTTTCTGTTTCATTTGACCTGTCCTGATGTTCGAAGTCTATTAAATTACTACTTTCTACTTTAGGCACAATACTCTCGAAAATCTCATAAGTCATTGTGAAGAACAAAAATTTATACACAACAATACAAAACAAGATAAAAATATTGTTTTAACAAAATACTAGGGTTTCGTGACTTATCTGGAACACTCTTCTACTGTTGCAAAACCACGTTTTCCATCCGTGTGATTGCTGACCAAAATTATTGAAGTATTTTCTTCTGTCGAAAATTATATTTTTTTGCCGAAACATTTCTTCTCCAAAACTTTTACTTCCCGATGAACACAAACACTGTAACACACATTCTGAAGAAACTGGTATTAACACACAACAATTTTCTTCCTCGTAGCACTGTTGAAGATCTCGTGAACACAATATCCCGGCTGAGCCTCCAGTTGAAATATGGCTGCCCGGCTAAGACACAAGTTGAAAATATGGTCACTATTTTTTATTTACTTAAATTTGCCATATTTCGTGACAGTACCTTTTCCGTTAGACGTTTGCAAGGCGATATTAGTCTTGGCTTCAGTTGTCTAAGTATGATTCCACAATGCATCTATGTCAGCTGCAGAAAAGACGTGATTCAACGTGTTTCTCTCATTTTGGTGTTTCAAATACAGTTTCTTCAAAAGTAGTTTCTTCTTTTTAGTTAATACAAAAATAATAGTAACATAATTCAAAATTATTTATGACTGCGATCTTCACATTGTTCTTCCGTCAACACACACCAAGAGTTAGCTGCCGACTGACTATAGTCAAAGACGACTCCAACGTCAAAGATATTTTACACAATTCACAAGTTTCCACTTGTAATCAGTCTCTTTGCTATTCTTCGATACATTTTCTAATAGTAATCAATATGCTTTTACTCTCAAAAACAGAAGTAAATTAACATATAATAAGACAAATTATAATAAATTCTGACAAAAATATAAGAAAACATTTACAATTCGGTATCGACAAATACGGTAAAAAAAATAACATCTCCCAGATCCATTACAGCAGGAACTGGAATTCAATAGGCCGTTAGGTACGATATCATGGAACTTTCATATTCTGCATGAGATTATGTAAATTTCTATGATGACTGAAGTACTTTGGTAGCGATAAGGATTTCGTTGACAGTGGATGACTCAGCAGAGAAGTTTAAAATAAACTGATACATAGAGCTAAAGCTGTCTGTGGCTATACTGTGTTCACCATAAGAATGAAATGGTTCAAATGGCTCTGAGCGCTATGGGACTTAACTTCTAAGGTCATCAGTCCCCTAGAACTTAGAACTACTTAAACCTAACTAACCTAAGGACATCACACGCATCTATGCCCGAGGCAGGATTTGAACCTGCGACCGTAGTGGTCGCGCGGTTCCAGACTGTAGCGCCTAGAACCGCTCGGTCACCCCGGTCGGCATAAGAATTAACCTGATGTAAACATTACACCATGTGTTCTTTCACGTTTGCTTGACTCTCATTGGATTTCGTTTCACGTGGAGCAGAAGCCAAACTGTGTCCAGTACAGTGAAGTACGATCATAAGAATACGTTCCATGCTGTTGGAAATTTGTGGTAAGTTCCTATGGGACCAAACTGCTGAGGTCATCGGTCCCTAGGCTTACACACTACTTAATATAACTTACACTAAGGACAACACACACACACCCATGCTCGAGAGAGGACTACGACGGGGGGAGCTGCGCGAACCGTGACAAGGCGCCGTAGACCACGCGGCTACCCCGCATCTTTATGTTGGGTTACACGCACGTAGGCTGAACGATGATGTAGGACAACAGTTTTGCTTGCGCATTTAACTTGCACAACACTGGCCAACCGTCTGCTCCAACTAACTTGCAATGATGTGGGCAGTTGCAGTTAAGACATAAAAAGAGATGAGCAGAGAAACAATATAGCTTCAAATGTCATTTAATTTTTAAAGAGAATGAAATAATATTCGACAAAACTTCAGCATACCGCACGCTTCTTAAGTGAGCAGACTCGAACTGATGTTTTTAAAACGCTCTCGTTTACAAACAAGAGTTGTGAAAATTCCTAACTCAAACACAGGGTAATTTTTCTGAGCGAGCTACGTGTGAGGCAAAAGCATGCTGCAGGGATTTCGCAGTAACGTTAAATACTGAAGCCGTTGAAGGTATTAATTACAGTCAGTCGTCTGGTAATCTCTTACATTTCAATTCTGGAACTGTCATCTGCTACGCTGATAACGAGTCGATCAACAACAGAATACACAAAGCCGCCCAGGCGCCGCATTTTCTCCTCTTCTTTTATGAAGTGCCGTCGTTCTATATCCCGCCAACGTTCGTTCGGCAGTGACATGTGAAAAAGCTGCGTGCGTTTGTACCAGTACGTCTGGCAGCTTAACCATCTTTTTATTTCTCACGACAGATCCCTTAACTTGCCTCCAGATCAGTTCTGTTTGGTTAACACTGTATGGTAGAGTGGAAAATGTAAAAATGCTACATTTTTATGATGCGCTTGACGCTGAGAAAATGACTGTTTTTCATGTTTCTACGTTACTTATCAGTCTGGTTCGTTTAAGACTATATCTTTGGTATAAAACAATGGTCGTAATCCAAATAAAGAGTATTTGGTCTTTCATTTTTGTCCTAAGGAATTAAACATGTTTTCTTAATTTTAGCAACCTTTATTGACAATCTTTCATAAAATATCGACAATTAACAATTTGTATTTGAAATAAAGACGAGGATTTCGCTTGCAGTATGTACAGGGTGTTTCAAAAATGACCGGTATTTTTGAAACGGCAATAAAAACTAAACGAGCAGCGATAGAAATACACCGTTCGTTGCAATATGCTTGGGACAACAGTACATTTTCAGGCGGACAAACTTTCGACATTACAGTAGTTACAATTTTCAACAACAGATGGCGCTGCAAGTGATGTGAAAGATATAGAAGACAATGCAGTCTGTGGGTGCGCCATTCTGTACGTCGTCTTTCTGCTGTAAGCGTGTGCTGTTCACAACGTGCAAGTGTGCTGTAGACAACATGGTTTATTCCTTAGAACAGAGGATTTTTCTGGTGTTGGAATTCCACCGCCTAGAACACAGTGTTGTTGCAACAAGACGAAGTTTTCAACGGAGGTTTAATGTAACCAAACGATCGAAAAGCGATACAATAAAGGATCTGTTTGAAAAATTTCAACGGACTGGGAACGTGACGGATGAACGTGCTGGAAAGGTAGGGCGACCGCGTACGGCAGCCACAGAGGGCAACGCGCAGCTAGTGCAGCAGGTGATCCAACAGCGGCCTCAGGTTTCCGTTCGCCATGTTGCAGTTGCGGTCCAAATGACGCCAACGTCCACGTATCGTCTCATGCGCCAGAGTCTATCCATACAAAATTCAAACGCGGCAACCCCTCAGCGCCGCTACCTTTGCTGCACGAGAGACATTCGCTAACGATATAGTGCACAGGATTGATGACGGCGATATGCATGTGGGCAGCATTTGGTTTACTGACGAAGCTTATTTTTACCTGGACGGCTTCGTCAATAAACAGAACTGGCGCATATGGGGAACCTAAAAGCCCCATGTTGCAGTCCCATCGTCCCTGCATCCTCAAAACGTACTGGTCTGGGCCGCCATTTCTTCCAAAGGAATCATTGGCCCATTTTTCAGTTCCGAAACGTTTACTGCGTCACGCTATCTGGACATTCTTCGTGAATTTGTGGCGGTGCAAACTGCCTTAGACGACACTGCGAACACCTCATGGTTTATGCAAGATGGTGCCCGGCCACATCGCACGGCCGACGTCTTTAATTTCCTGAATTAATATTTCGATGATCGTGTGATTGCTTTGGGCTATCCGAAACATACAGGAGGCGGCGTGGATTGGCCTCCCTATTCGCCGGACATGAACCCCTGTGACTTCTTTCTGTGGGGACACTTGAAAGACCAGGTGTACCGCCAGAATCCAGAAACAATTGAACAGCTGAAGCAGTACATCTCATCTGCATGTGAAGCCATTCTGCCAGACACGTTGTCAAAGGTTTCGGGTAATTTCATTCAGAGACTACGCCATATTATTGCTACGCATGGTGGATATGTGGAAAATATCGTACTATAGAGTTTCCCAGACCGCAGCGCCATCTGTTGTTGAAAATTGTAACTACTGTAATTTCGAAAGTTTGTCTGCCTGAAAATGTACTGTTGTCCCAAGCATATTGCAACAAACGGTCTATTTCTATCGTTGCTCGTTTAGTTTTTATTGCCGTTTCAAATATATCGGTCATTTTTGAAACACCCTGTAATTGGAAACAAGAATACGTTTATTATTCATGAAAAAATGATGATGAATTATGCAATTACGAGATGTAGGTATTTCAAACTGAACGAAAGGAAAGGGCGACCAAGGTGAGACTTGCACCATCGGTCCATAAACTGTACAATACTATGACTCTTCTACACTACCGATTCCGCTATACATCCAGTGTACATTTGAATGTCAACTGTATCAAATACAGTCCCTCGAAAAACTTCAGCGTTGATTTTTTCTATAAATTTATAAAAAACATTAAGAACAACCTATTTCTCGGCGCTTTCTTACCGTGTTCCACACGCGTCTTTCAATACGGAACAGGAATTAGAATCGGCCATTTCATACTGGGTATTAACAACGTGACAATTAGAGCACAACAGTACAGAGGCTTGACTGTACACGATTTTTGAAATAGAAACTACATAGCTAAAGCGTGATTAAGAAAAACTTCGTCGGCTGTTAATACATTAGAATATCTTAAAGTTTTAACGTAACTTAGTAGTAAGATATCTAATACATAACTAGAACCTACTTCCAAGAGAGTAGCAGCACCAATATACGTGTGCTATGGCTTCTGACCAATCATCGCGTTTGTGTTTCTTTACATCAAGTTTATTCTTTTGGTGAATTGAGTACAGGAATATCTCGATTCCGAAATCAGAAATGTAAGATATGTATTCTGGAAGAACGGCTATAGCAATCTACATATGTATTATGTTAGACATCTCTAAGTAAAAAAACCACAGAGATAATCTTTATTATGATGATCATCCAATGGCATTCCTTCCTTTCTTCGAAGCTGCAACAAATTATATACAGAGAGCCTTGGGCGGACGAGGTATTTATCCTGCTTTCCGACCAGCCAAGAAAATTAAAGAGATGCTGCACTCACTAAAAGACTGCATACAGCGGAGACCTTGGTGTTCCTGAAATTTATAAAATTCTTTGTGATTGTGGTATCATCTACAGTGGTCAGTCGGTGCGAGCTATTCCAGAACGATGCACTGGGCAGCGACACCAAATTGAATATTGCGACTGCGAAATATGTGCTATTGCCGAACACAGCCTCATGAAAGAAACTTACGATTATGTTCGTTAAAATGGAGATATTATCCCATGCTTCTACCTACTGGGATTCTGTCATCAAACAAGCCGTAGAGATCAGAATGTGCAAAACAGCTTTCACCAAAACAGTGGCTGCACCCTTAGTGGTTGCATGGAAACGGGGATTTGAGTCAACCACCATCCGACGAAATCTCATCGCTATGAGTAGTCTTCTGTCATATGGATCAATATAATCTCTGGTAGCATATGGAAGCTCTGTAACAGCCCCATGATCTAATTCAGCCAGCGAAAGTACCTAACGGCCAACTGAAACATCGTAATGATGGCGACGGAGGAAACTGCCGGAAGTTTGAGAATGACAAATGTGACAAAGCTAGAATTCCTTGAAACATTTATTCCAGCCTATTATATACACTGGTGGAATGAAAATCACAACAGCAAAAAATAAGTAATGTATGAAATTTCGGGAATACATTTGTCTAGATAATAGATTTACGTAATTAACAATGCAAGATGACAGGTTAATGTAAAGACTACATAACCCACTGCAAATGTGAAAGGCTGCTATGTTACTTACCGGTGCAACCGACACAATGTTGAACGCAAGCATGCAGGCGTACATGTACTGTCTTGTACAGTTCCCGGATGTCAGTTTATGAAATGGAGTTCCTTATCTGTTGCTCTTGCTATTTCTGAATGACGCTGGAGTTGTCATTGATGATGTCCCATTTGTGCTCGTTTGGGGACAGATCAGGTGATCGAGCAGGCCAAGGCAATATGTTGACACTCAGGTAGAGGATATTGAGTTACAACAGCGGTACATGGGAGAGCGTTATCCGGTTGTAAAACACCCCTGGAATGCTGTTCATGAATGGCAACACAGTAAGTCGAATCACCAGACTGACGTACAAACTTGAAGGCAGGGTGCATGGATAACCGCGAGAATGCTCCTGCTGTAGTAAGGAATCGCACCTTAGGCCGTAACTCCAAGTGTAGGTCCAGTGTGTCCAGCACGCAGTCGGGTTGGCTGCAGGCTCTCAACTGGCCTCTTTATAACCAACACACGTTCATTACTGGGACCGAGGCAGAACAAGCCTTCATCCGGAAACACAACAGACCTCCATGCTGCCCTCCAATGGTCCCTCGTTTGACACCACTGAAGTCGCATTCTTGATTAACATCAACTCACCAAGCGCAGTCTCAGAGGAAACTAACGCGCGCGACCGTTACAGTGTGTATTTTAAGCTAACCTGATTTGCATCCTCATATTGGCACTACGGGAGCAACTTTTATGCAGCTGTGGAGAAATTGGAAAAGACATCATCTGTCAGCTGCAGAAACGCGACTACCAGGTTGTGTTTATTTCGCACAACTCCTTGCTGGTGTTGCAATTTTCTTTCCGTCAATGTATGTGCAAAGTATGAACATACTATACAGCTTACCGTCATTGTGACAGACAATGATACTAGACATGCATTGTGAGCACAAAAGAACTTTGCGCTTTCCAAATTTCACACACATCAAATGTTTCGACTTATTTGTTTTAAACCATAACCTGTTAATAAGTGTGTCTGGATTCTTTCTTTTTTTTTCATGTGTGGACGCATTTCTTTTGTGTAGGATGCCGCTGCTAGAGAGCGTGTTCCAATCGAGCAACCTCTGTCTTGTTTTCGTTTGTTTCTCCACATGATTGGGAATTGGAATCCCGCGGTGTCGACCCGATCTCACTCATCCAGCTGACACTGGCAGAATTCGCTATCCTCAGCAGCACCAAGTTCTGCGTTCAGTTAATCTAAAACGCTGAAGAATCGGATCCCTAGCTTTCCATTTGGTCTCAGCTCTTAATTTGAAACATATAAAATATTTGAGAAGTTCGTAAATGTGTGTTTGTTTAGACTATGTTGTTGTTCTTGTGGTCTTCAGTCCTGTGACTGGTTTGATGCAGCTCTCCATGCTACTCTATCCTGTGCAGGCCTCTTCATCTCCCAGTACCTTCTGCAACCTACATCCTTCTGAATCTGCTTAGTGTATTCATCTCTTGGTCTCCCTCTTCGATTTTTATCCTCCACGCTGCACTCCAATACTAAATTGGTGATCCCTTGATGCCTGAGAACATGTCCTACCAACCGATCCCTTCTTCTAGTCAAGTTGTGCCACAAACTCCTCCCCAATTCTATTCAATACCTCCTCATTAGTGTTTAAACTATGTAATATCTTTTACTAGTTTTTAAGATTGCTTACTTCTAGGAGGTCTAAATTAAGGCTCAGACCAATAACTCCAAAATCAGTCAACCTTATGAAAAACGCACCATACTTAATTTTGGCTCAGTGATGAATAATCGCTGTCTAAAGATGGTCTGTTTCAGACAGCCCTATTGTGTATCAAAGATTATTTCGTTTGAACAGTAGAATTCTGATATTAAAAAAGTATTTTGTAATTTACAACCACTGCCTATTGTCGGACATTTGGGCCCTTAGTAAGAGTACCACTAAACCTTCAAAATTCAGTTACGTATGTCGGTGTTTTGTGTAAATGCATGTGCTTTAATGAGCAAGTATTCAATTTTTCGTTCGCAGTTTTTGTTATCCATGAGCAATTTTCCTCATTTAATTTTGTAATGTGAAACAATTAATCCAATGATGATTGCGTGACAAAGATAATTTTGTCTAAACAAAATTGGCAGCTGCTAACCGACGCCTATTAAAATTATTCATAACTGTTTAAATAATTACTTTCCACCTAATCTCTCCTGTTCGTAAGTATGGCTTCTTAAGGAGGGTTTCACGTATGTCTGTATATTGTGATCCAGTGCATCTATCTTAAAGAGAGACGCAATCTAAACTGTCTATTTACGTTGCTTACCTCTGTTTCTCTGTTTTCAGGTGAGTACCGCTTTCTTCTACTTGAATCGCTTGCCCTATATAGCGGAACTCCGTGGTAAGTTCTGCATTTCTCTTCCTTTCTGTCCACATTACTGGCGCCTGATGTATGGGACGTCTAATGCGTAGCTCTGTTGTCCACATAAAATAGAGAGATGTGGCCTCAAGTTTAAACGAACATCTCCCGACCCCCATCCCCTCTGTGTTCGCTCTAATTAAACATGAGCTGCAGATGAAAACAGTTTATCCAGATTAAAACTAAGGCCGTTTCTTCCCTCGCTTGAGCAGTAGCTGCTCTAAAAACATTTAAAACCTGTGTTTAAATAACTCGCATTCATTGTAGAAGTAATAAAGTCCGTTTTTCTGTAGATAACGAAGCAGCCACTAACTACTCTCAAAACAGTCAAAATACTTGATCAAATATATACAGTTTATTGTAGGAAGAATAAATTAATTCGATACATATTCAGCGTCAAATATCAGCGGAAGGAAACAATATAAGGTAGTCCTTGTAAACAACTTTGTACAGCTCGACCAAACCGAAAGCGATTGAATGAGTAGTACACAGTGAAGGAAACAGATCTTCCTATCTTCGCAAACCGAATTCTTTTACTGCCTCGCCACAATGACAGATCATGAAATTCCAAAAGCATTTCGCCGTTTGCCGACATTCTTCTTACAAATGGAAATGCCAGATGGCTATTGGTTCTGCAAGCTTGTGGTAATGTTGTACCTCGGGTTTTTTACCAGCTGACGTCCAAAACAACTAAACGTGTGAATGTAGCAAGTACTCGCATGTTCTGAACGTTACCTGTTTAATAGCGAAATAGTATGTACACACCTCATACAAACTACAGCACTTCATTTGAATTCACTATAGGTAATAGCTAGGTGGCTATTACTATGCGACAATATTATTATGTTTAGTGATCAACCAGTGACGCCCCACCTCGATTCTTTAAAGAATCTAATTCCCGTGTATAAAACGGCTATGTGTTTTGTGCTTCGTTTTAAGAAAAAACTACCTCTTTACCCGTTACAGTTTTTATGACTTCATATCTCTTGAACTGTGTACCTTTCGATGACATAATTTTGCAGGTACGTTCAAGGCTATACAGTGGTGTATGGGGATACTGTATACAGAAAGTGTTGCGAATAGTTAGTGGCACAGAAGTAATCATTACAGTATACATGTGATGTGTTATGACAGCGAAAGGAACCTGTGACCAGTGGAGACAGTGCCACAAGTTCCTCCAAAAAATCGTAACACAACACACACACAAGTGTCATACTAACGTAAATCCACCTGATGATGGAGATTTAAACCTTTGAAACGCGTCGTGGAGATAAATAAAACGATGACTGGTAACAGTACACTTATTGTTTTGCGAGGTGCGACGGGGCTAGCATTGTATTTAACACTAAATTCGTCTAGAATCTTCAGATGGAAATTATGCTCTAAGCCCCCCCCCCCCTTTTCTAACTCCAACTTTTGTTGTTGCACATGGATTAAGAAGAAACGCGAACTGACTGTAATCGACCCTGCAAGTGGAGCAGAAAAGAGTTTGGCACCTGCAATAATTTAATTTGATAGAAATTAATTTTGATAAAGGAAAGTTTCATTAACGTGGTGAGAAATGAAAGGGCTGCTCTACCGATCTACAGAATGAGAGTTCTGTCCAAAATAACAATTTGATTTATTATGATTAAACTCAAAATAATAAACAAAACACATGAAAAATTTATAATGCGTCAAATTGAATACTCAAATAAATCCTGTGAAGGTGAAGTTGTCCATAAACTAGTTTGTGACATTTATGACCATGTGGTATGTGGAGCCAATTCCTTGCAACTCAAATCTTAAGAGAAACACCCAGCCAACACAACATTAATTGCTGCTACAGTAGTGAGAACTCAGGCAGTGAACACCCGAGACAGAACCACGTTAGAAAAGATGGGAACAGGCGTGCTCTGCTGAACTCTGATTATCACATAGCAAAATTCCCTAATCTGCTGATGCTGCGGACATACATTACCATGCTCTCTTCTTAACTGCACGGACACGATCTGGCGTACTGGAGGCGATGGCTGGTTGCTTCGACGTCCCGTCGTGGTGATGATAATGTCGCGAGTATAGCCCAAAACAAATTAACCTGGTCTGGTTGTTACAGACTGAAAACTTCCTATCAATACAAATGCGCCTGTGAGGGAGACGAAGAAGGCTCGCCACACAATCACTGACGGTACAGTGAGTGATTTTAACAAGCGAAGTCACACAGTAAGTCCGATACAGTAAACTTTAGCCAAAACTGCTCATGACGGACAAAATAGGCCGCTTGTACGCAGAACGCTCAATTGGCCAACTGTACTCGGGAAGTTACGTTGAAGTCGAAACTTCAGCAACTTCGTTAAACAGTTACAATCAAATAAAAGTATATTAGACAGCCAACGGAAGGCAGGCTGTCCAGAGCAGAGAGAACTCAGTCTTGTAACCTACTCCGACCGAAAGGCGAGAGCTGACTCTCACTAGAGCACCCGTACAAACCGAACACAGAACATTCCCGCCCCCACGACAGTGGCCGTGGTCAAACGTTCCAATCAGCAACTCGAAAACCGGCGGAAAATTCCACTCTATTGCCGAAGCACTACCATTCCACCAATGGAGATTCTTGGCGCCAATTTCTGCGCCGATTTTGCTACGTCACCGAGCTATGTCCTGAGCAAGCCAATCACAGTTACTATTTGGCAGAAAACCCTGGAATTTGCCCGCCAAGACTGCCTGGGGCACAAGTCATTTGCACGCCTCGCTGATAGCCCGCCAGAAAGTGTTTTCGCTAAGTTTCTGCGAAGTAACGGAATCTCTAGCTCCAGCCGCTCCTTCAGGCCCCTGTGGGGGTGTCGCCCCCGCTCTTATGACATTGTCAGCGTCTGGACAGCATCCACTCGACTCCCTCACACCCGTCGGCATAACCCTTTCAATATAAGCTGAAACCCACCTGTCACCAGGTGATGAGAGATGCTGTGTGGGAAGTCTGCATGTGAAGCAATAGCAACTTTTCACCACATGCAATTACAGAGGAAAATATTCATATCTTCTGAGTTATCAATACTAGCCTTGTAATGACAATACTCGGCCATACTTCCCCAAATCGAATTACTCAGAGTAAGATATAAATATGAGAGGGGGCAAGTCACTGTGTGCATCTTAAAGGCATGTCACATCTCAGTTTCATTTAAAGGGTGGTTTTAATTAAACTTTCCTTACTTGAGAAGACTCCCATGAAAAACGAGTCATCCTACAACGATTTAACTTTGTGGAAACATTTCTAGGGGCATTCGTAAGCAACGAATAAACTAATGAAAGAAACCCATTTTAATTTCCACATGCGAGGGTTCAAAGCTGGTGATTTTGGCTGTTACACAGTTTGGAACAATCGGCCATTTATTCGGTTTGCTCCTGGAAGAGGACGACGGATAATTACGCCACTAATTCTTGAAGAAGTTACTGTTGCCATGACTGAGAATGATGGCCGCAATGTGCGATCTTCAAGCAGAGAACGAGCTGTATCACGACAGCTGCACAGTCCATGGTCCACCATTAGAAAAGTGCTATGAACAATTATGAAATGGCATCCATACAAACTTCACATTAGTCAACAACTATTACAAAGAGACGCTGACATTCGACCAAACTTTGTTTCAGGTGAAAATTAAAATGTATTTCTTAAAATGGTTTTTTCGTTATTTTATTGTTCTTGCAAATGTTTGTAATTAGTTACATTGTCCTACGATCACTCATTTTTCATTGGACCCCTCTCAAGTAGCGAAGGTTCAATTATAAAAACCCTGTTGTCTGGATACTTTGCGCAATATGAGTTACGATGTCTCAGTATGTATACGCAGTTCCTAACTTTAGTACTTGACTTGTTGTATTAAATGGAGGATATATCTTTTGGTGTGTACCATATGGGAGCATTTTAAATTTTTAAATTCGTTCGATAATTACATGAAATACTGAAAATCACATTTTTGTTGCCACTGAAACAAACAACTGGCGTCGTGTGACCAGGTGGTTGTGTCACTTGTTGTAATTATTGATTAAATGTTTTAAGAGACTAAACATCTAATGTCATCAGTCTCTTATTCACCCCACCCCCCTGGACGTAAGTAGTTTACCGGATCGGTCCGCGTCTAGAGATAATCTGATGTGCAGATATGAAACTGTTTTACCCGTTTAGTAGTAGGTCTATATGGATAAATAGTGTTTTCCGATAGTTTTTGGTTTTATTTCGTGAGAAACTGTGCTGTGTTGCTCTCACCCGTCGCTCTTCCACGAAACTATATCTGTTGCCCTTCCCTCATTCCCTCTTTCAACTCAGCATGTACTATGATGACTTAACATGTTACTTCTCTACTACTAAATGTATGCACAACACATATTGCAGACAGTGTCCATATTAGTTAACGAGATATGACGTTTTATATACGGGAGTATCTTAGATAATCGGGATGGGCTGAAGAAAGGGTTACTCGTAGTTCAAGAGGGAAGTAAAGAACCCTATATCGACTTGGTCAGGCGTTTCAGTTATCAGTATAAGTAGAATTCTACGTGTAGCTAACAGACATCGGTCGATTCCGACATCGCAGGTCAGTAACCACACTATTCATATTTATTAGAAAACGCTCTGGTTGCAGCTGTTGTTGTCGATACTTCTAAAGGATACAGCAGCTGACATACGCTTGCTGATGTTCAAGCGCATTATCACATCGTACATTATTTTGTTGGTTTCAGTCATACGATGTAGTTTCATTACTTTATTCAAAATTCAAAATTAAAATAGCGACTACAAACGTCTATAGTTATGTAATGCATAGCGTTACATCGATAAGAACTACAGAGAATGTAAAAGAAAGTTCAAAACACATTCTACATACATTAGAAGTATTCTACACTCCTGGAAATTGAAATAAGAACACCGTGAATTCATTGTCCCAGGAAGGGGAAACTTTATTGACACATTCCTGGGGTCAGATACATCACATGATCACACTGACAGAACCACAGGCACATAGACACAGGCAACAGAGCATGCACAATGTCGGCACTAGTACAGTGTGTATCCACCTTTCGCAGCAATGCAGGCTGCTATTCTCCCATGGAGACGATCGTAGAGATGCTGGATGTAGTCCTGTGGAACGGCTTGCCATGCCATTTCCACCTGGCGCCTCAGTTGAACCAGCGTTCGTGCTGGACGTGCAGACCGCGTGAGACGACGCTTCATCCAGTCCCAAACATGCTCAATGGGGGACAGATCCGGAGATCTTGCTGGCCAGGGTAGTTGACTTACACCTTCTAGAGCACGTTGGGTGGCACGGGATACATGCGGACGTGCATTGTCCTGTTGGAACAGCAAGTTCCCTTGCCGGTCTAGGAATGGTAGAACGATGGGTTCGATGACGGTTTGGATGTACCGTGCACTATTCAGTGTCCCCTCGACGATCACCAGTGGTGTACGGCCAGTGTAGGAGATCGCTCCCCACACCATGATGCCGGGTGTTGGCCCTGTGTGCCTCGGTCGTATGCAGTCCTGATTGTGGCGCTCACCTGCACGGCGCCAAACACGCATACGAACATCATTGGCACCAAGGCAGAAGCGACTCTCATCGCTGAAGACGACACGTCTCCATTCGTCCCTCCATTCACGCCTGTCGCGACACCACTGGAGGCGGGCTGCACGATGTTGGGGCGTGAGCGGAAGACGGCCTAACGGTGTGCGGGACCGTAGCCCAGCTTCATGGAGACGGTTGCGAATGGTCCTCGCCGATACCCCAGGAGCAACAGTGTCCCTAATTTGCTGGGAAGTGGCGGTGCGGTCCCCTACGGCACTGCGTAGGATCCTACGGTCTTGGCGTGCATCCGTGCGTCGCTGCGGTCCGGTACCAGGTCGACGGGCACGTGCACCTTCCGCCGACCACTGGCGACAACATCGATGTACTGTGTAGACCTCACGCCCCACGTGTTGAGCAATTCGGCGGTACGTCCACCCGGCCTCCCGCATGCCCAGTATACGCCCTCGCTCAAAGTCCGTCAACTGCACATACGGTTCACGTCCACGCTGTCGCGGCATGCTACCAGTGTTAAAGACTGCGATGGAGCTCCGTATGTCACGGCAAACTGGCTGACACTGACGGCGGCGGTGCACAAATGCTGCGCAGCTAGCGCCATTCGACGGCCAACACCGCGGTTCCTGGTGTGTCCGCTGTGCCGTGCGTGTGATCATTGCTTGTACAGCCCTCTCGCAGTGTCCGGAGCAAGTATGGTGGGTCTGACACACCGGTGTCAATGTGTTCTTTTTTCCATTTCCAGGAGTGTATTTACTCCTCTTCGGTATAAGATACAAGCGACGATCCATTACATGCCATACATTCTGAATCATGTGTGCAGTCATCGAAGCGAGAGCTTCAGAGATTCACATTTTGCGCTTTGGTATTTTTTCGGCAAAGAAGCTACATGCACAAAGTCTTTCTCATTACTCCACAAAAAGTAAGTCATCGCGTCAGATCTAGAGATCTTGATGGCAAAGAGGAGAAATCGTCGCCTTGTTCAGTACGAATGATCCAGCGGTTTGGAAGATGTTGATATAAAAATGTGCCAACATCCAATGTGGCAGCATGCGGAATCTTGCTAAAATATGTTATGCTTGGAATTCGTATGAGGTTGTGGCATGTTCAGATAGAGGTTTGTTGAAAGACACAACTCAGCGCAGAAAAGTGACCGGTAGCAGGTTTAGTGCTGAGATCGCACAGTTAATTTTCTGGCTGAAGTTACGGACGACTATAGAGGCAGCATGGCTCAATATTTCTGTACGAGACTTCCAACGACTTGTTGAGCCCATGTCAGTTCGGCTTGCTGCACTACGCCGGGGAAAAGGAGGTCCGACACGACGACACGATATTAGGAGGTATCCCATGACTTTTGTCACCTCAGTGTACGTTTCCCGTAGTTTCCCTGGTGGGCTTAAAGCGAATTCCGAAATGGTTCTGTTGCAGACGCACTTACATTTTATTCCCATCTTTGTTAGTCCAGTAAAAGTGTCAAAAGAAAGGCTCGTTGCTCGCAGAAACTCAGGTAAAGCTTTTATTTTTTTATCTTGTGTATTTAGTCGATGCTATGTAAATCAAAATTTTCGACCTTCAAAACCCTCGATAGAACTTTTTGGTGCAAAAATACGACGAATTTTTTTTTCTCAGGTTTTCGTCTATTACTTGGAAACTATGCATCCTACTGAAAATTTTGCCATTATGAAAACGAAAAAGCATTAAATTTTGCGTCGAATGACCAACTTAAATGTCAAAATCGGTGCAGGTGTTTGGCTGCAATCAGTTATCGGAGTTCGGTCCTTTTTAACAACTCGGCTAAAAGGTCGGCTCCAACTCCATAATTAAAAAACGACTGCTAAAAAACTAAAACTAACTAAACTTCTCCCGGACAGGCCATGAAGGTCCAACGGTACCGAAACAAAAATGTCTTATTGAAATAGTTGTAGAGTATGAAGTTTCATGTAAGAAAAACATACAGTTTTAAGTTTTAGCCACTATTAAGGTTCATACACTTGAAAACCAAAGTAATTCCGTTTTGTTGTTTTTTGCAAGTAAAAGTTATTCGGTAAAATGAAATTTTCAATAGGAAGACATATAACTGTTCAACCTTCGGGTGCAGGGCTATCTATAGATCTCCTTCGATCGACATGTCGTAAATAGCCGAGGCTGCCATCCCCCCCGTTCCTTTGTTATCGTATCCATTGTTAGCCGCGCCCAGTCTTCCTGCGTTGTGCGAGCGACACGTTCAAAACTCCTTGTGTTTTGCAAAATTCTCGTTTCCTCATTTGAATTTACCTTCTTTGTGCGATCAGTGCATTTAAAATGAGTGCTCCAGATAGTACGGAGCTGTGTTTTACATGCGACGGCAATTTGGCACATGTTCATATGGTTAAAGTGAAACAGATAGGACTGGAAACGCTACTACAAATCAGAGAGCAAAGTAACACTGAAGCATATCGTTATTAACTGGTCTGGCTGAATTTGAAGTGCGCAGTGCTTGCCAGAAGAAGTAAAAAACACGAAACTGATTAGATCGTCTTTGACAAAGCGCCATGCACCGTCAACGTCAAAAATGGCTCTGAGCACTATGGGACTCAACTGCTGTGGTCATAAGTCCCCTAGAACTTAGAACTACCTAAACCTAACTAACCTAAGGACATCACACACATCCATGCCCGAGGCAGGATTCGAACCTGCGACCGTAGCGGTTGTGCGGTTCCAGACTGTAGCGCCTTTAACCGCTCGGCCACTCCGGCCGGCTCAACGTCGAATATTCGATCATACAAGAGTGTATTTGATTTTAATAAACATTGCTTTTGTTGTGGAGAGGAAGTTGATGCTAATGTGGAGAAACTTAGCAGACTCCCATACGCTAATATTTTTTCTAAAATGATGAAACGTAAATTAAGAGTTACTTTTATTTTGGCAGCAGAAAGGCGAGATGATTACTGGGATCGCAAACGTATCGGTGACGAGCACCTTTGTGCTAAAGATGCTTAATGTCATGTTTTGTCAGAGGTATTTTTATCGACCAATTAGGGGGGGAGGGAATGAAGGAAGTCGTGGATCCACAGAGATAGATGAAGCAATGAAAATGATTTCTTCCAAATCGTACAATCAGAAGAGAGCCTGTTTACTTTGCAGGAGTTGAGATACCAAATCTCGAGCGGCTGAGAAGCAGATGTAAGAACAATAATAACCAGACTGTTTCGGAAGTATTGTGAAGAGATCATGATTGCTGAGAGACACAAAAAGAGTACAATAATGGAACAGCTATAAAATTCTGTCGTGTAGTTTCTATCACATAAAGCTATCATATCCACTAGAAGAGCAATTGAGGTTGTACGCGTTACTGCAGATATACTTCGTGGGTACATCCGTACATAGGTCTATGATACATCGCAATACCCCCGCCCATGATGATTTCTTGTCAGATGTCCAATCGGTAATCCCTGAATCATTGATTCATTTCTCTGAGTCGTTGATTTTGAAAAACAATGGAGGAATTCTAGATAAATGGAAAAAAGTGTGCTGCTTTGTCACACTCAGTGATTTTTGCACTAAGGTCACGGTCGTTTCTATCTTCGCTATTTATTGGGCTCAATACATTCATGTACAAAATATTCGGATCAATGTTTATAGAAGCTTCCCTATTTGAGACGTCCTCAGTTCCACGACTCGAGCATCCTAACATAACCAGTGAACGATTCATCAAGTCTGTCTTTGATAATGGCGATTTTAACATCTGCACGAATGACGAGTTGAATACTTCCCATTTCATGGGAGGAATCATGGCAGTCACTGCGTACACAGCTATGGAATCCGACAAGGACATTCACCGGCAAAGTAGACGTTCAACTTCTGAATTTTTGTCTACAGTTGGTGTACCTCAGCTGATCACCTATCAAAAAGCGAGTGATGTTGGCTTACACAGTATTACACTACTGGCCATTAAAATTGCTGCACCAAGAAGAAATGCAGATGATAAACCGATATTCACTGGACAAATATATTATACTAGAACTGACATGTGTTTACATTTTCACGCAATTTAGGTGCATAGATCCTGAGAAATCAGTACCCAGAACAACCACCTCTGGCCGTAATAACGGCCTTGACACGCCTGGGCATTGAGTCAAACACAGCTTGGATGGCGTGTACAGGTACAGCTGCCCATGCAGATTCAACACGATACCACAGTTCATCAAGAGTAGTGACTGGCGTATTGTGACGAGCCAGTTGCTCGGCCACCATTGACCAGATGTTTTAAATTGGCGCGAGATCTGGAGAATGTGCTGACCAGGGCAGCAGTCGAACATTTTCCGTATCCAATAATGCCCGTACAGAACTGCAACATGCCGTCGTGCGTTATCCTGCTGAAATGTAGGGATTCGCAAAGATCGAATGAAGGGTAGAGCCACGGGTCTTAACATATCTGAAATGTAACGTCCACTGTTCATAGTGTCGTAAATGCGAACAAGAGGTAACCGAGACGTGTAACCGATGGCACTCCATACCATCACGCCGGGTGTACGCCAGTATGGCGATGACGAATACACGCTTCCAATGTGCGTTCACCGCGATGTCGCCAAACACGGATGCGACCATCATGACGCTGTAAACAGAATCTGGATTCATCCGAAAAAATGACGTTTTGCCATTCGTGCACCCAGGTTCGTCGTTGAGTACACCATCGCAGCCGGCCTTTGTGGCCGAGCGGTTCTAGGCGCTTCAGTCTGGAACCGCGCGACCGCTACGGTCGCAGGTTCGAATCCTGCCTCGGGCATGGATGTGTGTGATGTCCTTAGGTTAGTTAGGTTGATGAACTCAGATGTTAAGTCCCATAGTGCTCAGAGCCATTTGAACCATTTGAACACCATCGCAGGCGCTCCTGTCTGTGATGGAGCGTCAAGGGTAACCGCCGCCATGGTCTCCGAGCTGATAGTCCATGCTGCTGCAAACGTCGTCCAACTGTTCGTGCAGATGGTTGTTGTCTTGCAAACGTCTCCATCTGTTGACTCAGGGATCGAGACGTGGCTACACGATCCGTTGCAGCCATGCGGATAGGATGCCTGTCATCTCGACTGCCAGTGATACGAGGCCATTGGGATCCAGCACGGCGTTCCGTATTACCCTCCTGTACCCACTGATTCCATATTCTGCTAACAGTCATTGGATCTCGACCAACGCGAGCAGGAATGTCGCGATACGATAAACCGTAATCGCGATAAGCTACAATCCGACCTTTATCAAAGTCGAAAACGTGATGGTACACTTTTCTCACACGAGGCATCACAACAACGTTTCGCCAGGCAACGCCGGTCGACTGCTGTTTGTGTATGAGAAATCGGTTGGAAACGTTCCTCATATCAGCACGTTGCAAGTGTCGCCACCGGCGCCAACCTTGTGTGAATGCTCTGAAAAGTTAATCATTTGCATATCACAGCATCTTCTTCCTGTCGGGTAAATTTCGCGTCTGTAGCACGTCATCTTCGTGGTGTAGCAATTTTAATGGCCAGTAGTGTATTATACAGGATCTCAGACGACCTGAGAGCTTGAAAGTATCGCTCTGTAAATGAGATACTGTGAATTTATAGAAAGTGGAAGAAACTCACCGACATGCCAGAGTGTAATGGCTTCATGAAAGAAGCCACAAATCACCAACAGTCGGTTCCTTCAAACATTATCCTCCACTTTGTACGACACGGTATACACATCTCTTCTAGCAACACTGAAGAAATGCATAAAACATTGCCAATGTGATGTTTTGTTACTTTCGGTCAGAATCTCTATCTGAAGGCAGTGATTTAGAACACGTCGTTATACAAATTGGCTACTAATGTCCTTGTTGGGGTGCATCAGTATAATAATCACAGCAAGTGGCTTGATAGACTTAACGTCCACATTATTTGAGTGAGCGTTGAGTGAGCATTAGTACGCTCCAACATTAAGAGCTCATACGCGGGTTCACGTGGTATTGTCGTATCACATATTTCAGGAGACTGAGTTTGAAGAATATAAAATGAAAATAATTGAGGGATTATTGCTTTCCCGCAACAGATCATGATTATTCAAAAAAACAGATAAATTATGGGTACCAAGTAATGGCATGTCTAAGCTCACAAAACAGTCAATTGAGGCTGAGTGTTCTGTGAACTGTAATCTGCATTTAAACACCATGAAGAAAATGCTATCATACTTTCCTGCTGCTGGTCATTTCCAGTACGATAAATGTGCTCATCTTTACTTACAAGGGATGCTCACATTGGGAAACAAAATGTTACCGCTGAATTCAACAAATTTACATTTACAACTGAAGACTAAATCACCATTAAGTGAGGTGATAAATTTTGGTGTGGCGTATGGTCTGATATGACAACAGAGCAAACTGTAATGAAGACAGTGAAAGTGAAAGGCTGTTAAATTCACGGACGTGCGTTTTTAGAATCTGTGTTCTCAAAGTGGACTTCAGGGACGACATCCTTATAGGATGTTTGTCAAAAAATTTAGGAATTCTGTGATATGTCATCAGGAACAAGCGAGCAACATGTGGATTTAAAAGCTTCAAGCAGAGACCGAAATGCAGCAGGCAGTGAAAAACTGAATGATTGTTAAAACATCCACCTTTTCCAAAATGTTATGTGCTTATGTCAATAAACAATGGAGTAATTCGTTATAGAATCCGTAAATTGTCATGAGGCATTTGAAAAAGGCATTAAGGGGATCACCAGAATTAAAGGAGAGAACTTTAAAAACGTCTCACTTCAATACAACCTCAAAGTCATAAAACTTGCATCCTGCATTGCAGTTGACAAGATCGGGAAGAAGAGGATTCTTAACGCAAACCCATTAACATTATTTCACGGACTGTGCGTTATCAAACAGTCTGATGAAATCTTGAAGTACTGTTTCTCGTTTGAACTTTCCCCATACCCCATGTCGTTGTTCACAGAAGGCGCTCTCACTAAGAGATTAAAATCATCCGGTTCTAGGCGCCTCAGTCCAGAACCGCGCTGCTGCTATTGTCACAGGTTCGAATCCTGCCTCGGGCATGGATGTCCTTAGGTTAGTTAGGTTTAAGTAGTTCTTAGCCTGGGGTACTGATGACCTCAGATTTTAAGTCCCATAGTGCTTAGAGCCAGTTGAACCATTAAAATCATCTCTCTGTGATGCATTCACGGGTCTCGAAGGAAATGAAGTACCTAAAATAAAAAGCTTTGTGGTGGATGGTGGCCACCTGTTCCATAAGGTTATTTGGCACATCAAAGGACATTCTGGAACCATCTGTGATAAATATGAAACCTATTTGAGAAAGCACTACGGATCCGAAATCACAGCCATATTCGATAGTTATCCAAGTGATGTTTCGCAAAAGGAACGAAACCTTCTGAAAGATCTCGTCGCTTATAGATGCTAGATTCTTCATCAAATATCATTTTCGATGAAGATATAACTGCAGCAGCAGCACAGAAGAAGTTTCTCGCAAATGAAAGCAACAAGAACCGCTTGATTTTGATGCTCATGCGGAAGTTTGAGGATGGAGGTATTGAAGTGCTACAGGCAGAAGAAAATGTGGATTCATTAATTGTGGAAACAGCTATTTCCTAAGTTGCTGAGTGTGACGTGTGGCAATCCTGATCGAGGACACTGACGTTCAAAAATAGCTCTGAGCACTATGGGACTTAACATCTATGGTCATCAGTCCCCTAGAACTTAGAACTACTTAAACCTAACTAACCTAAGGACATCACACAACACCCAGTCATCACGAGGCAGAGAAAATCCCTGACCCCACCGAGAATCGAACCCGGGAGACACTGACGTGCTCGTTCTCCTAACGGGTCGAGGAAATAACTACAACACCTATATATATTATGACTTTTGAACACTAGTAAGGTAAATACATTGTTTGTTTTCTATCAAAATCTTTCATTTGCTAACTATGCCTATCAGTAGTTAGTGCCTTCAGTAGTTTGAATCTTTTATTTAGCTGGCAGTAGTGGTGCTCACTGTTTTGAGTAGTTCAAGTAACGAAGATTTTTGTGAGGTAAGTGATTTGTGAAACGTATAGGTTAATTTAGTCAGGGCCATTCTCTTGTAGGGATTATTGAAAGTCAGATTGCGTTGCGCTAAAAAATATTGTGTGTCAGTCCAAGCACAGTCATGTATAATTTTTCTAAGGGGACGTTTCATAATATGACTGCACCGATTTTAATATTTAAATAGTTCATTCGGCGCAAAATTTAATGTTCTTTCATTCCGGTACTGACAAAATTTCAATAGGATGCATAATTTTTTTTTTTTTTTCACAGAAAGTTGTCCCGACGGTTTTGAAGGTCGAAAACTTGCATACAACATACTCTCAAGTACACGCACAAGATTAAAAAAATTAAATCTTCTACCTCGTTTTTTGCAAGAAAAAGGTTGTTTCAGGAGAGTTAAAAAAAGTTCTGTTGCAAAGATAGCTAAAACGTAATCTCCCTCGTCAATTAAATCTGCCAGGAAGTTTCAAATTTGATATGTTTTATCATTTTATTAACTGCTCATGAACTTTATAAATTAAACAATAATAATTGAACCACTCGTCCTCCATATACAATCCATAGCGATTCAAATAAGGGCACAATGTGCCAGGAATAAAAAATGACTACGGATCGGGAGCCGGTATTTGGTGAACTCATCACATGGATCGATACGACCCTACAGTAGTGTGGCTTAGAGTAAGGCTTTCTGAAGCTAATTGCATTCCTGGCAGCTTTTACCCCCCTATTGGCATCCATCTACAGGAATGCGATGTAGGAGGGAGGTGGAGCTCTCTGTGTTTTATCACATTCCCCGCTGCAGATTTCAGCGGCATTCTGCACCCAGCGCGATTTCTTCGGTAACCGATGACGCACCAGACCACTGTGGCCTTTCTGTCACCTTCGTTAATTGAGTAGCTTGTCATTTTTAAAAAATGTAGATCATCGTTCTCCATACCACACGAAACCACTGCTTGCAGCCGCTGTGTAATGGAAAAGTGAATGAGGCAATGCGGTTTGCGTACGCTGTCCAGCCTGTCCATGTGGCACGAAAAGTTTTTGAAGCTTGAAAGTCTATCATGTCTTTCAAATTTTAATTGAATGTTGGAACAAAGCATGGAAATAGTTTCAACCTCACTCATTTAACAAATTTTCAAATGCGAAAACCTTGAAACGCGATCTGACTTGAAAAAATTAGTTACCGACGTGGAAGAAAAAAAGGGTTCAAATGGCACCGAGCACTATGCGACTTAACTTCTGAGGTTATCAGTCGCCTAGAACTTAGAACTAATTAAACCTAACTAACCTAAGGACATCACACACACATGCCCGAGGCAGGATGCGAACCTGCGACCGTAGCAGTCCCGCGGTTCCGGACTGAGCGCCTAGAACCGCTAGACCACCGCGGCCGGCGACGTGGTAGAACCTTCTCAAGCGTGAATGGGGTTATTTGAAACGTTTCTAACTAGTACAGATAAAATATTAAGAACACATTTTGTCTAAGTCTAGGCCAAATGTGCTTGCCAATTGTTATATTTATCAATTGAAAAAGTACTAAACAGTGAGCAGTGGCGGTGGACGTGAAATAAAACTACTGCCCCCAGCGCCATCTCATGATCTACAGCACGGCGTCCTTACCTGATGGCTGAAAACTACTAACAAAAGTAGTTGGAGTATGTATTGCAAAATCCATTATGTGCCTTTCTTTCAACGTAAACCCCCGCCGAAAATGAGACCTACTTACATGTCATCCAACTAATATTAACGTCGGTAAAGCCATGTAGCTGTTCGTATGGACAAAGACTATCCGCGAATGCAGGAAGTATGGAGTACACATAATCCGACAAATCAATGCTATAATGTTCAGAGTTATTGTACAGAAATGATGGTCCCAAGTGCTCAACATAGATCATCAGTACAAGTGTTGCCGCGCGGGATTAGCCGAGCGGTCTCAGGTGCTGCAGTCATGGACTGTGCGGCTGGTCCCGGCGGAGGTTCGAGTCCTCCCTCGGGCATGGGTGTGTGTGTTTGTCCTTAGGATAGTTTAGATTAAGTAGTGTGTAAGCTTAGGGACTGTTGACCTTAGTAGTTAAGTCCTGTAAGATTTCACACACATTTGAACATTTGAGTACAAGTGTTACACAAGTTCTAAGCTTACACAATACCTTGACGAGACCAAAACAGAAGTTTCAAAACGTTTCCTTTTTTTAAATATGATATTCACCGATGGATTAATTATAAATGGCTACTGCCACCAGTGTCTGCACGTGGATTCGAACATATCACAAAAGAATATTGAAGTCCCATTGCAAATCGTACAAACACGCGACGCAAGAAACTATTCTGAATAAATGTGACTTGAAAATATATTTCAGATGTTAGAAAAGTTCATGAAATGCTAATGAAATACACGGATAAATTCTAAAGCAGGTGACATTCTCACCGAGTTACACCAGTAGCGTGATGAAGTACCTGAACAGCAATCACCGTCTACCAGAACGTCTACATCGCACCAGTGCTGGAACCAGAAGTAGAAGTGAAGCTTCCTCTTTCAGAACATGCTCGTACAACTAAATTCTGGCGTCCTGCGCCGGTTCAAGTTACTGATCTGACCGAGATATAGAGGTTGAGCAAAAATACTGATACATCACCAAAACTTCACATTAGCAAGCCTTATATGGTGTAGGAATCTCGTTGGCATTCAAAACAGCTTCTAGTCGTCTCGGAATCTATAAATACGGGTCTGTATGGTTTTCAAAGGAGTCTTAGAGCAGTCGTCTTGCAAATAGTTGAAATGGCTCTGAACACTATGGGACTTAACTTCTGAGGTCATCAGTCCCCAAGAACATAGAACTACTTAAACCTAACTAACCTAAGGACATCACACATATCCATGCCCGAGGCATGATTCGAACCTGCGACCGCAGAGGGTCGCGCGGTTCCAGACTGTAGCGCCTCGAGTCCGCAGCTCGTGGTCGTGCGGTAGCGTTCTCGCTTCCCACGCCCGGGTTCCCGGGTTCGATTCCCGGCGGCGTCAGGGATTTTCTCTGCCTCGTGATGACTGGGTGTTGTGTGATGTCCTTAGGTTAGTTAGGTTTAAGTAGTTCTAAGTTCTAGGGGACTGATGACCATAGATGTTAAGTCCCATAATGCTCAGAGCCATTTGAACCATTTTGTAGCGCCTAGAACCGCTCGGCCATTACGGCCGGCAGTCGTCTTGCAAAACAGCGGTAAGTACAATCAGCAATGATGGAGGTGGATAGCCATCATGAATCCTTTTCTCCAAAGCAGACCGTAACGGCTCAATAATATTGGGATTTGATGGCTGATGGGCAAGGGGGATGCGCCAATTCATCTTTATGATCAATAACTAGTCCTGAACGATGCGAAATGTGTGAACAGAGACTCTGTCGTCTTGGAGCACAGCAACATTATTGGGGAACAAATATTTTAGCATGGGATGGATTTGATCAGTCAAAATGATCACATAGTTCTTGGCAGTAATGCGATCTTGTAAGAGTAAGAATGGCGGCCCACGGAATACCACTATATGGCTGTACAAGTCGTAATCGAACGTCCGTCATGTTTCACTACCAAGTGAGGTATCGCAGTGATTAGCACATTGGACTTGCATTCGGGACGACGATGGTTCAATCCCGCGTACGACCATCCTGATTCAGGTTTTGCGTGATTCCCCTAAATCGCTTCAGGGAAATTCCGGGGTGGTTCCTTTGAAAGGGCACGGCCGACTTCCTTCCCCATCCTTTCATAATCCAATGAGACCGATGACCTCGCTGTTTGGTCTCTTCCACCACATCAGGCAACCAACTATGTTTCATTCTTGGGACGTAAACTCGGCCAAAACTTAGTGCGCAACTAGACTCATCCGGCCATTGCTCCGTAGTCCCCGTAATTCAAATTTCATGCCTTCGGGACAACGTTTTTCCTGTTATAGGCATTTGCATCACTGACGAATGCCTTTTTTTTCAGTTCGCCCTGTAATTTCCTGCTTATGGAGGTTCCTTCGTGTTGTTTCGGTGGTGACAGCGTTCGCGAGTGCGATATTCAATTCTGCAGTAAATTTTTACAGCTGTTTCCTCTTCCATGACCGACTGTCATGATCACTCAGAACACATTTTCGTTGGCGTTGCGACTTCGGTGGCGTTTTCCCGCTTTTCATGAATGCTGTATAAATCTTCGATACGATGCCTCTTGAAACACCAAACACTTCAGCTCCCTTGCTTATGGAAGCACTCACCATACGAGCTCCAGCATTTTGCCCTTGTTCGAATTTCCTTAGCTGCAACGTAACGCACTCGTAGCTACACAGAAACTGTTCTGATCATGATTACTACTTGAAACATTCTGGGGGCACTGCACAGGTAGAGTTCATGGCCAAGTACAACAGCCCAATCTGCAGGCTTGACGAGAAACCTCCTTTACGTTCAGGGACGCATTTCTCGCATTGTTTCCATATTGTGGTCCAACGATTGTACGTTGTGCTGAAAGGTACTACCACTGGTCGATCATAGTTGCTCGGCGTACGAAACTTTGCAAACAAGCGACTCGCACTAGACGCTCCTGTGCGCAATGTACAAGATGATTCTACTACCACTGGTCGATCAGAGTTGCTCGGCGTACGAAACTTTGCAAACAAGCGACTCGCACTAGACGCTCTTGTGCGCAATGTACATGATGATTCAGCTGTCCTACCGACGCGTTTTATGCAGCCCGCAACGCATTCCAATACCACATGCAACTTTTTCGTATTCCCTCTCTCGTTATGCGCAACTATTAGTCCTACAGAAAAAATCAACAGGACTTCTTTGTAGAAAATTTAAAGTATTTAAATTTGTACAGGGATACGCTTTCGCTGGAGGCCACTGTTTCTAAGTTATAAAAAAGTAGCTTTTGCACGTTTTTTTTAATAATACAAAAACTATAGCCTCTAGCAAAAATGCATCCCAGTACAAAAATTAACTACATTAAATTTTCTTAAAAAGGATCATGTTCTTTTTTCTCTAATTCTAATAGTATGTGAAGCGAGCAAGAGGATATGAAAATATTGCACATGAGATTTGAAGGCGTTCATGTTGCACAAAACTCAGCGGTAGGGCCAGCTGAATCACCCTGCATACATGAAGCTACGAAACTGTGTGCTGTACGCAGCACCTCTGTGTTTCAAGCTTAATTCATCACTCGCTGTCACGTTATGACGAGTAGGGTTGTCGACATGGGAAGTTGTCCGCCAAATTCGCGCTCGCCACAGCGATGTCATTCTAACATTCCATCCAAATTTGGGGACCTGCGTCGTAGAGGTCACTCATGGTTAATAACGTCAGCTGATGACGGCTGCTCACAAGTTATATTTTCTAAGTACCACGAAGGAAAGCATAGCATCGCGCTGCTATGCCTACAACTGTGCCTATGTGATTATTTCATTTCGTATCCCTACAAATGGTTTCACCCATGTATTTGCAAGAGTTAACGAATTTAGTCATAGTATACCATCCTTTTCGGTTTTGTGGAGTGCACAGTTTTACATATCTGAACATTTAAAGTACGTTTTGAGTTTTAGGACTACTTTTAAATCTTATTAAGACTCGACTTAATATTTGCCTTGTAAAGCTCCCTTTTAGGCATTTTTAATTAAGTTTGCGGCTATCTGATTAGAGGATGGGAGTTGCACGCCGATAACACGCTTCGTTACTAAGTAAACCTGGCCACGTGTCTAATACTATGAACACGTATCTCATGCACTTTGCAATTGTCAGCTTCTTAATTAAAAACGAAGTGGAAAGTCGCTTTGAAATAATAATAGTGCAACTAAGTCCTATTATTTTCCTGGTCTTTAGGTACCTAACTCACTTCTCAAACAATATCTAGCCTCATCCCTCTTGCATCAACAATTAAGCTTATTTCACGTTCATCCAGAAACATTGTCTCGAAATTTGGTAGAAAATCTGAAGAAATTCTGGTCGTATGTAAAGTACACAAGCGGCAAGACGCAGTCAACACCTTCGCTGCGCAGTGCCGATGGTACTGTTACCGACGACTGTGCCACTAAAGCGGAGTTATTGAACGCAGTTTTCCGAAATTCCTTCACCAGGGAAGACAAATGGAATATTCCAGAATTTGAAACACGAACAGCTGCTAGCATGAGTTTCTTAGAAGTAGATACCTTAGGGGTTGCGAAGCAACTCAAATCGCTTGATACGGGCAAGTCTTCAGGTCCAGATTGTGTACCGATTAGGTTCCTTTCAGATTACACTAATACAATAACTCCTTACTTAGCAATCATATACAACCGCTCGCTCACCGATAGATCTGTACCTACAGATTGGAAAATTGCGCAGGTCGCACCAGTGTTTAAGAAGGGTAGTAGGAGTAATCCATCGAACTACAGACTTATATCATTGACGTCGGTTTGCAGTAGGGTTTTGGAGCATATACTGTATTCAAACATTATGAATCACCTCAAAGTGAACGATCTATTGATACGTAATCAGCGTGGTTTCAGAAAACATCGTTCTTGTGCAACGCAGCTACCTCGTTATTCGCACGAAGTAATGGCCGCTATCGAAAGGGGATCTCAAATTGATTGCGTATTTCTAGATTTCCGGAAAGCTTTTGACACCGTTCCTCACTAGCGACTTCTAATCAAGCTGCGGGGCTATGGGGTATCATCTCAGTTGTGCGACTGGATTCGTGATTTCCTGTCAGGAAGGTCGCAGTTCGTAGTAATAGACGGCAAATCATAGAGTAAAACTGAAGTGGTATCAGGTGTTCCCCAGGGAAGCGTCCTGGGACCTCTGCTGTTCCTGACCTATATAAATGACCTGTTTGTTTGGATGGAAGTCATTAAGGCAAAGACGTTTTTCGTCGCTGCGAGATCTATTTACGAAATTTCAGTCACCAACTTTCTCTTCCGAATGCGAAAATATTTTGTTGAGCCCAACCTATATAGGTAGGAATGATCATCAAAATAAAATAAGAAAAATCATAGCTCGAACAGAAAGTTTAGGTGTTCGTTTTTTCCGCGCGCTGTTCGGGAGTGGAATGGTAGGGAGATAGTATGATTGTGGTTCGATGAACCCTCTGCCAAGCACTTAAATGTGAATTGCAGAGTAATCATGTAGATGAAGATGTAGATGTACCCATTGCTACGCTGCATTTGCACATTAATTGAACAGTTAATCAGTGATCCCTGTAAACTATTTATTTTACGTTCTTCCATTAAAGTTACTAATTAAGAAAGAGGATACTGTTTCAGCTATAAATCTCACAAGTGATCCAGCGTTCGTTTCCTCAAAATAACTGAGTTACTCGAACAATTTTCTTCTACGAAACGTCGTAACACATTCATTTCTAAATTATACTTTCCATCAAATACCTCATACTATTTTTCCGCAACGCGGCTGCGTGTGATTACTACGTGCTTAAGCCCGACAACGACTCTTTCACACTGGCTCAGCGCGCCATCAGGAGCGCTGGAGCGTTGTAGACGTTATACCGCAAGACAGTACTACCTCCAGAGAAAAGCCGCGCTCAGCTTCGAAAAGTCCTGTAGCAAGCGGAGTACAATATCGATATATCATAACGTCAAATACAGAAGTACTCTTTACAAGGTTATTCTTAATATAAAATACACGGTGGTCATTAACATAGACACCAAAAAAACGATTTGGATCACCTCGGTTACGAGAGTTCCGGAACCTATACAGAAAATTGGAATGGAGATTAACATGTACATCATTTCCGCCATTTTTATTGCTCATGTTGTACCACCATACAGCGAGACCTTCAGAGGTAGTGGTCCAGATTGATGAACACACCGGTACCTCTAATACCCAGTAGTACGTCCTCTTGCATTGATGCTTGCCAGTATTCGTCGAGGTAAACTATCCACAAGTTCATCAAGGCACTGTTCGTCTAGATTGTCCCACTCCTCAATGGCGATTTGTCGTAGATCCCTCAGAGTGGTTGGTGGGTCACGTCGTCTATAAACAGCCCTTTTCAATCTATCCCAGGCATGTTCGATAGAGTTCACGTCTGGAGAACACGCTAGCCAATCTAGTCGAGCGATGTCGTTATCCTGAAGGAAGTCATTCATAAGATGTGTACGACGGGGGCACGAACTGACGTCCATGAAAACGAAATCCTCGCCGGTATGCTGCCGATATGGTTGCACTATCGGTCGGAGGATGGCATTCACGTGTCGTACAGCCGTTACGGAGCCTTCCATGATCACGAGAGGCGTTCCTCGGCCCCACTTAATGCCATCCCAAAACAACAGGGGACCTCCACCTTGCTGCACTCGCTGGACAGTGTGTCTAAGGCGTTCAGCGTGACCGGGTTGCCTTTATATACATCTCCGACGATTGTCTGTTTGAAGACATATGCGACGCTCATCGGTGAAGATAACGTGATGCCAATCCTGAGCGGCCCATTCGGCATGTTACTGGGCCCATCTGTACCGCGCTGCATGATATCGTGGTTGCAAAGATGGACCTCTCCATGGACGTCGGGAGTGAAGTTGCTCATCATGCAGCCTATTGTGTGGTTTGAGTCGTAACACGACGTCCTGTGGCTGCACGAAAAGCATTATTCAACATGGTGTCTTTGCTGTCAGGGTTCTTCCGAGCCATAATCCATAGGTAGCAGTGATAACGCTTGGGCGGCACGTCATCGACAGTTCCTCTGTATCTCCTCCGTGTCCGAACAACATCGCTTTGGTTCACTCCGACTGGACACTTCCCTTTTTGAGAACCCTTCCTGGCACAAAGTAACAATGCGGACGCGATCGAACCGCGGTATTGGCCGACTAGGCATGGTTGAACTATAGACAAAACGAGCCGTGTGTCATCTTCCTGGTAGAATGACTGGAACTGAGCGGCTAAATGGCGCTGCGCATGCATGGTTGTTAAATCTTTTGGAAGGTTTAGTGACATCTCTGAACAGCCAAATGGACTGTGTCTGTGATACAATATCCACAGTCAACGTCTGTCTTCAGAAGTTCTGGAAACTGGGTTGATGCAAAACATTCTTTGATGTGTGTATATCATGAACAACAACGGTCCCAACACACTTCCCTGGGGCACACCAGACGTTACTTCTTCATCCGTCTATGAGCATTTGCTGTGTGCCCCCTACCGAGATATTCTGAATTCAGTCACAAAACCCGCTTGATACCACACGATACTACTCGTAAGTGTGGTACTTAGTCAAATCGTTTTCGAAAATCGAGAAATATTGCAGTTATTTGACTGCCTTGATCCATAGCTTTCAGGATGTCAATTGAGAAAAGTGAGAACTGGGATTCACATGATCGATATTTGCGGAATCCATGCTGGCTGGCATGAAAAAAATCATTTTTTCATGATACCTCCTTATGTTTGAGCTCACAATCTGTTCTAAGATTGTACAAGAAATTGATGGTATTGCAGCATAGGTTCGTCACTGAAGAGATTAATGCCAACGACATCGCACACATCTTGTGATCGCCTTCCTGCACGCGCCAGGAATCAGCCGAATAGAATGGCGTGCACTGCCTGCTTCCACGGACATACTTGATGATGTGTCAGTGGTCGAAGTGATTAAGTAAGACAGTCATACATGGACAAAAAGACAGCATATCAGTATTTACACTATGTTCACATAATCACTGGGATACGCATAAATTTGACCAGCTGTAGTGCCAGGTTCTACACAAAGTGTGAATGCTATATAAGTTACTGGATAGCTGCAACGTTCAGTAGCCTCGTGATACGTCAATGTAATTGTCCTCATATGCAGTCCCCCGTAATAATGTTAATAAGTGGGGTCTATACAGATGCACTGAATCTGAGGCGAAGTTCTGAGTGCGGCTGCTTAAAAAGATGCGCTAGCCAATCAGAGTCATGGGCAGTGGGGTTATGTCAGTTAGATTCCTCTGGTAGTGTGTATGCGTGGCGCCATCCAATGAAGACCAGAGAGCGATCGAAGAACGTGCTCGCCCAACAGTGCGCTGGTGCGAGATTTAAAAGTGCCATCTCTCACGTAACTGTGTAGTCGTCCTCCATCGGCTCCTCCCCCCCCCCTTCACTTTTCCTCTCCTTCCCCCCCTCCTTTTTTCTTTCCCATCATCTGTCCAGGTTCCTCCCGTCTGCCCTCGGCTGTGGTACGTCATAATTGCCACTTTTTAGTGCAATGTTCAAGTGAATGTTCAGTGTTGTTCGTCTTTCCAAAGTGTTGCGAACAGAAATCATGCTGTCGCTGGGTGTGAATTTTATGTCTCTTGCGAAAAGAAACCAGACGCCATTTTTAATTGTCTATCTATTATTTTACCTGTCTGCTTCATATGTATTTAATTAGCATCATCATCCCTTTGTTCTATGTTTTAAATTCCACGCTTTTCCGCCATGTTACCATTTAAGTCTCCGATTTTATCCCCTGTTTTTATTATTTATTATCTTCATCTTTTTGAAACAAATTCTGTAGGCTGAAGAGCGGCACACTAAGCTGCTGCCAGCCCACCCCCTTCGGGGGGAATCGAAACTCATTAAAGAAAAAAAAAGAAAGAAAAGCTAACTGTGCGTTGTCACGGGAGCCCAACTCACCACAACTCCACCCCCTTGTGGACAGCAGGCCAAGAATAATTCGATCATTGACAAAGTCTCGGGTTATCAGCTGAGTCGACATATCGTATTTCCCCAACGTTTCGATGAATTTAGTTGTGGTTATCTTCAGACGAAGTGTCGGGTTAATGTTCAGTTCGTTCTTTTATAGCCGTTGGACAGGAGACTGCTTCGCCGGGGGCCAAGCAGGTGCGTCAATACTTGC
Organism: Schistocerca serialis cubense; assembly: GCF_023864345.2. Classification (NCBI taxonomy): domain Eukaryota; kingdom Metazoa; phylum Arthropoda; class Insecta; order Orthoptera; family Acrididae; genus Schistocerca; species Schistocerca serialis. Next base: position 326,382,562 of record NC_064646.1, on the reverse strand, counting down.
AACGGCAGTAACTCCTTCACACGTCATCCTGCATTTCGCTAAAATTTGGCACTTCTTTGCATATAACAGCATCACCTCCGAACAACCTCAGGGAGCTTCCGATTTTGTCCACTAAATCATTTTATACAGGGTAATTCGGTGAAGATGATGCAAAGTTTCCCTGATGATGGCGAAGGGCAAATGTGTCAGTTTGAGGTAAGGTGCCTAGGTCCGGTTCTAGGCGCTACAGTCTAGAACCGCGAGACCGCTACGGTCGCAGGTTCGAATCCTGCCTCGGGCAAGGATGTGTGTGATGTCCTTAGGTTAGTTAGGTTTAAGTAGTTCTAAGTTCTAGGGGACTGATGACCTCAGAAGTTAAGTCCCATAGTGCTCAGAGCCATTTGAACCTAGGTCCGGAAACGACCGAATCGAAAGTCGTAACCGAAAATTATTCTGATACCTCCGACTGTGGAGTACATGTGCTGGTATGTTGTTGCTAAGATTGTAGGATAGGCGATTCTGACGGGCACTTAGGCGTATAGGTTGGAAATTTGGTAAGGACTATGGGACCAAACTGCTGAGGTCATCGGTCCCTAGGATTACCCACGAATTATTCTAACTTAATCAAACTTACGCTAAGGACAACACACACACATTCCCGAGGGAGGACTCGAACCTTCGACGGGGCGAGCCACCCGAACCGCGACAAGACGCCTTAGACAGCGCGGCTACCCCGCTCAGCGTATAGGTTGGGATTATAACTCAACTATTCAGATGTATATGGCTCACTGAGTACTGACTGGCATGAGCAATGTTGGTGTACAATGAACGTACGGTAGTAGACAGTGGTCTGTGTTTACAAGGTTAAGTACTAACGTCGATCAGATACAACCAAATAGAGCTGTAGCCGGTGACGGAGCTTTCGGATAAGATTTTCGTGTTTGAGCAAGCAAATGGAAGCAGCAGAGAAGCGGAAAGTTTGAAAAGTATCAAATATCCGCCAGAAGACATCCGACTCCCTGTTTCTAGCACTGTTCCACCAATTAAGTGAAACGTGGTAACTGATTTCATGTAACAATGACCGACTTCCGGCTTAAAAGATGCAGTGCTAGAGTTGATGAGGCGCCTGCAGTCAGACTCGATCAGCTGCACGTGGAATGAATGTTTCGCTGAACACCGTGCGGTAGGTGTTACAGGAAATGCAGCTATACTCTACCATCCGTAAAGAGTGTGTGCTTTGACTCCTGACATCGGGCTTCGCGTCGTGGTCAGCCAACATGTCTTGCAGCGCTTAACAGTCCATCCTCACTTTCTTACGTATGTACTTTTCACGGATGAAGCCTGTTTCCCCATGCGGAATGCCAAACGCGAACAAAAGTCACATTTGGCGAGATGAGAATGCCCACATTACAGTTAGGAAGAGCCATCAACACAGAATATTAGTGAACTTACGGACAAACAGTCAGTGATTACTTAATCACTGACTATGTTTGCGCGTACGTTCACTGATATTGTGTGTTGATGGCTCTTCCTAAGGCCCGTCCCTTCTTCCTCCCTGTTTAAATGCATCAGTGTACATTGTGTTTATCAGGGATGTACTATCCAGATTTCTGAGCATATCGCACGTGTTATTCGTCAGCATAATGGACTGAGGGTTCGAGAACTAGGTGAGACATTCACTGAAATTTGGATATGCAGAGGCAGTGCTGTTTCGTGGCGAACACATTCACTTGATCCGAATCATACCTGATTTCTTCTTTTCGAGTCACGTGAAGAATGCTTTTTGAGAGACACTTGTCGAGACCGAAGAGGATGTCTTGGCAAGAATTCTCACTGCCTGCGACACTGTCCAGTCGACACTGGAGTTATTAGAACGGGTACGACACAACTTGGTGCGACGATGCCATACCTGCATTGACGCTGGGTAACGCCATTATGAACAACTGTTAGAAATGTAGCAGCTTGTGAGACTTGTGCTGGTAAATGGAATTCAGCATTACTATACCGTAGCCTTTTGGTCTCTCTGACATCAGAAGTTACTTGCGCCGTGAATATTCCAGCAACATGAGAAATTATCCGAGAGTATTGGGGAGCATTTAGAGAGAATTCCGTTCGTCATGATCAGGGTTCGGAAGTTGGGCCTCTTAGTTCGAGCGCTGCGCGAGGCTAAGGATAAATTTGAGTAGATTTCGCTCATAATTTTCGGCTCGGTTGTTTCCGGTGTCGGGTTCCTTACCTCAGATTGATTCACCCACCCTTCTTCATTATCGCTGAATGTTTGTAACATCATCACGGAATCACTCTGTATACAAAATGATCTTCTAATAGTCACTTAGGGTACGTCAGTAGGTCCTTTAACGTGATTAGCTTATAGACTTTGTACAATATCGTAATGTGCCGCAATTTCTTTATGGAGGGAGAACGTTAAAGCTTCTTTCTAGCTGATATACAGTTTCATCAGAATAACGCAAGTAATTGGCTATACGAGATTGTAGCTACTCTTCGTCATTTTTTTTTTTTTTTTTGGGCACTGCCACTGTTGTACCTTCAGAGACAGAGGTGAACTTTAACTTTTTAGACATACAGCGTACAAACTTTTGATGTTTGCTCGGGTCGCCCAGTACAGATAAAGCAGAATGGCGTTGTGTGCCAGTAGTTAGCGAATGCTGAGAATGACGCGACAGCTGTTACGGCGCCACATGACAGGACTTAGCTGGAAGTCTCATTAGCGGTCTCCCGTCAAAGCGCTGAGCTGCAGCAGCTTCTGTCTCTGTACTGTCTGCGTAATGGCCGCCCCTCCCCTCAACCCTCCCCCTTCATCCAACGTCACCCCACTACGTAACGTCTACTGCTGCCTATGTCTGAGAGATTAGCACCTGCTCACTGTGTCTAGTAGTTTTATTCGCCTACTGGCGGAGTACCTGTGATTGTCCACGTATGTATGTATTATAGTCTTTTATTCGTTCATCTCCTCTTCCCTCCTCTCTTCCCTGTCTCCTTGTACACCTCCTTCACCCGCCACACTCAACCCATCTCCTCTTGCACTTCTCTCTACCCATCTGTTCCGCCCCCTCTTCCTCCCTCTCCACCTGCTCCTCCCTCCACTATCCATCCGCCTCTTTCTCTCCTCCATCTCATCCCCCCCCCCCATATCTCCACCTATCACTATACGACCGTATCCTCCTCCCTCTGTTCATCTCCTCCGTCACCCTATCTCTAGGTCCACCTCCTTCTTCCCTCTCTCTATCTGTCCATCTCCTTTGCACCCCTTCTCTGTCCGCTACAATAGGATGTTGATGGCTTCCACCCCAACATATTTCTTTCCAGATACTAACAAGGGGTCACGAAATTGTAATCACAGGTTTACTTCAAAATTTTTCACCTTTAGTAGGCCATTAAGACAACATAATGTGCAAGTAATAAGTTGCACTACTCTAACAATTCCGAGTAAAGAGCAAGAGAATTTTTACGCGTCTAAACTACTGGCCCTTAAAATTGCTACACCAAGAAGAAATGCAGATGATAAACGGCTATTCATTGGACAAATATATTATACTAAAACTGACATGTGATTACCTTTTCACGCAATTTGGGTGCATAGATCCTGAGGAATCAGTTCCCAGAACAACCACCTCTGGCCTTAATAACGGCCTTGATACGCCTGGGCATTGAGTCAGAGCTTGGATAGCCTGTACAGGTATAGCTTCCCATGCAGCTTCAACACGATACCACAGTTCATCAACAGTAGTGACTGGTGGATTGTGACGAGACAGTTGCTCGGCCGCCATTGACCAGACGTTTTCAATTGGTGAGAGATCTAGAGAATGTGCTGACCAGGGCAGCAGTCGAACATTTTCTGTATCCAGAAAGGCCCGTACAGTACCTGCAACATCCGGTCGCGCATTATGCTGCAGAAATGTAGGGTTTCGCAGGGAGCGAATGAAGGGTGGAGCCACGGAGCCACGGGTGGTAATACATCAGAAATGTAACGTCCACTGTTCAAAGTGCCGTCAATGCGAACAAGGGGTGACCGAGACGTGTAACCAATGGCACCCATACCATAACGCCGGGTGATACGCCAGTATGGCGATGACAAAAACACGCTTCCAATGTGCGATCACCGCGATGTCACCAAACACTGATGCGACCATCATGATGCTGTAAACAGAACCTTGATTCATCCGAAAAAATGACATTTTGCCATTCGTGCACCCAGGTTCGTCGTTGAGTAATCCATCGCAGGCGCTCCTGTCTGTGATGCAGCGTCAAGGGTAACCGCAGCCATGGCCTCCAAGGTGCTGCAAACGTCGTCGAACTGTTCGTGCAGATGGTTGTTGTCTTGCAAACGTCCCCACTGTTGACTCAGGGTTCGAGACGTGGCTGCACGATGCGTTACAGCCATGCGGATAAGTTGCCTGTCATCTCGACTGCTAGTGATACGAGGCCGCTGGGATGCAGCACGGCGTTCCGTATTACCCTCCTGAACCCACCGATTCCATATTCTGCTAACAGCCATTGAATCTTGACCAACGCGAGCAGCAATGTCGCGATACGATAAACCGGAATCGCGATAGGCTACAATTCGACCTTTATCAAAGTCGGAAACGTGATGGTGCGCATTTCTCCTCCTTACACGAGGCATCACAACAACGTTTCACCAGGCAAGGCCGGCCAACTGTTGTTTGTGTATGAGCAATCGGTTGGAAACTGTCCTCGTGTCAGCAGGTGTAGGTGTCGCCAACGGCGCCAACCTTGTGTGAATGCTCTGAAAAGCTAATCATTTGCCTGCCACAGCTTCTTCGTCCTGTCGGTTAAATTTCGCGTCTGTAGCAAGTCATCTTCGTGGTGTAGCAATTTTAATGGCCAGTAGTGCATTATGTAACGTATATATGTGAGCATAGGTGCCGGACGTTGAAGTTCATGTTCGTCTGCTGCTTAGCGTTCGAAATGGCTCTGAGCACTGTGGGACTTAACATCTGAGGTCATCAGTCCCCTAGAACTTAGAACTACTTAAACCTAACTAACCTAAGGACGTCACACACATCCATGCCCGAGGCAGGATTCGAACCTGCGACCGTAGCGTTCCCGCGGTTCCAGACTGAAGCGCCTAGAACCGCTCGGCCACTCCGACCGGCTTAGCGTTCGAGTTTCATAAAATAAACATATGTGAAGTGACAACTCGACTCCTACCCAAACCTTTATTCTTGTAGTACAAGTGTAAAATCTGTGATATTCAAATAATTTGCACCTATGCTATTCGCTATTGCTACATCACCAACGTCTCACCGCTACTCAGGCTAGCTGCCAAAAGGGGCCTGCCTCTGTATCTGCAGCTCGAAGCTTTGATTGCAAAGTAATTCCGGGTACCTTACTAGATTGCATGTGTGAGGGATTTCGCTAATCGTGACAGGCATACATTTTCAGGAAAATTGTATACGTTTCTTCAGTTAGTTGTTGATAGCTATAAACATATTTGTTCTAATAATTAAATTTAATTAAAATAGTAAGTAGTCAAATAATATGAAATTCATTAAACCTTCATGCAGATGCACGTGTATTTTAAATTATATTACGTCTCAGATGTCATATAAGTTAAAAAATATGACCATTGATGAAAAAATATAGACTAGAAAATAAGTCTGAGTAGGAGTGCGTGAAAGAACTTGCCCCTCTTCTAACGGCCGTGCACCGCAATTCTCTAGAGGAACGGAAGGTTCCAAATGATTGGAAAAGAGCACAGGTAGTCCCAGTCTTCAAGAAGGGTCGTCGAGCAGATCCGCTGAACTATAGGCCTATATCTCTGACATCGATCTGTTTAGAACATGCTTTCTGCTCGCGGATCATGTCATTTCTGGAAACCCAGAATCTACTCTGTAGGAATCAACATGGATTCCGGAAACAGCGATCGTGTGAGACCCAACTCGCTTTATTTGTTCATGAGACCCAGAATATATTAGATACAGGCTTCCAGGTAGATGCTATTTTCCTTGACTTCCGGAAAGCGTTCTATACAGTTCCGCAATTTCGCCTGATAAACGAAGTAAGGGCCTAAGCTATTGAAGAGTTTTAGCAAACAGAACACAGCATGTTGTTCTCAATGGAGAGACGTCTACAGACATTAAAGTAACCTCTGGTGTGCCACAGGGGAGTGTTATGGGACCATTGCTTTTCACAATATATATAAATGACCTAGTAGATAGTGTCGGAAGTTCCATGCGGCTTTTCGCGGATGATGCTGTAGTATAGAGAGAAGTTGCACCGTTAGAAAATTGCAGCGAAATGCAGTAACATCTGCAGCGGATAGGCACTTGGTGCAGAGAGTGGACACTGACCCTTAACACAGACAAATGTAATGTATTGCGAATACATAGAAAGAAGATTCCTTTATTGTATGATTATATGATAGCGTAACAAACACTGGTAGCAGTTACTTCTCTGGGAGTATGCGTACGGAACGATTTGAAGTGGAATGATCATATAAAATTAATTGTTGGTAAGGCCGGTGCCAGGTTGAGATTCATTGGGAGAGTCCTTAGAAAATGTAGTCCATCAACAAAGGAGGTGGCTTGCAAAATACTCGTTCGACCTATACTTGAGTATTGCTCATCAGTGTGGGATCCGTACCAGGTCGGGTTGACAGAGGAGATAGAAAAGATCCAAAGAAGAGCGGCGCGTTTGGTCACAGGGTTATTTGGTAAGCGTGATAGCGTTACGGAGATGTTAAGCAAACTCAAGTGGCAGACTCTGTAAGAGAGGCGCACTGCATCGCGGTGTAGCTTGCTGTCCCGGTTTCGAGAGGGTGCGTTTCTGGATGAGGTATGGTATATATTGCTTCCCCCTACTTATTCCTCCCGAGGAGATCACGAATGTAACATTAGAGAGATTCGAGCGCGCACGGAAGCTTTCCGGCAATCGTTCTTCCCGCGAACCATACGCGACTGGAACAGGAAAAGGAGGTAATGACAGTGGCACGTAAAGTGCCCTCCTCCACACACCCCTGGGTGGCTTGCGGACTATAAATGTAGATGTAGATGTAGAGTCGAATAATATGACCATCGAACAGTCGCCTCATACACTCTCTAACGCTAACCATATTTTTTCCCCGTTCCCACCCTCCAGGGACCAAGGAAAGCGTAGGGAACGTGCAGAAGAGGCACAATTAACATCACTGGTATATTTATTTGTTTACTTATTGTTAAATAAACACTAATACCACCGAGAATAGCAGGAACCCGGCGTCGCGAGGAGGAGGGCGCTGCAATACGTCAGACTCATTGATACTATCGACGTACAGTTTTTCAGAGTAAAACATTCTGGTGACCAGGGAATATACCGGTTCGAAGTGTGGAAGAGGCGGGTCTCAACTCTTAAAGAACACCCCACCTCTAGATTAGGTTAAGGAAGACACTGCAAAGGAAACTTGAGAAAAATTGTCTGTATTTTGGACCGCTGACAACTGCACAAAGGCTTTAATTAAGGAACTTCCGAAAATCAAGGCTACTTTTCATGCCATCAGCAAACAAGTAGTGAGCTGCGTGTCCACAAATCCACTTCTCGGAGTTAGTCTTCGTTTGCTGGAAGTATCCCGCGTCCGGAAAGAGGATCAGTTGAGTAGGTATCTAATGAAGAGTCGTACGGATGATTAGTGATAACATGTGTCGTACCAATAACCAATTACCTCTTGGCGGTCTGCACAGCAGGCTATGCTCGCCTGTGTCCAAAATCACGGGCGACACACAACGGGGTGTCCACGATGAGAATCCCGTGAAGACATGGCCGGCACACTTGCTTCCCATTGACAATAACGTACCCTGCAGACTGGACGTCAGTGTCAAGATGAGGAGTACACACCGACCTCCAAACGGCACGCCATTCGACATGAGGATGCTTTCCCTCAATCACCTTCAGTGACCTGCGCTGCTGAAGAAAGCCATAGATCGTCTCCGTGCATATCAAATGCGCTGGCTTTATCACATTATGGACATAGCTCAGTTCGAGGAAAGAGACGCGGAAATAAAAGATGGGCGGCGGGGCGTCCGAAAGCGGGATAGGCGCTAGGAGAGAGTGGAGAGTGAGGAGCAAGGGCCTCCAGCAATAGGCTGGTAAGGCACGTAGAACAACGGCACCACACCGCCACGTGAGAGCCTATGAAAAGGTCTATCGCTCTGTCAGCAGGAGAACTCCAAAGTCCGGCACGCACGGACATATACGTCAGTTGTATAATACAAGCCTGAAACTTCTCTTGCGATTCTCGAGCAGTGCACCTTCGTACTTGCATATTATATCGTTCTATCGGCCTATTAAAGGTGTACAAAGTCTGAAGTGAATCTGTGATTCCAGCGTCGTGGCCTCTGCTTGTGGGTAATATGTGTACCTAGTTTGGCTGAAATCGATGTAGGGGTTTAGGGGTAGCTTTTCACCCATAGCTTTGCTCGCAAATGGCCGAATGAGGTGGCGCTGTGACTCGCAGTGACTCGCATTCGGTTGGCCGACAGTTCAAACACGCGTCCGGCCATCGAGTTCTAGGTTTTCCATGATTTCCCTAAATCGCTCCAGGCAAATGCTGGGATCGTTTCTTTGAAAGGGCACGGCCGACTTCCTTCCCCTCCTTGACACAATCCGAGCTTGTGCTCCGTCTCCGATGACCTCGATGTCGACGCTATGTTAAACGCAATCTTCCTTCCTTCCTTATTTTTTCTCCCGTGTACTCGCATTTCACACGCATTTAACGTATTGCATAGATATTTGTTCATATATTTCACATGTATCTCTAGGAATTTCGCCCTGCAATTTAGTTTTCGCGCAGCTTACAGTTTATGGCGTTTTATCTGCTGAAGCATGAGGCGTACAACGAAAAATTTTCGCGAGTACATTCAGCGCCGTATGTGGATACCGTCTGTGAAATATGTTGCGAACAAAGGTAGTAGTAAAGAAGTAATAAATTAAAATATCATGACTGGTGAAGCAGTTCCACTGCATGACGAGCGAAAATGTAGTATGCGATAAACATTTTTTATTTCATCATTTTGAGAGGGAACATCAGCAAGAAAAGTCACGTAATGTTCTGAAATTATGTGTAAAGTTGGCTGAACAGCTCTAAATGCTCTCATTCTCGAATACTTGCTGAACATAGTGTGGCTATTTGTGCGTCCCTTTCTCACCCCCACACCGTTGGGAGATAAGTCGTTCTTACCCACCCACAATGGTTCTTCCCAGACAACAACTGATATGTGTACCAAGATCAGAAGCAATCGCTCCTGTAATTAAGGACGACATATGGAACATACACGCATACAATTTACCAATATGAATGGATTCGGTACTAGTTCTTTCTCGCTAAAGGTAATCCTCAAATTGTCCTGACTCCGCCGTTCTTATCCCGTATTTCAACTAAACAACTCTAAATTGCAATTTTATGTTGTTAGGGTGGCTACAACAACAACTGTTACGCATTAGAAATACATTTAGTAAAATTTTGTGGCATTTATTTCCGAAAATTTAGAACAGCAGAACAATTGCAGATTTCCAAAGTATCAGAGTTACGGGAAGACAATAAATAATAAGAATATCAGGACTTCTATAGCCTTGCTAACGGATACCATGTGGAAGTTCAGCAGTCAAACTTCCATCAGTTTTTATTTCCGTACCCAACGCCACCAGCAATAATTCCGACGTGGAATACGAGGTTTAAATATTTCTGAGTGAAAAAGTGGGGAATTCCAAGATTCCTATAGTTCCTGCATCCAAAGAGCACGGAAATGTTTTCAACCCGAAAAAAAGAACAAAGAAAATATCCAACTAAAGCTTATTTGAATTCATTAATTTGTATGCGCACTTTATCACTGCGCTAGCCAGTCAGTTGCCAGAGCACAAGGTACATACTCTCCTGGAACCGTTCTTGATCATTACCATGAAAAAAATTTCAACTATAAAGGAACTTACAGTATCTCTTTCGGCAAATAAATTGAAGCATTCTATGTTGTGAAAGTACTAATTACTGCAGTTTAACTATTTTTTGCTTGTGGTCATTTTCATCAAAATTTCTTCCACAAAAGCTCTACAGCAACAGTTAAAGAAGATTCTGGAATAAATTAGTTTTATATTTCAGATTATTCGCTTTTAGTGGTAGTCACGTCATTCACTACTGTGACCTATTATTGTGTTTTAGAGTCTTGGTGCCGGCCGCGGTGGCTAAGCGGTTCTAGGCGCTACGGTCGCAGGTCGCAGGTTCGAATCCTGCCTCGGGCATGGATGTGTGTGATGTCCTTAGGTTAGTTGGGTTTAAGTAGTTCTAAGTTCTCGGGGAATGATGACCTCAGATATTAAGCCCCATAGTGCTCAGAGCCATTTGAACCATAAAAAAATAAATCGGAAATAACGGTGAGAAGTGTTTGCTGCAAAGACGGCCTTCCTTATTGGTTCTTAAAATTTCTTGAATTAAATAGTTTTGATCGTATGAATGTTGTATATTTCGTTTGGTAAGCGGTTTCTAAATTTTATAAGAACATCATCAGACCATTTTTTACTCCTTGGAGACGGCAGGAGCCGGTGGCGTGTTCCACACGTCGCCACAGCGGCTGTTCCATGCCGCTGACTCCTCACCAAGGAGTAAACAATGGTCTGATGATGCTCTTATAAAATTTAGAAACCGCTTACCAAACGAAATATACAACATGCATACGATAAAAACTGTTTTACTGAAATAATTTTAATACCATTTGTAATGATCGCTGCTCTTCCTCAGGACAGTGTTCCAAAAAATTGTTATTGGTTTTTGGCTGCTACTTGCAAACACATCGTCCGAATTTGCTTCAAGTCCAGGGTCCAGAAAGGCCAAACGATTTTTCGACAAGAAATCTTGTTTAATGCGTAAATGGGTGTAGTCTCCTTTTAACGCCATTTCAATAGTAAAATGCCGTGTCACAGATTATCTTCTGCTAAGACTCAATGCTTTATAGTATGCAGTTTCCAAACTATCGTTGAGCAGCGCATTTTAAGTCACGGTCGTCAATGATGTCTGTCCCCATTCCCCCAAAACAATGATAGGCCCTAAATTACATGTTCAAGGGTTGCACAGACTAATATGAGTACCTGTATAGTATCGACAAAAAAGGTCCTCGCGAGGACTGATTCAGCTTACACAAAAAGTCAAGACAACCTTCTGTGAAATTAAAAGCAATGAGAATTCCAATTTTATCCACAGAGGAGAGAGAGCCTAGAGGTGGAAAGAGGACGTCGAAGACCTCTGCGAGGGGGATAACTTCTTTGACGACACAACAGAAGAAGAAATGGGAGTCGATATGGATTACAGAGAGGAAACAGTACTAGAGCCACATTTCAACAGAGCTTTGGCAAACATGCGATCAGATGAGGCAGAACGGTTATTTCTAACATAAGTTGGACAACTGGCAACTAAACTGTGACATACCATCCCTTTTCTGAGCTACCTAAATGAAGTGAAATTTAAAATCTCCCAGGAGATGTTAGAAGAGATTTCGGGATTGCAGTCGGTCGTCGTAAATTTCACTCCGTGATGTTGCAACTGGACACCTGCCAGTCATTTTCAGGTGCGCCATCGAAGACTGGGGAAGACTTTTTTTTTCCTTTATTGTGATTTCATTCCTCAGCCCCATATGGGTAGGAGAGGGCTGGCAGCGGCACAATCTGCCGCTCTTCAGTCGATGATATATTTTAGTAAAAAGATGAAAACGATTCACACAAAAGGCGATAATGGGGGACATAAGAACATAATAACCCGAGACGACGAAGACGTTCTCCGCTCCGCCTCATGGAGCGCGCTGATAGTTTTGCAGCGCAAGCGTCTAAGTCACGGGTAGAGAAAGACCACACCACCCGGCGGCAGCGCCCTTGCTGGTGGAACTGCAAGCATCAGCTATCGGAGTGTTCTGGCGTCTTCCTCTCAGCAAATATCAGAGATAACGGGATTCCACGCATTATCCAGTTGGAAGCCACTCTCAGGATGCGTATTTCAACGGATTCTTTTACAATGGAGTCCCGGAAAGATGTTGCTGTGGCCAAAATAATGCTTTCGCATACTCCATTGAATGTCCGTTGGAGATACAATGTCCCGCATCTGCTGACTTGCTGGGTTGCAGAAGGCGGTGCATCGTTTATATCCTGTGCAACGTTCTTCCACTGTGTGTGTTGTTTGTCCTATATAGGACATACCACACTGACGATGTATTTTGTAAATTCCCTCCTATGGCAATGACAAATTGTCCTTCACTGATCCCTGCAGGTTCGAAATTTTAGAAGGTGGGTGGAAAATCACTTCCGCCTGAAAATTCCTAAGGATTCTTGCTATTTTGAAGGGAAGAAAATCTAGGGATTTTGCCGTCACGTTCTCCTCTTTATCCACTTCCTGGTTCTTGGTTTTAGCTGAGAACGCCCTGTTGATTTGCCGGGTCGAGTATCCATTATCTCTGAGCACTGTCCTCAAATGTGCAAGCTCTTAGGTAAACTATCTGCATCCGAAACTGCATGGAACCTGTGCACAAGGGTTTTAAGCACTCCATTAACTAATCTTCTACGTGGGGCCACATTATGAAAGTACCATCCAAGTACCTCCAAAAAACAGTTGTTTTAAAACCGATGATTCAAGTTCCCTTTCCTCAAAATCCTCCATAAAAAAGGTAGCCACCAGGGCAGACAATGCGCTGCCCATAGCGACGCCGTCAGTTTGTTCCAAATATTCTTGGTTAAGCGTAAAATGAGTTGAGGATCCGACCGAAACTGTTTATCAGTTAGTACCAAGGAAATGGAACCTTTGTAAAAAAAGATACTACACCAAAACTCACTAAAAGATCCAAACTACTTAGATGGAGGACCCCCAACCTCTTGATAAAATCGACAGAGTTCCGTATATGATATGGACGTTTACCAATCAAGGTCTCAGCAAGAAAGCAAAACGTTTGGTTACATCATATGCGGGGGTGTCAGTATTACTCACTATAGGTCGTTAAGAAGGACCTTCTTTGTGCACTTTAGGAAGACTAAACCTAAAAGAAGTTAACAGCTTCCGACTGCCTTTAATACTAATCCTCCCAAAGCCAGTAAGTAAATGGGTCGCTAGTCTCATATAAAATGTTGACCCTGTGAGAGAAAGGTAATTCATTAACTGTGGCATATCAGCCCCTTCTGACTGCTCATTCCTAGAATACCCAGCATCCGTCTAACGATATCGACTAAATCGAATTATATGAACAACTCTTCAGCTCACTTACATTGCCCAAATACAATTATAACACAGCACACTAGAATCCAGCGATAGCACAGAGTCCCTGAAAACACTTTAACTGCTCCTAAGAACACATCAATATAAACTGAGAGTGTTGTTTTATTATACTGAAACCCAAAGTTACACTATTAGAGTAATGCCTAGCAATTTCTGGCTTCGTTTCTCAACTCAGGTAATTGCTAAAACATTGCAAAATCTCAGTAACATGCCCAGTAACTTCTAGTCCCTACTAGGAACTAGTCACAGTAACAGAAAACTATGGATCCTTTACCGTAAATATTTCGTTTCTCCCCTCCAACTACAACGAGTCTCCTTCAGAACGGTATCTTCAAATGGTTCAAAATGGCTCTGAGCACTATGGGACTTAACATCTGAGGTCACCAGTCCCCTAGAACTTAGAACTACTTATAACTAACTAACCTAAGGATATCACACACATCCATGCCCGAGGCAGGATTCGAACCTGCGACCGTGGCAGTCGCGCGGTTTCGGACTGAAGCGCCTAGAACCGCTCAGCCACCGCGGCCGGTATCTTCAGTTTCGCAAACAGTCCCTCTGCTCTCCATCACTTCAGGTAGAACTCTTGGTCTCATCTTTCGTGTCTCTCGTTGAACTCCTCACCCTCCAACTCACTCTTGGGCGGCCACAACCAGCTGTCTTACAGCTCCCGTACACTGGCGCAAACTCTTGACCTCTTCTTTCTTTTAACTGGTTGTCTCATACACTGGGGCGACAAAAATCATGGGACAGTGATATGCACATATATGTATATTGGCGGTAGTATTGCGTACATAAGGTATAAACGGGCAGTACATTGGCGGAGATACCATTTGTAGTCAGGTGACTGATGTGAAAAGATCTCCAAAGAGATTATGGCTGCACGATGGGAATTAACAGATACTTGATAAATCGTTAGGAAATTCGATATTCCGAGATCCGCAGTACCAAGTGTGTGCCGAGAATACCAAATTTCAGGCATTACGTCCCACCATGGACAAAACTATGCCGACAGCTTCCACTCAACGACCGAGAGCAGCGGCGTTTGCGTAGAGTTCTCTGTGCTAACAGACAGACAAACAATAAAGTGTCAAATAACCGCGGAAATCGGTGTGGGTCGTACGACGAACGTATCTGTTAAGGCAGTGCTGTGAAATTTGGCGTTAATGGGCTATGGCGGCAAACGACCGACGCGGGTGACTTTCCTAGCAGCACAGCATTGCCTGCAGCGCTTCTCATCGGCTCGTGACCATATCTGTTGGACCCTAGACGACTGGAAAACCGTGGCCTGGTCAGAAGAGTCCTGATTTCAGTTGGTAGGAGCTGATAACAGGATTCGAGTGTGGCGGTGGCACCACGAAGCCATGGACCCAAATTCTCACCAAGTCACTGTGCAAGCTTATGGTGGCTCCGTAATGACTTAGAATGTGTTTACATGCAATGGATTGTGTTCTCTGGATGTTCAGCTACCTGGAAACAATTTTCAGACATTCATGGACTTCATGTTCCCAAGCGACGATAAAATTTGTATGCATGTCAATGCGCTGTGTTACAGGGCCATAATTGTTCCTGACTGGTTTGAAAAACATTTTGGACAGTTCGAGCGAATGGTTTAGCGACCCAGATCGCCCGACATGAGCCCCATCGAACATTTATGGGTCATAATCGAGAGATCAGTTCGTGCACAAAATCCTGCACCGGCAACTCTTTTACAACTACACTCCTGGAAATGGAAAACAGAACACATTGACACCGGTGTGTCAGACCCACCATACTTGCTCCGGACACTGCGAGAGGGCTGTACAAGCAATGAACACACGCACGGCACAGCGGACACACCAGGAACCGCGATGTTGGCCGTCGAATGGCGCTAGCTGCGCAGCATTTGTGCACCGCCGCCATCAGTGTCAGCCAGTTTGCCGTGGCATACGGAGCTCCATCGCAGTCTTTAACACTGGTAGCATGCCGCGACAGCGTGGACGTGAACCGTATGTGCAGTTGACGGACTTTGAGCGAGGGCGTATAGTGGGCATGCGGGAGGCCGGGTGGACGTACCGCCGAATTGCTCAACACGTGGGGCGTGAGGTCTCCACAGTACATCGATGTTGTCGCCAGTGGTCGGCGGAAGGTGCACGTGCCCGTCGACCTGGGACCGGACCGCAGCGACGCACGGATGCACGCCAAGACCGTAGGATCCTACGCAGTGCCGTAGGGGACCGCACCGCCACTTCCCAGCAAATTAGGGACACTGTTGCTCCTGGGGTATCGGCGAGGACCATTCGCAACCGTCTCCATGAAGCTGGGCTACGGTCCCGCACACCGTTAGGCCGTCTTCCGCTCACGCCCCAACATCGTGCAGCCCGCCTCCAGTGGTGTCGCGACAGGCGTGAATGGAGGGACGAATGGAGACGTGTCGTCTTCAGCGATGAGAGTCGCTTCTGCCCTGGTGCCAATGACGGTCGTATGCGTGTTTGGCGCCGTGCAGGTGAGCGCCACAATCAGGACTGCATACGACCGAGGCACACAGGGCCAACACCCGGCATCATGGTGTGGGGAGCGATCTCCTACACTGGCCGTACACCACTGGTGATCGTCGAGGGGACACTGAATAGTGCACGGTACATCCAAACCGTCATCGAACCCATCGTTCTACCATTCCTAGACCGGCAAGGGAACTTGCTGTTCCAACAGGACAGTGCACGTCCGCATGTATCCCGTGCCACCCAACGTGCTCTAGAAGGTGTACGTCAACTACCCTGGCCAGCAAGATCTCCGGATCTGTCCCCCATTGAGCATGTTTGGGACTGGATGAAGCGTCGTCTCACGCGGTCTGCACGTCCAGCACGAACGCTGGTCCAACTGAGGCGCCAGGTGGAAATGGCATGGCAAGCCGTTCCACAGGACTGCATCCAGCATCTCTACGATCGTCTCCATGGGAGAATAGCAGCCTGCATTGCTGCGAAAGGTGGATATACACTGTACTAGTGCCGACATTGTGCATGCTCTGTTGCCTGTGTCTATGTGCCTGTGGTTCTGTCAGTGTGATCATGTGATGTATCTGACCCCAGGAATGTGTCAATAAAGTTTCCCCTTCCTGGGACAATGAATTCACGGTGTTCTTATTTCAATTTCCAGGAGTGTATATACGGTTATAGAAGCAGAATGGCTCAGTATTCCAGCAGGGGACTTCAAACGACTTGTTGCACTACGCCGTGAAAAAGTAGATACTGGGAGGTGTCCCATTTCTTCTGTCACCGCAGTATAAATATCCACAGAAACAAGCTGAGACTGGTCTCTCGGCTCCTTTCTACCCCGCCTAGCTTGCTCCTCTCGGATGAGTTTCCCAGTGTAACTATCGTCTCGAAACCACAACTATTACTATTAACGGCAAAGTAATACTTAGCAGCTGCCGATCCACATCTGTCAGGTGTTTTCAAATAGCCTCAGTGTTCCTGGAACCGCTATGGTTCCGTAACAACTGCAGGGGCCACATAGACTATGTAAGACATTGCCGAAAACGTGTTAACTTTACTGTGACCATCGTTATCAGGGCACCCAAGCCTTAGATAAACTTGGCCTTTCGCCTTCCCTGGTATGTGACACAACGCGCACCGTTCGCACTCTTTCGCTGGAGACTGCTATCCTCGAAGGTATTCTCCTTGCGGTCAACGTAGCAGGTGCCCCACATTCACTCTTCAGTCAGAAAGTGACTCATGTGGAGCTTACCGATATCTTCAGATTGAACCCTCACTAGATAAGCCGTCTGAAATGGCTATTCAAGATGATCTATGGAGACTGGATATATATACAATCAGATTCTCGAAAAAAATGTCGTCCGTACAGTTCCGAAAAAACAAAAAGCACATAAGCGTGAGAATTAGTTTAACACTTCGTGCATCCAAATTTCTTCAAAGAATAACGTACAGAAGAATGAAAAAGAAGATAAAAGACCTGTTAAATGGTGACGAGTTTGGCTTTCGGAAAGGTAAAAGCAGAAGAGAGGCAGTTCTGAATTTGCACTTAACAATTGAAGCAAGGCTTAAGAAAAATCAAGAAAAAATCATACGATTTGTCGGCTTAAAAAATCGTTCGACACTGTAAACTGTTTCAAAATGTTCAGAATTCTCAGGAAAATACGGGAAAACTCAAACGATAGAAGGGTAATACACAATATGTACAAGAGCCAAAAGTGGTAAATAATAATGAAAGTCCAAGAAGGACGAGCTAGGATGAAAACAGGATATAACACAGGGATATAAGCTTTGGTCGCTACTTCTCAATCTATACACGGAAGAAGCAATGACGAAAATAAAACAAAATGTCAGGAGTGGGATTAACTTTAAAGGTACGTGGATATCAATGTTAAGATTCACTGATAACATTACTGTCATCTGTGAAAATGAAGGAGAATTCAATTTATGGATGTCCATCTTACTGCATGGACCATAGACTTCAACTACAAATAATATATGAGAAAAATATCACCACAGCTGCATCTTGAGAATGTATTTATTCTATCACACGACTAGTTTCTACGGCACATTACCGCCATCCTCAGGCACCTCCACTGCCAAGACTATTTGATTTCCTTGACGCATTTACTTCGGGATTCTGCACCCAGGTGAGCTAATGCTCTTTTGGCAGTGGTGGAGCCTACGGATGGTGGTAGTGTGCCACAGAAACTAGTCGTGTGATAGAATACAGACATTCTCGAGATAGAGCTGTGGTGGTGCTTTTTCTCATATGAAGGAGAATTACAGTATCTGTCTAATGGAATGAAGGGTCTAATGAGTACAGAATATGGTCTAAAAGTAAGCCTAAGAAAGACAAAACCTGCGCGGGATTATCCGAGCGGTCTTAGGCGCTACAGTCATAGACTGTGCGGCTGACCCCGGCGGAGGTTCGAGTCCTCCCTCGGGCATGGGTGTGTGTGTGTTCGTCCTTAGGATAATTTAGGTTAAGTAGTGTGTAAGCTTAGGGACTGATGACCTTAGCAGTTAAGTCCCATAAGATTTCACACACATTTGAACATTTGAAAGACAAAAGTAATGAGAAGCAGCAAAAGAAAGTAACGATAAACTTAATATCGAGATGATGACCGCGAAGTACACGAAGTGAAATTTGATACGTTGGAATCAAAATAGCACATGGCGAACGAAGCAAGAATGACATTATAACAAGCTTACACAGGTAAAGAAGGCATTTCTGACTAAAGGAGTCTAGTTAGTAGCTAAAATAGGCTTCAGTTTCAGGACGTAGTTTCTGAGAATAACTTTATAGCACAAGGCAACAACATCCTATCTGAGGCGAACTCTCACACAAATATACACGGGAAGCTGCATCATCAAAACCTCTACAATGTGAACCCTTGCAACACTTCAAAAACATCGATTACGCAGTAAAGTCTTTTGAAATGACGATATTGGAACCATGTACTTAAAACTGGACAGAGCAACAATGGCAGTATGTCATCTGGTGAGAGGTACCATCTTCATTATTATTCATGTAGTGGATAGGTTTACTTTTGAAGAAGGCTGTAATGTTTTCACAAGCTGTGACATAGTCATGACGCTGACCAACACCGGCAGTCTGAGGCAAAAAGAAATTTTGCTATCATAAACGGACATAAAAGAAATTTCCTGAATGTGTGGGTTAAAGGACCAGATTTTGCTTTTACTATGCTCAATGTCGCAATCTATGTTTCCTTTCGAACGAGTTGTGTACGACAACGGTAATGTCCCAGTTCATAGATTTAGAATTGTGAAACATTGTTCAAATGAACACGATGATCAAGTAGAACAATTCGTGTGTCCCTGTTGCCCCTCTGATCTGAATCTAATGGAACATTTGTGGGATATTTTGGAGCACAACATACACAACCAATTTCCTTCTCCGAGCACACATTCTTAACTAGCGATCTAGTTTGTGTGGAAGCGTTTATGTTGTCCTCTGACTGTTTTACAGGAATTGCATTTGCCCGCCGCATGTAGAATACGAGCTGTATTTCACGCGAATGGAGTGCCAATAGCCTGCTGATTACGACTGTGTCTTATGATAGGCTTTTAAATTATTTCGTCCAGGTGCTCGATGTTTCGCTCTTTCTTTCGCCCAAGGAATCCACTCACAGTTTAACAATGAAACGTTATGCAGTTTACACCGCTGTGGCGGAGTATCCCACGTGTCTAGCTTTCTGCAATAGTAAATCATCTTCCATCCATCCGATAAGGGATACATTAT
Source organism: Schistocerca serialis cubense (assembly GCF_023864345.2). Taxonomy (NCBI): domain Eukaryota; kingdom Metazoa; phylum Arthropoda; class Insecta; order Orthoptera; family Acrididae; genus Schistocerca; species Schistocerca serialis. The sequence goes on along the minus strand of NC_064646.1, from coordinate 326,363,091 downwards.
GAATGGTGGGTGGAAAACCACTGTCACTTGAGATTTCCTAGATTTTTTGCCTAGCTTGGACTAGATTTTTCTAATTTTGCGGCCTCAGTCTGAGTCAGCCCGTCGCAACCATAGAATTTGTATCCAGGCCAGCCTCTGACATAATTTTGCACGAGGATCATGTAATCGTTTGACAGTCGCACAGACTACCACATGGAAGACATACTAAAAGGCATCCCTGGCGTAAAAGGAAGAGTTGTACACAAATAAGCCCCTTATTTAGCTCGCATTCTTCGCGGTTCTCCCGCCGAGTGCTAAGTCCCAACCGACTGGATAAAAAAAACGCAGGTGACTCCTGTAGATAAGAAGGGTAAAAGAAAGGACCCGCAAAAATACAGACCGTTATCGTTAACATCATTTTGCTGCGCAATTCTTGAAATATTATCAGAATATAATAAATTTCATTGAGACGGAAAAGCTTCTGTGCACAAATCAGCAAGGTTTTGGAAAGGATCGCTCGTGCGAAACTCTGCTTACCATTTTCTCACATATCTTCGAAGTATGGATGAAGGGCAACAAGCAGACTCCATAATTTCTTAAGTTACAGAATCCAGTAAGTTGTCCTCGATGGCGAGTGCATCCCAGGGAAGTGTGATAGGACCGTTCTTCCTCTTTATATACATAATCGATTTGACGGACAGAGTAGGCAGCAATCTGCGATTGTATGCTGATTATGCTCTGGTGTACCGTAAAGTGTCGAAGTTGAGTGGCTGTAGTGACAAAATTTCTAGTTCGTCTGATGAACTGCACCTTTCTCTAACTGTATGTAAAATCACAAGCTTCGACATGGTCGCGCATAAAACAGTGACCCGAATACGAAATAATTTTCCTCTACTTCACGTATGTGTTCGCAAATTTTTTTATCATCAGGGTACCGGTTTCGGTCTGTAATAACCATCTTCAGATCTGTTCTATACAAACATGTCCTAATGTACTGCAGCCATGGTGGAATCGCCAAATGTTAACACAAAATTAGCACCAGCATCGTTAAATATATATATATAAATAACACCATATGCAAGCGTCACCTTGTCAGCAGCACTCAAGACAAGATGACTTTTGCATACGCCGTTATTTATATATATTTGACGATGCTGGTGCTAATTTTGTGATTAACCTTTGACGATGGCATAATGATTGCAGTGCAGTGGGACATGTTTCTATAGAACAGATCTGAAAACGGTCATTACAGACCGAAACCGGTAGTCTGATGACAAAAAAAAATTGTGACCACAAACGTAAAGTAAAGGAAATTTATCATATGTAAAATGTCAGTTAATGGAGATGAGTAGGAAAAACAATCCTGTGATATACAAATACAGCATTAGTAATGTGTTGCTTGACGTAGTCACGTCGATTAAACATCTAGTCCTAAAGTTGCAAAGCGATATGAAGTGGAAGGAGTATGTAAGGACGGTAGTAGGAAAGGCGGATGGTCGACTTCGATTTGTTGGCAGAACTTTACGGAAGTGAAGCTCATCCATAAAGGAGACCGCGTATAGAACAATTGTGAGAGCCAATGTTAAACACTCGTCAAGTGTTTGGGATCCCCACCATGTCAGATTACAGGGAGGCATCGAAGCATTTCAGAGATGGACTGTTAGATTTGTTACCGATAGATTCGATCAGCACGCGAGTTTGCACTGTTGTCGAGTAAATAACAGGATATTTCGTCAGCATACCTTGCCTGAGAGCACGTCGGATTTGTCTTTCGTCGTATCCGTTTCTCTTGTAAAACGTGCTTGAGGTGATGAAGTTTCCTTGGTAGGCTTTGTTCATACGATATTGCGCTGGCCCTGTATACCAGTGTACGTAGCACCTTTTCGCTGTGAAGGATGATGGCAACCGGCAACGTGGAGATACAAAGCAGTGTGCGTGGCTTTCCTGTACACACTGCGTCTTATAGTGCCGTCCGTTCTGAGCTTGACTAAGTCGTCCAAACAGGATGCTCCTGAAGTTTTCCAGTCCCATGTGACCATACCGCAAACGTGTCATCAACATATCTGAAAAAGCATGTAGGTTTCGGTGCAGCTGTTTCCAGAGATTTATCTTCGAAGCTCTCTACAAACAAGTTTGTCACAGCTTGTGACAGAGGGCAGCCCATGGCACGCCATCCGTATGTTCAAAACAGTCCCCACTGAAGAGAAAGACGGTTAATGTGACATCAAATTCGGAAAGATTAGTTTCCATCGGTTGAATTTCTGCCTGATCAACTTGAGGGAATCAGCAAGTGGGACTCTCGTGAGGAGGAATACCACACGAAGCTCACCATGAGGTCCTGTTCACGGACGAGTAGTTCTCGCGCATGAGTTCCTGGTGTGGTGCCGACATTTACCGGCGCAGGGGCTTAATACTGCCATTATATGTTTGGCCACCTCGTATGTTCGTGTACGTTTGCTGCTTACAATAGGACGTAGAGGAACATCCAGTTTGTAAACCAATGGTAAGCCGTATAGCCTTCGTGGTGCAACAGCTCGTGGCTGAAGCTTCTTGAGGATGTCTATTGACAGAGACTGGCGTAAAATCTCAGTGGTTTTCTTCTTCACTCTGTTGCGGTAGTTATTCGGAGATGAAGCTCGCACAGGATAGAGTAGCATGGAGCGCTGCATCAAATCAGTTTTTGGACTGAAGACCAAAAAACAGCAACAAACTCATTTACTAAATTTTTGCTAATATCTGCTGCCATCATTTTTGCCGTAGTATTGTCTAAACCTTCTCGGCTCTGTGACGAGGCTGCACAATTTCTGCGTGGAAGCAAGCCGCCTGAACAACTACTACTTTCGGTGGCAAGGGCTTCTCATCCTACCACATTCACGTTTTATGCAAATTATATTTCGTTTTTAAGAGTTTATTTAATCTTTGAAAAGTTATGTACTTGCTTACTTATTCTCTTTGTTAAACTATATTTTCTTTTTGGTGAAAGCAGTAGATTTTGTATACAGAAGAAATTTTTACACCATCTCAGCTTCGTTCGGAATGTCAACTTCTAGGAAATACAGGATGTCCCAGGAGGAATATTCAAATACAGAGATTTTACAGAAACGATCATTCGAAAAAAAAAAAAAATCCACCAGACATAGGCTCCAAGCTGCATATCTTAAGAATTGTGACCACTTCGTCATCTCCTTTCTATTGCAAGATCTTTCCTTTTCATATTTTTGGAGGGAGCAGTATGGGCAAAAACAAGAAAAAATTGTCTAGGAACCATGGTCCCTAAAATGCTTACCTTAAGAGGTATGGTCTCTTGTTGAGTAGAAGAATGTGTTCCATAGTAGCAAAACTGAGCAAGTTCTCATAGCTGTTAAGGTGAGCGTTTTAGAGCCGGCGTTTACTAGAGTTTTTTGCTGCGAATGATCGTTATATTCCTGAATATTGAGCGTTCTCCCTGGGACGCCCTGTATTAAAAGATAATTAGACATAAGCACGAATTATGGCTCTCTGGGGCATCCGGTTTATAGTAAGTTCAATCATACCGAGTTGTTATATGCAGGGTTCTCGTTTTCATCGCCTGCCACAGGCTACTGGTCTGCTTTAACAGTTTTTAAGAGTTTTTAACTATTCGCATGCACATCGTTGCATGCGAATAGTTCGCCTAAGAAATTACGCTACCCAAAACTGTGTTCGTGAAAAATTTTCCATTCGGCAGCTTAACGGGGCAACTATCAGCTACAACGATAAAACTGCCAACCGTACAAGCTGCAGATCGTTCAGCGACTTCAACCTAAAGATCTTCTAATGCGTAGACCATATAATGAGCACCCGATAGCAAAAGTGCTCGACGACGACAATTCCCCTTAATAACCTGTGGACTTCCACCCCGGTAGCTTTGCCAATAGACAGAATTTTCGCTACTGGTCTCAGCAAAATCTACGTCAGCTCTATTAGCGTCAACTGCACAGCAGCAAGATTGATATATGTGACGTCATCTCATCGAGCGGCGTTGTGGGAAAGGAAAACTTTTTGCCCATGTACTAGCCCATTTTTCTGCCAACTGATTGTTTCAGTCTGAAGGAGCGACGGCACATTCGCACCGATATCAGTGGTAACCGTGCGACGATCATTTGCTAACCGTGTCATTTCAAGGCATGCTGACAGTGTATGGCTCCCAAAATCGCCTGACCTGACAGCGTTTGATTCCTTCTTATGGGGACTCGTTAAGAGCGTGGTTTACCGTACTCGATCTGTTGCCTTGGAGGAGTATAAAGCAAAAATACGAGAGGATGTGTTAGATTGGGCAATGTATAACGTTCCTATCAGGCTGACGGAATGTATGCACCGAGGGGGAAATCATCTCCGATATGATATTCAAGAAACAAAAATGGTTGTGACATTCAACGACAGAGTACGCTGTACTGTCCACTGACATAAATAAATACGTGTAAAGTACTGTGCTCATCCATTAATTTCCACTAAAAAATTTCGCATTCTTCTAGTGACCCTGTATTAGGTGACGTTTTAGCCCTAGATTCTGCTTCAAAGATAAAACGAGCAAAGGAAATCTAGCTACTCTGTCCCACTGCGACCAATCAGGGATTACATTCCACTATATGGGTAGTTCACTGTTACAAGTTTTGTGTGATTACAGTTCACAGTCGGAGGGAAGGCGTGCACATCGTGTCAAAGTTTAAGGAACTAAATAACTGCATGCAAAACATTTTTTCAAAGATATGAAGCGTACTCCAGAATCGTATGTAACATGCAACGCTTATGAAATACTAATACTGTTTTTCCTTACAAACATACTGTAATAACGTAGCTATCACCATTATTCAGCAAGGCATAACTCGGCTAAGGAATGCAAAATAGACGCAAAATTGTTCACAGACAAAGATTCAAACTCACAGAGTAATCGGATGGAAAGTACACAATCTCATAGCAATGACTTGTGTCTTGCATCAAAACAGTATCATTTAAGTTAACTAGGTGCACAATGCATGCAGTGAACTGCGACCGACTAAAGAACAAGTTCGGTTTCATCTGAATTCAAGTTAAACTTTAGCAGAAATGTGTTACTCGAGGATCCTGCTATGGTCCTAACGATCGTGGTTAATCGTTTCAGAGAATCCTTACTCAAAACCAAACTGACTCCCATCTAAAATAGCCGTTGAGACGCGCACAGAAGCAACACTTCATATTTACGGATCAGGTACTCTATGCTGTGACTGGTCTCGTCCGCGCTCGCAGTAACTCCTGTTCAAAAACCAAACTGCATCACCTACGCGTATAGAGAGCGTACTAACTTGGTGGGGGTGCATTGACACATCGCCAAGAAGAATTTGCTAGTACTAGAAACTGTCTCCTCCAGTCATAGGACAGGAGAGGCAATGGCTGGTTCCTTCGCCTCAATTTTTCCACTCACATTGACGTCCAGAATTCGAACGAAAACGTCCCTGCAGTGCTCTCTCAGACAACGAATCGCAAGAGCCTCTGCTACGAAAACCCGCCCGGATAAAGTCCCACATCCGCCACATTGGCGCCTCAAGCGGCTTTGAAATTTCGAGTGCCGTGCCCAGGCTTCCACTGCAAAGTTAAACCAAGAATTTTCACCTGAATTTATCCAGTCGCATGGGTTTTTAATTACACAGGCATTTATTATATCCAATGATCATCCATGTTCAAAGCAGGTTATTACACGTGCATAGTGTGCTGAATTTCAAATGTACTAAAGTTGAGAACAAAACACCCTCAATTTCGGCTCCCAGCGTGATGTTCCTCTCGGCCATGTGAAATGTGAGAAAACGTAGGCAGAGGAAAGATGTTCTGCTTGCTAGATCAAATCACGAAAACATAAATCCACGAAGCTACACTGCAAGAAGAAAATTAGTACATCCTCTTAGCGGTTTCCAATTCACTCAAAATTTATTGTTGCAACAGTGCATATACCCCACACGAAATTATACAGGTCAGTAGCACATGCTGTTCTGAGATACCGGCTATCGACCCATGCTTGAACACCCATATTAGTACATGGGCGGCAATGCATGCTTTGACTCTCGCATCCAGTCGATCTTACTGATGGCGAATGCTGTCCTGGGGTGCGTTATGCCACACCTGCTCGACCTGTTCACGCAGATCAACAACATTTGGCTGACAAGTCTCATCACATCCCGCGTGTGCTCGATTGGAGACAAGTCCGGAGATCTTGCTGGCCAGGGATATTGCTTGCTGTACGTCGTTAAAAGGACGCTTGAGTTTCACGGACAGTATGTGGGCGAGCATTATCCTGTAGGAACAACGCATCACGTCCCTGTTCAAAAAATGTTTCAAATGGCTATAAGCACTATGGGACTTGACATCTGATGTCATCAGTCCCCTAGACTTAGAACTACTTAAACCTAACTAACCTAAGGACATCACAGGATTTTAACGTGCGACCGTAGCAGCATCGCGGTTCCGGACTGAAGCGCCTAGAACCGCTCGGCCACAGAGGCCGGCACCTTCCTGTTGCAAGGACGGCAAAAGAACGTGTCTAATAAAATTTTGGGTGTTCCCTCTAGAAACACCATAGGTGAACGAAAGCCGGCCGGAGTGGCCTTGCGGTTCTGGGCGCTACGGTCTGGAACCGCGTGACCGCTACGGTCGCAGGTTCGAATCCTTCCTCGGGCATGGATGTGTGTGATGTCCTTAGGTTAGTTAGGTTTAAGTAGTTCTAAGTTCTAGGGGACTGATGACCACATCAGTTAAGTCCCATAGTGCTCAGAGCCATTTGAACCATTTTTTGAACGAAAGTTGTAGCTTATCGCACCGCAGACCATAAGGCCCCACCCAATCTTCCAAGTGGTCCTCTGACGCTACCAGTTGAGCCGTGCACGATGCAACTGTAGGGGCTCTGTGTGAAGTCGAACAGAGCGCTGTGGGCTTCTTACGTAAGTAGTTCGCACAGCCTCGATATTGCCTCCTGTACGAACGGTTCGGGGTCAACCTGCAGACTGGTTCTTCAATGTAGATCCCGCTTCTTCAAAACTGTGGACATATATGTCGACTGCATACGCTGAGCGAACATGAGCCTGCCGTCCGACGTTGAAATGGCGCCGAAATTCACGACGCGTGACCTCCACTCTTCCATTCTTGTAACAGGCTTTTACCGCAAAGGCAGTCTTCACATCGTTCCATTGATCCTGTTTTCTAAATGGCAGGACATTGTGAGCAGTATTCTGTATGTCACTGGTCGTTACATGGCTCACAGTCTTGCCATAACCCGTTCCAAAATTTCGCAATCTTTTGAGCCACCCTGTATTTATGAACTCGCAGACAATTTGCGCCTTATTGGCAAGCAGACAACGTTAAGCGTTATAATTGCTCAATAGGCAGTCCGCGTCCATTAAAAATCCCCTGTTATAAGACTAAAATTACCACAGAGTTATAAAAACTGAGGACATGTTTAATTACCTCCATTACTGCAGCGAATGTCGGTCAAGAACGCTTATTCAACAACATTCATTTTTATTCGACGCTCCCATACAACAGGTCGACAGCTGTGGCCCAAGTGTCGACCGCAGTGGCTAGTAACAGCGGATGACGCAACGGAATGCTGTGGCAGCATAACGGCAGCTGGCGATGACAGCGCCCTTGCTGACGCAGGTGGAGTGTCAGCTCCGCACCGCAGAGAGCCTTTGCGGCTACATTAATCTGCATCTACATACATATACACCTCTAGATCGATACTCCGCAATCCACCTTACGGTGCATGGTGAGAGTAACTCCTTACTGCTAGTCACTTCCTTTCTTGTTCCATTCGAGTAGAGCGAGGAAAAACGACTGTCTACATGCCTCCTTACAAGCCCTAATTTATCGACCCTCTCTTCGTGGTCCTTGCGCGCAGTGTATCTTGGAGACAACAGAATCTTTCTCCAGTCAGCTTCAAACGCCGGTTCTCTGAATTTTCTCAATAGTGTTCCTCGAAAAGAACGCCGCCTTCCGTCCAAGGATTTCCTTTTGAGCTTCCGAAGTATTTCCGTAACACTTGTATGTTGTTCGAACCTACCAGTAACAAACCTAGCAGCCCGCCTCTAAATTTCTTTGATGTCTTCCTTTAACCCGACCTCATACGGACCCCAAACACTCGAGCAGTACTCAAGAATAGGTGGCGCTAGCGTCTTACATTCGGTCTCCTCTACACATGAACCCCACTTTCCTATAATTCTCCCAATAAATCAAAGTCGACCATTCGCCTTTCCTACCACAAACCTCACATTCACGTTCCATTTGATATAGCTGTGCACCGTTGCGCCCAGATATTTAAACGACGCGACTGTATCAAGCAGGACCTACTAATGCAGTATCCGAACATTAAGGGTTTGTTTTTCCTACTTACCCGCATTAACTTACATTTTTCTACATTTAGAGGTAGCTATCATTCATTAAACCAACTAGAAATTCTGTTTAAGTCATCTTGTATCCTTCTGCAGTTAATCAACTTCGACACCTTACCCTCCACCACAGCATCATCAACAAACAACAGCAAATTGCTGCCCATTCTCTCCGCCAAGTCATTTATGTACATAGGGAATAATAGAAATCCTATCATACTTCCCTGGGGCACTCCTAACGATACCCTTGTCTCTGGTGAACACTCGCCGTCGAGGATAACATACTGGGTTCTATAGCTTAAGAACGAACCACTTACATACCTGGGAAACAATTCAATCCGTACCTTCTTTAAAGCCTGCAATGGAGCACCATGTCAAACGCTTTCCGGAAATCTACACATATGGAATCTGCCTGTTTTCCTTCATCCATAGTTCACAGTGTACAGTGTGAGAAAAGGGCAAGCTGTGTTTCGCACGAGTAATGCTATCTAAAATCATGCTGATTCGTGGACATATGCTGTCCTGTCTTAAGAAAATTTGTTACATTCAGACTGAGAATATGGTAAAGGATTCTGCAACAAAGCGATGTTAGGGATATTGGTCTGTAATTTTAAGGGTCCTTTCTTTTGCCCACACGGAGTCACCTGCGCTTGTTTCTAGTCGCTTCGGACTTGGCTATGAGCAAGAGATCGCGATAAATGCAAGAGACAAATGCCGTAGAGTACTCTTTGAAAAAGCCGGCCGTTGTGGCCGAGCGGTTGTAGGCGCTTCAGTCCGGAACTGCGCTGCTGCTACGGTCGCAGGTTCGAATCCTGCCTCGGGCATGGATGTGTGTGATGTCCTTAGGTTTAAGTAGTTCTAAGTCTAGGGGACTGATGACCTTAGCTGTTAAGTCCCATAGCGCCCAGAGCCATTTGAACCATTTGAATTCTTTGAAAAACCGAATTGGGATTCCATCCGGACCTGGTGAGTTATTTGTTTACAGCTGACTCAGTTGTTTCTCTACGCCAGAGATGCTTATTACTACGTCCTCCATAAAGCAGTCTGTTCGATGGCCAAACGATGGTGCGTTTCACGATTGTCCTGTGTGAATGATTTCTTGAACTTGGAATTTAAAACTTCGGCTTTCGTTTTGCTATATTCAGTTGTCACACCATACTGGTAGACATGTGACTGGGTGAAAGACTTAGACCCAATCAGCGATTTCACAGTGCACGTGGCCCGCGGCGGCGGGCGGTAACGTGGAAGGCGGTCCAAGTTGAACCCAGGACCCTTTGGCTAGATTGTCAGGTTGTGGCACTTACTGTGTGGGCGTCTCTCGGCAGATTCCGTTCGAAGCCCGGAACCATCAGTTCTAGCTGATGACTCGTAAACCACAGGCTTCGCCTAGTTGTTGATGCTGTCCGATGAGGCTGTAATAACTTAGTCACACACTTGACCGACGAACGGCGTGGAGGATGTGCCGGCCGAATGTACGGCGCTGATGAAATGTTGCTGATTGCGGAGCTTGGATCATATGCAGCGTGTTCCTTACTAATATTTATAAACCCCCAAAGCGACGTAGATGACACTGAGATAAGTAATTTTTTATAAGACACTTGGATCCGAAAATGTCTGGAAATATTCCAAAAAGTGGATGACAGATGTTGAACTTGTGACTTCACCAGATTATGTACAGCGTCGCACGTGCAGCGTCGGCCAGTCGCACCTGATCATACCAACCGAAGTCAAGCACTCACGTCGGTGTGGCTTTAGCCGTAAGTGTGCGACTTAAGCGCGTGGGCATCACGGATCCAGTCTTGCGTGTTGTTAGAAAGTGGAGACGAAGTCCGAAAAGCACAGTCACGAAACGCAAAGGACCGGAAAACTCCTTAGTGAAAGAAGCAAGTTTGCAACTAATGCATTTTTCAATATTTACAACATTTAGTTAGCTGAGTTAGTCGCTGCTTCCTGGACACTTGATCCAGCTGATCATGGGCCACCTTCTGAAGGAGTGCCGAACGGTGCTGTTAGCGCCGCGTCTGCGCTTCGTAACATCCATCCAGCTGACGTAAGCGTCTCGCACTGGATGAAGAGTGCCAGCGAGCTGCTACAAGGAACTGCCATGGTCGTCCATTCCCTACCGTCTCTCCTAATCCTATGTGGAGTGGCTTAAATACCTAGCAGCCTGATGTGCATCACCACCGCGCACCGGATAAAATACCCTAAGGATTGTAAAGACCTCAGTTTATTCTAAACAGATCTTATTGTTTAAACGACCTGTGTTTACATTCGTTTTTGATGAATGGTTGACGGAAATGTTACTTCAATAATTGTCTTATTTCATGGTTTTTGCGGTTAAAGATTGGCTTATAGTGCACACGCGCGTCTAGCGCAAAGAGAAAGGGAGTAAAAGTAAGCTTAGTTGTATGTATGTAATTGCCTGGTTTCTGGTTTCATGTCTGAACGCTTGCTCATCAAATGCCGCTCATGAATATGAACCATGTGAAAGTTAATAGCACTTTACTAAACTCACAAGTATATCTAGGGAAAATAATTACACTTGTTTCAGGTCTTAATTTATGCTTTCCTTTTCTCTATTGTATCATCTGAAGATGGCTTTCGAAGGCCGAAACTGGTTATGAATATATTATAAGGGAGTGACTGAGCCAAAAATAAAAAAAATAAAAATATACTGTGCCGTGCGTGGCTCGTGTTCCCGCCATCATGTATTTTACTCCCTCTTTTTAGCGTACTTCCATCTCACTACGTTAATTTAAATTACTACTGTCACTGAGTTGCCGCTTTGCCTGACCGTTAGCGGCGTTAGCAGCGTATATATATATCATAGCATCTTTGCTCGACTACTATTACTTCCCGGTCGTTTGTCGTGAGTCAGTTCGCGTCGCGAGTGCGTGTCTGCCAGTCAGTTGGAACGCGTCTAGAGCGCAGTCCGGACCTGCGAGTCGGGGAGTTGCAATGCGGCACTAGTGCTGTCGGGTTGGAGCAGCAGTGAGGTCTGCGTCGACATGGCTCGCCCGACCATTGCCGCCACGCATCACTTGTGCCGGGCCACGGTCTTGGTGGAACGTCGGTCTGTCGTCTTAACGGACGACGCGTTTTGGCTCGCCGATCGTCCATGAGTTTGTGTGTGTGTGCATCGACTCTCGATTTACTGTTGGGTGTCGTTCAGGTCTTCGTGCAAGTGTTTGTCAGGTTGTGTGTGCAGTTGGACAACTATTGTAGATGTTTCGGCATTCTGAGCGGAGTCGGTCAGTTGTTGCGGACGAGGGAAGTTATATCCGCGCGGTGCAGCCGGCTGGGTCCGCTGATGGTCCCTGCGCAGTGTCGGAGCGTGTGTGGAGCTGTGCGATCGCTACAAGCTTCATGGTTCACCGACCCAAGACGTCAAAATTGAGTAGTGGTTTCAACTACCCAAGCCAAGTCCATTCATGTTGTGGTGGTTCGTTTCGGTGGTATACTGTTGGGGAGGCTCTCCTGTGAGCAACAGCGAGTGTTTCTACTGCTTAAATGTAGCCGCCACGTGGTGCAATTAACTATTTTGGTTGACTACAACTCGAGTGCAAAAGTGGAATTTTCTGCCTTGTGATCGTTAGTGTTCCGGTTACCTGCCCTGGCAACTAACGTAATTTCAGGCAGTGTCCTTTCCTCACCTGATGTCGCTGTCCAACATGGTGTTTAATTTTGACAGCTAATGCATACGCCATTGTTGATTATCACGTTTGTAACCTTTTCTGTTTTAGTTCTCATGTACTGATTGATGGGAAGCAAGTCGTTGTGTCGGTCGGTCCGTGGCTATCCCCGGGTTGGGTTCCGACGGATCAAGTATAGTTGGGCTCACCATCTGTCTCGCCTAAGTGAACGAGGGCAGACCGACCCCCTGGAGGCTTCTGAGTGCCAACGGTGTTTAACTATCTGTTTTCAGCTGCTTAAAATGAAGGCGTATGGTTTTTTTTCTTTTTCTTAAAAATTATGCAAAATTAATTCTTTAATTTATCTTTCAAGCTTAGACATTGCTGCCTTCTGCCTTTCAAAGATTATGGTAATATATTTTAAAATTTTGAAACTTAATTATGGCCTTCAGCCATTGGTACTGCACCCTGCATATGTTTGTTCTATCTGCTTTGCCTTGAGGCTTTCCACTTAGCCGTGACATATGTTTCTTTAAATTTATTTTATTTGTTTTTTAATTGCATTTTTAGCTTGTTGATTTTAAGATTTCTTGTTTTTAAACATTGTGGCCTTCTGCCTTTAAAGGTCGATGGTAATATATTCTAAAATTCTGAGCTTAATTGTGGCCTTAAGCCATTTGTATTGCACCTTACATACATCTGATCTATCTGCTTTGCTTTGAGACTTTCCATCTAGCTGAGATAGATGTTTTTTTAATTATTTTATTGCTATTTCAGTTGGATTTTTATCTTGTTGATTTGTTAAGATTTCTTGTTTGGAGGCCTTCAGCCGTGAAAGAGTTGCATTTGGTAAAGGTTCGGCTATGTGCCGCTATGGTTGTAAATGTATTATTAAATTACAATAAATTACAATTAGAAGGTGAAACTGACCCACACCTTATTTGGCCCTTTCCACAATCCTAATTACCTGTTCTGCCCAGCGGATTTAGCGGGCGTATCATATACGTTATTTTCAGTGGAATAGACCAAGTTGGGAGGGGGTAAGGAAAGAAACAAAAGGTAATTATGGTGTAGCGTGCCATCGAAGACCTCGTGTAACTTATACTAAAATATTTAGAAAATGTCTCTGAATCACCTTCCAGATTTTGTCGCTGAAGTTCGGTTTCATGTAACAAACGATATCGAAAAACTTAAAGGAGGTGTAGAGGATGTCTTGAGGAACAAACTGAGAACAGAAACCCAAATCCTGAAACGTTACCCAGCGATACCGCAAGGCGTCAGAATAAAAGAGGCGAACACCAGCTACTGGCCGTCATTTGAGTTTCTTTCGCACTGCATCACCGTACAAATCTCACAAAAAATCTGCCTCTCATCCACTCCAGGTAGCACCGTTGAGCTTGCTCAGTCTACTGACATACAACGTAACCGCATTACGTAAAGTGTCGCGTCTGTTGCTAGGCAGTAAACGAGAATGCGCTTCCTTGCATAACAGCCGAGCTGCACTCGCTGTCTCCCAGTAATCGATACCTACTCAACACCACTCTGCCAGATTGAGGTATATAACGTTCTCCACTAGCGCAGATTCAATTCTGCATAGAGAGAAAGTACTGATTTGTCTCGTAAGCTCGTCCGCTTTTCGCTACAGTTCAATCGCAAAGAACGCCTGGGAAGACGACTCCCCGCAGCACAGCTAAGACAGAGCGGTTCTCTACATGTCCGCTTACACATTTCACACACAGGGTCGTGCAAAATCAAAGTAAATAAGACGATTGCTTTTTTCTGTAAAGAAACTATTTATTTCCTGCAGATACACCATTATTGTCTTCAATATATTTTCATTTAGCTGGAAGCTTATAAATCCCGTTCTTCCAAAATGTGGGGGTTTTCAGGTTGACAAATTCTGCGAGATTCAGTCTGCAGTCCTCATAGGAGGTGAAGCGTTTGCCTTTCAGCAATTTCTGTCAGGAACGGAATAGGTAAAAGTCGGAAGGGGCAATGTTTGGCGAATACGGCGGTTAGGGTAACACATCCCATTCAAAATAAAGCAGCTTTCGACGGGTCAATATTGAAGTATGTGGCCTGGCGTTGTCATGGTAAAAGACGATATCGTGTCCCAAATTCGGTCGTTTCTCATCAATGGCTGCCTTGAGTCGATCTAGCTGCGAACAGTATTTTACGGAAGTGATAGTCACATTGAGAAGAAGCTCGTAATACAGGACGCCATTGCAATCCCACCAGATGTATAGCAGAACTTTTCTCGAATGCAGTCCTGGTTTAGGAACCGATACTGGTGGCTGCCCTTTCTGCCGCCACGGTTTACTCTTCCGAGCGTCGTTGTAGACCATCCACTTCTCATCTTTAGTTGACAGCTGTTCCAGGAAAGGAGCATCCTGATTGCGTCTCAATAAGGAGTTACAGATGGACACGTGCTGAATCCAATTCGCTTCACGCAGTTCTTAAAGAACCCATGAACCGCGAATATTTACGTAACCCAGCTTCTTCAAGTTTCTGGCTACAGTAGCACGAGCCACACTGAGCTCCAATGACAACACCTGCGTTGACATTTGTGGATTGTTGACTATCATGTCATTAAGTGGTACCACGTCCACAACCGTTGACCGTCCAGATCGAGGTTCGTCTGTTACAGCGAAATTCCCAGCTCTAAATCGACTAAACCACTTCTGACATGCTCGATCCGTTACTGCATAGTCCCCGTATGCGGCACAAATCGTCTGCCGGCACTGTGAGGCGATTTTCCCCTTACTACAGTAACACAGCATATGATGTCGTAAATGTTCCTTCTTGTTTCCGTAGCTTGTAAATACACATTCACGCTGTTCCATCCAACGCCAGGCGCGCACACACACACACACACACACACACACACACACACACACACACACACACACACACACTGACATAGCCTATGGCGCGTCAGGTTGTCGACCTCTACGTCGTAGAGGCAGCAGTTAGGTAGCTGTGTTACCATAGGAGGCACGGCGGGTGCAGGGTTTGCAGGCGCTATACGTGGAACGCGCGAGGAAAACGAACGAACTTATGAGACAACTCAATAATATGCAGATTTCCTCATCCCTGAGAAGTTGATATTGTCATGACATCTCTCAGAAAAGGTTGTGAACTTGTGGGTGCTATTCATTCTGCGCAACGGATTAATCTGACATGTACCCTTTACCTTGTGGCTCCTGCAAGATGCAATTTCCACCCCCACACTACTACAGAAGTCAGACAGACGCTCCTAAAGTTCTAAAGAGAAATGCCTGAAAAACTTTCAGCAATAAATATCTTCTGGAGTCGTCCGCTGTAAGGAAATGATACAAAAATTCACAAAATTTCATACATAACTTGTGGGATACTTGGGTAATGGAGTAGTGTTAGTTAGTGTAAGAAAAACATGAAACTGACGAAAATTATTATTTATTTTGTAAAACTTCTGAGAAATCACAATAGCACTTTTAGTTATGAACTGAACAAGTTATTTCTGGGTTCTTTTCGGAATGTGAAGTTACCTATTAAGGATAGGATTCGCTGATGAAATTTCTATACAAAGTTTAAGATTGTTATTGACTTGGCAGAATGGCTGAGAGCTGCACCTACTCAACTTGAATAATTATCCGTTAGAATGTTGCGAGGTACAGTCGAGGCTGTCGCGTATGAAATGCAGTGAAGTGTACTGTTGTAGAGGAAATATGGGGCTCGCAAGAGCTGTAGCGCACAATACTGTAATCTGCGATGACTGCTGCCTGCGCCGCTCGCTGCTGACAAATAAGATAACTCTCGTTCTATCTGGATTGACCTTTGCCAATCAAACTCTCCCTATGCCTTGATGAAGTCAAGGACTCCTATTCGCCCCTAGTCTAACTATTTGCGTGGTACAATGGTTAGATAACCAGTCCACAGCGATGCCACTCAAAAATTTGCTCGCAGGCATTTAACTATAACTCTGTCCGTTCACACCGCACAGTAAGTGTGGCAGCCAACACAGTGAACAACGCTTAATCGCAAGAACTAAATATAGAGTCACACTCCGATTTGCTCTCAACAGAGGTGCTCTCCCAGTGAAGTACTGAGGAGAGACTTGTTCCTCGCTCTTTGAGTTCACGTACGAGCGCACACGCTCTCGTTACGTGTTCTCGCTCCAAGAGCGACAATGGAACGGCCCCTCTCCACGACAGACGTGAAGGGTTATATCTTTCGGTCTCTTCCATTACTCCTTCAGCTCAAGGCGTCAGGAATATCGTCTACCAGTCAGCATTGCTCTTCTAAAACGGGAGAATGACGTTTCGTTTAAGGCGACCAATCCGGAAATCCGTAGCATTGCTGTTTCCCTGCGAAAACCTCTGAAACTCCGTGCTATGTTTGTAAAGAATGCGTAGGCTGGTCGCTCCCACACAATGTAGCGGAATTTGCTTTTAAGTCAAACATGTGGTCGTTCTCCCCTTTCACTCGGGCAAACGCTGTCCGCTCCACGGGCGGTCGCCATCTGACGTAGATGGGCTGAATCGTACTATGAAGTGACAGGCCTCTCGGCGTGCGGTCCACCTCTCCCTAACTAAAAGCCTCGAGTATCTTAACCCCAGTGCACACTTGTTATTTGCGTATCGTTTACATGAATTCATATAACATTGACTTTATCTTATCGAGTTTGGGTTCGAATCAAGCGTCTTGATGTGCGGAATATGATTGTGAGGGCGGAATATGTAAGCAATGAAGGTCAGGAGACCACGACGTCTTACAAGGTCAAGAATTTATATTTCGTAGGTGCTTTGGATTACACCAGTAATGAAGGCCGGATTCACTTCATCAAGCAAAGAGAGTTGATACAACTACCGTAGAGATCAGACTGCGCAATGGACGGTTCATGTTAGTTACCTGTGGTGATACATTTACAGTGGACGGTGTAATTTTCTGGGTGAGCTACTTAGTTTTCAATACCTTTTCTTTCCTTAAACAATATGTGTGTTTCTATAAGAAACATGGCAAATTCCACAGGCTCTACTTGTTTCATCGGTGTGCTCACATTCCTTGTTGTATTGTTGTTGTACTCTTCAGTCTTATGACTGGTTTGATGCATCTCTCCATGCTAGTATATCCTATGCAAGCCTCTTCGTAACTATCGCAACCCACATCCATTTGAACCTCCTTACTGTATTCAAGCCTTGGTTCCCCTCTACAATTTTTACGCTACACTCTTCCTTCCACTACCAAATCGACAATTCCTGGATTCCTGAGGATCTGTTCTATCAACTGAGTCCTTCCTTATTTACGTTAGGACGTAAATTTTTTTTCCCCAGTTAGATTCAGTACCTCCTCATTATTTATTCGATCTATATTTCACTTACCTACAAGGCTACACGCCAGACAAATACATTCAGAAAAGACTTCCCAAAACTTACATTGATATTAGACGTTAACAAATTCTTCTTTTCAGAGCAACACTCACTTACGACTCTTACTATCTCTTTTCTCTATCCAACAAGGAGACTTCGTGGAAATTGGAGTTTTTGTAGTTTACTTATATTTATAGTACAAGAAGTTAGGAGGTGGAATATCAGCATGACTAAACCATTCATCCTAACCGTAAAAAATTCTCGAGAAAACTGAATCTAAAATTTTTCGAGCATCTTCAGTTCAGTAATTGATGGCCAATTTTGACATCGGACCACAAGGCTTTGTAGTAGAACGTTCACCCGCAAAGTAAGCGGCCAGGCTTCGATTCCCAGCGGATGCAAATTTTTGAACAACAATGCATGTTGTGTGAGAAATTTCGTGAAGGATAAAATACGTAAAGATGAAAAAAATGGATAGCGCTTGAAACTAGTAACCGCTAGTTAGCGATAATTATTCTTTGTTGTGTTTTCCTTTCGGATTTAATACCTACGACACTTAAATTTGAAACTCATCAGATGTTTGCTAATTAATACATATCTCGTTCTTATTTTTATAAAATACAAGTCTTCCCTTTTTTAATTACAAACAGCAGACAAAATATAAATTCTTAACTGTCGATCTTTTGCAAAAGGTAGTTACTGGTAATAAAGATTGTTTAAATAAAAAGAACACAAATTAATTTTTTCACTTTTATATATTGAACGCTTCACAGAAATTCTCGCCCATTGTTGAAAAATTTGTATCGGTAAGGGGTTGAACCTAGGACGCCCACGTTGCAGAAGAGCATTCTAGTACAGAGACATATGGTCTGTCAACCAAGTCGGTGTTGAATTGTTGAATTAAAGACGACCGGAATTTTTCAGTCAGTTTTCTCGATAATTTCTGAGAGTTTCATATAACTGCGTTGGGACTTCAGTATTTCATTTATGAACTTCACGTACCATAAAAATTAAAAATTACAAAAATGCTATTGCCATGTGGTCTCCTCGTAACTCCATCAGCATCGCCTGATGTAACTCCAGTACGGTCCACCACCCTTGTTTTACTTTTGTTGATGTTCATCTTATAATCCCTTTTCCACGCCATTCCATAATCTCCTTGTGATTCCATTCGGCTGCTCTTTCAGGGCCTTAGCCGTCTGTGGCGGAATTATAATATTATCGGGAAACGTAAAAGATTTATTTCTTCTTCCTGAATTTTGATTCCCTTTCCAAGCTCCTCCTTGGTTTCCTTCATAAATAGCTCAGTATACAGACTGAATAACATGGAGGATACGCTACAACGTTATCTCACTCCCTTCTCGAAAGCTGCTTTCCTTTTATGTCTTTCGGCTCTCGTGACTTTAGTCTGTGTTCTGTAAATAATCTTTCGTTGCCTTTATTTTATCCCTGCTATCTTCAAAATTTCAAAAAGTGTAGCTTATTCTACATTAACAAAAGTTTTCTCTGAATCCAGAATTTCTATAAACTTAGGTTTGCCTTTCTTGAACACATCTTCAAGGATAATTCGTAGGGTCAGTATTGCCTTGTCTGTTCCTCTATATACCCAAACTCATCTTCTGTAAATAATTCGTGTCCTATTTTGCCACTTTGACTTCTTAAGCTAATTGTTTCGTAGTATTCACGCCTTCTGCACTTGCCTTCTTTGGAAATAGAATTATCATATCCTTCCTTAATTCTGGGGCTATGTCGCCTGTCTCATATCCTTCCTTAATTCTGGGGCTATGTCGCCTGTGTCATATACCTTGCACAGCAGTTGGAGTAGTTTTGTCATGGTTGCCTCTCTCAAGGCTCTCAATAATTCTGACGATATATCGTCTGCTCAACTTCTATAAGTGCTGTCAATTAGTCTCGCAGTATCGCATCTCCCTTCTTATCTTCACCTACTTCTTTTTCTCTGTCTATAATATCGTCCGCAAGTTTATTTCCCTTATATATAATCTTTACACATTTCTTCCATCTTTCTGTTTCCTCTTCTTCCTAGTAATGAATGCCATCTTAGCTCTTGATGTTCATATAGCTGCTGCTCTTTTCTCCAAAGGCCTATTTAATTTTTAGTGTACGTAGCATGTATCTTTCACTTAATTATAGATACTTCTACAACTTATCTTTGTCCTCTAGCCATTCCTGCTTAGCCACTATGCGTTTTCTGTCAGTCTCATTTTTTCCGGGCTAGAAGTGTACAAAAATATGTTTCAGTACGTATTAAGATTCATAATCCAACAGTGTATACAGCAGCTTAAACATTTTTATGCCTGTTGGTACAGTTTAATGTGGGCACCGTTTGATGCTCGACAGATACTGAAACGGTACTCCACCTCTCGTCACAGGCTCATAAGTATGATGAGTGTCATGACATCTACTGCGGCGTAGATCCATTGTCTCACACCTTCCAGACCTCGAACCTTCGTTCTGTAAACAGTAGTATTTATGTAACTGTTTGTACATTTATTCCAAAGAGAGCTCATGCATCTGGTGCCTCAATATGATGTCCTTTAACATCATTTCAGCCTTTATGAGGCGATTTTATTGTTCATTTCACACCGGCAGCTAGTACGTCCGATCGTAAGCACATCTCACTACTTTGTAACCGTAAATTCTACTTAGAACACTCACATTTGCGCTGGCAGGAGGAGCGCGGTATCGCTATGGGCGGCGAATAGCGATGTGACTAAACGAGTACAAGATGTCTCTCGTGAATCTCTTAGGTAATAATTTACAGACCCCATGTAAGTGGCTGGTAGCGACAATCTATAGGGCCAGAAAATAGACTGGCCAAGGCGCCGCCATATTTAAAGGTAATTCTTAACTTAGCCGCCATGTTTTGCAAAGACATGTTGAGTGACATCAATCATCTCCTGGCATGGAATCACTTGGTTTTGGTATACAACAACATTTGCTGTTAGCAGTCGCATTTTGTATGTCTACTGCCCGTAAGATGCGTTTCGGGGCCTAATTTTCAATATGAAGTGCATTGTTTATGTACTATAGCATGTCAAGCTTGATATTTGCGATGTGGGACTGCTGGATTATTCTGGTGACTTTACTATATTGCAATTAGCGCTGTATCTTGCCCTATAGATACTGGCAAATGTCTCAATAATTTTTACTTCGTCGTTACGCTTTCAAATGCGTTTTTCTTGAATAATTTGAAAAGAGTAGCCTCCACGGAAACGAATCCCAGCCACAAATTTAACTCCGTTAGATTTCCTACAAAAGGGTCCTGGCCGTTTTTTCTGTAGAACTAGTACAATGAAGCGCCAAAGAAACTGCTATAGGCATGCCTATTCAAGTGCAGAGATACGTAAACAGGCAGAATACGGCGCTGCGGTAGACAACGCCTATATAAGACAACAAGCATCTGGCGCAGTTGTTAGATCGGTTACTGCTGCTACAATGGTTCAAATGGCTCGGAGCACTATGAGACTTAACTACTTTGGTCATCAGTCCCCTAGAACTTAGAACTACTTAAACCGAACTAACCTAAGTACATCACACACATCCATGCCCGAGGAAGGATTCGAACCTGCTACCGTAGCGGTCGCTGCTACAATGGCAGATTATCAACATTTAAGCTAGTTTTAACGTGGTGTTATAGTCGGCGCACGAGCGATGGGACACAGCATCCCCAAGGTAGTAATGAAGTGGGGATATTCGCGTACGAACATTTCACGAGTGTGCCGTGAATATCAGGAATCCAGAAAAACATAAAGTCTCCGACTTCGCTGCGGGCAGAAAAAGATCCTGCAAGAACGGGACCAACGACGACTGAAGAGAATCGTTCAACGTGACAGAAGTGCAACTCTTCCGCAAATTGCTGCAGATTTCAATGCTGGGCCATCAACAAGTGTAAGCGTGCGAACCATTCAACGAAACATCATCGGTATGGGCTTTCGGGGCCGAAGGCCCACTCGTGTTCGACACAAAGCCTGAGCCAGTCAACGCCGGAATTGGAATGTTGATGACTGGAACATGTTGCCTGGTCGGAGGAGTCTCCTTTCAAATTGTATCGAGCTAAAGGACGTGTACGGGTATGGAGACAACCTCATGAATCCATGGACCCTGCATGCCAACAGGGGACTGTTCAACCTGTTGAAGGCTCTGTATTGGCCGGTGCAGCTGGAGTGATATGGGAGCCCTGATACGTCTAGATACTACTCTGACAGATGACATGTACGTAAGCGTCCTGTCTGACCACCTGCATCCCTTCATGTCCATTGTGAATTCTGACGGACTTGGGCAATTCCAGCAGGACAGTGCAACACCCCACACGTCCATAACTGCTGCAGTGTGACTCCAGGAACACTCTTCGGAGATTAAACACTTCCGTGGCCACCAAACTCCCCAGACATGAACATTATTGAGCATATCTGGGATGCCTTGCAACGAGCTGTTCGGAAGAGACCTCCACTCTCTCGTACTCTTACGGATTTATGGACAGCCCTGCGGGATTCATGGTGACAAATCTCTCCAGCGCTACTACAGACATCAGTCGTGTTGCGGCACTTCTGCGTGCTCGCGGGAGCCCTACATTATGTTAGGCAAGTGTAACAGTTTCTTTGGCTCTTCATCGTATAAGCGGAGAAAGTATGTGGAAGGGGAGTGAGGGTACAAAAACGGCAGGATATCCTTTGGAAAATTTTTATTCTATATATGTATATCCTCCTGTCTGCTAGTTAAAAATAAACAGTATTTACAGCAAAAAGAAAATTTCCAATGTTTAATATAGGTTTCACTCGAAAATTGATTTGTAGCATGAGGCGGAGCGATGCGTAGGAAAAACAACAGAAAATACATCTTTGTCATATAACGCCAAAAAATGTAATTCCCTGAAGAAAACATGTTTATGTTGTTCACGAACAAGTTTCGCATTTGTCAATAATAACAGGACACACTTGCCTTTGATCACGATGAAAAACATTCTGTTGAGTACAAAACAACAACAAATAATATTTGTGCATGTGAACTGTATTTGCATGAGTGGCAATTGCTTTCGTTACATAAAAGCACAAAAGTTGCGCAAACAACTAATTTTTATTACTTATAAAATGCAGTTTATATTCTGTAGGGATGTGAAGTACACAATGGACTAACAGTGAATGATGATCGATTCTAAATATATGCAAAAGAATCAAAAAACAAAGAGAAGTCGTCGGTTCCGAGTATCTCTCTTATACATTCATTCATATTTCTATCCCTGGCAATGTTACCAACACTACCGGTAATCCTACCGTTTACTACGCCATTTATTTAGCGTACTAAAACTACCGAGCCGTAGTTTTGGTAGTGCGCAACTCTATTATTGTGTAATTAAACGACAAGAAATGGCCATCATTATGCCTTCCGTGACGTGTAAAATAAAAGACAGCTACCGAGAACGACTCCGGCAATTAGGCCTAATAATTGCCGCCACTAAATCGACACCCTGTTAATGAGTGATTTTGAAACTACCATATTCAGCAGCTGCAGCTGTAAGCTACTGTCAGTTTTCCTTGCAAGTAAACGTATTTTAAACTAAATTGCTCCGTCACGTTTTTCTGTCTGTATGTTCGGGATTATCTCATGAGCTTCTATAGGGATTTTTTTTTTCGGTTTTCACTAACACGCAGACTCATCGACGAGGAAGGTTTGTTTAGTATCCCCGCCAGAGGACGTCGCGATGGAGGCAGACAACCCGGCGTGGACACCGCATCGGTGTTCTGCGGAAGCCTGCCATGGAGTGCGCACGCGACGCATGGAGTAAGCAGACCTGCTGGCAGGGGTTTCCACCCACGGGCGGCAGTAGGCCGAGCGGACAGTGCTTACCCGGACTTCAGCTACCGCAGATCTCGCCTCGCGCTTCGTGGCGTCCGGTGTTGCCGAGCGCTCAGCCGTTAGCCGTCCGCGCCTGCCGTGAGCTGAATATTTCCGTGACCGTATCCACCTGGGTGCGGCCTCTCTGCTTTCGGTAGACTAACCCGAATTGCGACTTTGTTCTCCTCTCACAGCGTTCTGTTCACCAGCTATTATAGAGCCAGCGTCGGTCCGAACAGTATGTGCGCCGAACTTGTAGTGTAGAGGCGGTGTCACGCCTGTGCAGAAACTAAAGTTTGCGTACCCTGTACACACAGACTGAGGGGACAAAAGCCATGGAATACGTCCTAATATACTGACGGATCTCCTTTGTCCGTCGTAGTGCAGCAACCCGTCGTGGCACACACTCGACAAGTCATTGGAAGTCCCCTGACGAAATATTGAGCCATAGCGATCCGTAATTGCGAAAGATTTGCTGGTGCAGACTTTTGGGCACAAAACGCACCTCTCAGTTATGTCCCTTAAATATTCGATGGCGATTTGGGTGGCCAAATTATACGCTCGAATTGTCCACAATATCCTTCAAGGCAATTGCGAACTACTGTGGCTCGGGGACATGCCGCATCAACGGCTGCAAATGGTCTTCAAGTAGCTGAACAAACATTTCTCGCCAATCATCGGTTCAGTTAGACCAAAGGATCGAATTCATTCCGTGTAAACACAGCCCACGCCAGTATGGAGCCACCACCAGGTTGCTTTGTGCCTTGTTGACAACTTGGGTGCATGGGTTCGTGGGATCTGCACCACCCTCTGACAGTACGACCAGCTCTTATAAACTGAAATCTACATCTACATCTACATGGATACTTTGCAAATCACATTTAAGGGCCTGGCAGAGGGTTCATCGATTCTCTGTTATTCCAATCTCGTATAGCGCGCGGAACAAATGGACACCTATATCTTTCCGTACGAGCTCTGATTTCCCCTATTTTATCGTGGTGATCGTTCCTCCCTATGTAGTTCGGTGTCAACAAAATATTTTCGCATTCGGAGGAGAAAGTTGGTGATTGGAATTTCGTGAGAAGATTCCGTCGCAACGAAAAACACCTTTGTTTTAATGATGTCCAGCCCAAATCTTGTGTAATTTCATTGACACTGTCTCCCATATTTCGCGATAAGACAAAACGTGCTGCCTTTCTTTGAACTTTTTTGATGTACTCCGTCAGTCCTATCTGGTAAAAATGGTTCAAATGGCTCTGAGCACTATGGGACTCAACTGCTGAGGTCATTAGTCCCCTAGAACTTAGAACTAGTTAAACCTAACTAACCTAAGGACATCACAAACATCCATGCCCGAGGCAGGATTCGAACCTGCGACCGTAGCGGTCTTGCGGTTACAGACTGCAGCGCCTTTAACCGCACGGCCACTTCGGCCGGCCCTATCTGGTAAGGATCCCACACCGCGCAGCAGTATTCTAAAAGAGGACGGACAAGAGTAGTGTAGGCAGTCTACTTCTTAGATCAGTTACATTTTCTAAGTGTCCTGCCAATAAAACGCACTCTTTGGTTAGCCTTCCCCACAACATTTTCAATGTGTTCCTTCCAATTTAAGTTGTTCGTAATTGTAATACCTAGGTATTTAGCTGAATTTTCGGATTTTAGATTAGACTGAGTTATCGTGTAACCGAAGTTTAACGAGTTCCTTTTAGCACTCATGTGGATGACCTCACACTTTTTGTTGTTTGGGGTCAACTGCCACTTCTCGCACCATTCCGATATTTCTTCTAAATCGTTTTGCAGTTTGTTTTGCTCTTCTGATGACTTTATTAGTCGGTAAACGACAGCGTCATCTGCAAACAACCGAATACATCTGACCACACCACGGCTATTCAGTCGTGTAGGGCCCAACCGATATGGTCACGAGCCCAGTTGAGGCTCTGCAGATGTCCGGCTGTTAGCAAAGGCGCTAGCGTCGATCGCCTGCAGCCATAGCGCATTAATGGCAAAGTTCGCCACACTTCCTTAATTTATGAGCTCGTCGTACGTCCCACATTCAGTTCACAGATTATTTCGCTCAGTGTTGCTTGTCTGATAGCACTAAAAATCCTACGCAAACGCCGCTGCTCTAGGCTGTTAATTCAAAGTCGTCGGCCACAGCATCGTCTATGGAGACATGTAATGCCTGAAATTAGGTATTCTCGGTACATTCTAGACGCTTTGGATCTCGGCTTATCGAATTCCCTAACGATTTCCGAAATGGAATGCCCCATTCGTCTAGCTCCAGCTGCTTTCCTGCGTTCGAAGTCTGTTAAATCCCGTCGTGCGACCATAATCACGTTGGAAACCTTATCACATGAATCACCTGAGAACAAATGACAGCTTCGCCAGTGCACCATCCCCTTATACTTTGTGTACGCAATACTACCGCCATTTGCAAAATTATATGGCCATATCGACATCCCATGACTTCTGTCACCGCAGTGTACAACAACTCGTGCGGCCACAGATAATTCGTGCTACACTCGCAAAGATAGCGCGGAACGCTAGCTTGCATATAAACTTCTCTTTGGAGATCACGTTCACCTGATGCAAATACGCAGTTTTATTTTCTCCTCACCAGAGTATGTTTCATCACTGCGAACATCAGCGGGCCCACTGTTTATTTCGTAATCAATGTTAATATTATTGCCAATACATTACCCGTATATCTTTCCTTCATCTTCTTACCATCCAAATTATCTTAATTAGTGCAATTTTTTTGCTGCGATTGGTATATTAAAGGAGATTTAATACAGGGTGTGGCAGAAAAACGAGGCAAATTTGAATATAACGAAAAAGATTGAGGATTTTGTTCTAAAAAGTTTTCAATCTTTATATATATATATATATATATATATATATATATATATAATCATAACTAACACTTGGTTTAAGAATCATGAAAGAAGGTTGTATACATGGAAGAACCCTGGAGATACTAAAAGGTATCAGATAGATTATATAATGGTAAGACAGAGATTTAGGAACCAGGTTTTAAATTGTAAGACATTTCCAGGGGCAGATGTGGACTCTGACCACAATCTATTGGTTATGACCTGTAGATTAAAACTGAAGAAACTGCAAAAAGGTGGGAATTTAAGGAGATGGGACCTGGATAAACTAAAAGAACCAGAGGTTGTACACAGATTCAGGGAGAGCATAAGGGAGCAATTGACTGGAATGGGGGAAATAAATACAGTAGAAGAAGAATGGGTAGCTTTGAGGGATGAAGTAGTGAAGGCAGCAGAGGATCAAGTAGGTAAAAAGACGAGGGCTAGTAGAAATCCTTGGGTAACAGAAGAAATATTGAATTTAACTGATGAAAGGAGAAAATATAAAAATGCAGTAAGTGAAACAGGCAAAAAGGAATACAAACGTCTCAAAAATGAGATCGACAGGAAGTGCAAAATGGCTAAGCAGGGATGGCTAGAGGACAAATGTAAGGATGTAGAGGCCTATCTCACTAGGGGTAAGATAGATACCGCCTACAGGAAAATTAAAGAGACCTTTGGAGATAAGAGAACGACTTGTATGAATATCAAGAGCTCAGATGGAAACCCAGTTCTAAGCAAAGAAAGGAAAGCAGAAAGGTGGAAGGAGTATATAGAGGGTCTATACAAGGGCGATGTACTTGAGGTCAATATTATGGAAATGGAAGAGGATGTAGATGAAGATGAAATGGGAGATACGATACTGCGTGAAGAGTTTGACAGAGCACTGAAAGACCTGAGTCGAAACAAGGCCCCCGGAGTAGACAATATTCCATTGGAACTACTGACGGCCGTGGGAGAGCCAGTCCTGACAAAACTCTACCATCTGGTGAGCAAGATGTATGAAACAGGCGAAATACCCTCAGACTTCAAGAAGAATATAATAATTCCAATCCCAAAGAAAGCAGGTGTTGACAGATGTCAAAATTACCGAACTATCAGCTTAATAAGTCACAGCTGCAAAATACTAACACGAATTCTTTACAGACGAATGGAAAAACTAGAAGAAGCCAACCTCGGGGAAGATCAGTTTGGATTCCGTAGAAACACTGGAACACGTGAGGCAATATTGACCTTACGACTTATCTTAGAAGAAAGATTAAGAAAAGGCAAACCTACGTTTCTAGCATTTGTAGACTTAGAGAAAGCTTTTGACAATGTTGACTGGAATACTCTCTTTCAAGTTCTAAAGGTGGCAGGGGTAAAATACAGGGAGCGAAAGGCTATTTACAATTTGTACAGAAACCAGATAGCAGTTATAAGAGTCGAGGGACATGAAAGGGAAGCAGTGGTTGGGAAGGGAGTAAGACAGGGTTGTAGCCTCTCCCCGATGTTGTTCAATCTGTATATTGAGCAAGCAGTAAAGGAAAGAAAAGAAAAATTCGGAGTAGGTATTAAAATTCATGGAGAAGAAATAAAAACTTTGAGGTTCGCCGATGACATTGTAATTCTGTCAGAGACAGCAAAGGACTTGGAAGAGCAGTTGAATGGAATGGACAGTGTCTTGAAAGGAGGATATAAGATGAACATCAACAAAAGCAAAACAAGGATAATGGAATGTAGTCTAATTAAGTCGGGTGATGCTGAGGGAATTAGATTAGGAAATGAGGCACTTAAAGTAGTAAAGGAGTTTTGCTATTTGGGGAGCAAAATAACTGATGATGGTCGAAGTAGAGAGGATATAAAATGTAGGCTGGCAATGGCAAGGAAAGCGTTTCTGAAGAAGAGAAATTTGTTAACACCCAGTATTGATTTAAGTGTCAGGAAGTCATTTCTGAAAGTATTCGTATGGAGTGTAGCCATGTATGGAAGTGAAACATGGACGATAAATAGTTTGGACAAGAAGAGAATAGAAGCTTTCGAAATGTGGTGCTACAGAAGAATGCTGAAGATTAGATGGGTAGATCACATAACTAATGAGGAAGTATTGAATAGGATTGGGGAGAAGAGAAGTTTGTGGCACAACTTGACCAGAAGAAGGGATCGGTTGGTAGGACATGTTCTGAGGCATCAAGGGATCACCAATTTAGTATTGGAGGGCAGCGTGAAGGGTAAAAATCGTAGAGGGAGACCAAGAGATGAATACACTAAGCAGATTCAGAAGGATGTAGGTTGCAGTAGGTACTGGGAGATGAAAAAGCTTGCACAGGATAGAGTAGCATGGAGAGCTGCATCAAACCAGTCTCAGGACTGAAGACCACAACAACAACACACACATATATATATATATATATATATATATATATATATATATATATATATATATATACTAAGATGGTATCTGTTCTTTCGGACAAATCACTTGTCAATGTGGACGAAACTCTTGGTGCTTCGACATCTTCTCCTAAGGGTAAAAAGAACGAAGTAAGGGGAGTAGGTAAAACTACTCAATTTGTTCTTATTCATGGACCTACTTTATTTTGTGGTGCGAAGTTAAATTTTTCTTTAATGAAAGATTCTTCTTCTTCCAGTTTGGGTAACGGATGGATAACAGTTGCTTTCGTTGCTTGTAACAATGCAGGGAGAGCCGGTTTGGAATCCTTTGAAACTAGGGAAATCTTGGCTTATCGTACTATACCTGTTTCTGAGATTATTATTGTTAGTGAGGGTTCCTACCTTTTACCGCACGGGAGTTTGTCTTTCTCTTGTCTTAGACGTTGTAAGATAAATTCCGATTGTAGTATTCACTTATGGGTGAAGGCTAGTGGTCCTTCTTCTTTGGAAGATTGTCGCATTGTGGGTGATTGTACTTTATATAATCATTGAAAGCATGTCCGAAAGAACAGATACCATCTTAGTATATATATATAGTTAATGCTCACCGGTCACTTGACCATCTTCTTCTTCTGTGCGAATGCACAAACAGTGCCCGAACTCTTACGGGAATCGGCAACGCGCCACGAGTAATGAGTATAATTGGCGGGGGCAATAAGAATGTAGTGCGGGACAATACGTTGAGAATGTGGGCTTGGCGGGAGGCGTCCCAGAGGTAAATTCCTGCAGTCGCGCTATCCACTGTGTCCTCGGTGGGTCACATGGATAGAGCGTCTGCCATGTAAGCAGGAGATCCCGGGTTCGAGTCCCGGTCGGGACACATTTTCATCTGTCCCCCTTGACGTATGTCAACGCCTGTAAGCAGCTAAGGGTGTTCATTTCATTGTAATTTTCAATCTCAACAACGAAGCTCTTACGCGGTGCCATTTAACATACTGTTCATGTTTTGAAAATGTCTTGTATGAGGCCACAATTGATACTTTGACACTCGGACAGTGTGCCACGTAAATCGCCCACTGTAAGTTCAAGCAGCTGTGTAGGAATGTTTCTGATTTCTGCAAGAAGGTGTAGCTGCGCGTGGGCGTATATCATTCACCATATGTTTCTGGGGCTCACAAAGGAAGTAGTGACAGAGCGATAGCCGGCCGCAGTGGCCGAGCGGTTCTAGGCGCTTCAGTCTGGAATCGCGCGACCACTACGGTCGATGGTTCGAATCCTGCCTCGGGCATGGATGTGTGGGATGTCCTTAGGTTAGTTAGGTTTAAGTAGTTCTAAGTTCAAGGGGACTGATGACCTCAGATGGTAAGTCCCATAGTGCTCAGAGCCATTTGAATCATTTTTGAACAGAGCGATAATTTGGGAGATCTGGGGGGCCACAGAATGTCCTCTTTCCGTGAACTGATGAGGTTTCCACACACTCAGTGCATTGCTGTCACTGCAATTTGAACACAACGTGACGTGACGCTATCTTGCTGAAACCAATATTCATTTGCAGGAAACTGTTCTAGTTCAGGTGCGACGAATATGTCAACTGTGGCTGGATACCACTAAGATATGACTGTGGTTGCCCGCCCATTTTCATTCTAAACCAATAAAGGGCTGATTATGCCCACTGAAAAGACAACGCATCACATTGTGACTCTCCAGGGCGTTAATGAGTTCGTGAAGATACCCTCCCATCATTACGGCAGTTTTGTTTGTAGAAATAGCCACTGAGACGAAAATATGCCCCGTCATTCATCCTTATCAAATTTAAGAAGCCTTAATAGTCCCTAATTTTAGTTATCAGCTCAACAGACAGTCATTTGCACCGAGCGAAGTGGTGCAGTGGTTAGCACACTTGACTTGCATTCGGGAGGCCAACGTTTCAAACCCGCATTCAGCCATCCTGATTTAGGTTTTCCGTGATTTCCCTAAATCGCTTCAGGCAAATTCTGGAATGATCCCTTTAAAAGGGCACGGCCGATTTCCCTCCGCATCCTTCCCTCGTCCGATTCAGCCGATGACCCAGCTGTTTGGTCCCCTATCCCAAACCAGCCAAGAGTCATTTGCTGTTCATAACTTTCGTTTAACCTTTGCACAACCTGTATCTTCTACGGTTGCAAATCATTCCGTAAAATTCTGTGCACACTAAGATTGTACAGTTCCCACTATTGCCCCAATTTGTCTCTCAGAAAGCTTTGGAGTGTTTGTTACAACCTTTTTGCACCCCGTCAATTCGTTACTGTGAGCGATAGCGTCGTGGCCTTGCTGGCGCTTTCAGTTTAAGTGCACTTTCTGTTCCATCAAAGTTTTTCACCCATAACTTGATTGCATGCCTGTCTAGCATGCCTGTCCAGCAGAGGCAACACGGCCACCTTTTGTGTAAAAGACCTTCACAACGACAGCACGTTCAGGTCCGCTCCAGCACTCCATCTCAGCAAATGGCGCACCTACCTGAAACATATGACAAACATTCTGCGTTACAAATAATATCATTCCACGCTTAGAACCCAATTAAAACAGGCCGTTTTCCTGCCACACGCTGTATCTGACAATAGCAATACAGCTTATCATCTGTAATACGAAATGTGTTTTACCGAGATAAGAGAACATTACTTTTTTGTCAAAGAAAGAGTATTATCTATGAACTGTAACATCTGATTGCCTATAATATATGGAGGCCTCTACATAACTCATCTTTCCCGCTTTACCACTTTCGTTTGAGGAATGCGAGTTTTGGAAGATGTGGTGTAGTATCTCTTATGTGTACTCGTATACACTAAAATTTAAACCACAAATAGAGTAAACATATGTAATTCAGTAATTTGTGTACCTTATGTTGTTGTGATATAAGCTGGTATAAACCCTACTGGCACTGTATGTTTTTATGTACCTACGGATTTGTGGTTGAGTGAGTAATCATAACGATATTTGTAACTGATATTTTATTTTATTTTATTTACACGTCAAGTTCCGTAGGACCAAATTGAGAAGCAAATCTCCAAGGTCATGGAACGTGTTAGTACATGAAATTATAGCATAAAAGTAATAACAGATAAAAATAAAATTTTTATGAACCCGTAAAACAGTCAATCCATAAGTTTAAGTAAACGCAATTAACAGTACAACAAGACTCAACTTACTTTTTCGAGGAACTCCTCGACAGAATAGAAGGCGTGACCCATTAGTAAACTCTTCAGTTTCGATGTGAAAGCGCGTGGATTGCTGCTGAGATTATTGAATTCGAGTGGTAGCTTAATGAAAATGGGTGCAGCAGTATACTGCACACCTTTCTGCACAAGAGTAAAGGAAGTCCGATCCAAATGCAGGTTTGATTTCTGCCAAGTATTAACCGAGTGAAAGCTGCTTATTGTTGGGAGTAAGCTTATATTGTTAACAAGAAATGACAGTAAGGAATATATACATTGAGAGGCCAATGTCAAAATAAAAAGACTCGTGAAAAGGGGTCGACAAAAGGTTCGTTGACTTACACCAGGGGTCTCCAAACTTTTTAGTCCGCGGGCCACATGGACTCCTCCACGAAGTCATAAGGGCCAAGATCTACCTAGTGGGATAAAAGCACCCTAGCACTCCATGATCACCGTAATGTAAGGCTAAAGGAAAGATGAAACCGCAAAAATCTAAGGTTGTGGGAATACCTAGCAGTAAAACTAACTGCGATTATTATTTACTTACATAATTTTGATTGGTGGGCGTACCTGACCGAAATTCTGGGGTATTTTATTCTGGCGAATTTCACCGACAAAAAAGTATGTCACTGCACATTCTTCACGAAAGCGTCCTGCAAAGTTAACGAAATCTCAAAATCATTGTTAACAACACTATTACTGCAAGTCGTAACAGAGGTAGTGTATGTCAACCCATTGTTATTTCAAGCGGCGCAACAATAAGTTTAGTTATGTAGTCTCGTAGTGAGTAGCAGAGCCAGAGCATATATTTGATAGTTCTGTTGCGTGATTGTGTCTATGTTGCGAGTGTCTCACGAGTTTTTTTAGTGTTTTATGCGCTGTACTAGTAGGTGAGACGACGAAGTGCGGGAAAATTCAAAGTTTGAATTCGAAGAGACAAGGAAAATCTGAAAATCGAAATACGTGTAGCACAACTTGAGTATTTTTTCACTGTATTTTTTAGTGGAACTACAGTGTAATTGTGAGTATTTAATTTAGTAATTAAAGTACCTTAAAAATAAATTCATTGCAGTTTGTTTAGGCAGACTACTCCCTAGTTTTATTTGTATTAAATAGTACAATTTTATTTTCAGGTTACAATCTTTTGTGAAGTTCTGTGCAAATATGGAAAAGAAACGAAAGGTTGACAGTGAATGTAGAATTTTTAAAGAGCAGTGGGGATGTCAGTATTTCGTGGTGGAGTCAAGCAACAAACCAATGTGTATTATTTGGATAGCCACAAGTTTAACCATGACCTTCCGCTTTGTAAAGATAGAGCTCCGACAATGTCGCAGTGTATTTGTTGCGATAGGGCACGAAACTCAATTGTTGGCAGTATAGGTATCACCTCAAATATTTGACGGGCCGGATACCAGGGATGTCCGGCCAGCTAACGCGGGCCGGTTTGCAGGCCCTCGCGGGCCGCTTTCGGCCTGCGGGCCGTAGTTTGGAGACCCCTGACTTACACCACTTATTGGCCGAACCGCCCTTTTCTGAGCCAGAAATATCCTTTTAGAATGGGAAGAGTTACCCCAGCCATTCTCAACATTGTTAATAATGACCTTTTGCTGTCTGTTGATAAAGAAAGAAGTGAACCAATTGTGAGCTACTCCCCGTATTCCGTAATGGTCCAACTTCTGTAGTAATATTTTGTGAGCAAAACAATCAAATGCCTTGGTTAAATCAATAAATATGCCTAGCATTCGAAACCTTTTGTTTAACCTATCCAGTACCTCACAGAGAAAAGAGAATATAGCATTTTTAGTTGTTAAGCGACTTCCAAAGCCGAACTGTCCGTTTGAGAGCAAATCGTGTGATATAAAATGATCAATTATCCTTACATACACAGTGCCGGCCAGTGTGGCCGAGCGGTTCTGGGCGCGTCAGTCTGGAACCGCGCGACCGCTACGGTCGCAGGTTCGAATCCTGCCTCGGGCATGGATGTGTGTGATGTCCTTAGGTTAGTTAGGTTTAGGTAGTTCTAAGTTCTATGAGACTGATGACCACAGCAGTTGAGTCCCATAGTGCTCAGAGCCATTTGAACCAACCATACACAGCCTTTTCAATAACTTTAGCGAACACTGATGGCATAGAAATGGGTCTAAAATTGTCTACATCATTCCTTTCTCCGTTTATATAAAGAGGTTTTACTACTGAGTACTTTAATCGTCCAGGGAATTGACCATTCCTAATAGAAAAATTACAAATATGGCTAAATACCCGGCTAACATGTGCAGAACAGTACTCTGCCAGGCACTCCATCATAACCACGAGAGTCCTTAGTCTTCAGTGATTTAATTATTGACTCAGTCTCCCGGTTCTCTGTATCACAGAGGAGTAATTCAGACATCAATCTCGGAAAGGTATTTGCCAAGAGGATTATATGATTCCCTGAAGAAGCTAATTTTTATTTAATTCACCAGCAAAGTCCAGAAAATGATTGTTAAATACTGTACATATATCTGATTTATCAGTAAGAGAAATATTTTTACTCCGAACTGACTTTATATCGTCGATCTTGTGCTACTGACCAGACATTTCCTTCACAACTGACCATATGGTTTTAATTTTGTCCTGTGAATTAGCTATTCTATTTGCATACCACATACTCTTTGCCTTCCTAATAACATTTTTAAGCTCCTTATAATACTGTTTGCAATGGTCTACTGCAGCTTGATGGTGACTACTTCTAACATCTAGATATAATTCCCACATTGTTCTACATGACATCCTTATCACAATACTCAGCCATCCGGGATGCCTATTACTGCTAGTACCCCGTTTAGAACGTTCTAATGGAAAGCAACTCTCAAAGAGCATGAGAAATATATAAAGGAAAGCATTATATTTACCATCTATGTTATTGGCACTATAAACATCCTGCCACTCTTGTTCCTTGACAAGGTTTCAAAAACTCTCTATTGCTGCTGGATTAACTTTCCTACATAATTTGTAATTACATGTGACATTTGTTTGAGTACAAAAGCCTTTTAGTATCAAAATTTGCGCATCATGGTCTGAAAGGCCATTCATGCTTTTACTAACAGAATGCCCATCTAGTAAGGAAGAATAAATAAAAATATTGTCTATGGCTGTGCTACTGTTCCCTTGCACCCTAGTTGAAAAAAAAAAAAAAAACAGTCTGCATCAGATCACATGAACTTCGGAGATCCACCAACATTTGTTTTCTTGCACGGTCATACACTAAGTTTAAATTAAAGTCACCACATATAACTAATTTCTGGGACTTCCTACAAAGTAAATCAAGAGCTCTCACTAGCTTTTTTCACGAATAACAGACCACTCGAGTCAATAACACAGGAAGAAACACTGAGATTAATGAAAACCCACTAGTAAGTTACTTTTAAAGCAAATATTAACACAAATGAACTTGAAAACAAGTAACTGAAGACTAGAACTTTATAAAATATTGTCGAGCAACTTCAACAGCAGTCCAGCACACATGACGTCACACCCACACCGACACCCACTCCGACATCTTGGCGTAAGCTTTCTGTAGATGCAGGATTCTCGAAACATTTGTTGTGTATTTCTTGCAGCACTGGCGATGTAAGCTACGAATACTGTCAGAGAGATTCATCACTCAGGCAGAACAGAGTCCGAATTTTCATAAATATTCAATTGTCACTGCAATTATTTCCACATTGTGCTTCAGTCATCATCAGTGATTTATATTCGTAGGAGTGAATTTTCATTTTAGCAGGAACTCCACTCTCGACAAATGCGCAGCACATTACAGATTATAGCTGCAAGATTGTTCTTCAGTAATAAGTTTTCTCTTTTCGTGTGGTATACAATAATTTGTCACCGTCTACAATAATAAAACAAGAACTCAGTGCCTTGTAAGAGCGCATATACGTACGAAGAACGATGTCTTCCTTCATTATCTCAATAACTTTGACCACTTCGCCGGACTAGTCAGCATCAGAATTTCAGCACAGCCGCTCTCCATAAGACCACTGTTATGGACAACATAGCTGTCTTAAACTACATAATAGAGCTATAAACTGGTACCACCGCATGAAATGCGTCGTGATACTCAAAATTACAGTTTTATGGACACAATACAATATCGTAAAAAAATTACATCTATATCACTGTAATTTCCAGTTATTAATGTCGATCCGATTTTTTTTCCATTCGAGGCGTGTACGTGTACTGCTTGCTGACTATTGTGCTGGAGGTTTTCTTTTATTCATTATAGACCATTACCAATTAATAGCACTGCGATCAGGTAATTCTTGGTTTTGATTTTTTTCTGAGCGAACTACCACGTGTTTGTTTTCTGCCTTTGACCATGCAGAAAGTTGATTTCAATATTGAAACTACATCTCTTCCTCCCATTTTTTCCGTTGTGACCTTTATCGTCAAGTTATTCTTTAATTTCACGCCAGTGTCATTTTTGCTGACATTTGTTCCTCTTGCAATCACGTTCCAGCAAACATAGTTCACTTAAAACATTGTTATTCTTTCATTACCTCTTCCCAACATTCAAATTACTCTTCCTGAGTTTAGTGAAATGTTGCGGAGGTTCCTCGCGGATCTGCAATCACGTGTCATCGTTTGATGATGTGCGGTAAAGTCCGATATAAAACCCCAAGTTATTTCTTCAGAGCCGTATAAGAGCACTTATCAGTACTAAGAACGACGTTTTTCTTGACTATGTTAGCAACTTTGACCGTCTCATCACATACGCTGGTGCCAGATTAGTAAGTGTCAGGACTTCGGCACGACGCCTCCCTAGGAGATTCCTTTGTCTCTAGAGACAAACCAAGATTCCTTTGTCTCTGAGACTCTTATTGTGAACAACTAGATTATTTTGTCTGTGAAAATACTATTGTGGACAACCTAGATTGTTTTGTCTGTGTAAGTACTATTGCTGACAAACTAGAATGCTTTGTCTATGTGGCTATTATTGTGAACGACGTAGACTGCTCAAAGACGCTCGCAGACAGCAGCAGTATGCCATCTGTTGTCCTCACTGTTTTTCCCTGCAAATCAACAAACCTATGAGATTTTTAGCTCATATGTACGCTGATACACTTTTCGGAGACCGGCTATTGCAAAGCGTTACATACCATACTGCGAACAGAGCACTGAGTTAGTGATAAGTGTCCAATCATTTCAGAAAAATATTATCATCGAATACTGCTTGCCAACCGGTGTGGCCGAGCGGTTCCAAGCGCTTCAGTCTGGAACCGCGCGACTGCTACGGTCGCAGGTTCGAATCCTGCCTCGGGCATGGATGTGTGTGATGTCCTTAGGTTAGTTAGGTCTAAGTAGTTCTAAGTTCTAGGGGACAGATGACCTTAGATGTTAACTCCCATAGTGCTCAGAGCCATTCGAACCATTTTTTTGACTGCTGCTTCTTACGCCACTGTTGTTTCACATACGGAAAGGTCGAGTAGTGTTGGCACGTAATCTTTTTCGAAATTATGTTTTCTGAATGTTGTAATGGATCATTCTTCACTAAACTATACTATGATAGTTATTTAATAGAATTATAAATCTCCATGTCATAAGAATATTCGTTCCTTGATTTCTTAAATATCTTTTTCTACCCTTTGCGTTTTGGTCGTTTACGTTTTTTGGGAGTTGTATCGGACATGAAACTGTAATTTTTTAAAAAAGTTATTTTTGTAACAAACAAGTTTTAATTGGATTGTAAATGAATATACACTCCTGGAAATTGAAATAAGAACACCGTGAATTCATTGTCCCAGGAAGGGGAAACTTTATTGACACATTCCTGGGGTCAGATACATCACATGATCACACTGACAGAACCACAGGCACATAGACACAGGCAACAGAGCATGCACAATGTCGGCACTACTACAGTGTATATCCACCTTTCGCAGCAATGCAGGCTGCTATTCTCCCATGGAGACGATCGTAGAGATGCTGGATGTAGTCCTGTGGAACGGCTTGCCATGCCATTTCCACCTGGCGCCTCAGTTGGACCAGCGTTCGTGCTGGACGTGCAGACCGCGTGAGACGACGCTTCATCCAGTCCCAAACATGCTCAATGGGGGACAGATCCGGAGATCTTGCTGGCCAGGGTAGTTGACTTACACCTTCTAGAGCGCGTTGGGTGGCACGGGATACATGCGGACGTGCATTGTCCTGTTGGAACAGCAAGTTCCCTTGCCGGTCTAGGAATGGTAGAACGATGGGTTCGATGACGGTTTGGATGTACCGTGCACTATTCAGTGTCCCCTCGACGATCACCAGTGGTGTACGGCCAGTGTAGGAGATCGCTCCCCACACCATGATGCCGGGTGTTGGCCCTGTGTGCCTCGGTCGTATGCAATCCTGATTGTGGCGCTCACCTGCACGGCGCCAAACACGCATACGACCATCATTGGCACCAAGGCAGAAGCGACTCTCATCGCTGAAGACGACACGTCTCCATTCGTCCCTCCATTCACGCCTGTCGCGACACCACTGGAGGCGGGCTGCACGATGTTGGGGCGTGAGCGGAAGACGGCCTAACGGTGTGCGGGACCGTAGCCCAGCTTCATGGAGACGGTTGCGAATGGTCCTCGCCGATACCCCAGGAGCAACAGTGTCCCTAATTTGCTGGGAAGTGGCGGTGCGGTCCCCTACGGCACTGCGTAGGATCCTACGGTCTTGGCGTGCATCCGTGCGTCGCTGCGGTCCGGTCCCAGGTCGACGGGCACGTGCACCTTCCGCCGACCACTGGCG
This sequence comes from Schistocerca serialis cubense, assembly GCF_023864345.2. Classification (NCBI taxonomy): domain Eukaryota; kingdom Metazoa; phylum Arthropoda; class Insecta; order Orthoptera; family Acrididae; genus Schistocerca; species Schistocerca serialis. The sequence goes on along the minus strand of NC_064646.1, from coordinate 326,324,708 downwards.
ACAACATCGATGTACTGTGGAGACCTCACGCCCCACGTGTTGAGCAATTCGGCGGTACGTCCAGCCGGCCTCCCGCATGCCCACTATACGCCCTCGCTCAAAGTCCGTCAACTGCACATACGGTTCACGTCCACGCTGTCGCGGCATGCTACCAGTGTTAAAGACTGCGATGGAGCTCCGTATGCCACGGCAAACTGGCTGACACTGACGGCGGCGGTGCACAAATGCTGCGCAGCTAGCGCCATTCGACGGCCAACACCGCGGTTCCTGGTGTGTCCGCTGTGCCGTGCGTGTGATCATTGCTTGTACAGCCCTCTCGCAGTGTCCGGAGCAAGTATGGTGGGTCTGACACACCGGTGTCAATGTGTTCTTTTTTCCATTTCCAGGAGTGTATACTTGAACTTGTCCACCAACTTGTAAGGTGACTACTCTCTTAGTAAATGAACTACTAGCGTAGGTAGGATCATTAAGCCCTGATTTAATGAAACTACTTCATGTCTAGTATCAGTAATTGAACATCAGGGAATGTGAAATTAATGAAGTGCAACAGTGATCAACTTGTACTCGACCACTGTGAAGCGGGGATGTGGACCCATTTCTGCAATTTCAGTAGACAAATATGATAAACGAATAACTGCTGATGATACGTCTTAAAGTCATACGAATGATGTGCAGTTCGAAATATCTGAATAGATATGATTTATCAGTAAAACTAGCCACGTCGTCGCCTGTGTAAATTAGTTTTTGAGCATGAACAAATTTGTTTCAGGAAGCCGTAAATGAAAAGAAGCATGTGCAACTAAATTATGTAATTGGTTCCAGGTCAACTGAACATTAGATACAAACCACTTGGCATCTGAAAGACACCTGCACATAACTTTTAAGTTCCAGTAGTCACAAAGACTCAAATATATGTACAAATTACAAGAAAATCGTAGAAGGAGCTCCATTGAAAGAGAGAGCGAATGAACTGACTGCATAATATTTCGGATTAAGTAATAAGAATACGATTCTGCAACCATCTTCAAACCCACTGAATCCACCTTACACGAAGCTTTTGCAACACCAGCGGGTATACCAGCTCACTTTCACAGTTCATAGGCACGAGGCTAACGGGGAAGTAGCCGTGGGATTAAGTAAAAATCCAGTTTTGTAATTAGCCAATGTGTGTTCAGGTATTTTATTTCCATACATACTGACACGTCCCATATGTTGTAGTGAAAACAATCTAGGAAACATGCATAAAAAACCGCCTTCTGCAAGATACCACGTTTCAGCACTTGATGTGCTATTTTTAGTGGGGTTTTTTGTTTGCTTTCTTTCTCACATGACACTATTACGTCTTCACGATGGCAGCTTTAATTCTGACATACATTCTAGTCATGGCTTCTTGTGAAGCTCTTATTCAACTGCATGTGTCGTTTTAAAATACAAGGGGCGGTCAATAAGTAATGCAACACATTCTATTTCTGAAAGGAGGTTGATTTTATTCAGTATTCCAATACACCATACTATTTGCCACTCTTTTGGCTATAAAACCCTATTTTGCAATTTTGTCATATGATGACATGGTTGGAGGCCGTGGCTGTTATTTGAAGACAAATGTTGATGGTGTTGAGACAGCAACCAGCCACAAATTTATTTTAAGTTTCTTTATTCAAAAGGTACCGTTACCGTTTTAGAATCATTACAATTCATCGTCATACGGCTTTCATGCTTTGTCGCTCTGTACTGGTGTAAAAGGCATTTCATTTACATAATTTAATATATGATCTTCTTCCAGACATGGAGCATCTTTATAATGTTACGATATATCATAATATCTTTGACACTCATATGTTTGTAAGCACTTTGTATCTATCAAAACATGCGGTGCATGTTAGAAATCTGTTCTGTAACTAATGTGAAGTGCTCAGTGATACGAATTTACGTGTGCAACGGGGAAATATAGTGGAAATGTATTCAGTGACAAATCTGAAGCGCTCAGTTATACAAGTTAATCTATTCAATGATGGGAATGTGGTGAAAACTAGGAACGCCGTCTGCTGGGTGGAAACTATGAAAGCAAGTACTCCAAACCGGCATTTCACGCGAGTCATATCCCAATTCAAATCTGTAACGCAACCATCTGTGTGGCGTGCTTATAATTATGTATTATTTATATTTCAGGACAACTAACCAGTAAAAAATGCACCACATGTTCTAATGGAAGCATGAAAGCTCTCTGACGATGAATTGTAATGATTCGAAGACGGTAACGGTACCTTTTGAATAAAGGAACTTAAAATAAATTTGTGGCTGTTTGCTGTCTCAACACCATCAACAAACCCTATTTTTCAACATAGTCTCTGGGCTGGCTCTAAGCACTATAGGACTTAACTTCTGAGGTCATCAGTCCCCTAGAACTTAGAACTACTTAAACCTAACTAACCTAAGGAAAATCACACACATCCATGGCCGAGGCAGGATTCGAACCTACGATTGCAGCGGTCGCGCGGTTCCTGACTGTAGAGTCTAGAACCGCTCAGCCACTCCGGCCGGCTCATAGTCTCTGTTACGCTTTCTTACTGTGAAGGCCAGTATGCGCATATAGTGCCACTTTACTGGTCGGACCCAACATCTTGTCACATCAATGCTCTCCTCGTCGTCCATGTACTGGCCAAACAGATGGGAGTTGTAAGGTGCGAAATCCAGGCTGTGGGGTAGACGCGGAAGAACAGTCCAAAGAAGTTTTGTGAGGTCCCTTGGCGAGCACAAACTTGTGTGAGGCCTTGCCTTGTCATGCAGAAGAATTATTTTGTTTGCATTTTTGTGAACTCATCTCTTACATTTGCTGAGCACAGTACACCTCAAAAAATGTTCAAATGTGTGTGAAATCATATGGGACTTAACTGATAAGGTCATCAGTCCCTAAGCTTACACGCTACTTAACCTAAATGATCCTAAGGACAAACACACTCACACACCCAGGCCGGAGGGAGGACTTGAACCTCCGCCGGGACCAGCCGCACAGTCCATGACTGCAGCGCCCGAGACCGCTCGGCTAATCCCGCGCGGCAGTACACTTCAATGATGACCGTTGCACCATAATCCCAGAAGGCACTTGCCATTACTTTACCGGCTGAGGTTTCGGCTTTGAACTTTTTCTTCGGAGGAGTGGTAGTACAGCTCCACTCCATGGATTGCCATTTTGTTTCCAGTTCGATGTAATGAACCCAAGTTTCATCGCCTATGTGAATGTTCGACAAAAAATTGTCGCGATAAGCCTCGGAACGCTCAGATATTTCTGCACACATGGTTCTTCGTTGCTATTTATGATCTTCTGTTAGACAAAGAGGAATGCAGCTGGCACAAACTCTGCGTATCCCAACTAATGGACGAGTGTCAGCATTTCCAGCAGAGACGTCCAGTTGTGCAGCGAGATATTCGATTGAGATCCGTCGATCACTTCGAATAAGAGAGTCACTGCCAGGTCTCCTTAAAAATGGTTCAAATGGCTCTGAGCACTATGCGACTTAACTTCTGAGATCATCAGTCGCCTAGAACTTGGAACTACTTAAACCTAACTAACCTAATGACATCACACACATCCATGCCCGAGGCAGGATTCGAACCTGCGACCGTAGCGGTCGCTCGGTTCCAGACTGTAGCGCCTAGAACCGCACGGCCACTCCGGCCGGCCAGTCAGCCGTCATAAAGCAACAACCATATAGTGGCTTGAGGATTATGAGCTTTAGGTCGTTCGGAATTCCATAAATCGCTAAAGGAAAATGCGGGGATGGTTCCTATGATGAAGACATGGCCGATGCAAGGCTTCATTTCGGTCGGAAGCAATTCTGGCACCTCCCATGCATTTTTTTAAACTCAGTTGAACAAGTCAGCACCGGAGATTAGACATAGTAAACGGATTAACGTTTCGTGAAGACGTACGATAGGGACGTACGTGTTCTAATGTGGTTCTAATGTGTTGCTTCATTATAGTAATGAATATGGACGGAAATCAGTCAAGCTCTAAAATAACTCAATGACTGGAAGACAAAAGATATTTGCTAAACATTTAATTCCGTGTCTCACGTCACATAGTGTTCTGTTTTTCCTAACTCTTCGGGAAGTAGAAATCGTTCTTGAGCCCGATGGGCTGGGAATATCTTCATCGTCATTCATAGCTAAATATTAGTAAATACTGGGCACACTGCCACCGAGTAGCTACAAAGTAATATTGTCTGAACATTGCGGCGGGCAAGAAAATACACCGTATTCACGAAGACTGCCGACTTTAGCCTACACGTGTCAAGCAGAACTAGGAGGCAACGAGACACTGCTACGGGGACAGACAGTAGCACCTATTGTTTACATTAAATCTTGTGGTTTTATTGTTTGATTACAAGAAATTATGTTTTAAGAATTTGAATTTCTGAACAATATTTGTAAAGTATGATTTCTCAATGGATGTTTTATCATAAGTTTTCAGAAATGGAAACTTGTGATTTCTATAGATGAAGAGGGGATGAGAAGATTGTATGGTTGAAGAGGTATGTTTCAGCACGTAAAATTTTACAGTAGTAATTAAGAACTGGGTTGACGTGATTCTTGAGTTTCTCCCGGCGTATTTCATTATCAAAATATCCACGGGTGTACTGCCGGTGTACAGTGTCCAACGGGCACAATATTTCGGCGATCATACATGTCGCCATCATCAGGTGAACTGACGGACTGAGCTCCTGTGAACGTGCCGGCACGGAGATCCGTACGCTATGGCTGCTCAGAGGGAACTGGGTACGGTCGCGGCGGCGGACGATTTAAATACCCTCCGCCCGCGGCGCGCTCCCCCCCGCCGTCCGCGCCCGCGCCACGGTCGCGCGGTGGAACAGATTGCGACGGCGTCTGAGATGACGTCGGTGTGATGGCTCTGTCCGCCGTGGTCGTCACAACTATATGTTTGCTCCATTTACTCTTGATTAACCCAATCGCTGGTTTCCAAGCCTTGCTAAGATTATAGCCACAGTCACGGTTTATGAGGTCGTCATTGGTGCGAATTTCGATGGCCTCTCTAACAACGCTGTCCCAGTATCTCGACGACTGTACCAGAATCCTCGTGCGTTCATACTCCATAGCGTGATTTTCCGACAACCAATGTTCAGCGACCGCCGACTTGCTCGGGTACATCAGTCGAGTGTGCCTCTGGTGTTCACGGCATCGATCCTCGACGGTACGCATCATCTGACCAATATATGACCTGCCACATTGACACGGAATCTGGTACACGCCGGCCTTCCTCAAACCGAGGTCATCTTTGGCACCCCCCACCAGTGCACGAGTTTTATTCGGAGGACAAAACACAGTTCCAACCCGGTGTTTCTTCAAAATGCGGTCGATTTTCCCCGAGAGTGCGCCTGTATGTGGAATAAACGCAGTGCCTACCTCCTCCCTCGTGATTTCATCCATCTCCACAGGTTGTGCTGTAGTGGTTGGACGGAGAGCACGTTGAATCTGCCACTCTGAGTACCCATTTTTTCGAAATACAGTTCTCAGATGTTCCAATTCCTGGGGTAGACTCTCTGCGTCAGAGATAGTGCGCGCCCTATGTACTAGAGTTTTAAGTACACCATTCCTCTGTGAAGGGTCGTGGCAGCTGTCTGCGTGCAAATACACATCAGTGTGCGTTGTCTTCCGATACACCCCATGACCTAGGGTGCCGTCAGCCCTCCTTTTGACCAAGACGTCAAGGAAAGGTAATTTACCCTCCGCTTCAGTCTCCATAGTGAATTTGATGTTAGGGTGTATGGAGTTTAGATGTGTAAGGAAGCCAAGCAGTTTATCCATACCATGTGGCCAGATGACGAACGTGTCGTCCACGTAACGGAAAAAGCAAGTAGGTTTCCATTCGGATGACGACAGGACTTCCTCCTCGAAGTTCTCCATGTACAAATTCGCTACCACCAGTGAGAGTGGGCTACCCATGGCGACTCCCTCCGTTTGTTCGTAGTATTCTCCATTAAAAAGAAAATACGTGGAAGTCAAGACATGCCTAAAAGTTCAGTGGTCTTCTCGTCAAACTTCTGACCAGTCAATTCTAGTGACTCTCGCAGGAGTACCCTCGTAAACAAGGAAACGACGTCAAAACTCACCATGATATCTGACTCATCCAACCTGAAGCTATCAAGGCGTTTAACAAAATCCACGGAATTACGGATGTGATGAGGGCATTTACCCACATAAGGACTTAGTATTCCCGTCAGGTATTTGGCCAACAAATATGTAGGTACCCTGATGTTGCTGACAATGGGGCGTAATGGTACCCCCTCTTTGTGAACCTTCGGGAGTCCATATACTCTGGGCGGTACCGGACCTTGGGGTAACAATTTCTTAGCGTCACCCTCCGGTAAATCTGCGTCCTTGAGAAGCGACCTCGTCTTGTTCTCCACCTTCTTTGTAGGGTCAACGCTGATCTTCCGGTAGGAATCGTCATTTAGCAGGCTCTGCATCTTAACAGTGTAGTCCTTATGGGAGACAACAACTGTAGCATTGCCTTTGTCAGCCGGTAAGACAACAATTTCAGAGCGCTCCCTCAGATCACGAATGGCCGCCCTCTCTTTACTGGCGCTATTTGACTTCATCGGCTTGGATTTCGTCAACGCACGACAAGTTTCACGACGTATTTCCTCAGCTGATTCAGGCGGAAGTCGAGCTGCAACCTGTTCAACAGCACTAACAATTTCTGCGACCGGAGTGAACTTGGGGGTGGGAGCGAAGTTGAGACCTTTTTGCAAAACCGAGACCGCATCATCACTCAACACCATGCCACTCAGATTGATGACTGTCTTGCACGGAACCTGCAGAGATGGTTTGTCAAGGAGACGTGAGAACGTAGCTCTTTGACGTCCCGTTGCCTTCTTATGGGCGGAATCAGCTGCAACCCAGGTGACACCATCAATCCAATCCCAGGAAAAAGAAGTGAACTTACTAGCCAGTTGCAAATGTAGTTTGAGTAATTCCTGTGGGATAAACTCATGGCTCCGGCGGGTGAATTGCACTCACTCACGTACCAATGCGAGGCTGGCTCGTTTCTTGATTCTCTTAGCTGCTGCAGAATCGATGTGATGCATAACCTTAGCAAAAATTGGAACAACATTCTCGGAACGACATCACTTTAGAAAGGCAAGAGTACTTAGCAAACGACATCTACGGTGGCGCAACTTTTCAAATTTCTTCATGCTGCGGTACAACTCCTCCCCGTAAAGGTGTATGATGTGATTCTTGAGTTTCTCCCGGCGTATTTGATAATCAAAATATCCACGTGTGTACTGCCGGTCTACAGTGTCCACGTTCACAGGAACTCAGTCCGTCAGTTCACCTGATGATGGCGACATGTATGATCGCCGAAATATTGTGCCCGTTGGACACTGTAAACCGGCAGTACACCCGTGGATATTTTGATTAACTGGGTTGATGTTCGTCCCCGTCCTTCTAGTATTTCAGATGGTGCTCCGTTCCTAGTATCTTCATCGCCGACGGGATGTCAAACACTGATCTTCATTCTTTGCTTCTTGTATCGTGAAAGAAACACTTGTCGTGCAATTGCGACAAAACGACTCGTCATTTTCGCCGAAAGAAGCGCTAGGTTATGAGTCGCGATAGACGTTCATGTTCAGCGGGCGTCAGTCACGAGGAGGTGAGTAGCGAGGCATTAGGCGGCAGATAAGAGATCTGCGGCGCGTATCGCATCACGCAGCAGGCCTAATTACTGCCCGCCTGCATCCATTAGCCTGGGACGCTCACGCAAGCGACGGTATAATTCCTCGCTGTAGCTGGTTCTGTTGTCATCTCCACAGCCGGTGGTAGGAAAGCTTGTAGCGGAGCTCATGTTACGGCAGCACGTCTAATCGCTCGCTAGCACAGTGCTTGGTTCGTTGACAAACTAAAATACACCCGTTGCGGGGCCGCCCGCATTGTCACCCGCGCCGCCCCTTTCTTTGGAGAAGAATCACTCTTTGTGATTAAAAAGAGGCTAATGGGAGACAGTCTTCAATACAAGGAAACGAGCATGAACGGCCTTAATAACCGTGATTCTGTTATGGAAGCATTGTCTGTTACTCCTAGATCTGATTATCCTACTTTTCACACGCTGTACAAAATATTTGCTTGTCTACCTGCTACAGTAGAAGGAGTTTCAACATTGTGGCGTACAAAGGCATTGCTGAGGTCGACAACGGAGGATAGACTTAATGGCTTAGCTCTGTTGAATACTCACACTGACATTGATTGTCCTATCGACGATGTAATTAACCGATTTGCCAGGAAGAATAGGCGCATAGAATTCATCATTTAAGGAAGAGACCCACAATTGTAACTTTTTATCTCATCTACATCTACATCCATACTCCGCAAACCACCTGACGGTGTGTGGCAGAAGGTACTTTGAGTACCTTTATCGTTTCTTCCTTCTATTCCGGTCCTGGCAAGAAAGATTGTCGGTATGCCTCTGTGTGGGCTCTCTCTGATTTTATCCTCGTGGTCTCTTCGCGAGATATACGTAGGGGGAAGCAATATGCTGCTTAACTGCTCGGTGAAGGTATGCTCTCGAAACTTCAACAAAAGCCCGTACCGAGCTACTGATCGTCTCTCCTGCAGAGTCTTCCACTGAAGTTTATCTATCATCTCCGTAACGCTTTCGCGATTACTAAATGATCCTGTAACGAAGCGCGCTGCTCTCCGTTGGATCTTCTCTCTTCTATCAAACCTATCTGATACGGATCCCACACTGGTGAGCAATATTCAAGCAGTGGGCGAACAAGTGTACTGTGACCTACTTCCTTTGTTTTCGGATTGCATTTCTACATCTACATCTACATTTATACTCCGCAAGCCACCTAACGGTGTGTGGCGGAGGGCACTTTACGTGCCACTGTCATTACCTCCCTTTCCTGTTCCAGTCGCGTATGGTTCGCGGGAAGAACGACTGTCTGAAAGCCTCCGTGCGCGCTCTAATCTCTCTAATTTTACATTCGTGATCTCCTCGGGAGGTATAAGTAGGGGGAAGCAATAAATTGGATACCTCATCCAGAAACGCACGCTCTCGAGACCTGGCGAGCGAGCTACACCGCGATGCAGAGCGCCTCTCTTGCAGAGTCTGCCACTTGAGTTTATTAAACATCTCCGTAACGCTATCACGGTTACCAAATAACCCTGTGACGAAACGCGCCGCTCTTCTTTGGATCTTCTCTATCTCCTCCGTCAAACCGATCTGGTACGGATCCCACACTGATGAGCAATTCTCAAGTATAGGTCGAACGAGTATTTTGTAAGCCACCTCCTTTGTTGATGGACTACATTTTCTAAGCACTCTCCCAATGAATCTCAACCTGGTACCCGCCTTACCAACAATTAATTTTATATGATCATTCCACTTCAAATCGATCCGCACCCATACTCCCAGATATTTTACAGAAGTAACTGCTACCAGTGTTTGTTCCGCTATCATATAATCATACAATAAAGAGTCCTTCTTTCTATGTATTCGCAATACATTACATTTGTCTATGCTAAGGGACAGTTGCCACTCCCTGCACCAAGTGCCTATCCGCTGCAGATCTTCCTGCATTTCGCTACAATTTTCTAATGCTGCAACTTCTCTGTATACTACAGCATCATCCGCGAAAAGCCGCATGGAACTTCCGACACTATCTACTAGGACATTTATATATATTGTGAAAAGCAATGGTCCCATAACACTCCCCTGTGGCACGCCAGAGGTTACTTTAACGTCTGTAGACGTCTCTCCATTGATAACAACATGCTGTGTTCTGTTTGCTAAAAACTCTTCAATCCAGCCACACAGCTGGTCTGATATTCCGTAGGCTCTTACTTTGTTTATCAGGCGACAGTGCGGAACTGTATCGAACGCCTTCCGGAAGTCAAGAAAAATAGCATCTACCTGGGAGCCTGTATCTAATATTTTCTGGGTCTCATGAACAAATAAAGCGAGGTGGGTCTCACACGATCGCTGTTTCCGGAATCCATGTTGATTCCTACATAGTAGATTCTGGGTTTCCAAAAACCACATGATACTCGAGCAAAAAACATGTTCTAAAATTCTACAACAGATCGACGTCAGAGATATAGGCCTATAGTTTTGCGCATCTGCTCGACGACCCTTCTTGAAGACTGGAACTACCTGTGCTCTTTTCCAATCATTTGGAACCCTCCGTTCCTCTAGAGACTTGCGGTACACGGCTGTTAGAAGGCGGGCAAGTTCTTTCGCGTACTCTGTGTAGTATCGAATTGGTATCCCATCAGGTCCAGTGGACTTTCCTCTATTGAGTGATTCCAGTTGCTTTTCTATTCCTTGGACACTTATTTCGATGTCAGCCATTTTTTCGTTTGTGCGAGGATTTAGAGAAGGAACTGCAGCGCGGTCTTCCTCTGTGAAACAGCTTTGGAAAAAGGTGTTTAGTATTTCAGCTTTACGCGTGTCATCCTCTGCTTCAATTCCATCATCATCCCGGAGTGTCTGGATATGCTGTTTCGAGCCACTTTCTGATTTAACGTAAGACCAGAACTTCCTAGGATTTTCTGTCAAGTCGGTACATAGCATTTTACTTTCGAATTCACTGAACGCTTCACGCATAGCCCTCCTTACGCTAACTTTGACATCGTTTAGCTTCTGTTTGTCTGAGAGGTTTTGGCTGCGTTTAAACTTGGAGTGAAGCTCTCTTTGCTTTCGCAGTAGTTTCCTAACTTTGTTGTTGTACCACGGTGGGTTTTTCCCGTCCCTCACAGTTTTACTCGGCACGTACCTGTCTAAAACGCATTTTACGATTGCCTTAAACTTTTTCCATAAACACTCAACATTGTCAGTGTCGGAACAGAAATTTTCGTTTTGATCTGTTAGGTAGTCTGAAATCTGCCTTCTATTACTCTTGCTAAACAGATAAACCTTCCTCCCTTTTTTTATATTCCTATTAACTTCCATATTCAGGGATGCTGCAACGGCCTTGTGATCACTGATTCCCTGTTCTGCACTTAAAGAGTCGAAAAGTTCGGGTCTGTTTGTTATCAGTAGGTCCAAGATGTTATCTCCACGAGTCGGTTCTCTGTTTAATTGCTCGAGGTAATTTTCGGATAGTGCACTCAGTATAATGTCACTCGATGCTCTGTCCCTACCACCTGTCCTAAACATCTGAGTGTCCCAGTCTATATCTGCTAAATTGAAATCTCCACCTAAGACTATAACATGCTGAGAAAATTTATGTGAAATGTATTCCAAATTTTCTCTCAGTTGTTCTGCCACTAATGCTGCTGAGTCGGGAGGTCGGTAAAAGGAGCCAATTATTAACCTAGCTCGGTTGTTGAGTGTAGCCTTCACCCATAATAATTCACAGGAACTATCCACTTCTACTTCACTACAGGATAAACTACTACTAACAGCGACGAACACTCCACCACCGGTTGCATGCAATCTATCCTTTCTAAACACCGTCTGTACCTTTGTAAAAATTTCGGCAGAATTTATCTCTGGCTTAAGCCAGCTTTCTGTACCTATAACGATTTCAGCTTCGGTGCTTTCTATCAGCGCTTGAAGTTCTGGTACTTTACCAACGCAGCTTCGACAGTTGACAATTACAATACCGATTGCTGCTTGGTCCCCGCATGTCCTGACTTTGCCCCGCACCCGTTGAGGCTGTTGCCCTTTCTGTACTTGCCCAAGGCCATCTAACCTAAAAAACCGCCCAGCCCACGCCACACAACCCCTGCTACCCGTCTAGCCGCTTGTTGCGTTTAGTGGACTCCTGACCTATCCAGCGGAACCCGAAACCCCACCACCCTATGGCGCAAGTCGAGGAATCTGCAGCCCACACGGTCGCAGAACCGTCTCAGCCTCTGATTCAGACCCTCCTTAGGATTCTTCCAATGAATCTCAGTCTACCATCTGCTTTACCGACGATCAACTTTATATGATCATTCCATTCAAATCACTCCTAATGCCTACTCCCAGATAATTTATGGAATTAACTGCTTCCAGTTGCTGACCAGCTACATTGTAGCTAAATGATAAAGGATCTTTCTTTCTATGTATTCGCAGCACATTACGCTTGTCTACATTGAGATTCAATTGCCATTCCCTGCACCATGCATCAATTCGTTGCAGATCCTCCTGCATTTCAGTACAATTTTCCATTGTTACAACCTCTCGATATACACTCCTGGAAATTGAAATAAGAACACCGTGAATTCATTGTCCCAGGAAGGGGAAACTTTATTGACACATTCCTGGGGTCAGATACATCACATGATCACACTGACAGAACCACAGGCACATAGACACAGGCAACAGAGCATGCACAATGTCGGCACTAGTACAGTGTATATCCACCTTTCGCAGCAATGCAGGCTGCTATTCTCCCATGGAGACGATCGTAGAGATGCTGGATGTAGTCCTGTGGAACGGCTTGCCATGCCATTTCCACCTGGCGCCTCAGTTGGACCAGCGTTCGTGCTGGACGTGCAGACCGCGTGAGACGACGCTTCATCCAGTCCCAATCATGCTCAATGGGGGACAGATCCGGAGATCTTGCTGGCCAGGGTAGTTGACTTACACCTTCTACAGCACGTTGGGTGGCACGGGATACATGCGGACGTGCATTGTCCTGTTGGAACAGCAAGTTCCCTTGCCGATCTAGGAATGGTAGAACGATGGGTTCGATGACGGTTTGGATGTACCGTGCACTATTCAGTGTCCCCTCGACGATCACCAGTGGTGTACGGCCAGTGTAGGAGATCGCTCCCCACACCATGATGCCTGGTGTTGGCCCTGTGTGCCTCGGTCGTATGCAGTCCTGATTGTGGCGCTCACCTGCACGGCGCCAAACACGCATACGACCATCATTGGCACCAAGGCAGAAGCGACTCTCATCGCTGAAGACGACACGTCTCCATTCGTCCCTCCATTCACGCCTGTCGCGACACCACTGGAGGCGGGCTGCACGATGTTGGGGCGTGAGCGGAAGACGGCCTAACGGTGTGCGGGACCGTAGCCCAGCTTCATGGAGACGGTTGCGAATGGTCCTCGCCGATACCCCAGGAGCAACAGTGTCCCTAATTTGCTGGGAAGTGGCGGTGCGGTCCCCTAGGGCACTGCGTAGGATCCTACGGTCTTGGCGTGCATCCGTGCGTCGCTGCGGTCCGGTCCCTGGTCGACGGGCACGTGCACCTTCCGCCGACCACTGGCGACAACATCGATGTACTGTGGAGACCTCACGCCCCACGTGTTGAGCAATTCGGCGGTACGTCCACCCGGCCTCCCGCATGCCCACTATACGCCCTCGCTCAAAGTCCGTCAACTGCACATACGGTTCACGTCCACGCTGTCGCGGCATGCTACCAGTGTTAAAGACTGCGATGGAGCTCCGTATGCCACGGCAAACTGGCTGACACTGACGGCGGCGGTGCACAAATGCTGCGCAACTAGCGCCATTCGACGGCCAACACCGCGGTTCCTGGTGTGTCCGCTGTGCCGTGCGTGTGATCATTGCTTGTACAGCCCTCTCGCAGTGTCCGGAGCAAGTATGGTAGGTCTGACACACCGGTGTCAATGTGTTCTTTTTTCCATTTCCAGGAGTGTATCACAGCATCTTCCGCTAAAAGCCTCAGTGAACTTCCGATGTTATCCACAAGGTCGTTTATGTCTATTGTGGATAGCAACGGTCCTACGACACTCCCCTGCGACACATCTGAAATCACTCTCACTTCGGAAGACTTCTCTCCATTGAGAATGAAATGCTGCGTTCTGTTATCTAGGAACTCTTCAATCCAATCACATAATTGGTCTGATAGTCCATATGCTCTTACTTTGTTCATTAAACGACTGTGGGGAACCGTATCGAACGCCTTGCGGAAGAAACACGGCATGTATCTGGAAACCCGTGTCTATGGCTCTCTGAGTCTCGTGGACGAATAGCGCGAGCTGGGTTTCACACGATCGTCTTTTTCGAAACCCATGCTGATTCCTGCAGATTAGATGTCTTGTCTCCAGAAAAGTCATCATACTCGAACATAATACGTGTTCCAAAATTCTACAACTGATCGACGTTAGAGATATACGTCTATAGTTCTGCACATCTGCTCGACGTCCCTTCTTGAAAACGGGTATGACCTGTGCCCTTTTCCAATCCTTTGGAAAGCTACGCTCTTCTAGAGAGCTACGGTACACCTCTGCAAGAAGGGAGGCAAGTTCCTTCGCGTACTCTGTGTAAATTCGAACTGGTATCCCATCAGGTCCAGCGGCCTTTCCTCTTTTGAGGGATTTTAATTGTTTTGCTATCCCTCTGTCATCTATTTCGATAACTACCATTTTGTCATCTGTGCGGCAATGAAGGAACTACAGTGCAGTCTTCCTCTGTGGATCAGCTTTGGAAAAAGACATTTAGTATTTCGGCCTTTAGTCTGCCATCCTCTGTCCAGTACCATTTTGGTCACAGAGTGCCTGGACATTTTGTTTTGATCCACCTACCGCTTTGACATAAGACCAAAATTTCTTAGGATTTTCTGCCAAGTCAGTACATAGAACTTTACTTTCGAATTCATTCAACGCCTCACACTACATTTCGCTTCACGTAATTTTTGTTTGTTTGCAAGGCTTTGGCTATGTTTATGTTTTCTGTGAAGTTCCCTTTGCTTCCGCAGCAGTTTTCTAACTCGGTTGTTGTACCACGGTGGCTCTTCTCCATCTCTTGCTATCTTGCTTGGCACATACTGATCTAATGCATATTGTACGATGGTTTTGAACTTTGTCCACTGATACTCAACACTATCTGTACTTGAGACAAAACTTTTGTGTTGAGCCGTCAAGTACTCTGGAATCTGCTTTTTGTCACTTTTGCTAAACAGAAAAATCTTCCTACATTTTTTAATATTCCTATTTACGGCTGAAATCATCTACGCAGTAAGCGCTTTATGATCGCTGATTCCCTGTTCTGCGTTAACTGTTTCAAATAGTTCGGGTCTGTTTGACACCAGAAGGTCTGATATGTTATCGCCACCAGTCGGTTCTCTGTTTAACTGCTCAAGGTAGTTTTCAGATAATGCACTTAAAAAAATTACACTAGATTCTGTCCCTGCCACCCGTTATAAACGTTTGAGTCTTCCAGTCTACATCCGGCAAATTAAAATCTCCACCCAGAACTATAAAATGGTCAGGAAATCTACTCGAAATATTTTCCAAATTTTCCTTCTGGTGCTCTGCCACAACAGCTACTGAGCCAAGGGGCCTATAGAAACATCCAATTACCATGTTTGAGCCTGCATTAACCGTGACCTTCACCCATTGTGGCATTGTCTTGTACCTGTCTATAATCAGTTTAAATAAAATTTTCTTAAACATTGCATGTGTCTTGATTATTTTTTATTACGCTGAAAGCAAAGGTAGCTCAAGCGCCCCCTCCTTGAGGTTTTGCTGTATCCGTCACAAACTCTAGTCAATGAGATTCCAGACCGAATGTGCCCGGCACCAAGGCAAACAGGCTTCTTGGTGTACAGAGTTCAATGGTAGTTGATGCAAGTGACCACATGAACACCCCCCCCCCCTATTAATTGTCCTTATGATCACTGAAGCGACATTTGCACGTCGCATCGATGACAATGCTGGATACGGAGCCCTGAGTGCCTCTCTAACGATAGGTCGGTCCTCACTCTCTGTCGCTTCTCTTGCTCACTGTGTAGGTGCGAAAACTCTTCCCAAAGAAAACAACGTAGACCTACTGCACAGTTTTGAAGTAAAAGAATTTCTCTTTAAAACGGAATTATAATGCAGATAAGTCAGTTACAACTGCACATCGACAGAGGCGCTTTCAACTGAAGTGGCCAACAATCTTGAAAACAGCTTGAAAACAGATGTAGTTTTTCAGTGACCTCAAAACTTTTCGAAAATTATCACTGTAATTATTGCAAGGCCACAATGAATTCCTCAAAACACATGTTTTCTTTTACGCCATTGAGCTTGGAGAAATGAACAGCATTTTTTCCATAATTTGTGCCTTCCAAAATGTGAGGTTGTTTTCAAATGCAACTCCATCAAATTATAAATATGTATCTTCACAGCTCGCAACCTTACTATGAGCGGTGTGCATTTATGTCCACTTAAATTGCGCTATCTACGATCCATTCCGTTCGTCCTAATGTTCGTTCCTGCTTTCCTTTTTCCTTTGTCAGTTCATTAATAGCAGATTTAAAAGCCATGCATGCCCCTTGACTTTACAGTGAACTTTGCAGGAATAAATAAAGTCTCCATACTCTTTGTTCTATTCCACCGAAACCTGTTGCAACTTGTAAGGGGTCCGTAGGCCCTTACTATAAGTTTTGCGACAGCACAGGTCGACAGGACAAGCAATCGATAGTGTGCGTCGGGTGGCGAGAGCGAGAGCGAGTGTTGAGAGAGTAGAGTGGGACCGAGGCTGCGGGCCGGGCCGTGGGGCGGCCGGTGGCCGTAATGAAAGGCCGTACCGACAAAGGGGGTGGCCATCGCCGTGGTTTAACCCCTTTGTGTTAGAAATATACGGGAAAGTGAAAAAGTATAATTACTAGTGTGAGTCAGTGATATTTTTGTGCCGATATTTGTAATTACGCGTCTACCGCGCCGGCATTATTTGGATTGCAGTGTTGGATTGCAGTGTTGGATTGCAGTGATTGAAATTGCGTGTGACGATAAGGAATAACGAAAGGGCCTGTGCTGTAATTAGCCGTTATTAATTCTGTACGACGAAGGCAGTGGCTGTCTCCTTACGTTGTGTTTTTGGTGATAAATATAGGTTCTTGATTAATGAAACTGTGTTGCTGTTCTTCTTGGCACCAGACATTCATTATTGCAGCATTCGAGAAGGACAAAATGGAATGTAACATCTCCGTAGCAGTCCAATCCGATTGCCAGCCCCATTAGGTACACGGTCACATTAGTTATTATCTATTTGGGCTGCTATCAAATCCCGATTGAGCGGGATAAGTCACTAGATTAAACCGGAGTGTTACACCCTTGGCTTACCGTGAAAGGACAAGTGCAATTTTCGGACGAATCGTAAAGAACAGTAGGTAAATTTATCTTGCTTAAAGCGAAAAAAAAAAAAATATTTTTTCAATTTGGATCGAGACAGAGCATAAACTTTCAAATCGCTACAAGAATCAGTGCATTTTTGAACAATACGAAGTAATAATATCTTACGATTGTGACTAAACTTTTTCTTGCCATTTTAGATGAGAATAATAGTGTCAATAAACTGTGTTATAATGTGCAAATGCGTAAATCCGCACGAAAAACTGTGAAAAGTGAACACCAAAGAAAGACACGTGTGAACATTAAAATAGCAAAACGAGCCAAGAATTCGTCACGAAAGATTTAAAGAAGTGTTTAATAGTAATATTTTGGCTGAAATTGCTTTTTAAATAGTGAAAATTCGGATAGCTTCATGTGGACCCATAAACTGTTATGCGGACGACAATGTATTGTGGCGACGCAATTATTGAGTGACGTCACGCAGACACGTGTAGCAGTTGCGCCAAAGAGCTTCGATCTGCGAGGTGATTTCACACGCCTGCCACAGCAAGCCACGCGACTTCGAGACACCGAGCGCCGTCCCGACCTCTAGCAGCTGAACTACAAACTACGCCCGCTTGCAGCGCCACGGAGCAGCCGGCTGAGAACTACGACGTCCCGCCACAGCGAGCGCGACTTCACGCGGTTCCGGCGGCAGTACAGCGCCACGCCCACTTCAAACGTCAAAACATCGCGACTCGTGGTAATGTCGGTTGGTGAGTGGAGACGACTGGTTGACATAACATTAAATTGCAATGTGCAGTTTTCGCAGTAAATAAACGTTTGTAAACTGAATTGCGTGTTAGGAAAAGTGCCCAATTGCAGTAATTTCCGAAAAGTTTGCGAAAAATACTCTGAAATTGAGCATACTTATTTATGCATACTGCGCTGTCTAAATGATAATTATACAGATATGCTTATTGTTTTTGGGGGATTTTATATGTATAGATTTTATGAATAGTATGATTTATCTTATTTAAAACATTTTACATAAGCTGTGTATGTGAAAATTGATATTTGAAGTGATTAGGTTTTGAGAGTTGTTATGTTCGATGCTCCTGCATATTGTATCAATTTAGGGATTAATTGAAAAATACTCCAGGTACTGTTTGTTTAGTTTCATGATAATTAGGAGTGTTTTGGGTTGCTAGAAGTTATTTTATATCCCTTGCCTGTGCATTAAAAATAAACAAACATGTCTACTGAAGATAAGCAGGTTTGTGAGGCAGTAGTTGAAAGGAAAGGGATAGGACAGGAAGACAGAGATGATTCGGGAATCAGTGATTAAGGAGTGTCATTAGATAGCCCATTAGCACATTCAACTAGTTATCCCGAGACACCGGGACAAACGACGAGGAATAAGTCAGTTTCAGAGGATGCAGATATACGATCGATGTTGGCAGCCTTGCTAAAAGAAACTAGAGAGAGGGAGGAAAAGTTCCACAAATCACTAAAGAGTTTACAAGAGAATAACAAATCAATAGAGAAGGGTTTACAAGAAACTAGAGAAGAGGGAGAAATATCCCGAGAATCATTAGAGAAAAGTTTACAAGAAAACAACGCATCACTAAAGGAAGATTTACGAGAAAGGGAAGAGATATTCCACAAATCAGTAGAGAAAAGTTTACAAGAAAACAACGCATCACTAAAGGAAGATTTACGAAAATCATTAAGGGAAGATTTACAAGAAACTATAGCACAAGAGATCAAAACATCGCAGATGAAGATGGAATGTAGTCTGAAGAAGGAAATACAAGAATTAGAAGAACGACTGAAGATGGACATCAACGAGGGAGAGAGGAAGCTACAGAAGAGCATAGACCAAGTCCAGGGAGACGTGGAGAAGATGGAAGGAAAGTTAACAAAAAAGATGGAAGACAATATTGAAGAAACGAAAGCCGAATTAGGAGAAAGAATCAACGAAGTGGAAACAAATTGCAATCATCGAATCACCGAGGTGACGCAAATGCAGAAACAATGTAATGATGCGGTTAAGGGGATAGGGGATAGGCAAAACCAACTGGCTGTCAATCTGAGAAATGCTATAGCCGTGCAACGAGAAGAGGATAACAAGAGGGTTGCAATGGAGGTCAGGCAATTACAACAGGGAGTGCAGCAATTGGAGAGCAAGACAGAAGAAATTGATAAGCGAATTAGCAATGCCACTTTAACCGTTGGGGAAGGTAGAGTAGTTACCTTGAAGAGCAGTGATAATCGGTACGTCCAAAATCATACAGGGCAGAAATTTAGACCGAAAGGAGGGTTGCACCCAATGATATTTATGAAATGGTTAAAAGGAGTTTTCCCAGCACATCTTAAAGACTCAGACAAGATTCAATTTGCAATAGATAGAATGGAAGGTGAGGCCTTCACTTGGGGAGTCAGGAAGAAGGAAGGGACTACTAGTTATGATCAGTTTGAAGAGGAATTCTTGAAGAAATACTGGTCCAAAAGTCATCAGTGTGCAGCAATTGAGGACCTACTCCACCGCAAGTCACTTAATACATGGAGAGGAACGTTGAGAGAGTTTGCCGAACATTTGTGGGAACTGAACGAGACCTTGGAACAACCCCTGAGTGATGACGTAATGTTATCAGCAATAAAAAGAAGAATGAGCCGGAGAATGCAGGAAACTGTATCCGGGAGCCTAATTAAAGATAGGGAGGCCTTGATGGAAATACTGGAACAGTTGGAATCTGTTCGATCACAGGAACACAATCAAGCTAATGATCAGAACCAAGGTGGACATAATTAGCATCGAATTCGTTTTAATGGCCCACCAAATTACAGAGGTAGAGGTGGGGGTAATGGACGTAGGAACCATGGCAATGATCAACAGTTTCACCACAATCATGGGAGAGATGATGATGATGATAATGACAGGAATTATGAGAGAAGAGGTGATAGACAAAGGGATCAAGAGGTACGAATTGAAGAAAGTTAGGTGTAGGGAGCTAGCAACTCTTTTGCTGGTATACCAAGTGGCGACTGGTACACTCCCAACTGGGTGAGACTTTATTTCTAATTTCAAGTTTCACTTCTCTACCATCTTTCTCTATCCTTAGGTTAAGAAAGTTAGTGTGTAGTAGTTAGAATAGGTAGTGGTTGTACAAATGGTAGTTAGGAATCTTGTAGCAAATTTATAGTTCACTCATATATGGAGAAGTAGTTAAGGTGTAGGGAGCTAGCAACTCTTTTGCTGGTATACCAAGTGGCGACTGGTACACTCCCAGCTGGGTGAGACTTTATTTCTAATTTCAAGTGTCACTCCTCTACCATCTTTCTCTATCCTTAGGTTAAGAAAATTAGTGTAGTAGTTCGGATTGGTAGTGGTCATCCAAGTAATTCAGTCAGGAACCATATAGTAAATTTGTTGTAGTTGCTGTTGATGTAGAGTGTGAGATGTCAGAGAATCGATAACTTAAAAAAAGCTCAGTTTACTGTGAGTAAATAACCAAAATTAATAATGCCAGAAGGAATAAGGTGAGAACCATATCAGAAAGCGAATGTTTACATAATGTCATGGTAAGTTAATTGGTTAAACAAGAATTTGGGTAATCTTATAGAGTTGTTTTATGAGGCATGAAAAGGTCAAACTGTTGTAAGAAAATTGAAGTAATGTATCAGCTTGTAAGTAGATGAACATATAAAGAAACAAATACACAAGGAGATAGTTGTTCGGATAAATGATGTGAAATATGATGAATGGAGAGGCTAAGGAGCCTGAAGTAGTATTTTTATGTGGTTATTGCAGCGAATATGGAGAGTTGATGTAGGTTGAAGATATATATGCAGTTGAAGTTGCTGTTAAGTTGAGGGAGTTATGTGTAATGATGTATATTGAGTATGAGAGGTTTGAAGTGTTGAAGTATATGGAGGATTGATATAGGTTGAAGATATATATGTATTTGCAGTTGAAGTTGGTGTTAAGTTATGTGTAATGAAGAGTATGCAGTATGAGATGTTTGAAATATTGAAGTATGTCATTTAGCACATGAGCAACATCTGTTTGCAAGTTATTTGTAGGTATACATGTTTATCTGAAGTATGCTGATAAAACAAGGTGTAACTAATGAGTAATTAGTAATTCATGTATCCAATTAGCTATCAGAGTCAATTATGGTTATACGTAGGTCAAGCTTTAGAAGCAGAATTCTGGCACTGAGTAATGAATGACAAATATCCATATAGTGGATTTAAATTAGTGTGAATATAACAGGAGATATTGTACCTCTCATCTAAGCTTTCTTGATAACAATTCACATATGGAAGTGATGTTTGGCAAAATGAAATGATCAGTAGTTTAAAATTTTTCATTGGGTGACCACATTAGTTGTAGTGTTGCAAATAATTATGTAAGACATGCTTAGCGGTTCAATGTAGCATTTAAATTTATGGAATCTGTAATGAACAAGTTGTGAATTTCTTCCTTAACTTTTATAAGTGTTGGCCAAGTGAGTTATAAATTAGAGTGATAGTAGTGTGGACGGCACAAACCCCGCTGAAAGGACGGCATACCAAAGGGGTAGCTGGCATTCAATGTATAAATGTCATATTTTGTCTCAATTTCAATTTGCTTGTGTTAAAGATTTAAATAAGTTGTGATTTTTTCTTCCTTAACTTTTATATGCGTTGGGAAGGGAGTTATAAGTTAGTGTGGTAGTGGTATGGACGGCACGAACCCCGCTGAAAGGACGGCATACCAAAGGGGTAGCTGGCATTCACCTAGTTGTTTTCTTGTCTTTGCTGTAGCAATAAGTTGTGGATTTCTTCCTTAACTTTTATAAGTGTTGGCCAAGTGAATTATGAATTAGAGTGATAGTAGTATGGACGGCACGAACCCCGCTGAAAGGACGGCATACCAAAGGGGTAGCTGGCATTCAACTAGTTTCTTTTCTTGTGTTTGCTATAGCAAGTTATAACAGATATGTAGTTAATGACTCGTACAAACCTTTGAAAGTGAAAAGTTTTTGGAAATTTTTGATAAGATAAATTTATAAAAATATTTACCGTGCTATGTTAAGTAAGTAGGATTGATGTTGTGTGTTATTTGGACAATGCCATATTTTTGAGATGTAATAACTTTTTGTAGAATATTATTGTAGAGGCAGCCCACTACCGGAGTCAAGGATTTTCTTGGTGATTGTAATTTCATTACTTATTTGCACTGTGTGTTTTGTTCATATGTAGTGATGTCTAATTCCCTAGCCGATTCTTTTACGCCTGTGGCTTCAAAGAAGTTTTCGAGGGCGGGGATGTAAGGGGTCCGTAGGCCCATACTATAAGTTTTGCGACAGCACAGGTCGACAGGACAAACAATCGATGGTGTGCGTCGGGTGGCGAGAGCGAGAGCGAGTGTTGAGAGAGTAGAGTGGGACCGAGGCTGCGGGCCGGGCCGTGGGGCGGCCGGTGGCCGTAATGAAAGGCCGTACCGACAAAGGGGGTGGCCATCGCCGTGGTTTAACCCCTTTGTGTTAGAAATATACGGGAAAGTGAAAAAGTATAATTACTAGTGTGAGTCAGTGATATTTTTGTGCCGATATTTGTAATTACGCGTCTACCGCGCCGGCATTATTTGGATTGCAGTGTTGGATTGCAGTGTTGGATTGCAGTGATTGAAATTGCGTGTGACGATAAGGAATAACGAAAGAGCCTGTGCTGTAATTAGCCGTTATTAATTCTGTACGACGAAGGCAGTGGCTGTCTCCTTACGTTGTGTTTTTGGTGATAAATATAGGTTCTTGATTAATGAAACTGTGTTGCTGTTCTTCTTGGCACCAGACATTCATTATTGCAGCATTCGAGAAGGACAAAATGGAATGTAACATCTCCGTAGCAGTCCAATCCGATTGCCAGCCCCATTAGGTACACGGTCACATTAGTTATTATCTATTTGGGCTGCTATCAAATCCCGATCGAGCGGGATAAGTCACTAGATTAAACCGGAGTGTTACAAACTGACAGTGTAATATTGAGTGCGGCTCTAGAAAATTTACTATTCGTTTCACCAATTTAATCAGGTGCTATAAGCCTGCAAATTTTCCACAAAGTCCTCCGTGATGTAAAGAACAATGAATCCTGTCTGTCAATCACTGTAATTTTTTGCTCTTCCATCTTCAACTAAATCTTAAAATTCATCCTGCATGCCGCTGTAATGCTCCTCCGTAGTAAATCTGCGGCACCCGTCAATTATGCATCTGCATAATAGATATTTAGAATTCTCGTGCTCCTCTTCTGTCGTTCGCATTCATTCTTAAAGGCTCGCAACGATAGATCATCGGCCGCTGTGACCGAGCGGTTCTAGGTGCTTCAGTCCGGAAACGCGCTGCTACTACGGTCGCAGGTTCGAATCCTGCCTCGGGCATGGATGTGTGTGATGTCCTTAGGTTAGTTAGGTTTAAGTAGTTCTAAGCTCTAGGGGACTGATGACTGCAGATGTTAAGTCCCATAGTGCTTACAGCCATTTGAACCATTCTGACGATAGATCACTAGATTGTCTCTTTCTGTCAAAGTACCACTGGACCTGTCAGTTTCCTTCTCACTACCAACAGATAATGAAGAGTAGGCAGCGCTGACAGCGCGAGTCTGCCAAACGGAAGAATGTCGTGCCGATTGAAGAACATCTCACCGCAATACCAAATGAACTGTCACGCTATACCGAGTATTTCCAAGAAGGACGGAGCAAACTTGAGTCAGATCGATCCTCGGCCTGCGCGCTTGCAGCACATCAGGGTGACGTGCAGTTCTCTGCACCGTGTCAGATCCTGTTGCACAGAGCGACTGATCCTTTCTGTCATTCGCACAACGCAGCTGAAACTGATTTGAATCTGCTTTTTAATTCGCTTGTGGTCTTCTTACAAGTTTCGTTCTGGCGCCAGATTATTTTATCGCCGCTCTGAGTGTTACCCATCATCAAATTTCATACACTTTATTGAGCATCATCTATTCAAAAGTAACTCTAGTCTGATTGCTCAAGTTTTATTGTCTTGGCCGATCAGGGTAGCCGCACGGTCTAGGGCGCCTTGATACGGTCCGCGTGGCCCCCTCCGTCGGAGTTTAGAGTCCTCCCTCAGGCATGGGTGTTTGTGTTGTCCATAGCGATAGTTAATTTAAGTCAGATTAAGTAGTGTGTAAGCCTAGGGACCGATGACCCCAGCACTTTGGTCCCACAGGAACTTTCCACAAATTTCCAAATTTTTTTATTGTTTGCGTTACTGAGTCGTTACAAATCTGGCTGCAAGGATAGCTCCTTAAATTAAGTTGTTCAACAGTTCAGTAAATTTCATCAAATGCTCTTCTCACAGCCAAACCCAGCATTCTATTTCCCATCCTAACTACACTGCTGGCCATTAAAATTGCTACACCACGAAGATGACGTGCTACAGACGCGAAATTTAACCGACCCGAAGAAGATGCTGTGATATCCAAATGATTAGCTTTTCAGAGCATTCACACAAGGTTGGCGCCGGTGGCGGCACCTACAACGTGCTCTCATGGGCGAAGTTTCCAACCGATTTCTCATACACAAACAGCAGTCCACCGGCGTTGCCTGGTGAAACGTTGTTGTGATGCCTCGTGTAAGGAGCAGAAATGCGTACCAACACGTTTCCGACTTTGATAAAGGTCGGATTGTAGCCTATCGCGATTGCGGTTTATCGTATCGCGACATTGCTGCTCGCGTTGGTCGAGATCCAGTGACTGTTAGCAGAATATGGAATCAGTGGGTTCAGGAGGGTAATACGGAACGCCGTGCTGGATCCCGACGGCCTCGTATCTCTAGCAGTCGAGATTATAGGCATCTTATCCGCATGGCTGTAACGGATCGTGCAGCCACGTCTCGATCCATGAGTCAACAGATGGGGACGTTTGCAAGACAACAACCATCTGCACGAACAGTTCGACGACGTTTGCAGCAGCATGGACTATCAGCTCGGAGACCATGGCTGCGGTTACCCTTGACGCTGCATCACAGATGGGAGCGCCTGTGATGGTGTACTCAACGACGAACCTGGGTGCACGAATGGCAAAACGTCATTTTTTCGGATGAACCCAGGTTCGGTTTACAGCATCATGATGGTCGCATCCGTGTTTGGCAACATCGCGGTGAACGCACATTGGAAGCACGTATTCGTCATTGCCATACTGTCGTATCACCTTGAGTGATGGTATGGGGTGCCATTGGTTACACGTCTTGGTCACCTCTTGTTCGCATTGACGGCACTTCGAACAGTGGAAGTTACATTTCAGATGTGCTACGACCCGTGGCTCAAAAATGTTCAAATGTGTGTGAAATCGTATGGGACTTAACTGCTAAGGTCATCAGTCACTAAGCTTGCACACTACTTGACGTAAATTATCCTAAGGACGAACACACACACACCCATGCCCGAGGGAGGACTCGAACCTCCGCCGAGACCAGCCGCACAGTCCATGACTGCAGCGCCTGAGACCGCTCGGCTAATCCCACGCGGCGACCCGTGGCTCTACCCTTCATTCGATCCCTGCGAAACCCTACATTTCAGCAGGATAATGCACGACCGCATGTTGCAGGTCGTGTACGGGCCTTTCTGGATACAGAAAATGTTCCACTGCTGCCCTGGCCAGCACATTCTCCAGATCTCTCACCAATTAAAAACGTCTGGTCAATGGTGGCCGAGCAACTGGCTCGTCACGATACTCTTGATGAACTCTGGTATCGTGTTGAAGCTGAATGGGCAGTTGTACCTGTACATGCCATTCAAGCTCTGTTTGACTCAATGCCCAGGCGTATCAAGGCCGTTATTACACTCAGAGGTGGTTGTTCTGGGTACTGATTTCCCAGGATCTATGCACCCAAAGTGCGTGAAAATGTAATCACATGTCAGTTCTAGTATAAAATATTCGTCCAATGAATACCCGTTTATCATCTGCATTTCTTCTTGGTGTAGCAATTTTAATGACCAGTAGTGTAGGTGGCCTGTTAAATATTGGTAAATATACTTCGTAATCGTAGTAGCCTTCATTACTATTTCCATAAGGAAGGCCTATTTTAATTATTGTTTCATTTTCCACTCATATCAGTTCTTGTAATCTGACATGTCAGTAAATTTATATTATGTGCAGACATATTTTTGTTGTTTCAGTGTACGTAACTACATAATTTATATGCTCACAGATGTCACTGTATCTCGCCATTCCTGGAGTTTGCTTAAGAAATGCTGTATAATTTGCTGTTCTATAGTTTACATAATGTATTAAGCAGGAAACTGAAGTACAATGCATCTGCATTTGGAAGTCTAAATATTGGAAATGATTCCAACTCAGTGCATTTAAGTATCACTGCAAAGAAATAAAAAAAAATACAGACATCATAAAAAGTTTTGCATCACCCCGGTTCCCAGAAATCTTGAAGTTAGACGTTGACTGTGGATATTGTATCACAGACACAGTCTCTTTCACTGTTCAGAGATGTCACTAAACCCGCCCAAAGACGTAAACAACCATGCATGAGCAGCGCCTATTAGACGGAGGGGGTCCGACAGCTGATCAAAAATGGCTCTGAGCACTATGGGACTTAACATCTGAGGTCATCAGTCCCCTAGAACTTAGAACTACTTAAACCTAACCAAAGGACATCACACATATCCATGCCCGGGGTAGGATTCGAACCTGCTATCGGTTCCAAACTGAAGCGCCTAGAGCCACTCGACCACACCGGCTGGCGACAGCTGATCAGTTCCAGTCATTCCGCCAGAAGAAGATACACGACTAGTGTTGGCTGTAGTTAAGGCATGCCTAGACGGTCAATACCGAGGTTCGATCGCGTCCGCATTGTTACTTTGTACTAGGAAGGGCTCTCAACAAGGCACGTGCCCAGGCGTCACGGAGTGAACATGGAAGAGATACAGAGAAACAGGAACTGTCAATGACATGCCTCGCTCAGGCCGCCCAAGGGCTACTACTGCAGTGGATGACCGCTACCTACGGATTATGGATCGGAGGAACACTGACAGCAGCGCCACCATGTTGAATAATGCCTTTCGTGTAGCCACAGGACGTCGTGTTACGGCTCAAACTGTACTCAATAGGCCGCATGATGCGCAACTTCACTCACAACTTCCATGGCGAGGTCCATATTTGCAACCACGACTCCATGCAGCGCGGTACAGATGGGCCCAACAACATACCGAATGGACCGCTCAGGACTAGCACCACGTTCTCTTCATCGATGAGTGTCGCATATACCTTCAACCAGACAACCGTCAGAGACGTTTTTGGAGGCAACCCGGTCAGGCTGAACGCCTTACACACACTGTCCAGCGAGTGCAGCAAGGTTGAGGTTCCCTGATGTTTTGGAGTGGTACTATGTGAGGTCGAGGTACACCGCTGGTGGTCATCGAAGGCGTCGTAACGGCTGTACGATATATGAATGCCATCCTCCGATCGATAGTGCAACCATATAGGCAGTATACTGGCGAGGCACTCGTCTTCATGGACGACAATTCGCGCCCCCATCGTGCACATCTTGTGAATGACTTCCTTCATATAACGACATCGATTTTAATAGAGTGGCCAGCATGTTCTCCAGACATGAACCCTATCCAACATGCCTGGGATAGATTGAAAATGGATGTTTATGGACGACGTGATCCACCAACCACTCAGAGGGACCTACACCGAAACGCCGTTGAGGAGAGGGACAATCTGGACCAACAGTGCCTTGATGAGTTTGTGGATAGTGTGTCAGGACGAATACAGGCATGCATCAGTGCCAGAGGACATGCTACTGGGTATTAGAGGTAACGGTGTGTACAGTAATCTGGACCACCTCCTCTGAAGGTCTCGCAGTATTGTGGTACGACATGCAATGTGTGGTTTTCATGAGCAATAGAAACGGTGGAAATGATTTTTATGTTGATCTCTATTCCAGTTTTCTGTACAGGTTCCGGAACTCTCGGAACCGAGGTGATGCAAAAGTTTTTTTGATTTGTGTACTTGCAAAAGATCTGAAACCAACAGAGAAATGAATTTAAACAAATTATTTGGGTAGCAACTTCGGATAATTAAGAAAAATCTGTTACAGATGAAATGACAAAGATGAAAAAAGATAATATGTGTTCTAAGACTTCTACACTAGAAGACATAAAAGAAAACAGAACACTGGATGTCGTGATGAAACCAAAGTGCCTACAGCACAAGGTCCGGTAAAATATAATGTATCCACTAAATTAAAAATGAACAATAATTGTCTCAAAATACTGAAAAATATAAAACAAACTGTACAGACGAGCTGATTAACGCTTTTGGAAAATGTAGGCTAGACAAAAAAATCAATAAAGCAGACAATACATTTGTTTTTGACGAGGTTTCGCCTTAAGCAAACAAATTGCCTTCGCCTTTTCTACCCATACATGATTTGCCGACGTTACGGGATCATCAATGCATTTTTTACCCGCTATTTATTACATAAAATGAAAAACTGCTTTTCACTGCCTGTACATACGAAATATCGGTTTTTGAATAATGTAACCACAAATCGGAAAACGATAAAAGCATTTTGCATGTCTTCTTAACATATACTGTGGTTTCTGTGGCGTTCTGCATATTGCGTTATTGGTGTTGTTTGTGTCTGTTTGTGTTTGTGTATGTGTTGGAGGGGGGTGGGTGTCATCTGACAGCTCTTTGAGGGTACAGAGCAGAGTTCCATTGCAGAGAACAGTGAGTTCAAGTGTTACTTTTTTTCCGTCTACAATGACTGTGTATTTAGTTGTTTTCTTCAATAACTGGTTTCTCGCGTCTCAGTCTTGACGTAACTTTCTGAAGTCCGTACGTAATTCAAAATGTTGTGGTCTTCAACCCGTAGATTGGTTTGATGCAGCTCTCTGGGCTACTGTATCCTGTGCAAGCCTCTTCATCTCCGTGTAACTACTGCATCTTACATCCTTTTGAATCTGGTTACTGTACTCATCTCTTGGTCTACCTCTACGATTTTTATCCCCCCCCCCTCCCCCACCTCCCCCCTCCCCACACATTTCCCTCCAATACTAAGCTGATTTCTTGATGTCTCAGAATGTATCCTATCTCTCTCTCCCTTCTTCTTGTCAGGTTGTGCCACACATTTCTTTTCCACCCAATTCTATTCAGTACCGCCTCATTAGTTACTTGATCTACCCATCTAATCTTCAGCATTCTTCTGTAGCAGCACATTTCAAAAGCTTCTATTCTCTTCTTGTTTAAACATTTTATCGTCTATGTTTCACTTCGACATAAGGCTACACTCCATACAAATACCTTCAGAAAAGACTTCCTAACACTTAAATATGTATATATTTGCAGTTAACAAATTAATCTTCTTCGGAAACGCTTTTCTTTCCAGCGTCAGGCTACATTCTATATCCTCTCCACTTCGGCCATCATCCATTATTATACTGTCCAAATAGCAAAACTCATCTACTAGCTTAAGTGTTTCGTTTCCTACTCTAATTCCCTCGTTTTCAGCTGATTTAATTCGACTACATTCCATTATCCTTGTTTTGCTTTTTTATGTCCTCCTTATGTCCATCTTTCAAGACACTGCTCATTCCACTCAACTGCTGTTGCAGGTCCGTTGCTGTCGCTGACAGAATTACGATGTCGTCAGTAAACAGCAAAACTTTAACCTGAACTCCAAATTTTTCTTTATTTCCCTTTACTTCATGTTCAGTGTAGCCATTGGGGATGGCTACAACCCTGTCTCACTCCCATTTCAACCACTGCTTCCCTCGACTCATAACTACCGTCTGATTACTGTGCAAGTTGTAAAAACTTTTCGCTCCCTGTGTTTTATCCCAGCTACCTACCGAAATTCAAAGAGCATGTTCCAGTCAACATTATCAGAAGCTTTCTCTAAGTCTACAAATGCTACAAACGTAGTTTTCTTCTAAGAAAAGTTATAGCGTCAGTATCGCCTCGCGTGTGCCCACATTTCTTCGGAATCCAAACTAATCTTCCCAGAGGTTATCTTCTTCCAGTTTTTCCATTCTTCTGTAACGAATTCGTATTGGCATTTTACAACCATGGCTAATTAAAGTAATAACTTGATAATTTTCACACCTGTCAGCACCAGCTTTCTTTGAAATTGGAATTCAAGATACAAAAGCAAAATTCGTATGCTTTCAGAGATGCAAGGTATGGCACACAAGCTAATAACTGCCCACGCTTCCGACAAGTAGTATGCACCGTGGTGTTCCAGGTATCACCGAACGCTCGTAATCTATTCACAGCATTCCACGAACTCCCAGTGCTTGTGAAAAGCTAACAGCGTCGAAAACTTCCTGCTCAGTGACAAATTTAATGGTAATTAATTTTTTATTTATTTATTTGGTTCGTTTAAACTCTTTTTAAGTGACTTTCTCGTCTCTACTTCTGTAATCTTAATTTTGATCTTAGAATCAGACCAGCGCCTTTCTTTCCAACAGACGGGTCAATCCTGCACTACTGCACTGTTATTGCAGCAGCCAGCGACTCAGATAGCGGGCGTATTTAATCGCTTCCACAGCTTCCACAGCTTCCACAGCGCAATCTCATACGCATAGCAGGTAGCGAACACATTGCAATGATGGATCCAAAATTTCACGAAAGGGACTATACTGGCTGTGCTTTTCTATACCCTCAGCTCCAAGTCCGGAAAACCTTCAAGCTGGATAAAAGCGCCTCTATTTTTATTACAGGTTAGGTGGCACTTTTGGAAGTACTCAATATAATATCTTCAACTCCCTTCTCCCAGAGTGTCCTTAAAAATATTCACCAAGTGAGATGAATTAAAACAACCAGTTGTTATACGGTGGATGTGGTTTTGGAATATATTCGCTGTGTACGGAAGGGACAGACCATCCATTTGCGGTAGGTACAAATGGTTCAAATGGCTCTGAGCACTATGGGACTTAACATCTGAGGTCATCAGTCCCCTAGAACTTAGAACTACTTAAACCTAACTAACCTAAGGACATCACACACATCCATGCCCGAGGCAGGATTCGAACCTGCGACCGTAGCGGTCGCGCGGTTCGGTAGGTACATCCCACGCTGGCATCAGCTATAATAGAAAGTCGTATTAGAGAAGCAAGCTGACTCTATAGGCACTGTCCTTCAGATGAAATTTCCGTACACAGACCACTTACCTGAGGTCGAGAGCCACGGAAAATATCATTGGCAATATATTTGAAATGTGTTCAAATAACGAAAGGTTGGTATTATGCGATGTTACAGCCTTGAATATCTCCGAGGCCGTGGTTTATGAGGATAAATTTGGACTTATCAACGGCTTCAACCATCTTTCGACTCCGCTTTAACTACACCTCTTTTTTTCTCCACAAATCGAATCAACTTTTACATTTCTCTAGCATGTGAGAGTGATTCTGAAACGGAAGCTGACTAATTGATTGACGGGGTTTATGGGACTAAACGGCGAGATCATCAGTCCCGCGATTCAGAAGTTATTCGCGGAAGAGAGAGGGACTGCTAAAAGTGGAGTCAGAGGAGTCAAACTATAAAACGAGGAAGTTAAAACACAAACAGCAGAAGGCATTAAAGGGTAGACTAAATGTAAAAATTGGAAAAACAGAGGGATAAAAGAGCAGTCTTTGCACGGGAGAATGGTCATGGTCCCCATCCCGAGAAAATACGAAGAAAGGCCCCAATCACAACCACCCTGCCCCTGCTTCAGGAGTAAAACAAAATTTTATAATTGAAAATAAAAGGACCAGTTCAACAACCGATGAATCGTCTGTTAGTACTAAAGATAAGGAATCTGGAAGACTGTACTTAGTACGAAGGCCCAAAGGAGGGGACATTCCACAAATATATTAGATACCGTCGGTCTGGATCCACAACCACATTGGGGTGCGGGGGGGGGGGGGGGTCGTCAAGAAGAGAAAACAACGAGCTAGCCTGATATGCTAAGGCGTACAAGACACAAGATAGTGGACTCCTTCAGAGTGAAGCGGAAGGAAGCGCCAAACCGCAGTAGTCTCCGTGATTGTGCGGAATTTGTTCAAATGGTTCTAAGCACTACGGGACTTAACATCTGAGGTCATCAGTCCCCTAGACGTCGAACTACTTAAACCTAACTAATCTAAGAACATCACACACACCCATGCCCGAGGCAGGATTCGAACTGCGACCGTAGCAGCAGCGCGGTTCCGGACTGAAGCGCCTAGAACCGCTCGGCAATTACGTCCGGCTGCGGAATTTGTTACTGAGAGAAATAGCACACCAGATGTCATTCCACTTTTGGGCAAAGAGAGAATTGACGTAGATCCACGTTTCTGTAGCTGGAATTATGAAACGGATTGCGGGGAGGTGGGTGGGGGGAGGGGGAGAAGGGAAGTATCTCCTTCTGTAGCTAAACGATAAGCCAGTTCATTCCCTGGAATACCCATATGACTTGGGACCCAGAGAAAGACAGCTGAGCAGGAAGCATGGCCAAGGGCAAAGAGAAGGTCATGGATAGCACAGACCAAAGGATGACAAGAGTAACACCGGTGGGTTGCCTGAAAGCTGGTCTTTGAGTCGGTACATATTAAACACGGTGGAGGGAGGCCTGAGTAACAAAATGGATGGCCCTGTTTACAGCTATCTGATCTGCTGTGAACACACTGTATGATCCCGGCAATAAATGGTGTTATAAACCAGTAGGGGACGTGAAAGCGTATCCCACCTCATCCATCATCATCAGTGTAGAAGATGGTAGGACACTGACACTCTGCAAGGATGAAATGTACAAAACTCAGAAAGACCATACGGGACCCTGGAATCGGTCGGTCGTTATCCGTGGTCTAGGCACCATTTAAGGGGTAAGGGGGCTGGGAGGGGGAGGAAATACACAGGATGCATTTCAGTGAGTGGAGATAGAGATCCCGACAGCGGGTAGCGAGACACATTCCAAGTGGCACTCCCAGTCGTGGGCAGTTATCAGGAGAGAGATATCTCTCGTTTGCAAAGAGGACAGGGTACACGGAATGGTCAGAGAATAGGCGAATGGTAATTGCGCAAGGAACTAGGAGTTGGCTCCTTGGTATCTGTAGAGACGGAATCCCTATTTCTGCGAGGAGACTGTCAACGGGACTAGTACTAAAGGCACCAACAGTCAGACGCGCCTCACAATGGGTAACAGCATCAAGCATTTTCAGAGTGGAAGGAGTCGCTAAGCAATAAGCCTGACTACCATAATCTAGTCTGTACAAGACCAGAGCACAATTAAGATGGAGGAGATTAGCACGGTCTGCTCCCCAAGATATGTGGGTCTGGAGGAAAAGAGCATTAGGTTCCCACATGCTATAGTCTTCAGGTGCAGAATATGGGGCAGCTACGTCAGCTTTTTATCAAAAATAAGGCCCAAGAAACGCGACAGCATCAAGGACCTGCTCGCCTAAATGAAGTTCTGGCTCGGGGTGTGCTGTGGGTCGACGACAAAAATGTACAACCCGCGTTTTGGAGGGAGAAAACTGGAAGCCAAAGGAGACAGCCCTTGCAGAGGCCTGTCGGAGGGCGCCTTAAAGCCAGCGCTCAGCAGATGCTACCGAGTGGGAGCTGCACCAGATAAAAAAATCGTCGACATACAATGCCAGAGTAACCAGAGGCGCAACAGAGGCTACAGGCCCATTGATGGCTTTGAAGAAGAGTGTGACACTTAACGCACAACCCTGTGGGATACCATTCGTCTATATCGAGGGTGCTGAGTGAAGTGCCAACTTGGACCCGGAAGATAGTTCAAATGGCTCTGAGCACTATAGGACTTAACATCTGAGATCATCAGTCCCCTATAACTTAGAACTACTTAAACCTATCTAACCTAAGGACATCACACACATCCATGCCCGAGGCAGGATTCGAACCTGCGACCGTAGCGGTCGCGCGGTTCCAGACTGTAGCGCCTAGAACCGCTCGGCCACCCCGGACGGCGGACCCGGAAGAGCTGATGGGATAAAAACAAGTGGATAAAAATCGGAAGTGGGCCGCGAAAGCCTCATACGTGGAGGATAATTAAAATGTGATGGCGCCAAGCTGCGTCGTATGCCTTATGTAGGTCAAATAAGATCGTGACAAGGTGCTGGCGGTTAGAAAAGACTGTCGGATTGCTGTTTCCAATCTAAGTAAATTATTGTTGGAGATCGTCTTTCCCGGGAACCACACCTGTACGGGGACGAAAGTCCGCGAGAATCGAGCACCCAACACAATCGGACGCTAACTATCTTCCTGAGCAGTTTAAAAAGTATGTGCGTCAGGCTATCGTGAGATATCTGCTTAGAGAAGTTGGGCTCTTCCCAGGCTTTAGGACGGGGATAACCGTACTGTATCGTCATTGTGAGGGGAAGGCATCTATGAGCCCAATACGGTTGAAGACCCTGAGTAGACGTTGCCTCTGGGTAACGTCCAGGTGTTGGATCGTCTGAATGCGGATGGAATCTGGGTTTGGGGCCGTGTCATGTGAAGAGGAAAGCGCCTACAAGAATTCCAATTCAGTGAAGGGCTCATTATATGGTTTACCTTACAGTTTTAATCTGCCAGGAAGTTTCATATCAGCGCACACTCCGCTGCAGAGTGAAAATCTCATTCTAGAGAGGGGTCTGTTCAACTCGGCGATTCTGACAGAGAAAGGTAGCAGGATAGGAAGAGGACGCCCATGCTATCGCAAAGTGTATCTCAAGGTGTTCTGCAAGCACCAACGGATCAGTACACAGAGCACCCTGGGGTATAAGGCGCTGGACATTTGATTGTCACTGGACCAAACCTGTGATTAAGAAGCATACGTCATCAGGGAGGAATCATAGCGCTCCCAGCATTCATTTTTACTCTGCTTAATAAGGTAGCGAACCTTAGCATGCAGACGCTTAGAAGCGAGGAGATTAGTCTGTAAGGGTGTCGTTTAAATCGCTAAAGCGCCCGTCGGCGGTCCTAGATAGCAATTGCTACGGCCTTGGTCCACCACAGTACCAGTAGACGACGAGGGGAACCTGTGGATAGGGGGACAGTAGTCCCAGCAGCATGAAGAGTAGTGGCAGAGACGCCCTGCACAGCCGCAATTCGAGAGAGAGGTGTCTAAATGCACAGCAGACGTTTGTAAAGTCCAATTGGCCCCGCGGAATGCCCAACATGTGGACGATAGAATCATTGGAAAGGGGCCACTGTCACAAAGATCATCATGGGCTGACCACTTTAGGAAGCCACGAGAGCAGGGAATGAGATCTTGAGATCGATAGAAGGTGCCATGAGCGGCAATGAAGTGGGTAGGGGAACTATCTTTGAGGTGATACAAGTCCGTCTGTAACAAGGTAGTCAATTAGAAGACACCTAACTGTCGAAATGGCACTCCCCCACAGAGTATGCTGTGCATTGAAGTCCCCCAAGGTGGAGTATGGGGGCGGGAGTTGTTGTTTTAAGGGAGACAGATCAACATAAGGAAGTGGTCTACCTGGAGGAAGGTAGACATTGTAAATGGTGGTTGCTGGGTGGTTTTCACTCTAACCACTACTGCTTTGTAAGTATGAAAGGGGATCCAGTCACTAATGACATTGGTGCGAACCAATGTGCAGGCTGCTCCAGATAATATCCCTGGACCGGCACGGTTCTGGTAAAACAACCGATAGCCACGAAACGTTGGAGAGTGGTCATCACGGAAGTGCGTTTCTTGAAGAGCAAGACAGAACACAGAATAATAGGAAAAATGTTGTTGCATTTTCCATAGGTTACGATAATATGCGTTGGAATTCCACTGGATATAAAGAAGCTGAGTGGAGGTCATGTCAATCGGTCAGTGGTCGTCAGCGTCAAATATGGGGTGACATTCACAAATAGGATGTCAGACTCAGGTTATGAGGGGGAGATGGCACCTCGGGGGCACTGGAGTCCTTGTCCTGGGACATGTTTCTTCTTCTTCTCTTTCAGAAGTGGATTAGGGCGGTGCACAGAGGGAGAGCAGGCAAGATGCAGAACCAAAAGAGTGGCCTTAGGGCACACAAAGGTCCAAGTTATGGCAGCAGGCTTCTGGCCTGAGAAACGCCAGTGGGAGTGGTCCTGGGAGGGAGCGCCATCACTGGCAGGTGCCGAAGAAGGGGGACAATTCTTTGGCTGAGGAGGGCAAGCGGCTCCTAGAGCAGAGGGCGTGGGACCTGCGGGGGAAGGGGAAGGGAAAGGGAGGTGGGACTGGAGTAAGAAAGAGATAGGAGGGGAAATCATGTAATAGAGGCAACAGTTGAAGAAAGTGACATAGATGGAGTCCGTCATATTTTTGTCGAGCCTCAGCTTGAGATAGGTGATGCAAGGACTTATACTTTCGGATCTTCTTCTCTCTCTTGTAAGCTGGGCAATCTGGCGAGCGAGGAGAGTGGTAGTCATGACAATGGCCACACACAGGTGGCGGCACACAAGGGTTTCCCTCATGGAGTGCATGTCCACAGTCACCACAAAGAGGCCCACAAAACAGCGGAAAAACGTATGCCCAAAACGCAAGCATCAAAAGCACTTCATAGGTGTTGGGACGCACAGATACATGTCAGGATTGTACCACACAACCTTGATCTTCCCTGAGAGGTTATCTCCCTAGAAAGCTAAAATGAAGTCGCCGGTATCGGTGCAGTTGTCTTTATAACCCTTCTGCACACATCGAACAAAATAAACGTTCTGTCGCTCCAGATCAGCCCAGAGTACCTCATCAGTTTGCGGGATGATGTCCTTGTGAGAAATCACTCCCTGGACCATATTGACAGACTGATGAGGGGTAATAGACACTGGGACATGGTAATAGACACCGGGACCTTGCCAAGACGATCACAAGCATGCAGAGCTGCAGATTAGGCGGCAGAAGAAGCTTTGATCAACAGGGAGCCCAAACACATCTTACTGAGAGACTTCATTGCACCAAACTTATCCTCGATACTCTTCACAAAAAACAATGGCTTTTGGCAGTGAGTGTGTCCCCATCCATCCTACTACAGATGAGGTGGCGTGCCTGGCCCTCCTCAGGGACTCTTCCCATGGGCACCACCCAGTCACAGCAAGGTCTGCTTAACACAGCGGCCGTTGTCGGGAGTTCCGATGCTCTAGGAAGACAAGCAACCACTTCTTGGCATACATGGGGAGGGAGCAACTCAGGTATCAGTAGTGTGATACCTGTGTTGTCAGGGTGCTCAGCCAGATGTGACATTACATCCCCACCACACAGACTGGCTGGTGACCTAGCGGGGTGGATGGGGGCTATGGCGAGGCAGGAAGAGAGGAAGGAAGAGGTAGAGAAAAAAACGCTGTAGACGATAGGGAAGGAGTTATTCCCGAAATAGCTCACACTAAATATAGAAAATTTAGAAGTGGAAATCAAACCCCATTGGGGACCTCAACGCCAAAAAGGACGAAAGAAAACAGGCAGGAGGATCAAATTGCAAGCAATACAGGAAAGCAGGAGGATAGCCAGGTCGACATAAATCAGAACACTGAGAGATGGAAATGAGGGAGTAGTGGGGAAGGAGCGAAGATAGGGAAAGAGGGCAGGGTGAAGGAAATGCAGCCAGGGAAGGAAGAATGGGCTGAAAAACCTTGGGGCCCCGTGTGCTCCAAGTACGAACTCACGAAAGAACCGCGAGCCCCCTGTGGGAGGGAGGGAGGAGGAGGGGGGACGGAAGCTGATGTAAGCTACATCTTGTTTTCGTGTCCACTTTTGACTGTGCAAGGTTGGACTTTTCGAAGACATTGCTGGGTATGGACCACCATCTCGCTTAACCAGCTTATTCCCTTTCCTTTACTAAAGAAATTCGGCATTATAAAATGATTGTTATCTTCCGTAAGGGTTTTAGGAAAAATCTATAAGTTTTAATGGTATAAGTTTTTCAATGTAAGATAATGATGCAGTTTCATTAATGGTGTGAACTGATAAATGTTAACTGTCTAATTTTGTTCTAAATCTGTTAGTTAACAATTTATGGTGGACAAAGTCATGACAGCTTGAGTTCTTATATTTGTAAATATTCGTTTATATATTCTTTTCATATAATTCAGTATACAATGGGTGATCAGGGACTAGGGTTACAAGATCGATATTCCTGGAGTTTCGTCTATTATTCAGAAATTAGTAGCGTGCGGTAATTCTGATACATGCAGTTGACAGCCACCAGTCACCTGCAGCGCTTGTTGTAGGTAAACACAAAAGGCGACTCGTTTCGGAAACTCGTCTCGTGAAGAAATCAGCGCAGTTTTTCGATTTCTGTGGACATGTAGCCGCAGCTGAAATTCAATGGCAGCTGGTAGAGGTCTACGGAGAGACTCTAATGTCTCATCAGTATGCCGCAGAACAGTGTCGAAAGTTTGCCGCCCATAGATCAAACGGGATCAACGAGGATCGCAGTGGCCGACCCAGCACGGCATCATCAAATCTGAATACAGCTGGAGTGGAGGAGCTGATTCAGGACGCCAAAAGAATCATGTTACGGTACATGACGATAGAATTGGGAACGTCATTCGGAAGCGGTTGTCTCATTCTTCAGGATATTCTGCAGCACCTGAAAGTTTGTGCCCAACTGGTTCCACGAAATCTGTCCAACCAAACTAAGGAGAAGCGCATGGAGGCAAGTCTGCAACTTTTGCGAGGGCTATCCACGGAAGGGAAGTATTTTCACGGCATTGTCACAGGTGACGAAACATGGATCAGCCGATACACTCTCAGCAGTAAGCGGTCGTCAGTGCAGTTGAAACACCGTTCCTTCCCACAGGAAAAGAAGTCTATGGTGCTGCCTTCTACTGGGAAGGAGATGGCCCCAATGTTTGGGCCAGTGCGAATGTTACCCTCGTGAAGCTTTTTGAAAGAGGGAAGACTGACCGCTGACCGATACTGCGAGACCTTGACACGAGTGAACGAAGCAATTGTGAGGAAACGGCCAAGACTTCCCACCGGGGGCGCCACCTTCCTTCACGGCAACACGTCACCTCATGCAGTTAAAAAGACCAGAGTACTGTTGAAGCAGTTTCGCTGCGACATCATCAACGGCCCTCCCCACAGCCCATACCTCGCTCCAAGCGACTTGCATCCGTTTCCTCACTTAAAGAAGCTCCTATGAGAACGACGACTCGCTTTAGACGAGGAGGTGAACCACTTCGCGACAGTGTCACTGAACACGCAATGACAAGATTTTTACCGGGAGGGCATATTCAAAGTCATTCCACGAAGCCACAGGAGTCTAAACAGATGTGGAGACCATGTCGAAAAATAACGTAATGTTAACTGTATCGTTTGTATGAAGTAAAATGTACAAGTTTCACTGCAGACATTGTAACCTAAGTTTCTTATCATGACTCGTACATTGTGATCAATACACTCTTTGGTGGCTAAATAAATAACTAAATTAAAACACTTCTCTGGGTCTTGACGTGCCTTGATCCTGTGGTCTCCGGATCGGGATTAAGTCGCCTACAGAGTGCCGACAAGCCACAGTCGTATTCCATCTTCATGCTCACTACATACCTTCTTCTTGACGATCAAGGTTGCGCGCTTTGACTATATTTAGTTCTGCTTGAATTATTCACAGAAATACGATGGACATTGGCTTTATTCACAGACTTTCAGTATTTCACATTCTTTGCACAATTATATCCAACCAGCAAGTTAGCCTTGCCCGCCAAACTCTGGATTTGTACTGAACTTAGCCGGCCGCTGTGACCGAGCGGTTCTAGGCGCTTCAGTCCGGAACCACGCTACTGCTACGGTCGCAGGTTCGAATCCCGCCTCGGGTATAGATGAGTGTGATGTCCTTATGTTAGTTAGTTAAATCTAGGGGACTGATAACCGCCATGTTGAGTCCCATAGTGCTGAGAGCCATTTTAACCATTTTTTGTACTGAACTTGCAACTAGAGTTT
The DNA here is from genome assembly GCF_023864345.2 of Schistocerca serialis cubense. Classification (NCBI taxonomy): domain Eukaryota; kingdom Metazoa; phylum Arthropoda; class Insecta; order Orthoptera; family Acrididae; genus Schistocerca; species Schistocerca serialis. Next base: position 326,284,770 of record NC_064646.1, on the reverse strand, counting down.
TCAAACGAAGCTTCGTCCCAGCACCTCTACAGGGTGCTACAAAAAGGTACGGCCAAACGTTCAGGAAACATTCCTCACACACATATAAAGAAAAGATGTTATGTGGACATGTGTCCGGAAACGCTTAATTTCCATGTTAGAGCTCATTTTAGTTTCGTCAGTATGTACTGTACTTCCTCGATTCACCGCCACGTGTGTGGGCTGACGAGAATCCACACGCAATTGTGCAATCACGTCATCAACACAGGTTTTCTGTGAACGTTTGGGCAGTCATTGTTGGTGATGTCTTAATTGGGCCGCGTGTTCTTCCACCTACGCTCAATGGAGCACGTTATCATGATTTCATACGGGATACTCTACCTGTGCTGCTAGAACATGTGCCTTTACAAGTACGACACAACATGTGGTTCATGCACGATGGAGCTCCTGCACATTTCAGTCGAAGTGTTCGTACGCTTCTCAACAACAGATTCGGTGACCGATGGATTGGCAGAGGCGGACCAATTCCATGGCCTCCACGCTCTCCTGACCTCAACCCTCTTGACTTTCATTTATGGGGGCATTTGAAAGCTCTTGTCTACGCAACCCCGGTACCAAATGTAGAGACTCTTCGTGCTCGTATTATGGACGGCTGTGATACAATACGTCATCCTGGGCTGCATCAGCGCATCTGGGATTCCACGCGACGGAGGGTGGATGCATGTATCCTCGCTAACGGAGGACGTTTTGAACATTTCCTGTAACAAAGTGTTTGAAGTCACGCTGGTACGTTCTGTTGCTGTGTGTTTCCATTCCATGATTAATGTGATTTGAAGAGAAGTAATAAAATGAGCTCTAACATGAAAAGTAAGCGTTTCCGGACACATGTCCACATAACATATTTTCTTTCTTTGTGTGTGAGGAATGTTTCCTGGAAGTTTGGTCGTACCTTTTTGGAACACCCTGTGTATTGAAATTTGGGTGGCGTTTTCCCACTTGCATTTTATTTATTTGCACTTATTATTCGTTCTACTACTAGTTCCGGTCTTGTAAACCGTTATCGAGTGTTTAGCTGAAACAAGATACCGCACGTATAATAATGGCAACTTGTTCACATTATACGCTTTGGTTTACAAATTGGTGGTCTTATATTTAGTCGAAGCACATGTGGCGGGAAAATTTTTCATGCATGTAACGCTTCGGTCATTAGCCTATTATGGCTCTAGAAAGTAGTAAGGATTGGTAAGTAACGAAGATGGAATATGATTTTATGGGTGGCTTGTGGTCGGCAGATACCGAACGCGGCCAACCTTGAATGACATTCCCGCTTTCCCGAAACACTTTCACCCATCTAGTCACCGCACGATAAGGCAATGCTGCATCACTACACGCCTCACACCGCCCCGTAAACATTATTCTGATCTCCCACAACGTGTTACTTCAGTCTTGATCCAAGCACGTTGTTCGTCTCTCCCATTCACACTGTTAGGGCGCCTGAACCGGGCTCTCTCACTTTCACACTGTACACACTGCTACTGACTCACAGTTGTCGATATTCACAGCACAACTTCTGACCTGCTTCTGTCAGCGGCAGACAAAGCGCATGCTATTTGACGCACGTCCTTCATGACACGGCAGCGTCGCCACTACTTTTTGTGCAACCCTCGTATGTCAGCGCAAGCTGCAGGCCTGTCCAGCATTTGTATTTATGTTCAGGCGCACATTTCTCGCAGTGTTCCATACTATTGTCCAACGCCTGTAGTTTTGTTACTTGGTTGGTCGTATAGGTCGTGCATAGTTCGTACAATTCCTCAGCACGTTTGTTCATTAAATAAACCTAAAAGTCTGCAGACCTTGTTAATTCTCTTGAGTTACAAATTATCCTCCCAATTTCAAGAAAATAATTTGTCTTAAGGCGCACAAGTCCTTTTACTAATAAATTTGAAGCTTTTCATTCCCTTGTTTTAATCCGATAGACCGATGACCTCGCTGTTTGGTCTCTTCACCCAAACTAACCAACCAACCAACCTTGTTTTAAAATCCCTGCGTATGAACGTCTAAGTTAAAAGAGAGATAAGACGGTAAGAAGCCAGTGCTAGAGTATAAAACTTGCAGTGCGCTCTCAGTATCGAGACTAGGGCTTTGGGTCGGTATGCCAGCGTGTTTGGCCGAGGTAAACAACGGCAGCCACCGGCCTCCGGGTCGATACCAGCCGCGGACCGCCGCCACACAACGGCCAGCGGCGCGGCTGCTGGAGGCGTCCGAAACCAAACAGCATCTCCAAGCGGTGACTATGCATGCGGGGGTTACAAGAATCTCTAATCACGAATCTGTAGTAATCAGAGCACATTTTCGGCCACTAAAACTGCAACAATAGGAAGAACAGAAAATAACGAAATCTCATGTATTGTGCTTATATAGTATTCTAGGAAGAATTCTGCGTGACAGTGACTCGGCACGTCCTTGGCAGGTTTCCGGAGGTATGGTGCACAAGATGTCTATGCACAGGTCACACAATTACAGCAAATTACTGGCCGGTGGTTAGTGTGTGCATAGCTAGCGCCTGAAACCGTCAAAGATAGGTCGCATCTGGTTCAGATCAGACGAATTCTGTGGCCAAGATATCAACATGAGTGCACTATCGTGATCCTCAAACGATAGTAGCATGGTATTGCCCCTGAGACACGGACAGCTCAAAAAATTGAAATGGCTCTGAGCACTATGGGACTTAACATCTGAGGTCATCAGTCGACTAGAACTTAGAACTACTCAAACCTAACTAACCTAAGGACATCACACACATCCATGCCCGAGGCAGGATTCGAACCTGCGACTGTAGCGGTCGCGCGGTTTCAGACTGTTGCGCCTAGAACCCCTCGGCCGCCCAGGCCGGCACACAGACATTATCCTGCTGAAAAACGCCATCGCTGTTGGATAACACAGCAGACATGAAAGGAGGAGGAGAATATTAGTGTTCAACGTCCCGTCGACAACGAGGTCATTAGAGACGGAGCGCAAGCTCGGGTGAGGGACGGATAGGGAAGGAAATCGGCCGTGCCCTTTCAAAGGAACCATCCCGGCATTTGCCTGAAGCGATTTAGGGAAATCACGGAAAACCTAAATCAGGATGGCCGGAGACGGGATTGAACCGTCGTCCTCCCGAATGCAGACATGAAAGGATGCACGTGGTGCAGAGTAGTGTTCACTTAGTTCTCAACTGCCATGGTGCCTGCAATTATTAGCACTGGTTGCATGGAGACCCTGGTGATTGTCCCCTTCGTGTGTGTGTGTGTGTGTGTGTGTGTGTGTGTGTGTGTGTGTGTGTGTGTGTGTAAGTACAATCTAACTTCTGCACCATTTCAGTGCAGTAATGTGCTCATTGTAAATAAGTATTGTAGTAGTACTATTAAATATTTATTACCTTAAAAATAAAAAATACTTTTTTTAATTTTAAATTCATTGCATTAATGCGACTTAGTGAATGAGTGTTTGTAAAATGATTCTTTCATATAGTAAGTTTCCTTTAATTTACATTTATGGACACAAACTTTTTGTTAACAGATTACCGGTTTCGGTCTTTAATGACCATCATCAGATCTGCAGCAAAAATGGGAAAAACATAAATACATTCGCAAACTGTATACAGTGTCAAAACAATACATAGACCATAATGAAAAGTAGTACTGACAAAATTTACATTTGTGCGCTTTAAATATGAAGGCCAGCCGCGGTGGTCTCGCGGTTCTAGGCGCGCAGTCCGGAACCGTGCGACTGCTACGGTCGCAGGTTCGAATCCTGCCTCGGGCATGGATGTGTGTGATGTCCTTAGGTTAGTTAGGTTTAAGTAGTTCTAAGTTCTAGGGGACTGATGACCTTAGAAGTTAAGTCCCATAGTGCTCAGAGCCATTTGAACCATTTTTTAAATATTAAGAGGCATACCTGTTTCATAAAAACAAAGTCCTAATGTACTGCAGCCATAGTGGCATCGTCAAATGTTAAATGCGGAATCTTCACAAGCATCGTCAAATACATATAAATAACATCACATACCTGAGTCATGTCAGTAGTACTACTGTTTAAAACAAGCTGCCGTACAGTAGCCACAAGATGTTTGTGTTGTAAGTTCACCAGATGTCGCTAATGTCGGCATACACTAGTTTTCAATAATTAATTGAAACAGCGAAAATAAAGGGTGATACAAAAGTAGAAGTCTGTAATAAGGATATAACGTATAAAAGACATTACAATAATAAAAAGCAATAAAAAGAAGAACACGACAAAAGTAATATTGATAACAAAGAGGAGGAGTTAAAAAACAGTGGTTGACATGTGCTCTAGTGCCAATATTATAGATAATAACATAAATATTAAACACCGTTGATAGTGTACCGGGTAATATTAATCAACCATAAAAAAAATCGCTAAAGGGGCCAAAAATTAAAGAAAACATAGTACTGCACATAACGATACAGCGTTCAATAAAAAAATGACGATCATTCCACTTGGGACCTGTGGAAGGTAAAATTAGCTTATTTGTTTCACTTGTAAATATTTGTAACTTATTATTGTTTTTCTGACATGTTCTACATCCTGGAGGAACTCCTCACTACGGATCAATTGAAATAAAAGTAAATCTAATCTAATCTGTAGCACAATATTTCTTAACGACCTGCGTTGGTGCGTGGTGCATGTTTTGAGCAGCAGTTCGCCTGGTTGACAGCGTATCCGTACACAACCATCGGCCTGGTGTAACAGCAAACCGTTCATCCGACCAGACGACACGTTTGCAACGATCCACAGTCCATTCTCGATGATGCCGTGCCTACTGTAATCGTAACTATGTCGCTGAGTCAACATGGGAACGTGTAGGGGTCATCTGCTGTGGAACCGCACGCTCAAAAATTGCACTTAACAGCGTACTTCGAAACGCTCACGCCTTCACCATTATTACACGCTTTCGTCAAAACTACCACATTTCGCCACCTATCCCGGTTTACAAAGCACGTAAGCCTTTCACCCCCAAGTTCTTTGACGAGGCGCACAAGTTCAACACATTTGTCTTCTACTTATGGTGTTATCGTCCTTCACCCCTTCCAATAAATGCTTACGACTTCGGCACGCGAACTGTTGCCAAGCTTCGCCGTTTCTGAGAGCGTCAGTCCCAGACAGCGGGTCTAGGTGTATGCCCTTTGTCAAAGATGTTTTTGTCAGTGCGTTTCCCCGTGTGAGCCCATATCTTCGCTGTAATGATTTCCTATTCGTCTCTATTCCTCTCACGTGCTTTCTGTGCCGCGTCACGAGCTTGCTACGCCACCAAGCGGCATCCTATATACACTCCTGGAAATTGAAATAAGAACACCGTGAATTCATTGTCCCAGGAAGGGGAAACTTTATTGACACATTCCTGGGGTCAGATACATCACATGATCACACTGACAGAACCACAGGCACATAGACACAGGCAACAGAGCATGCACAATGTCGGCACTAGTACAGTGTATATCCACCTTTCGCAGCAATGCAGGCTGCTATTCTCCCATGGAGATGATCGTAGAGATGCTGGATGTAGTCCTGTGGAACGGCTTGCCACGCCATTTCCACCTGGCACCTCAGTTGGACCAGCGTTCGTGCTGGACGTGCAGACCGCGTAAGACGACGCTTCATCCAGTCCCAAACATGCTCAATGGGGGACAGATCCGGAGATCTTGCTGGCCAGGGTAGTTGACTTACACCTTCTAGAGCACGTTGGGTGGCATGGGATACATGCGGACGTGCATTGTCCTGTTGGAACAGCAAGTTCCCTTGCCGGTCTAGGAATGGTAGAACGATGGGTTCGATGACGGTTTGGATGTACCGTGCACTATTCAGTGTCCCCTCGACGATCACCAGTGGTGTACGGCCAGTGTAGGAGATCGCTCCCCACACCATGATGCCGGGTGTTGGCCCTGTGTGCCTCGGTCGTATGCAGTCCTGATTGTGGCGCTCACCTGCACGGCGCCAAACACGCATACGACCATCATTGGCACCAAGGCAGAAGCGACTCTCATCGCTGAAGACGACACGTCTCCATTCGTCCCTCCATTCACGCCTGTCGCGACACCACTGGAGGCGGGCTGCACGATGTTGGGGCGTGAGCGGAAGACGGCCTAACGGTGTGCGGGACCGTAGCCCAGCTTCATGGAGACGGTTGCGAATGGTCCTCGCCGATACCCCAGGAGCAACAGTGTCCCTAATTTGCTGGGAAGTGGCGGTGCGGTCCCCTACGGCACTGCGTAGGATCCTACGGTCTTGGCGTGCATCCGTGCGTCGCTGCGGTCCGGTCCCAGGTCGACGGGCACGTGCACCTTCCGCCGACCACTGGCGACAACATCGATGTACTGTGGAGACCTCACGCCCCACGTGTTGAGCAATTCGGCGGTACGTCCACCCGGCCTCCCGCATGCCCACTATACGCCCTCGCTCAAAGTCCGTCTACTGCACATACGGTTCACGTCCATGCTGTCGCGGCATGCTACCAGTGTTAGACTGCGATGGAGCTCCGTATGCCAAGGCAAACTGGCTGACACTGACGGCGGCGGTGCACAAATGCTGCGCAGCTAGCGCCATTCGACGGCCAACACCGCGGTTCCTGGTGTGTCCGCTGTGCCGTGCGTGTGATCATTGCTTGTACAGCCCTCTCGCAGTGTCCGGAGCAAGTATGGTGGGTCTGACACACCGGTGTCAATGTGTTCTTTTTTCCATTTCCAGGAGTGTGGATAGAGATATCTATGACACAAGCGACAATTCAGAATTGGCCCACAATGTAGAATGAAAAGTCTTGATTGCAATTTAATTTATTGACGCATTTTAATACATCATCATCAGACATAGCTCCGGCCCCCGGTAGCTCAATGGTCAGCGTGACGGATTGTCAATCCTCTGGGTTCGAGTTCGATTCCCGGCTGGGTCGGGGAATTTTCTCCGCCCAGGGACTCGGTGTTGTGCTGTCCTCATCATCATCCTATCATCCTCATCGACTGCAGGTCGCCGAAGTGGCGTCAAATCGAAATACCGGCACCCGGCGAACGGTCTGCCCGACGGGGCGCCCTAGCCATACGAATAAATAAATCAATTCAGACATAGATGTGACAAAAACAAATACAATATAAAAAAGATGCCTTAGAATAACATATGCACTGTCAACAGCAGTTTCCTCAACACTTACAATTAAGCACAAAAAAGCCACACAGAAATGGGCACATAAGGTCTAACATTCTGCGTGGTGTCGGTCTGTTCTAAATCGTGTCTCCCTACCACTTTCGCGCAACGACGTTCTGAGAGTGTTTTTTAGGGAATTGACTAATTTGAACCTGGGACCTGTTGCTGGTAAGGAGACGCCAGACCACACATGACACGTAGAGTTCAGAAGAGTTCAGTGAGCCTAGCGATGATATAACCAAATACTTAATGATTTCAGCGTCAGCTCCACTGCACTCCCTGTAAAAGAATCTTAATACTAACTAAATTTAGTGGAAGGGGTTCAAGGCTTTCCTATTTTTAGTTAGCTGGTAAAATAACGTCGAAAAAGCAGTTAAGTTTACCATTGGAAATTTTATTCTACTCACAAAACATTGTTTATAAATTGCACTATTGATTAAAGGAAATATTTTAATACAGGATGATAAAAACCAACTGCGTTCAACAAAAATGTGAACGAATATTCCCTGAGTGGGTTTCCAAGTTCTACAATGGATCGAAGGATGACCTATGCCATATCACATCTATAATCTAAGTTTAAATTAAGTTTCACAAAAGAGAAAACTATCAAAATGGTCTACAGTGACCCTCAATTATCTTTAATTACTTATCTAACTTGTCGTAAATTACAGTGGCTGATGTGGCTTCTCAATAATTATATAACAGAAAAATCATCGCGTTTCATATTTTAACTTACGTAGCAAATATGAATACTATGAGCTTCAATTGACGATCGACACTAGTATTACGTAAAACGGGGATGTAACAGATGAGACTTCTGCATTTCTGAGTGAAGCCTTATGCGCTCAAAAATTCGGCATCGCGTGCGTTCGTTACCTTGTCGTTGGTTATGCAGCGTCAGAGGGCGGCGGGCGGCGCAGCTCCATACAGCTCGCCGTTTCGGAAGCAACTCTCCTAACTTCTCCTTACTACAATTTACCGAAGTTGGTTTAAAAAAAAACTATCTGGCTGTGTTTTCATCTGACCAATCAGGGTCTCAATGTTAACCTTAAACTCCGCCTACAAAACTTCTGTCTATCCAATGAGAAACGTTATACTTTTCATGGTGGGGCAATGTTTTTAAAGTTTGCAACGTAACAGAGACGCGAAAAAGTCTCACGCTAAAACTTGCGGCTGGTGTAGCCCTTTTAGTGTTATCGTAAGATCTACACTGTTCTTCTGGAGGGCTCTAGCTTTTAACATGGGCTGGGGGGTGGTCCTGGTGGTTAGCTGGCGACGTGAGTGTCCGCCCCCTATCGTAGGGCCTTCTAGCTTAACACGGTTCTGCTCTCGGCTTCTCGTTTCTCCCCTCGGAACTGCGTCTGCCTCACGGTGGGAAGGTATGACATGCATTTCATGGGTTTCATGGAAGGTGTTGGATTTGTCTGACACCTTACATAGGTATTACAAATATTGCACTTATATAAGGCGTGAAGAAAAAGTGCCGCATTTTGCGGTCGGCATGCAATTTCTAATTCCAATTCAAGACGAAAGTGTATCTAGTCCCGCCAATAGGCTAACAGAAATAAAATTTAGAAAACGAGGTTCAACAACCCTGTCACTACACTCAGTGTGTCCAAGAACAGGCAGCGTGAATTCTGCACTGTGCCAGAGCTGTCCCATTAGCTCAGGCCGGCACGGTACCTCAGCGTGTTCGGTCAGAGGGTTAGCTGGCCTCTGTAATTGAAAAAAAAAAAAAAAAAAAAAAAAAGAACAGAGTTAATGGATCAATGGTGAACTTGAACTAGCGTCAAATAAAACCAACAATAACGAACAAAATGAGATTTAAAAAAAGTGAGACAAGCCAGTGCTGTGGGGGAACGATATGCAAACTCACCGTTGTTCAAGTCGCGGTCGTGCCAAATTCCTTTTTTCACTGACAGCATCAAATTATTTCAAATTTAACCTCTATAATGCAGTATTCTGCGTATTTATTTCTATTACTGTTTAAAACTTGTTCTTTAAGCGTCCGCACAGATAAAAATCTAGTGGATTAAACCCTGAGAAACACGGAGGCCAGAATATTGATATTGGACCTCCATGACCAATCCATTTCCCTAGATACGCTTCATTCGGTTAGTTACGCACATTCATTCCAAAGTAAGGCGGTACACCATCGTTCTGCAACCATAGTTCTTTTCGAACAACAAGTGGAATGTTTTCTAATGCATCAGGCAACGTATTGCAAACAAACGTACAATACATGGGCGCATTACATTTGTCCGACAATAGGTATGCGCCCAAAAGCATTCCTTCAACGATTCCAGCCCACAGTTTATGTCAAACCGTGCCTCAAAGCCAAGTTGCTAGTTGACATGACTTGTGGTGGTGGTGGTAATCAAAAATTTCTACACAAGTAAGAGAGAGACATAATTTGCAGTATACACGCTTACATCAAGATCAATTCATGTGTGTGCGCATGCGGCGACTGTCGCTCGGAACCGGCAATAATACAATACCCGTCTGCTTCTCGAACTGCGCGAAACGGTGTCGTTCGTGGATCGGACTATAGTCAGCACGCGTACGTACGCAACAGACTCGGAAATTTCATTTAAGGTGTGGCCACGGACACGTCCAAACAGGGTAGTTTTTTTTCTGCCGTTCCTTAACGCCTCTCCATCGACCCTTCTTACCGGGCTCATTCCGTTCAATCACCTGGCACATACACATCACTTGCTCGCCACGGTTTACGGCAGCGGTGGACGGCCACACGGCAGCAATTTGGTATCACTACTGGCCATTAAAATTGCTACACCACGAAGATGACGTGCTACAGACGTGAAATTTAACCGACAGAAAGAAGATGCTGTGATAGGCAAATGATTAGATTTCAAAGGCATTCACACAAGGTTGGCGCCGGTGGCGACAACTACAACGTGCTGACATGAGGAAAGTTTCCAATCGATTCCTCATACACAAACAGCAGATGACCGGCGGTGCCTGGTGAAACGTTGTTGTGATGCCTCGTGTATGGAGGAGAAATGCGTACCATCACGTTTCCGACTTTGATAAAGGTCGGATTGTAGCCTATCGCGATTGCTGTTTATCGTTTCGTGACATTGCAGCTCGCGTTGGTCGAGATCCAGTGACTGTTAGCAGAATATGGAATCGGTGGGTTCAGGAGGGTAATACGGAACGCCGTGCTGGATCCCAACGGCCTCGTATCACTACCAGTCGATATGACAGCCATCTTATCCGCATGGCTGTAACGGATCGTGCAGCCACGTCTCGATCCCTGAGTCAACAGATAGGGACGTTTGCAAGACAACAACCATCTGCACGAACAGTCAGACGACGTTTGCAGCAGCATGGACTATCAGCTCCGACACCATGGCTGCGGTTACCCTTGACGCTGCATCACAGACAGGGGCGCCTGCGATGGTGTGCTCAACGACGAACCTGGGTGCACCAACGGCAAAACGTCATTTTTTCGGATGAATCCAGGTTCTGTCTACAGCATCATGATGGTCGCATCCGTGTTTGCCGACATCGCGGTGAACGCACATTGGAAGCGTGTATTCGTCATTGCCATACTGGAGTATCACCCGGCGTGATGGTATGGGGTGCCATTGGTTACACGTATCGATCACCTCTTGTTCGTATTTACGGCACTTTGAACAGTGGACGTTACATTTCAGATATATTACGACCTGTGGCTCTACCCTTCATTCGATCCCTGCGAAACCCTACATTTCAGCAGGATAATGCACGACTGCATGTTGCGGGTCCTGTACGGGCCTTTCTGGATACAGAAAATGTTCGACTGCTGCCCTGGTCAGCACACCGTGCATTGTAACCGACATACAAATCATCTCCGTCGTCAAAGACGTTCGCTAACTCTGTTGTGTGTGATCTCCGTTTTCGACCAGGATCACTTTTCGTTAAGCCCTCAAGGAATGAAACTGATTTCAGGAGTTTTATCGTTGCAGATTCCTTTGTTATTAGTACGGGAGAGAAAAGCTGGTAGGACAGAAGCAGGATTGGCGACAGTCAATAACTTCTTCAACATTTACTTGCGTCAACTGACTCAAATACCTGCTTCTGATCAGCACAGATTGCCTATAAAGTACCGAAAAATCACAATAACTAGAATTCTTTCCTCATGTGAAATACAGGGGTTGGACAAAAATGTGGAAACACCGCCGGAAATGCGTACTTGAAGATAAAGATGTTAGCATACCCTGCATGTGACACTGTCGTATTTAACCACGAGCGGCACCTTCGCAATACACTCACTGCGTTGAAACGTCAGTCGTGGTCAGAACTGTGTGGTCGCGAGTGCATTGTGTCGGAGGTAATCGGATTCTAACGTGGGCAAATTGTTGGTCTCCTTATAGTGGGTGGTTCCGTTATCAAGGTAACTGATGTGTTTGGTGTTTCAGGAGATAGCAAACATACATGTTACACATACGTTTAACTTTTAGTGTAAATACTGCTCTTAGAGTTTTATCATACTCTCCCTGCCTCACGGTAGCCTGAATGAGTAGGACAGGTATGGTACGAAAAATGCTCCCAAAACCACGTTTCCTGGACTATTATCTCTTCACGCACATTGGTTTAAATGCTTAAATGCCAGATTGGAAAGAAGAAAAACATCATTCGCTAAGTCACAAACCGGACGAGAAGTGTGTGCTAGTATGGTGTGACAGACGGCCATTGAAGAGGATTGTGACGGAAAATAAGAAGACAGGTAAAAAGCAACTGCAGAATTGAATGTCCCCCCACGAACCCTGTCAGCACCAAATTGACACTAAGGAGGTCCAAAATCAAGGAACTGCAGGGCGAACGGGCATTGTAAAACCACCCAGTGATTCAAATGGCGGTAACAGGAAAACGTGGGGCTAAAGTAAAATCTGGACTGTGGAGCAATGGGAGGAAGTCGGATGAGTCTTGTTGCACACTGTTTCCAATTTCTGTCCGAGCTTAGGTGTGGCGTACGCCTCCCAATCATAGAGCGAAACATGGCGGAGGTTCGGTGTTTCAAAAATGGCTCTGAGCACAATGGGACTTAACTTCTGAGGTCATCAGTCCTCTAGAACTTAGAACTACTTAAACCTAACTAACCTAAGAACATCACACACATCCATTCCCGAGGCAGGATTCCAACCTGCGAGGTTCGGTGTTTATTTGGGCATCCATATCATGTTATTCCTTTGACCCCGTGGTTACTCTACAACGTCACGTTTCTGGCAAGAGTCGTGTAACCATTTTGGGTGGTCAGGTCCATCGCATGGGACAGTGTCTGTTCCCCAATGTCGCCTTCCAAGGCGGCAGGGTTCCTGCCCATGTAGCTCTCACCGTCCAGAACTGGTTCTGTGAGCACGAGGACCACTGTCACCAGATCTCAACATTATAGAGCCTTTGTAGTCTCCTTTGGAGAGAAGGGTGCGTGATCGCTATCCACCTCCATCATCGTTGCCTGAACTTGCCACTATCTTTCAGTAAGAATGGTATGAGAGTCCCGTGAAAGCCATACAGAGCTTCTATCTGTCCGTTCCCAGATGACTGGAAGCTGCTTAGTAAGCCAACAGTTTTCTGCTCCACAACAGGCTTCGTAATGTGTAGTGTTTCCATACTTTTGTGCAACACTTGTATGTTGATACCCTTCAAAAACGTATGTTTAAAATGTTCTGTACAGACTTACTCTTCGCAGTTTTTAAGAATAAAATTAATCACTCTCTGAAAATAATCTCTGAAAAACTAAAAAGTCATTCTAGTGTTCTTCATCATCATTTCATCATTGCAGTGAGAGTCTACAACTTGTGACTTATATGCACCTCGAAATAAATCTCATCATTTCTCGACAACATCTCAATAACCATTATCTAGTATATACAGCGTGGTCCACTGATCGTGACCGGGCCAAATATCTCTCGAAATAAGCGTCAAACGAAAAAACTACAAAGAACAAAACTTGTCTACCTTGAACGGGGAAACCAGATGGCGCTATGGTTGGCCCGCTACATGGCGCTACCATAGCTCAAAATGATATCAACTGCGTTTTTTTTAAATTGGAACCCCCATTTTTTATTACGTACTCCTGTAGTACGTAAAAAATATGACTGTTTTAGTTGGACCACTTTCTTCGCTTTGTGATAGATGGTGCTGCTATAGTCACAAACATATGGCTCATAATTTTAAACGAACAGTTGGTAACAGGTAGGTTTTTTAAATTAAAATACAGAACGTAGGTCCGTTTCAACATTTTATTTCGGTTGTTCCAGTGTGACACATGTACCTTTGTGAACTTATCATTTCTGAGAACGCATGCTGTTACAGCGTGATTACCTGCAAATACCACATTAATGCAATAAATGCTCAAAATGATGTCCGTCAACCTCAATGCATTTGGCAATACGTGTAACGACATTCCTCTCAACAGTGAGTACTTCGCCTTCCGTAATGTTGGCACAAGCATTGACAATGCGCTGACGCATGTTGTCAGGCGTTGTCGGTGGATCACGACAGCAAATATCCTTCAACTTTCCCCACAGAAAGAAATCCGGGGACGTCAGATCCGGTAAACGTGCGGGTCATGGTACGGTGCTTCGACTACGAATCCACCTGTCATGAAATATACTATACAGTACCACTTCAACCACACGCGAGCTAAGTGCCGGACATCCATCATGTTGAAAGTACATCGCCATTCTGTCGTACAGTGAAACATCTTGTAGCAATATCGGTAGAGCATTACGTAGGAAATCAGCATACATTGCACCATTTAGATTGCCATCGATAAAATGGTGGCCAATTATCCTTCCTCCCATAATGCTCCACCATGCATTAACCTGCCAAGGTCGCTGATGTTCCACTTGTCGCAGCCATCGTGGATTCTCCGTTGCCCAATAGTGCATATTATGCCAGTTTACGTTACCGCTGTTGGTGAATGACGCTTCGTCGCTAAATAGAACGCGTGCAACTCTGTCATCGTCCAGTAATTTCTCTTGTGCCCAATGGCAGAACTGTACACGACGTTCAAAGTCGTCGCCATGCAATTACTGGTGCACAGAGGTATGGTACGGGTGCAATCGATATTCATGTAGAATTCTCAACACCGACGTTTTTGAGATTCCCGATTCTCGCGCAATTTGTCTGCTACTGATGTGTTGATTAGCCGCGACAGCAGCTAAAACACCTACTTGGGCATCATCATTTGTTGAATGGTTGACGTTCCACATGTGGCTGAACACTTCCTGTTTCCTTAAATAACGTAACGATCAGGCGAACGGTCCGGACACTTGGATGATGTCGTACAGGATACCGAGCAGCATACATAGCACACGCCCGTTGGGCATTTTGGTCACAATAGCCATACATCAACACGATGTCGACCATTTCCGCAATTGGTGAACGGTCCATTTTAACACGGGTAATGTGTCACGAAGCAAATACCATACGCACTGGCGGAATGTTACGTGATACCACGTGCTTATACGTTTGCGACTATTACAGAGCCATCTGGCACAAAGCGAAAAAAGTGGTCCAATTAAAACATTCATATTTATTTACGTAGTACTCGAATTTGTAACAAAAAATGGGGGTCCCTATTTCAAAAAACGCAGTTGATATCCGTTTGACCTATGGCAGCGCCATCTAGCGGGCCAACCATAGCGCCATCTGGTTTCCCCTTTCAAGCTAGACGAGCTTCGTTCTTTGTAGTTTTTTCGTTTGACGCTTATTTCGTGACATATTTGGCCCGGTCACGATCAATTGACCACCCTGTATATCGCAGGACATGGAAACACATAACTTCGAGGTAAGAAACGATAGGCCTCATCTTTTCCAGTGAATGCAACTGCCGAGGACAATTCGCGAGCACTGCTCCGGGGACCCATGGCCTTCGGTGCATTTGTAGCTGGTGACCAGACACCATCCCGGACACGTCACGTATTCTCGCGGTGACGGCCAATTAAATGTAAAAGAAAAAACGTTACTAGCTATAAATGAAACACATGTCTACTGTATAACGTAATAGATCTGGTTAAAATGCATAATTTATATATGTGGTCGGCTAATGCGGAAAAAGAGTGTTACAAATGAATTTGTGACAGAACTTCTTTTTTTGGGTCATCAGTCTTCCGACTGATTTGATGCGGCACGCCACGAATTCATTTCCTGTGCCAGCCTTTTC
Source organism: Schistocerca serialis cubense (assembly GCF_023864345.2). Taxonomy (NCBI): domain Eukaryota; kingdom Metazoa; phylum Arthropoda; class Insecta; order Orthoptera; family Acrididae; genus Schistocerca; species Schistocerca serialis. The sequence continues at coordinate 326,269,421 of NC_064646.1, read as the reverse complement.
ATTTCAGAGTAGTACTTGCAACCTACGTCCTCAATTATTTGCTGGATGCATTCCAATCTCTGTTTTCCTCAACAGTTTTTACCCTCTACAACTCCCTTTAGTAACATGAAGCTATTCCGTGATGTCATAACAGATGTCATACCATACTATCCCTTCTTCTTGTCAGTGTGTTTCATATATGCATTTTCTCTCCGATTCTTCGGAGAACCTCCCGCATTCCTTACCTCATCAGTCCACGTAATTATCAACATTCACAGTGCTCTAAAACGACCAGTGTTAAGGGGCTTGCTAATGTTTTGTCCGGCGACGGGGTGTTCAAATGGTTCAAGTGGCTCCAAGCACTATGGGACTTAACATCAGAGGTCATCAGTCCCCTTGACTTTTTTTTTTGGTCATCAGTCTACTGACTGGTTTGATGCAGCCCGCCACAAATTCCTTTCCTGTGCGAACCTCTTCATCTCAGAGTAGCAATTGCTTGACGTATTCCAAACTCTGTCTTCCTCTACAGTTTTTGCCCCCTACAGCTCCCTCTAGTACCATGGAAGTCATTCCCTCATGTCTTAGCAGATGTCCTATCATCCTGTCCCTTCTCCTTATCAGTGTTTTCCACATATTCCTTTCCTCTCCGATTCTGCGTAGAACCTCCTCATTCCTTACCTTATCAGTCCACCTAATTTTCAACATTCGTCTATAGCACCACATCTCAAATGCTTCGATTCTCTTCTGTTCCGGTTTTCCCACAGTCCGTGTTTCACTACCATACAATGTGTAAGTAGGCTGTTTATGTTTTCTTATTGGTAACGCCAACTCTGTATGAAAATCACTGGCTGTGCTGTGTGCAGTCTGTGGCTGCTTTGCATTGTTGTAATACTCGCCATTGTAGTGTTAGGCAGCTGGCTGTGAACAGCGTGTAGCGTTGCACAGTTGGAGGTGAGCCGCCAGCAGTGGTGGATGTGGGGAGAGAGATGGCGGAGTTTTGAAATTTGTCATGAACTGCTATATTTATATATGATGATATCAAGGTAAATACATTGTTTGTTCTCTATTAATATCTTTCATTTGCTAACTATCCCTATCAGTAGTTAGTGCCTTCCATAGTTTGAATCTTTTATTTAGCTGGCAGTAGTGGCGCTCGCTGTATTGCAGTAGCTTGAGCAGCGAAGATTTTTGTGAGGTAAGTGATTTGTGAAAGGTATAGTTTAATGTTAGTCAGGGCCATTCTTTTGTAGGGAATTTTGAAAGTCAGATTGCGTTGCGCTAACAAAATATTGTGTGTCAGTTTAAGCACAGTCCTGTATAAATTGTTCAAAGGGGACGTTTTCCAGCTGTGTTGCAGCATTGCTTTTATAAAATAAAATGCATTTGCTAATGTGAACACTTTCTGTCAACAGATCTATTAAATAATTATTTTATGATCCACATTCTTTAAAAAGGAGCACTTGGAAAGGAAAGAACAATAAGAAGGAACTAGTAACAGTAACACATAATTTTCTTTTCAAGTACATGGTAACATTTCTTTTTACAATCAGTTGTTGTGGTGCACCACTATAATTACATAGACATTAAGATATGATTATACATTTCCCTTATCTGCATTGTTGTTTTTACTGTAATATTTTTTCTGCTTGAGCTTTGTCATGTATAGATATATGTTTTATATTTTTTATATTTTTTATATTTGCTGCTGCTGTTTGCCAGGCATAGTGCTACTGAATTTTAAATTGTATTACTCTGTTAAGCTAATTTTACTACTGACTTATTTTTCTTGCTACTGTACATTGGCTCATATTAGTTGTAATTTTGCATTTTTTCTGTTAATTTAGATTTATTGTAGCTTGCTTTACAATTTTCCAATTTTTTGGTCATTGCTGTTTGTGTTACTTATTTTGTGCTGCTGCATTGCCTCGTCCCTTAGTTTAGCATCTGAGCTCAGTAGATTTAAGTTAGCTTAAGAGGGGGTAGCCTCTAAGAGAATGAGTTGCGATGAATTGGAAGAAATGCATTGAGAAAACAGGTTTAGGTAGGATTTTCTTGGAAATAAATGTTGAGGTAAGAAATGTGTGAACATATAAATACAGAAAGCATGCTTAGATAGAATTTTTTTGGTGGAAACAAAGGATGAAATAAGAGGAAAGATATATGAAGTTTTGGGTTGGACTGCAGTACCAAATGTTACACTGAAAACGAACCCTGTCCTTTCCTATTGGTGTTATCCCACTATGTGTTTGTGTACCCTTGTGTATTTGTTTTCTTCCTGTCTCTGTGTAGTTTCATAGAATTTTTTCTTCTTTTAATATTAAGCTACATTCACTATGATGAGGAATACTGTTATCCTCGAATATAATTGGCATTAGTAATGTGTTATTTACTTTGTAAAGATGTTTAGACATTATTTATTCTGTTTTGTTTTAATGCTCATGTGTGAAGTTGATGTTTCGAAAGTGATTCTGATCTTTTATTTTTGTACTCATGTCATAATTCCTGTAACACTGATGTATATGCTTATTTCTATTCTTTTGTAAAGCCTGTACTACAAATGTTATCTGTATTATTATGTTTTTAATTATGTATTTTGTACCTTTGTAATTATATTTTCGTGTTATAATATTGTAATTGACACCAGTTAATCAAATTAAGTAACTTGTAAGTTCCATTTCACTGCACACGTTTCTGTTGGTCATAGTATATGGACAATATGTGAGAAGTAGGGACTGATAGTGTTTGCACGTGTGTTAATGATTCAGCAAGGGACTGGATAACAGCATTGCTGGTTCTAAGGACAATTTCAAAAACTTTGTGAGTGCACAAGTGGTGGTTTATGGACTTGCTATATTATCCACAAGACTCTTCAATGGTGATTGTGCACCTGCACAGTCACAACAGATGGCTGCTGGCTATCTCTACAAGGACTACTGTGGGTCTGCATCTTTGATGACTCACCAGTTCCATTATCTCTACAAGGACTACAGTGGGTCTACATCTTTGATGATCCATCAATACCATTATTTCTACAAGGACTGCAGTGGGTCTGCACCTCTGGTGGCCCACCAATACCACAATCTCTACCAGGACTCCAGTGGATCCAGTGGATCTGTATCTACCAATATTCTTCAAAACTTCGAATGACTCTGCTGTGGGTTTGCTCCATTGTGGCCCATTACCTGTCAGCATGTCAAGAGTCAGCACTGTCTTTCCGTTGGAAGGACAACACTACTTCTTCAAGACTGTATGGAAATCCACTACTTCTATGTGCAATTTCTTTTACTAATGAGAAACTGTAATTACTAATATGATGAATGATCAGGACTATCTTTATGGACTGTGAGAAAATTTTAGCTTTTGACCAACATTGTATCAATAAGTGTGTGCATTTTATATCTTTGCTACTGTAATTGTGAAAAATTTTTGTCAAATCTGTATTGGCCAGTGCCCAACACCATTTGTAAAAATTTTTTGTGGGGAGCATGGGGGCTATGTAAGTAGGCTGTTTATGTTTTCTTATTGGTAACGCCAACTCTGTATGAAAATCACTGGCTGTGCTGTGTGCAGTCTGTGGCTGCTTTGCATTGTTGTAATACTCGCCATTGTAGTGTTAGGCAGCTGGCTGTGAACAGCGTGTAGCGTTGCACAGTTGGAGGTGAGCCGCCAGCAGTGGTGGATGTGGGGAGAGAGATGGCGGAGTTTTGAAATTTGTCATGAACTGCTATATTTATATATGATGATATCAAGGTAAATACATTGTTTGTTCTCTATTAATATCTTTCATTTGCTAACTATCCCTATCAGTAGTTAGTGCCTTCCATAGTTTGAATCTTTTATTTAGCTGCCAGTAGTGGCGCTCGCTGTATTGCAGTAGCTTGAGCAGCGAAGATTTTTGTGAGGTAAGTGATTTGTGAAAGGTATAGTTTAATGTTAGTCAGGGCCATTCTTTTGTAGGGAATTTTGAAAGTCAGATTGCGTTGCGCTAACAAAATATTGTGTGTCAGTTTAAGCACAGTCCTGTATAAATTGTTCAAAGGGGACGTTTCAAATGCTGTACTCCAGACGTACATCCTCAGAAATTTCTTCCTCAAATTAAGGCCGGTATTTAATATTAGTAGACTTCTCTTGGCCAGAAATGCCTTTTTTGCCATAGCGAGTCTGCTTTTGATGTCCTCCTTGCTCCGTCCGTCATTGGTTATTTTACTGCCTAGGTAGCAGAATTCCTTAACTTCATTGACTTCGTGACCATCAATCCTGATGTTAAGTTTCTCGCTGTTCTCATTTCCACTACTTCTCATTACCTTCATCTTTCTCCGGATTTACTCTCAAACCATACTGTGTACTCATTAGACTGTTCATTCCGTTCAGCAGATCATTTAATTCTTCTTCACTTTCACTCAGGATAGCAATGTCATCAGCGAATCATATCATTGATATCCTGTCACCTTGTATTTTAATTCCACTCCTGAACCTTTCTTTTATTTCCATCATTGCTTCCTCGATGTACAGATTGAAGAGTAGGGGCGAAAGGCTACAGCCTTGTCCTACACCCTTCTTAATACGAGCACTTCGTTCTTGATCGTCCACTCTTATTATTCCCTCTTGGTTGTTGTACATATTGTATATGACCCGTCTCTCCCTATAGCTTACCCCTACTTTTTTCAGAATCTCGAACAGCTTGCACTATTTTATATTGTCGAACGCTTTTTCCAGGTCGACAAATCCTATGAAAGTGTCTTGATTTTTCATTAGACTTGCTTCCATTATTAGCCGTAACGTCAGAATTGCCTCTCTCGTCCCTTTACTTTTGCTAAAGCCAAACTGATCGTCACCTAGCACATTCTCAATTTTCTTTTCCATTCTTCTGTATATTATTCTTGTAAGCAGCTTCGATGCATGAGCTGTTAAGCTGATTGTGCGATAATTCTCGCACTTGTCAGCTCTTGCCGTCTTCGGAATTGTGTGGATGATGCTTTTCCGAAAGTCAGATGGTATGTCGCCAGACTCATATATTCTACACACCAACGTGAATAGTCGTTTTGTTGCCACTTCCCCCAATGATTTTAGAAATTCTGATGGAATGTTATCTATCCCTTCTGCCTTATTTGACCGTAAGTCCTCCAAAGCTCTTTTAAATTCCGATTCTAATACTGGTTCCCCTATCTCTTCTAAATCGACTCCTGTTTCTTCTTCTATCACATCAGACAAATCTTCACTCTCATAGAGACTTTCAATGTATTCTTTCCACCTATCTTCTCTCTTCTCTGCATTTAACAGTGGAATTCCCGTTGCACTCTTAATGTTACCACCGTTGCTTTTAATGTCATCAAAGGTTGTTTTGACTTTCCTGTATGCTGAGTCTGTCCATCCGACAATCATATCTTTTTCGATGTCTTCACATTTTTCCTGCAGCCATTTCTTCTTAGCTTCCCTGCACTTCCTATTTATTTCATTCCTCAGCGACTTCTATTTTTGTATTCCTGATTTTCCCGGAACATGTTTGTACTTCCTCCTTTCATCAATCAACTGAAGTATTTCTTCTGTTACCCATGGTTTCTTCGCTGCTACCTTCTTTGTACCTATGTTTTCCTTCCCAACTTCTGTGATGGCCCTTTTTAGAGATGTCCATTCCTCTTCAACTGTACTGCCTACTGCGCTGATCCTTATTGCTGTATCTATAGCGTTCGAGATCTTCAAACGTATCTCGTCACTCCTTAGTACTTCCGTATCCCACTTCTTTGCGTATTGATTCTTTTCTTCCTGACTAATGTCTTGAACTTCAGCCTGCTCTTCATCACTACTATATTGTGATCTGAGTCTATATCTGCTTCTGAGTACGCCTTACAATCCAGTATCTGATTTCGGAATCTCTGTCTGACCATGATGTAATGTAATTGAAATCTTCCCGTATCTCCCGGCCTTTTCCAGGTATACCTCCTCCTCTTGTGATTCTTGAACAGGGTATTCGCTATTACTAGCTGAAACTTGTTACAGAACTCAATTAGTCTTTCTCCTCTTTCATTCCTTGTCCCAAGCCCATATTCTCCTGTAACCTTTTCTTCTACTCCTTCCCCTACAACTGCATTCCAGTCGCCCATGACTATTAGATTTTCGTCCCCCTTTAGATACTGTATTACCCTTTCAATATCCTCATACACTTTCTCTATCTGTTCATCTTCAGCTCGCGACGTCGGCATGTATACCTGAACTATCGTTGTCGGTGTTGGTCTGCTGTCGATTCTGATTAGAACAACCCGGTCACTGAACTGTTCACAGTAACACACCCTCTGCCCTACCTTCCTATTCATAACGAATCCTAAGCCTGTTATACCATTTTCTGCTGCTGTTGATATTACCCGATACTCATCTGACCAGAAATCCTTGTCTTCCTTCCACTTCACTTCACTGACTCCTACTATATCTAGATTGAGCCTTTGCATTTCCCTTTTCAGATTTTCTAGTTTCCCTACCACGTTCAAGCTTCTGACATTCCACGCCCCGACTCGTAGAACGTTATCCTTTCGTTGATTATTCAATCTTTTTCTCATGGTAACCTCCCCCTTGGCAGTCCCCTCCCGGAGATCCGAATGGGGGACTATTCCGGAATCTTTTGCCAATGGAGAGATCATCATGACACTTCTTCAATTACAGGCCACATGTCCTGTGGATACACGTTACGTGTCTTCAATGCAGTGGTTTCCATTGCCTTCTGCATCCTCATGTCGTTGATCATTGCTGATTCTTCCACCTTTAGGGGCAATTTCCCACCCCTAGGACAAGAGAGTGCCCTGAACCTCTATCCGCTCCTGCGCCCTCTTTGACAAGGCCGTTTGCAGAATGAGGCTGACTTCTTATGCCGGAAGTCTTCGGCCGCCAATGCTGATTATTTATCAAAATTTAGGCAATGGCGGGAATCGAACCCGGGACCGAAGACGTTTTGATTATGAATCAAAGACGCTACCCCTTTTTTTTAATCTCATTTTGTTCGCTTCTGTTCGTTGCATCTGCTCGGGGCGGACGTCGTAAGACATCCTTTTACGTTCGTTGTTGGTCGATTGACTCAGTTTTTTTTATTACAGAGGGCAGCTAACCCTCTGACCGAACACGCTGAGCTACCGTGCCGGCCAACCCCTAGACCTCGGGTACCCCTTGACTTAGAACTACTTAAACCTAACTAACCTAAGGACATCACACACATCCATGCCGGAGGCAGGATCCAAACCTGCGACCGTAGCAACAGCGTGGTTCCGGGCTGAAGCGCCTAGAACCGCTCGGCCACAGCGGCCGGCTGTGGTGTTCAAAAAGTCTCTCTGCAGTGCCATATGATTGTTAGCCGCGCGTGCCGTATGCTACAGTGAATATACCGAAATGAAACTAAGTGAAATACAAGTTATTAACTTATTGAATATTCATTTTTACTTACAAATTTTCACATTAAATGTTGAAAGTGTCCCTCCTGTTTTTGAATACACAATTCAATTCGTCTAATCATGGTTCCAAACACAAGCAGTAATATTTCTTCTGTAACAGAAGCAGTGAAAGTGGATATTACAGCTTTCAATTCATTGATGGATTTTGAACGGTTTTTAGAGACAGTTGCTTCCGCTGCACCCCAGAAGAAAAAGTTAGGTTGTGTTAGGTCAGGCGATCGTGGAGGCCAAAGTCCGTGTGAAATTATCCGATCACCAAAAACATCAGCAGGCAGTGACATTGAAACGCGAGCTGTATGCGCGGTTGCACCAGCTTGTTGAAAATAACCGTTCGGTATTTCACTTAAAACAAGTTCTCGTATGAATGGGTGCAGAATATCACTGCAGTATCGCTGTACGTTTAATGTTTCGTTGAAAACTATGGGACCCACAATGATACGGCACGCGCAGCCAACAATCATACGCCACTGCGGAGAGACTTTTTGAACACCCCGTATATCAAATAAAAAGGATTACCTTTAATTATTGACGTTTCCATTTGACTTAGAGATGTACAGAGTTCACTTTACTTGTAAACGAGACGCCTCCCACACGAGGCTGCCGGCGTGTGATGGGTCGCCGTTTGGGGCGGCCGCAGTGCGCCCTGGGGCGCCATCTGCTCGCCGCCGCGGCAGCGTCCAAAGTTTGCTCCTCCAAACGACTCCGCCAACTTGCCGAACGTGCGTCAATTACGGCAGTCAGCTGCAGCCGGGTACATTCTCTTTCTAATTTACTGGCCGACCGCCAGCTGAATGAATAACGCCCTCACAGTTTCGTCAAGTACTCACACTGTTTCGAAAAAAAATGTGTGTTACTGGACATAAGTAAGGAGCAGAAATTAGAAACATTTTATTGAAACTTAGAGACTGCCTAATCATACGACGAGGCCCATACAACGGGCTTAAAGTGAATTTGCTACAGCTTGTTTAATAGAAGTGACAAAACCTTATGGTTATGCATCAAGTTTTATAAAGTTGACTTAGGACATGGCTTGTTTTAGGCAAACATTTAAATAATATTTTATGTTCTGAAGAAGACGTTGAAACCTAGGTAAACTATAAAGTTAACCTGCAACTGTAGGCTGTATATTCTTATATAAACAATATCAGTTGCTGTCGCTGCATAAAAACGTTAAAAAGTAGACGAAAGCGATCGAAAGGTATCGGTTGTAAGGACAGAGGAAAAAAAGTGCCAAAGCAAGCGCCAAGGGAAAAAAACCTCTGCGGTAGTAGGACGGGCAGTAAGGGCAGTGCATGCAAGGTGTAGTTATGTTAGTTCGAGGTATCATGCATCGTTACCTTTGTCGTTGCGGAAGCTCGTTGTAGGGCTTGCTGCAGTTGCTGCGTCCCTGTAACAGTTGAAGGTCGTCATACATTAGTGGGCGACCGGTCATAGATCAGCTCACAGTGTAGGGGGGGGGGGGGGGGGGGTGTGGCTGGTTTGCGTGCTGTGTACAGTACGGTTTCCCTGCGTTTTCCTGTTTTTCGCCGGTTCGAGCATATGGGGTTACCAGTAGTAGCTGTGTTGCAGGGACTCGCCAGTACTGTCGTGTTAGCGTACTATGGACCATACATGTTTAGTTTCTTGCCAATAGTGTCTTTTGTCTATTTTGTTTCCATCTATGGTTGTGGTCGTAGTTACCCAGAGAAAGGATAAACGGGTTACGCGAGTGTCTCGTGTTATTGTACAGTCGTGTAGAGAGTTTTTGGAATACCTGCAAGATGGTATCTAGCCGATATTCCCGGTGAATGTCAGCGATGCGCGTGTAGCGCGGAGCGGTGCTTATGATTCTGAGTGCTTTGTTCTGTATGAGCTGCAGACGGCGCAGGCGAGTGGGCGCAGCGTATCCCCAGACAGGGGCTGCGTACGTCATCAGGGGTCGAATAAGTGTCATGTACATGGACCTAGAAACCCTCCTATTCAGTGTGCTACGCCTGTTAAGCATAGGGTAGAGTTGTTTGAGCCTCGCGTTTGCTTTGATGGTCACGTGTTGAATGTGGTCCCCCCAGAGTAGTTTCCGGTTCAGCCAGACACCGAGGTATTTGACCTTCTCGCGGAAACGTATTGGGCGTGATGTAGTATTATTGAGTTGCAGTGCTGATGTTTGAGCAGTAGTTTCGGTCTTCTAGTGAACAGAACGGCTTCGCACTTGTCGACGTTTACTCTAACACGCCATTTCTCCAGCCAAGGCTCTGCCTTTCTGAGTGCAGTCTGTAGTCGCGAGTCGGTGTTAGACGGCTTCCAATCAAGCGCAAGGATGGCAGTGCCATCCGCGTAGATTGCCACGGTCGTGTTGTGTGTAGCTTGAAGGTCGTTAATGTAGAGGTTAAACAGTAAGGGCCCTAGGACGCTTCCTTGGGGTACTTCTGCCTGGATACCATGTCATGTCGATTGTTTGCCCTGCACGTCGGTGTTGAAACTCCTGTCCGTGAGATATGAGTGTATGAGACGTACGAGCCCGTCGAGGAACCCTGCGTCGCTGAGTTTGCGTATAAGGCCGTTGTGCCATAGACGATGGAAAGCCTTTTCGATGTCCAGGAACACCACCCCAGTTGCTTTGTTTGGAGGAAGGAGTAGTTGTGTTGTCGAGTGGTGATTCCTGAAACCGAATTGCTCCGGTCTCAGGGTGTCGTTTGTGATGTAGTGCCTAGTGAGTCGTTTTAGTATTGCCTTCTCAATGATCTTTCTGAGAGCGCTCGGCAGAGTGATGGGTAGGTAATTTTGTGGGAGGGATTGGTCTTTCCCCGGCTTCCTGAATATCAGGACCTTGGCCGCCTTCCAAAAGGCGGGAAAGTGTTGGTGTTTAAGTATGGCATTCGTGATGTTTGTGAGGTATTCTACTGCCTTGTCCGTGAACTCCTGGAGGACACGGTTTTGAATGCCATTGTGACCAGGGGCCTTCCTAGCGGTGGTATGCATGATGGCCCATTTGACTTCAGCTGTGCTAGCCTGTCGGATGATGTTAGTTGGGCCAGGATGCGTGTGACCGCCTGGTCGGCAGCATTTGTGAACGCTGGGTCTGAGGGATCCAGGTTCGGTGTGAATGACGCTGCGAGTGTGAGGGCCATCCGTTCAGCTTTGTCTTCCGCAGAATACGCTGGTCCGTCGGGCCCTTGTAGCGTGGATGTGTACAGTTTCTCCCTGGTGAAGTGTTGGGCCATCTGCCACACGCCAGGTCGCGTGGTGTCCAGCCCTTCGAGTTTCTGGTCCCACTGTTGAGATTTAAATGTTTGTATTTTGTTCTGGATTATTCCCTGGAGCCTGTTCATGTGCTGTTTGAAGTGCTGGCGCCTGGTACGCTGCCAGTGTCTCCTGAGGCGGTTCCTCATTGAGATAAGGTCCAGGATCTCCTGGGGCAGGCAGCACTGTGTTGTTGTGGTGTGCGGATTGGTATGGTGTCGGCTGTTGCGTCTTGGACGGCGCTGGTGGGGGTTTCAACTGCCTCATCAATTTAAGCTGTCTCGTTAATCGCGTGGAAGGGGGGGGGGGGGGATGTGGCTGTCAAGCGTTTCCTTGAACAAAGTCCAATTCGCGCGCATGTAGTCTAACATCCTTCGTTGATCCATGTGCTGCAGTGTTTCTTCAATCTACAGATTTGAGGGCAGCTCGTTTTCAACGGCAACGTTGAGTGTCGTTGTTATGCCCTTGATGAGGCCCATGTCTAACACATCTGGTCTGTGACCCATACGGTTGGGAATGTGCGTCGGTTTGATCGGCGCTAGTGTGATGTAGTTTCGTCCTAGTGCGTGTTCGTATAGTTTCTTGCCGTTGGAGTTTCGTATACGTGAGTTCCAGTCAGGGTGTTTTGCGTTAAGATCTTCAGCGGCGATTACACGCAGTGATATGTTGAGTATTGTGCTGATGTCGCGTGTTTTGATGTTTTTAGGGTTGTTGTATACTGACACCAGTGTATTGTAGACTCCGTTAAACATGACCCTGACGGCGTTTGCCTCTAGTTTTTCAAGTTCAGGGAGCACAGTGTTAATGTGTACTATGTCTTTGTGTATGATGATGGCTGTTCCACCATTATCAGAGCCGTCCGGTCGGTCGGTACGATAGAGGCAGTAGCCGGTGAAGTTTAGGTGGTTGTGTGGTTTGGGCTTAGTTTCGCTCAGTAGTGCGATAAGGATACCCCTACGCTCCATGAGCGCGGCAAATTCCGCCCTTTTGTTGTTGATCCCGTCTGCATTCCAGAACAGGATCTGTGTCAGTGTCTGGTTGTTTGCAATGGGGGCCGGGTGTGGCGTGTTATCCACGAAGGGGTGTGAACAGTGTGGTGAGTGCTGTTTTTATGGCAGCCCAGTACTGCCGGGGTTGAGCAGCTATGAGCCGTGTAACGAGTGTAGTGACGGCCGCCGCGATCTTGTTAAAGATCTGAGCGGTCGTGTGCTGGGGGAATACTGTTGCCAATATACCTTCAAGTGTTATGTTGGTATTGTGTGTGTCGGCCTGTGGCTCGATTGTAGTGTTGGCGCTATGTGTGGGCTGGCGCTTATGTTGCTGCTGTGTGGTGCATTCTGTGGTGCCTGTGTTTCGTGGTGAGGGGTGGAGTAGTGTGTGTGCTGGTATCACTGGCTTGCTGACTATGTGCCTGCGTTTCAGTATTCTGTTGTTGCTGGGTAGTTTGTTGTGGTGTACTTGTGTTCCCACTCCTGTTTCCTCGTGGTGGCCTACGGTTTCTCTGGGTTCTTGGTTCTGGGGCTTCTTGTGTGGCTGCGTCTTCCTGTGTGCTGTGTGTGGATTCGCAGGCTGTGGCCTCAGGGGGTGGGGTCGTGTTGTTTTAGGGAACTGGTGTTGGTACCGGTGTGGTTGTGGTGTTGCATGTTGGCTGAGACGGTTGTGTTGTTGTCGCAGCGGTTGTGTTAGGTGCGAGTGCTGGGCACGGAGTTTCCGCGGCCCGCCCCGCTCCTCCAGAACGTGTACCCATTGCGAACGATACTCCGTTCCTAACAGGGTTTGATGTGGGCCATGGACGTGGTGTGGCGTTGGGTGCTCTCAATTTTTGAGTTTTGCGCCTCTGCGCATCTTTGTATACGTCGCAGCCCCTGTAGTTGGCAGCGTGGCCTTGACCACAATTGGCGCAACGGCGTATGTTTTGCTGTATAAGTGTGCAGGCGTTGGATGCGTGTTTGCCAACGCATCCGCGGCAACGGGGTGCCAGGCCGCAGCGAAGGGCCGAATGACCGAATCGCTCGCAGTTGTTGCATTGTTGGGGGACGTGTGGTGGTTCGTATAGTTCTACCCTTACGTCCATCCACAGAAGGCTCTTTATCTGCAGAAGGCCTCGACACCAGGTAGTGTGTGGCAGACGGTTGTGTGAGCGGAAGCCCGTCATCCGGAAAGCATTTTTACAGTCGAATCCCAGGAAGTTGAGCACAGCTTGTACTGTTGTATTTGGGGAACTGGGGTCCACTCCCTTGACCACGTACTGCTGCGTTCGTTCTTCAGCTGTTCTGTACGTGTAGTGCTCGATCCCCTTTTCTTTGAGGAAGATAAGGAGATCTTTGTATTCGGTGTTCGTGGATACGTACAGTGAGGCCCTATCCCCAGAGTACTTTGTGAGTAGCGTACAAGGTGTGTGCCTTTCCGCGAATGTTGTGTTAAGGACACTAGGGTCCCCATAGTTTTGTGTTACGACTGGAGGAAAACCAGTCTTTTGTTGTGCAGGAGTAGCTGGGTTGGTGCTTCTGTGGTGTTTCTGACCGCAGGTCGGTTCGTGTTGGTTGGTGTGTTTGTGTCCCTAGCCGGAAGTGCGGGTTTTGGAGTAGGCAGCAGCGCCTTTCGGCTACCTAGCGAATGTGGTTGCTCGCTTGCTTGCGTAGTGTTCTCGTGTTTGCGTCGTGGGCCCTCCACCTGCCAGGGCCCAGTGTAGTGGTGTTCTGGGTCCGCATCTGCAGCTGCTGATTCCGCCGCTGGAGTCAGCTGCCGCAGCAGGACGGTTGCACAGGAATCACCAGTTGCAGGTGAATGTAGTTTTATATGTTGAGTAGTTGTCCGCCTGGGGGAATCGCTTGGGCCGCATAGGTCGGTGATTAATCGACGCTGGTTGAGCAGTTCCTGCGCTTGCGCAGCGATCTGCCGATCCTTGTCGGCTAATACCTCCTCAACGGCGGCAAGCGGGACTTTGACGTCTACATCTACATCTACATACATACTCCGCAATCCACAATACGGTGCGTGGCGGAGGGTACCTCGTACCACAACTAGCATCTTCTCTCCCTGTTCCACTCCCAAACAAAACGAGGGAAAAATGACTGCCTATATGCCTCTGTACGAGCCATAATCTCTCTTATCTTATCTTTGGGGTCTTTTCGCGAAATATAAGTTGGCGGCAGTAAAATTGTACTGCCCGCCTCAAATGCTGGTTCTCTAAATTTCCTCAGTAGCGATTCACGAAAAGAACGCCTCCTTTCCTCTAGAGACTCCCACCCGAATTCCTGAAGCATTTCTGTAACACTCACGTAATGATCAAACATACCAGTAACAAATCTAGCAGCCCGCTTCTGAATTGCTTCTATGTCCTCCCTCAATCCGACCTGATAGGGACCCCAAACGATCGAGCAGTACTCAAGACTAGGTCGTATTAGTGTTTTATAAGTGGTCTCCTTTACAGATGAACCACATCTTCCCAAAATTCTACCAATGAACCGAAGACGACTATCCGCCTTCCCCACAACCATTACATGCTTGTCCCACTTCATACCGCTCTGCAATGTTACGCCCAAATATTTAATCGACGTGACTGTGTCAAGCGTTACGCTACTAATGCAGTATTCAAACATTACAGGATTCTTTTTCCTATTCATCTGCATTAATTTACATTTATCTATATTTAGAGTTAGCTGCCATTCTTTACACCAATCACAAATCCTGTCCAAGTCATCTTGTAACCTCCTACAGTCACTCAACGACGACACCTTCCCGTACACCACAGCATCGTCAGCAAACAGCCGCACACTGCTGTCCAACCTATCCAAAAGATCATTAATGTTGATAGAAAACAACAGCGGACCTACCACACTTCCCTGGGGCACTCCAGAAGATACCCTCACCTCCGATGAACACTCACCATCGAGGACAACGTACTGGGTTCTATTACTTAAGAAGTCAACGTCGACGGGAACAGTAGACACACGCGCCTCTTTCGCTGCAGCCTTGCTGCAGGGGGAATACCGGCGGAATCTGCCATCTTGATGTTGTAAGGAGCTTTATTTGGAGTGGGTGGGCACGACAATTTGCTTTTTCTGACAAGGATGAGCTAACAAATAGGCTCTACGGAAGAGGGGGAATGCCCTACGGCCTAACGTGCGCCGTAGGTGCGGTGGAGCGGAACCTAAAGGAGGTGCGGAGGAAGAATTGTGGCCTACAGTACGCGGGTTGGTCCGACGTGAACGGGCCCCTGGCACTGGTCAACCCTATCAAAGAACGAGATATCCTTGCTGGAGATGTTTGTAATCATAGTTATGGGGTTGCTCCGAGTTTGAGACTCTTACGACAATTTAGCTTTTCCGCGAGCTGCGCGGCTTTTCGACGAAAGGGAGCAAGGCTCAACCTTCCGCCGATCCACCGAGCGCTACTGACTCTTCGAAAGAAGATAAGAAGACTCTCTGTAGAGCAGAGCGGTCAGCGAGGCCTAAACCCCAAATGCTACGGATGCACCGGCCATCACCGGCTGAGAGCTCCTTCCGCTGCGACGGCTGGAGCGTGTCTGCCGACGCTTCATGGCCTCACACTAGTTCCCTTTATATACTCCATTCCTCCAATTATTGTGATGAATTCATCACTGGGGTCGATCACATTCACAATAATAGCACTCGATTCCATGATTACGATACTGCAGTGAATCTATCTGCTAGATGCTCCAGCACGATCTACGGGGTGAAAAGTATCTAAACCGACAAAATCTGGGAGGTTGTAGGGGACATCAAAACAAATACTTTTCCCTAATGTCATTTTTTTCCTATGAGGATTATTTAAACCGGTGGAAACCGTATTACGCTCGTCAGTTGTTGGAGGCCGTATTACGAACTTCAGTTGTTAGAGGGCGTATTACGCTCTTCAGTTGTAGGCAACTGCTGTCCACCAGTGTAGTAGTGCACTGTCTCTGTTTACCAATGGAGCGATACAACTGGAGTGAGTACACTGATATGGTTGGTGAGTACTACGTAGCGCACCACAACGGACGAGCTGCATGGCGGGTTTATCAACAACAATATCCTAATCGCCGTATCCCGCATCATACGTCGTTTGCTGCTGTGTACCAACGTCTAAGTGAGACCGGGTCATTTAACAGACTACCTGGACAGGGACGCCGTCGCACGGTAAGAAAGCTACAATTTGAGGAAGCTGTCTTGCAGCATGTGGAGCGGGATGCATCAATCAGTGCAGTTCTTCGTTAAGGTGTGGGTCGGTGTTGTTGGAGACTGTTTAATTGGGCCGTATCTGCTACCTAGCCCAATAAATGGCAGACACTATTACAAATTTCTCGCCAGAGCATTGCCAGAATTGCTGGAAGACGTCCCCTCCCCCCTCCCCTCCCCTACAAGACAACGCATGTGGTTCAACATGACGGGGCACCGGCACATTTCAGTCGTCGTGTGCGTCGATTCCTGGACCAACGGTTTCCAGAAACGTGGACTGGCAGAGGTGGTCCTGTACCATGGCCTGCTCGATCCCCAGATATGTCCCCTCTGGACTTTTTTGTGCGGGGCTAGATGCGCAATCCTGTTTACGCAACTCCTGTTGCATCAGAAGAGGATCTGGTTGCCCGGATAGTAGCAGCAGCAGCAGGAACAATTCAGGATACTCCTGGGGTTTTTGCCCGTGTCAGACAGAATATGATCCGACGGTGTAATCTTTGTTTACGTGTCAATGGAGGCATTTTTGAAAATCTAATGTAATTGAAATTGGGTTGTGATAATGTGTTGTCTCTTGGTCATAAAAAAATGGAAAAGTGTTTGTTGGTTTAATTAATTTGCGACCAGAGAAATCTTCCTCTACCGGTTTAAATACTCCTCATAGGAAAAAATGACATTAGGGAAATATATTTGTTTTGATGTCCCCTCCAACCTCCCAGAGTTGTCGGTTTAAATACTTTTCACCCTGTGTAAACTAGCCGAAGATGTACTCAAGATGATGGCCTTCACCAGATGAACTTCATGTTGTTCGCCGCCTCCCATCTACTGATGGAGAAACTGACTGTCTTCCAGCAACACCACATCGCAGAATGCTGCCAATACCGGTTCAAAAAATGGCTCTGAGCACTATGAGACTTAATTGCTGTGGTCATCAGTCCCCTAGAACTTAGAACTACTTAAACCTAACTAACCTAAGGACATCACACACATCCATGCCCGAGGCAGGATTCGAACCGGCGACCGTAGCGGTCACGCGGCTCCAGACTGTAGCGCCTAGAACCGCACGGCCACTCCGGCCGGCGCCAATACCGGACTTCAACGTGAAGGCCAGCAACAGGACCTCTTGCGGCCCACGTTGTCGTTCAACACCCAGGCGCCTCCGGGTGCTGAAACCTATCACGGGTCTTAGAAAAAGCAGCAAGCTTGACACTCGCCCCTGAGAACAGCGACGTCAGAGAGTTTACACCGGTAAGAGTGCCACAGCTATGGCTTCCATTCACGATGTGCCCTTGGTCATTTGGAATACTCCCGTCAAAGTTCGTACTTTACTACATTGCTACTGATTGCTATTTCTATTAGCTCTCACCCCAAGATCTCGCGTACTGACTTCTTTTGGGCAGCCAATTGCACCTTTTGCTTTTTCTAATGTTTAGAATTAGCCTCCAGTGCAACCCTTAGTTTGAATGCAAATAATCATTGTTAATCACACACCTGAGTATCTTTGAGTCTCCTGCTACGAGCATCCTATCGAGTCCTAAAATCCGCGCCTCTTGTAGGTGCCCTGTCACAGTGCTTGGCGCCGCCGCAAACAATCAGACGCCACCATTGAAGATTCGTCTTTCTGCATTTGCTCCTAATCGTTTGGAAATTGCCACTGCTTACTCCAATTTTGAGCAGTGACCTTTTATTCAGTGTACGACGACACACTGTCTAAGACGAACAATGCTAGCTATGATAACAGTCATGCAGACACTGTGTAGGTACGGAATAAAAATCTGAGGAACGAGAATAACATATGCAAAATATGATGACAAGCAGATAGAAGTAGTTGACAGTGTCAAATTCTTGGGATTAATTTTTGACAACAATGTCAACTGGAAGGGCCATAACCCAGATCTGGTGAAGCGCGTACACAAATCTCTGTTTGCAGTGTGAATATTGTCATAAATATCTCATTTAAAAATAAAAAAATAACATACTTCGCTTATCTTCATTCCATAATGTCATACGAGACTATTTTTTGGAATAAAACATCAAGCCAAGCTAAAGTCTTCCGAGTCTAAAAACGAGTAGTAAGAATTATTTGTGGTCTGGACTCAAGAACCACCTTCAAGTCCCTGTTTAGGAAGGTACGGTTACTAACAACTGCGTGCCAAAATATTTATTACACGATGAAATTTGCCGTTAAAAATATATTTCTGTTACAAACCGACAACTCAGTTCATGTAATCAACATCAGGAATAAAAATAATCTTCAAAAAAATTTAAAGTCAGTTACCTTAGCCCGAAAGGTATCCATTATTGAGGAACACACATTTTCAATATCTAACCAGCGGCCAATAAAAATTTAAAAACAATGAAGTTCAGTTTAAGAGGGCACTAAAGAAGTTACTGGTGGCCACCTCCTTATACTCCACTACCGAAATTCTTAGTAGAACCAACTGATGTGTGCACATTACTAACTTTTTATATTTTTGTGATTCATATGTGCAGTCTTCAAGAGGCTGAAGAGGTCACTGTGGAAAAAGTCACTGACTGGGAAGCAAGCGGACTTTATTATTCGAATATTACACTTTTCGGACATTGCCATCATCACATATCTTGGAACATCATGACGCACATAGATACAAATGTGCTGTTGTAATGACTATCATAAGCAGACTCAGTGCAACATGACCTTACAGGCTGTCTGATTATGGCAATGTCCGAAATGCGTAATATTGGAATAATAACGTCAGCTGCTTTCAGTCTGTGATTTTTTCCTCAGAGACCTATTCAGCATTTTGCAGACTGCACATATTTCTCAGTGTGGTCGCATACCTCCTTCGTGACTTCATGTCGCAGCCACGTTGATGCTCCTTGGCTACAACAGCGTACGAATTATCGTAGGCACGTCAGTGTATTGAGCATTAAATTGTTCTAGGACGAGTTAGCTATTACGTTTTAAATGAAAATATTTTTAAGATTTTTTTATTTGTCCTGCAACCCTTATGGCAATTTCGCTTGGTATCTGTGAAAAGTACACTACTGGCCATTAAAATTGCTACACGAAGAAGAAATGCAGGTGATAAACGGGTATTCATTGGACAAATATATTACACTAGAACTGACATGTGATTACATTTCCACGCAATTTGGGTGCATAGATCCTGAGAAATCAGCACCCAGAGCAACCACCTCTGGCCGTAATAACGGTCTTGATACGCCTGGGCATTGAGTCAAACAGAGCTTCGATGGCGTGTTCAGGTACAGCTGCCCATACACCTTCAACACGATACCACAGTTCATCAAGAGTAGTGACTGGCGTATTGTGACGAGCCAGTTGCTCGGCCACCATTGACCAGACATTTTCAGTTGGTGAGAGATCTGGAGAATGTGCTGGCCAGGGCAGCAGTCGAACATTTTCTGTATCCAGAAAGGCCCGTACAGTAACTGCAACATGCGGTCGTGCATTATCCTGCTGAAATGTAGGATTTCGCAGGGATCAAATGGCTCTGAGCACTATGCGACTTAACTTCTGAGGTCATCAGTCGCCTAGAACTTAGAACTAATTAAACCTAACTAACCTAAAGACATCACACACATCCATGCCCGAGGCAGGATTCGAACCTGTGACCGTAGCTGTCCCGCGGTTCCGGACTGTTCGCAGGGATCGAATGAAGCGTAGAGCCACGGTCGTAACACATCTGAAATGTAACGTCCACTGTTCAGTGCGAACAAGAGGTGGCCGAGACGTGTAACCAATGGCACCCCATACCATCACGCCGGGTGATACGCCAGTATTGCGATGACGAATACACGCTTCCAATGTGCGTTCACCGCGATGTCGCCAAACACGGATGCGACCATCATGATGCTGTAAACAGAACCTGGATTCATCCGAAAAAATGACGTTTTGCTATTCGTGCACCCAGGTTCGTCGTTGAGTGCACCATCGCAGGCGCTCCTGTCGATGATGCAGCGTCAAGGGTAACCGCATCCATGGTCTTCGAGCTGATAGTCCATGCTGCTGCAAACGTCGTCGAACTGTTCGTGCAGATGGTTGTTGTCTTGCAAACGTCACCATCTGTTGACTCGGGGATCGAGACGTGGCTGCACGATCCGTTACAGCCATGCGGATAAGATGCCTGTCATCTCGACAGCTAGTGATACGAGGCGGTTGGGATCCAGCACGGTGTTCCGCATTACCCTCATGAACCCACCGATTCCATATTCTGCTAACAGTCATTGTATCTCGACAAACATGAGCAGCAGTGTCATGATACGATAAACCGCAATCGCGATAGGCTACAATCCGACCTTTATCAAAGTCGGAAACGTGGTATTACGCATTTCTCCTCCTTACACGAGGCATCACAACAACGTTTCATCAGGCAACGACGGTCAACTGCTGTTTGTGTATGAGAAATTGGTTGGAAACTTTCCTCATGTCAGCACGTTGTAGGTATCGCCACCGGCGCCAGCCTTGTGTGAATGCTCTGAAAAGCTAATCATTTGCATATCACAGCATCTTCTTCCTGTCGGTTAAATTTCGCGTCTGCAACACATCATCTTCGTGGTGTAGCAATTTTAATGGACAGTAGTGTACATTTACATATATGTTGTTCTATGTAAGTACTTATTATTTGTTATTATTTTCTGAGATGTTCTGCATCCTAGAGGTTCTCCTCACTATGGAACTCTTGCAACGAAAAGTACATCTAAAGTAATCTGAGCCTGAAAAAAGTACTTGTGTAATAGGAAATCATCTAAAATCGTTCATCATTGGAAAGGCAACTGAGCATAATAAGGAATATGTGTGATTCTTGACAGACTATGCCAAGGAGACAAATTATGTTAGGAGCTTGCTCTCCTTCTAGCTGCGGTTCATCCATGGTAGATGGAGCAATGGACAATAGCAAGCGGTGGAAGGAAGATGAGCTAATATACGTTTTCAGGAAGAGTCATCCTGAAGAATCACATAATTACATACTCTGTCTGTGAAAAAAAAAAAAAAAAAGTGAATCTCCCTTACGGTGAGGAGGAAACGAAATGATAGCTTGCGTGTTGAGGATGTACGTGATGTTATTTGAGCTATTTCAACATCTTATCAGTATGACATTGCATTTCCTCAGGTCTGGATGCATATACCGATCCGTTTAGGAAGGATGTCATAAAGCCGTTGCATCCTACCAGGGGCCAAGTTGGACCACAACTGTCATACCTGATTCTTGATATTCTAGATACTGACAGTGGAATGGGGTTGACGTCTAAGCTGCTTCTTCTGTCGGGGACAGATTCCGAGATCTAGTTGCCCACGTGAGTACTTCAAAAATACGCAGATAATTCACAGAGACATGTGCCATGTGCGGAAAAGCATTGTCCTGGTGAAAAATGGCATCACGACACTGTGCGGTGAAAGATAACACATGAGGACGTTAAATGTCTGTGAATCACCGTTGCGCCGTCACAGCTCCTTCACCACTACCATCCCTGGCCGGAACTCATACACGATGGCTCTCTACATCAACACGACAGGAACAACACCAATGTGCCTATCCAAAACATTAGAAGAATGGGGCCTCTTCCCAGGTAGCCGCCAAAGTTGCTTACGATGCTCGTACAGCGTAGTCAGAAAAGCGATTCGTTGCTGAAGACAGTGCGACGCTATTCATCAGCAATCCGTGCTTTCCAGTCGCTGGCCAGAGTGGCCGAGCAGTTCTAGGCGCTTCAGTCTGGAACCGCATGACCGCTACGGTCGCAGGTTCGAGTCCTGGCCCGGGCATGGATGTGTGTGATGTCCTTAGGTTAGTTAGGTTTAAGTAGTTCTAAGTTCTAGGGGACTGATGACCTCAGATGTTAAGTCCCACAGTGCTCAGAGCCATTGGAACCATCTTTCCGGTCACAGCACCACTCCAACGCAGCCATTTGTGTTGTGGTGTTAACGGCAGGCTATGCGTGGGACGATAATTGCCCAATCCGACGACTGCCAGTCTCCAGTCAATGGTGCAAGATGACACGGAATGTAGCAGAGAGTCCATTTCTCGGATGGCAGGCGCAAATGTGAAGGGCCTACCATGTGTTTGGTACACAACGTGATGATCACAAGTGGCCGACTAGAACCTTGAAGACGAGTATACCCATTCTCACGTTCCCATACAGTCCAGTATTGGGGCACAGACGTATCTGGATGCTACGGAAATCTACATATTACATGACTCGACCAGACAGCCGAAAGGAAAAAGGAAGGAAATTTACATTTCAACGTCCTGTCGACATAA